>NC_058081.1:543890689-544592021 GCF_014858855.1 Bufo gargarizans
CTAGTGAATGACTGGCCTGAAACCCTTGTAAATGATCCTTCTTCCTCCTCCTTCTGTGCCACACCCTCTTCCATCTTTGCCCGAAGTGTTTTTTCAAGGAGGCATAGAAGTAGAATAGTAACGCTGAGAACGGCGTCATCGGCACTGGCCAAGTTGGTGGAGTACTCAAAACAGTGCAGCAAAAAGAGGATGAGGAAGTGGAGTAGGAGGAGGAAGCAACATGAGGCAAAGAGAAATGCCCTGTAATCCTCGGTGGTGGAAGGATATGCGCCAAACTGCTATCCGCCTCAGGCCCAGCCGCCACTGCATTTACCCAGTGTACAGTTAGGGAGATATAATGTCCCTAACTGTGCTTACTGGTCCACGTATCCGTAGTTAGGTGGACCTTGCCACAGATGGCGTTGCGCAGTGCACACCTGATTTTGTCCCCCACTTGTGCAGGGAACGGATGGCTCGCCTGGAAAAGTTGTGGCGGCTGGGAACTACATACTGTGGAACAGCCACAGCCATAAGGCTTTTAAAACTCTGCGTCTCCACCAGACGGAATGACAGCATTTCATAGGTCAGGAATTTAGAAATGCTGGCATTCAGAGCCAGGGATCTCAGGTGGGTAGGGGGCTACTTCCTCTTTTGCTCCAGTGTTTGAGAGATCGACAGCTGAACGCTTCCATGGGACATTGTGGAGATGCTTGGTGACCCAGGTGGTGGTGTTGCTGGCACATCCTCTGTTTGCAGGGTGGCAGGTGCCACTGTCACTCCAGAGGGGGGTGGAGAGGCCGAAACTGCAGCAGAAGAGGAAGCAGGAGTAGCCAGAGAAGATTCTTGGTTTTTGAGGTGTCTACTCCACTGCAGCTCGTGCTTTGCACTTAGATGCCTGGTCATGCGGGTTGTGCTCAGGTTTATGCCTCGCTTCAGGCTCTGATTGCACAGCGTGCAAACCACTTGTGTCTTGTTGTCAGCACATTGTCTGAAAAACTGCCACGCCAAGGAACTCCTTGGAGTTGGCTTTGGTGTGCTTAGTCCCTTGGTGCAGTGGGCAGTAGCAGGCGTGCAGTCTAGGGGACGGCTGCTCCTCTTTGGCACCCTGCTCCCTCTTCTGCTGTGCTGGTGGCTCTGTGCGACCACCGCCTCTTCCTCCGAACTAGATAGGTCACTCGCATGACCTTGATTTCATGTGGGGTCGAGGACCTCATCGTCCTCCACATCATCTTCCACCCCTTGTCGATCTACACACTGCAGAAAGCCACAGCAGTTGGCACCTGTGTTTCGTCATCATCCCAGACGTACTGTGGTGGTCCTCCCATGTACTGATGTGGTTGGGCATCCGTGCACTCAATCTCTTCCACTTCTTGGGCAGGGCTATGTGGATGGCCCTGGGAAACCCTGCTAGCAGAGTCATCAAAAAGCAGAAGAGACTGCTGCATGACTTGGGGCTCAGACTGCTTGGCTGATTTGCAAGGGGGTGAGTTGAAAGACTGATGACATCAGCCGCAGGTGCCAACTCTGATATTTCAGCAGGAAACTGGGTGGGAGACAATGTGCAGGAAATGGAGGCATTGTCAGCCACCCAATCTACTATCGCCTGTACTTGTACTGGCCTCACCATTCGTAGAGCTGCATTAGGCCCGACCAAATAATGCTGAAGGTTCTGTCGCCTACTCGCACCTGAGGAAGGTGTTTTACTTGTGCGTGTAGCTGGCACAGATCGGCCACGTCTTCTCTCAGCAACAGGCGCTCCACCAACACCAGCAGCACCACGACCGGGGCCACGTCCCTTATTTGACGCTCTCATTCTATGCGTTCACCAACCAAACTAACAGATGGTTTATGTCGGGCGACTATGTAACCGCCAATAGTCAACAATTAAGTTGACTGATGGTAAGACAGTGCCGGTGTCATAAAGAGGAAAAATTTCTTGAGGTCACACAACGGTGTGACAGGCAAATTTTATACAATTACTTCATGGTCACAAAAAGTGTTAATTTGTCAACCAACAATGCAACAGCAGTATTGATTGGTTGTATTGGACCATCACAGATGCAGCAAAGGCCCCAAATGTAGTGTCTTGCACAAAATGGGTGTTTTTTTAAATCAGAATATAAGTGCAGTATTTAAAGCTTGTATTGGACTGTCACAAATGCAGCAAAGGGCCCAAATGTAGGGTCTTGCACAAAATGGGTGTTTTCTTCAAACCAGAATATAACAGCAGTATTTAACAGTTGTATTGTGCTGTCACAAATGCAGCAAAGGCCCCAAATGTAGTGTCTTGCACAAAATGGGTGTTTTTTTTTTCAAACCAGAATATAACAGCGGAATTTAAAGCTTGTACTGGACTGTCACAAATGCAGCAAAGGCCCCAAATGTATTATCTTGCCCAAAATGTTTTTTTTTTTCAAACCAGAATATAACTGCAGTATTTAAAGCTTGTATTGTACTGTCACAAATGCAACATAGGCCCCAAAGGTAGTGTCTTGCACAAAATGGGTGTTTTTTTTCAACCAGAATATAACAGCAGTATTTAAAGCTTGTACTGGACTGTCACAAATGCAGCAAAGGCCCCAAATGTATTATCTTGAACAAAATGTTTTTTTTTTAAACCAGAATATAACAGCGGTATTTAACGCTTGTATTGGACTGTCACAAATGCAGTGCAGGGCGCAAATCTACTTTCTACCAAAAAAGTTATAAATTGTCCCCACAGAAACTAACAGATGGATTTACTTGGATTGTACTTCACAGAAAAAAAAATTGAATATGTCACCCCCTGGGTCCCTGAACTCACAGACCGATTCCCTATATTATTTTGCCTTCCCCTGGCACATATGCATTGCAGGTGCACTTCAACAATGGGTATATGTTGCCCACTGAACTAAAAGAACTAGGTCAAATTATTGTCCCTGGCACATATGCATTGCTGGTGCACCGAACTAACAGATGGATAAAACGTATTTTTCTGTGTCACTGGGCAGGGTAAAAAAAATTTGCACCCCACCAACAAAGGAAAATCGCTGTAGATTGCAGAGTTAACAACAAGCACTTCTGATAACAGATAGATTCTTTCCTATTCTCTCCCTCACAGCAGCAGCATCCTATCCCTACACTAGTAAGAGCAGAGTGACATGCGGCGGTACGTGACTCCAGCTTATATAGAGGCTGGGTCACATGCTGCACTGGCCAATCACAGCAATGCCATTAGTAGGCATGGCTGTCATGGCTTCTAAGGACAGACATGTTAAACGCTTGTTGATTGACTGCTTTGCAGCCTTTCAAAAAGTGCCATTAACTCACCGAACACCAAACTCGAACCCAAACTTTTACTGAAAAGTTTGGGTTCGCGTCCAGGGTCCAAAAAATTCTAAAGTTCGGTATGAACCCGAACTTTACAGTTCGGGTTTGCTCAACCCTACACAGAACTTCTCTGGGTTGTTTATTTTTCTTTCTAGAAAGGCTAATGCTTGATTATGATAGAGGTCTGTGTGCAAAATATTTGAAAATGGTTCCTTATTCTTTAAACAAATACATATAACAGGAGAACTGGAGTACCCTTTAAGCAACAATCATAAACCATTAAAGAACACCTATAAAGCAACCAATTTAGTTTCGTAATGACAGATCCAGTTTGTTCATGATGGTCCCATCTATTTCAAACTTTCTAGTCCAAGCAGACTGGCTTTATCAGGAAAAGAACATGACCCCATTTTCTACTCTGCTTCTCTGAAGATGCGAGGTCATCCCCAAGCATTAGCCTTGATTTTTGTCTGCTCTATTAATCACAGGCTAGAATCACACTTTAGTCTCTCACTGTGAATGCTTGTTTGTAATCATCTTGGCATCATTAAGGAATAGAAAATGTTATTTCTGTATTTCCGTATGCATGGAGGAACTGTGTATAAGTATACAAAATGCAGGGATGAAAGATAAATCTAGCCTGGGCATCAAGCGTCAAAGATTTACAATATGAAAACAGAAATTTTTATGAAATGTAGAGTAACAAGACCACCAGCAATATAAAACAGCAATCAATACATAAAAATAATTCTATTATTAAAACATAAGGTAAAATTATTGTTTTGCAGGAGAATAAAAAAAAAATAAAAATCATTCTAAAGGTTCACCTCTCCTTCTTTGGTAGATGGTGGTTATATTATGTGGCAGGATTAACTGTGATGCTGATGAGAAATGAAGAAAAAATAAGTGTCTGGTGGACCCTAAGCTATTAGAAGGGCAATTCAGCTGGATTTCTGCAGAGCTCAGAGATGGTGACTGGAATTCCAATGAAGTGCTGCAAAGAAAACCAACGTCATTCCCCGATTGCTCCCCCTCCCACCACTTAATTCTTCATAGCAGTCCTTATTTCACTTCCCACTCTATGGAGATGTTTGTGAGCTTGCGAAAAGCTGATAAGAGTACTCTGTAAAACAAAAAAGACAGTGGAGGAAAACCGAGATGCTGCATGGCTTCTAACATGTTCATCAATCGTGTATGTATCTACAAACACAGCAAATATGATGTCTAAAAAAATATACATAATGGCCTTTTTGAAAATATGATAAGGTATATGGCTTCGGAGATAGAAAGCTGCTTCTATTACAGCAAAAATAGTCACTTTTTTTCCAGATAGCTTTTCATGTAACAGGAAAATGGTAAAGACGTTTTCCCTATCAACAGGAAGATAAGTCTGATTGATTGGGGTTCCACCATGTGGCTGATCAGGACAGTAGAAGGTTATTTCCATGAGTCCCGCAGACGGTTAATGGAACTGTAAAATGTATGCTTGACCGCTTCTCCATTTCAATTGTGGACAGGGGACCTCTATTCTCATCAGTGTGGGATCCCCAGTAATCAGGAGGGTAAAACCACTTCAAAGCACCTTTGTTCTTCTTAAATGGTCTATAGTAGGATATTGACATGTTCATTTAGTGCCAAGTTACAAGAACTTTATATAAAACTTTTCATCTCCATGGTGGCTCAGTAGTTAGCACTGGCACCTTGCAGCACTGGGGTCCTTGGTTCTAATCTGATCAAGGACAACATCTGCTTGGAGTTGTATGTTCTCCCTGTGTTTGTGTGGGTTTCTTCTGGGTACTCTGGTTTCCTCCCACACTCACTTCGATATCGCTGTAACCAATGACTGGCTGCAGCAGTCACTTGCCCTCATTTTGTCAAGTCCATTGGTCACGTAATGCAAGGGGTCCAGGTCAAAGCCGATGCTGACAGCGGGGAACCTAAAAGAGTCAGTGGCAACTGGGCATTAAAGGTGTCGGGACTCAGCAGGTAGAAGTCTGCTCAACCTCCCCCACACCCAAAAGGTGAACAAGCAAATTAAAAATCCAAGTGTACATGGGATGATTTTGCCAGGACATCTGAACTCCCGAGCCTCACATTTTACATAACAATAAAATGTTGCAGACAGTGAATTTTGTAATAAAAGCTGCAATGATTTATAATGTAATTCATGAGTAACAGCCCAATCTGCATGAGGCCAAGCCACATCCACCACACAGCAGCCAATGGTCTGATGATTTTCAGATAAGATCATGCTGTGATTTGCAGCTTCTTGGGCCATGTCCTACAGCTTTGAAACCAATCCACATATATAGGAAAAAATATTTTTGAATCTTCAATTTCATAGCAATGCACAGGGTGAAATTCACATGTAACAAATGCAGATTTTGACATGGATATCAAGCTAATTTATGGCAAAATCCACTCCAGAAAAAGTCATCTACATCTGGACAACCAGTAGCATATGGATATATTCCCATGGTGTTATTATATCGTGGTCATACTACACTGTTTGCATGCACCCTTACTGTACAAGTGTCCCTCTCAATCACAGTAGGCATAAAGAATGATGTAAGAGGGAAATAGCCACGGCTACACTAGAGCGGTTAGGAATAAGAAAAACATACATTTGTTCAAGCACTGATATTGTTTATATGAATGTCTTTTATACCTGTACTTTACTTCTATACATTTAAACTTCTAAATTACAGTATTACTGAAATGCAGCCATCTGGTGCTACCTTTTGTTTTAGTACATGATGTTTGAAGTACACAAAAAGGAAGGAAAACTAAAGCTATCATTAAAATAATGGCATATAATGCATATGTCATATCCAGTCTCTGAAAGCCTAGAATGAAGCATTTAGGATGCAACAAACCACATCACTCAGTAATGCCATCTGTCATCAGGTAGAGTCTTAAAAGAGATGTACAGACGCCGAAAATGATTGAATTCTGTTTTTACCCAAGGGAACAAAAATGCATAAACATTGGTCTGGACTCATTTGTGTTACTAAGAAGAAATCAAAATGTAAAGAGGGTATCCGGTCTTTCAGTTATAAGAGAAGAAATATGCAGTTAATAGGCAAATTTAATAGGAATATTTTGTACCATGTCAGGAGATGTAAAATGGACATATGGATAAGGAGGGGAAAGGTCTGTACTTGTACCTCCAAAAGCTCCAGTAGAAGGATCATTTGTGCCCATAATGGTATGAAGGAAGTCTTCTTCCCTAAACATTTCATCACCACCATGTAATATGGCTCACCTGTATGTTTCCACCATTTAGCATGGCTCATCTCAGTATTTGCTCTGTAGATCAAATGTGTAAACTATCATTGATTTTGGCAGGGCAAGCTGACCAATGTGTGTGAGGACTCCTAAATCTTCCCTGACAGATGATGTTGGGAGAAAGAAGGATCAGCAAAAGTAAATTTCAAAGCCTGATGTAGAGATGAGCAAATTTATTTTAGGTTTGTTTTGGTCCGATTGATCTGAATTGACCCCTCATTCTCATGAATTCAAATTTTTTGAAAAATTTAGGTTGAATTCTATTTCTAAAGAACTGTTTCACTGAACTATAGCCCAATTCTTTTGTTCTGGCAGAAAGCAGCTTAGACAGGGAGCTGAATCTCCTTAAAGAGACCAGTCCTGTATGGAGACTTACTGGAAGTACTCCATGGGATGCCTATTGAAGATGCTCCATGGGACATAGACATGTCAGGAGAGCTGACAGATCATATTTAAATGTGTGATTGCCTGAATCCACCACTAGAGGGTTTCAGAGAAGGATTTATTGTTTACTACTCCTATTAAACCGAAAAACTAAATTCAAGAATATATCAGGCAATAATGTGTATTAAAGGGAACCTGTCACCAGTTTTATGGTGTCATAACTAAGGGCAACATAAATAAGTGACTGATTCTCTTAGCAAAATGCTGGGTCACTTTCTTTAATTGACCCAGTCAATCTGCCAACTTCTTGTATTGAAAAGCTCCAGCTGATAATGATGAGTCATGAATATTTATGAGCTCCTGACTCTCCCCGCCTAACTGCTGCTGAATGACAGTTTTTTCCATATGAATCAGCAACAGGTGGGGAGGGGAGTGGCTATAGCTGTTAATTAAATAAACGCTGGACTCAAATCAGCTCATTAGCATGCGGCATGCGGCATCTTTGTGTGTATATTATGAGGTAACCATCTGTCACACCAGTAAGTGAATACATTTAAGGCACTTTTTAGTAGTTAATGATTGTATATAATTAGTTAGATTATAATCAAATATCCACATGACATGTTTCCTGAGGTTCTACAATGCCCAGACAGTAGAAACACACAACAAATGACCCCATTTCGGAAAGTAGACACCCTAAGGTATTCGCTGATGGGCATAATGAGTTCATAGAACTTTTATTTTTTGTCACAAGTTAGCGGAAAATTATGATTTTTTTTTTTTCCCTTACAAAGTCTCATATTCCACTAGCTTGTGACAAAAAATAAAAACTTCCATGAACTCACTATGCCCATCACAAAATACCTTGGGGTGTCTTCTTTCCAAAATGGGGTCACCTGTGGGGTAGTTATACTGCCCTGCCATTTTAGGGGCCCATATGTGTGAGAAGTAGTTTGAAATCAAAATGTGTAAAAAAAAATGCCCTCTCAAATCCTAAAGGAGCTCTTTGGAATGTGGGCCCCTTTGCCTACCTAGGCTGCAAAAAAGTGTCACACATGTGGTATCGCCGTACTCAGGAGAAGTTGGGCAATGTGTTTTGGGGTGTCATTTTACATATACCCATGCTGGGTGAGATAAATATCTCGGCAAACGACAACTTTTCCAATTTTTTTTATACAAAGTTGGCATTTGACCGAGATATTTATCTCACCCAGCATGGGTATATGTAAAATGACACCCCAAATCACATTGCCCAACTTCTCCTGAGTACGGCGATACCACATGTGTGACACTTTTTTGCAGCTTAGGTGGGCAAAGGGGCCCACATTCCAAAGAGCACCTTTAGGATTTCACAGGGCATTTTTTACACATTTTGATTTCAAACTACTTCTCACGCATTAGGGCCCCTAAAAAGCCAGGGCAGTATAACTACCCCACAAGTGACCCCATTTTGGAAAGAAGACACCACAAGGTATTCCGTGAGGGGCATGGCGAGTTCCTAGAATTTTTTTATTTTTTGTCATAAGTTAGTGGAATATGTTACTTTGTAAAAAATAAAATAAAAAAAATCATAATTTTCCGCTAACTTGTGACAAAAAATAAAAAATTCTAGGAACTCGCCATGCCCCTCACGGAATACCTTGGGGTGTCTTATTTCCAAAATGGGGTCACTTGTGGGGTAGTTATACTGCCCTGGGATTTTAGGGGCCCTAATGCGTGAGAAGTAGTTTGAAATCAAAATGTGTAAAACATGCCCTGTGAAATCCGAAAGGTGCTCTTTGGAATGTGGGCCCCTTTGCCCACCTATGCTGCAAAAAAGTGTCACACATGTGGTATCGCCGTACTCAGGAGAAGTTGGGGAATGTGTTTTGGGGTGTCTTTTTACATATACCCATGCTGGGTGAGAAAAATATCTCGGCAAAAGTCAACTTTTCCCATTTTTTTTATACAAAGTTGGCAGTTGACCAAGATATTTATCTCACCCAGCATGGGTATATGTAAAATGACACCCCAAAAAACATTGCCCAACTTCTCATGAGTACGGCGATACCACATGTGTGACACTTTTTTGCAGCCTAGATGCGCAAAGGGGCCCAAATTCCTTTTAGGAGGGCATTTTTAGACATTTGGATCCCAGACTTCTTCTCACGCTTTAGGGAGATTCATACGAAAACCTACAGAAAACCTACCTCCACCAATGCTCTTCTCAATTGGAATAGTCATCATCCTCTCCCCCTTAAAAAAGGTATCCCCACAGGACAGTATTTAAGAATGAGGAGGAACTGTTCCAGTATGAGAGATTTTAAAATACAAGCCGACGACCTACGGACAAGATTCAAGGAAAAGGGTTATCCTGACTCGACCCTGAGGGCAGCATATCAAAAGGCATGCTCCAGGAATAGATGTGAATTGCTGCACCCCAATAAGACAGACAAAGGTGACAAACAGATACGTCTGATTGGAACCTTTGATGGGGCAGCCAAAGAGGTACGAGATGTCATTTCAAAACATTGGAACATCTTGTTACTTGATCCAGATGTTAAGGATGTGGTTGCACCCCGTGCTAACATTACGTATCGTAGGGGTCGGTCGATACGTGACAGAATTATACGCAGCCACTTCAGCGAGACCAACGACCACACAGACGGCTGGCTAAAACGGCCGGTGGGTTGCTTTCGCTGTAGTGGCTGCGTAGCTTGCCCGTTCATTAAAAAAGGAGGCACCTTCAAAAGTAATACCACCAATAAGACCTACAGTATCAGGAATTTTTTGAACTGTAGATCTCAGGGTGTCATCTACAAGGCGACCTGCTTTTGTGGATTAGAGTACGTGGGTAAAACCACAAGGGAACTTCGTAGGAGGGTGGGGGAACACCTTGGAGACATTAGGAACAAAAGGGATACCCCCCTCGCCAAACACGTTGAAATCAGCCACAATGGCAACCCGAAAGGAATCACCTTTATGGGTATTGAATCAGTCCCTCGGCCGAAGAGAGGAGGCAACTGGGACAGGAGGATATTACAGCGGGAGACGTGGTGGATCTTTGAGCTAAAGACTTCCCATCCTACAGGGCTCAATGAGCAGCTTTCATTTAGCTCGTTCATTGAGGAATCTAGATCCACGCACTAGTCTGTTACTATCTCCAGAGCCCCTCATCACATACCCACTATAATCACTATATACCCACTATGTCTATAAGTATGATACTTGTAGTCCACATAGCGTACAGACATATTTAATTGGGTAATAGGTCTAGTCGAGCGCTTGTAGTTTTAATCCATCGTTACCCCTCATGCTGGAATTTCATTCACACATTTGCAGTTCTCATAACTCTCCATCTGTGCGACATATTGAAAGTACACATGGGGACCTTGACTATTGCGACTCTTAATTACAGCTGTAGAGCTGTCTAAATATACCTTTATGTTCCTGTTCACACTGTATGTTTGGGTCAAGCATCTCTATACCACCTACGTATTGGCCATTCAAATCGCAACATGTTTCCTGTTTTTAAATACCATGGGTTGCGCCTCCCATGACATTAAGGAGTGACGCACCTTTACCTGACCTGTCAGGAATGTGGGTGTAAGGTGGGGAGTAGGAGTGGCTCACCTCCGTATCGCCACCTATAGTTTACCCAGATGACTCAGCCCCCTCCGACTATGCGACCAATCACTGAGAGTGCTATGGCCGCATTTGCATGGACCGCCTTTGATCACGTGACGATAGCGAGTGACGCGACCCGATGCGTCACAGGTCACGTGACGGATCACATGGAACGGGGGGGAGGAGTCTATTTGACGCGCGCGCCTTTAAAAAGGACGCCAGCGCGAATAACCCGCTGCCACTGCCATACGCAGGATAGGTGCGGACCATGGACCCAATTTGAAGTTCCAGCAAGCTAAGTACTGCCTATTGTATACCATATAGGATTGTGTCTCATGCTGCTTCAGCCTCACATGAAATACTGATATAGGCACATACTGCCTGTCGTTACTTACTTGTGGTCCAGTTTATACTTGAGTCCCCTGATGATCTGGTGCCTACCAGTGAAACACGTTGGGATTGTTTTCTTTTTTCTTTTTTCTCTTTTTTCTTTGTCTATCAGCTGATCTTAGAGGTGACTGGTCCTTTAACTTCGACGAAGCTGGGCAGTCAAAAAATAGGTCTGAGGGCCATCTAGGGTCAGACGGAGGGAGTTCACACATAGAGTATAGGGATACATATAGGGGTTGAGACCCAGTATCTATCCACCTCTCCCTATCTCTATCACTTTTTTTCACAACTCAATCCTCCGAGTGGGCCAGTGTTCACACCGCCTGGCTCCACAATTTTTTCAAACCTGACCAGTTCACCGAGGTTGGCAGGGATTAATTTTTGTCCTCCAAGAGAGGTTTCTTGATACAATGTTTATTGTTGAGCCAATTATTTTAAATTTAATCATTAAAGACATATCTTTTTAAGATGTACCATTATTCAATTTAGCTTCTTCTCACGCTTTAGGGCCCCTAAAATGCCAGGGCAGTATAAATACCCTACATGTGACCCCATTTCGGAAAGAAGACACCCCAAGGTATTCAATGAGGGGCAAGGCGAGTTCAAAGAAGATATTTTTTTTTTGGGCACAAGTTAGCGGAAATTGATTTTTTTTTTGTTTTTTCTCACAAAGTCTCCCTTTCCGCTAACTTGGGACAAAAATTTCAATCTTTCATGGACTCAATATGCCCCTCAGCGAATACCTTGGGGTGTCCTCTTTCCGAAATGGGGTCACATGTGGGGTTTTTATACTGCCCTGGCATTTTAGGGGCCCTAAAGCGTGAGAAGAAGCCTGGAATATAAATGTCTAAAAAAATTTACGCATTTGGATTCCATGAGGGGTATGGTGGGTTCATGCGAGATTTAGTTTTTTGACACAAGTTAGTGGAATATGAGACTTTGTAAGAAAAAAAACCCCCAAAAAATAAAAAGAAAAATTTCCGCTAACTTGTGCCAAAAAAATGTCTAAATGGAGCCTTACAGGGTGGTGATCAATGACAGGGGGGTGATCAGGAAGTCTATATGGGGTGATCACCACCCTGTCATTGATCACCCCCCTGTAAGGCTCCATTCAGACATCCGTATGTGTTTTGCGGATCCGCGATGTCCGTGTTTTGCGGATCCACGGGTGATCACCCCATATAGACTCTCTGATCACCCCCCTGTAAGGCTCCATTCAGACGTCTGTATGTGTTTTATGGATCCACGGATCCATGGATCGGATACGCAAAACACATACGGACGTCTGAATGGAGCCTTACAGGGGTTGATCAATGACAGGGGGGTGATCAGGGAGTGTATATGGAGTGATCACCCCCCTGTCATTGATCACCCCCCTGTAAGGCTCCATTCAGACGTCCGTATGTGTTTTGCGGATCCGATCCATGGATCCGTGGATCCGTAAAACACATACGGACGTCTGAATGGAGCCTTACAGGGGGGTGATCAATGACAGGGGGGTGATCAGGGGTTAATAAGGGGTTAATAAGTGACAGGGGGGGTGTAGTGTAGTGTGGTGATTGGTGCTACTTATTACTGAGCTGCCTGTGTCCTCTGGTGGTCAACCCAAGCAAAGGAGACCACCAGAGGACCAGGTGGCAGATAAATTAGACGCTGTTATCAAAACAGCGTCTAATATACCTGTTAGGGGTTAAAAAAAAAAATCGCATCTACAGCCTGCCAGCGAACTGATCGCTGCTGGCAGGCTGTAGATCCACTCGCTCACCTTCCGATCCTGTGAACGTGCGCGCCTGTGTGCGCGCGTTCACAGGAAGTCTCGCGTCTCGCGAGATGACGCATAGATGCGTGACTCTGCCTGAGACAGCCGCCTCCGGACCGCGATCCTGCATTAGGCGGTCCGGAGGCGGTTAAACAAAAAAACAGCCATTAAAGTCAACGCTGAATAACTGCATATCCATCTTCATATACTTCTTATAGTGGTTATCCGGCTTTGTAAAACAGAGGGCCATCAATATTAGATTTATAGGGGCCCGACCCCTGGCATCCGTGCTAAACAGCTGTTTGAAGGTGTGCTGCAACCACTTCAGTGTTCACAATGGGTTTCAGGTCCGTTCATACTCAGAATGTCATACTTTTTGTAGCCTCTGTTCTGAGTATTGGAAGTTTATCCCATTCAAGTGAACTTAATTCCATTACAGAGTTAGACCCTCACTGATCTAATTGTAATGGATAGGCCATCAAGTTTACAAAGCTGGATAACTACTTTAACACTAGATGCACCACCAACTCTTAAGACTTCTGGCTAATCTTTAACTTATTCAACTTATTCAAAGTTCTCAGAGGGAAGCAAGTCTTTAGAAGCATGGATAACTGTGTTCTATGACATACCAAGGAAAATGCACATACACTTGAAGATCTCTCCAAGAGATAAAACCAGAATTAAGAATGCCTAAGTTTCTTATACAACTAGGGATTCATGAGTGAAATAAATGAAGAATGACTAGTGGCATAAAAGATAACAAATGCTGGATAATTGATATTGTAATATTTAAAGGGCATTCCAGGCTGACATCACTTCTATGGATGGGTAGACAAATCCCTGTTACTGCATTCATAATCAATGTATGGTGTGACAAGACAGAACCTCCGGCACTGGCAGGACAAAGTGGCCAAGTATGCAGGACGTGGCTCTCTGGAAGCCCTTCCATCTACCTACCTCCTATGTTTCTGTCACCAGGGACCTCCCTATTCACATGTGCTTCACCTGATTTAAACGCTGTTGGGTGCCATTCCAAAATTGTGATACTTTTTCTTAATATGCAAATTAGGCCTTTGGTGAAATGAAGTCTTTACGATTGCTCTTGTTGCACTCAATCTTCACTCTTTCTATGGTCAGCCCTTCCCTCGCAGCTGTGTCTCTGCCTGTCAATCAAAGCAGTGAGGGAGACGCTGGCCACACAAGGGAGCAGAGCCTGGGTGCCACAAGAGCAATGGCGATGCCCCTCACTGCAACAAAGGACTAATTTGCATATTAAAAAAGGTATCATAACTCAGTAGCAGTTTAATAGGGAAATTGCTGGTGACAGATTATCTTTAAGTTATTATTAGGGTTAAGCATCATATATCCAAAGTTGATTTGAACAAACTTTGTTTGGAATGCTGTTTCCGTACAGCATTAAAATGTATGTCCTTCATGTAGAAAAACTTCATTGCGTGAGTCTTCGATGAATGTCTTCGGTATTCCTATTTAGGTATTTAAAAACATTTTTAAAATAGGAATCCGAAGTCGGCTTTGGTACTAGTGGGTACCTTGGTACCAGGGCCGGGTTTGGAGTTTTAAGCCCCTGCCCTGGCGGTGGATCCACCAAAGTTATGTAGAGGCGCCGGGCCAATTTGCTCTTTCCATGCCCTCTTTTGGAAACTGGCGATGGTGGCACTGTTAACAAAAATATTGACTGCTCCAGTCAGTGTTTGCAACTTTTTTTATGACAAAAAACAGGGATAAGAGGAAAGTAAAGTTATATATGGCCGTAGTTTTTGTGGATTGGATGCGGACTCATTCATTTCAAAGGGGCTGCAAAGGATGCAGACAGCACACCGTGTACTGTCCACATCCTGCACATCTGTTTCGTGGTCCTGAAAAAAAAAAAAAAAAAAAAACTTGTCCAATTCTTGTCCGTTTTGTGGACAAAGATAGGATATTTCTACAGAAGTTAAAAAATCATTGGTGGCATGCATTTGGCTGGGATCTGTGTTTTGCGTATCCGCAATTTGCGGACTGTAAAACACTTACTGCCATCTACCTTTAACGACAGAACCATATCTCCATATATAATACACAATGGACATTTTTTTCACACACTTTTTTTAGAGAAACCACTGCAGTTTTTGGAGCAGTTTTTGTGCTACAGTTAGAAGTGGAACCAGTAGGAAGTAGTATAATCCTTCCAAAATATTTCTCCATCCTTTGGAATGCATCTCTGACACCTGCCACTTAAACTGCAACATAAAAAAAACTCTGGGGCACATTTATCAAGCTCATCTGTTTTTAGACTGGAGTATTTAATTTTGTTGTCTTTATTTTGTGTAGTATTGATTTAAAGTTGCAAAGCTGGTGTATAAATTAGACAAGGCCAGGGATGCTCAACCTGCAGCCCTCCAGCTGTTGCAAAACTACAACTCCTAGCATACCCAGACAGCCTACAGTTATCATCCTACAGCAGGGCATGGTGGGAGTTGCAGTTTTACAACAGCTGGAGGGCCGCAAGTTGGGCATTCCTGGACTAGGCATATTGTTATTAGTGTGACCTCTGGTGGTTGTTTCAGTTGGACAGGTTCATATTTGTGCATGAAAAAAGTCAGTTTTATGAAGAAAAGTTGCATTTCTCCCAACTAAGAAAAGTACGCCAGCCCTGAGGTGAAGTAGAAATTTGACAAATTCAGGTGCAAAAAAGGCACACTTACATAAATAGATCGGAAATAGTTGCAAAGGTTAGAAAACTTCTGAATTAGTAAAAAAAAAATATATATGTATATGTGAACAAGGCGCAAAAGCCAACAAAACAGACATAATTTCAGTAGTAAATATGACCCCAAATAAAATCTGCATTTTTTAGACTAAAAACAGATGCAAACACTATAGTAAGTGTACCTCTGTGTGTAACCACCTAGATCCAGATCACTAGCTCAGCTTCCGTTTTCTTATACATAAAAAATATAAAATAAAGTTATTGGGCTGCAGAGCGCTGGAAAAGCTATTTTTCACAGATTCTCTCATCTCTCGCAGTTATATTACCATCCTATTTTTATAGTATGCATTTCTGTATATGTAATTGTATAAGTGAGTTTTGTATGTATATATGGATATGAACAGATTTGAAAAGTAGCAACGTTTTGTGTATAGTGGTCTGTATTGTCTAATTTACCACCCATTTGCCCGTTCCCTGCCACATATACTTCATGTGTGCTACCGAAGAACGTAAAGAATATATGCTGTGTGCAATAATTATATAAAAGTCACAATGCATTTTGCAGTGTTCAGTTCTGTAAGTCTCTGTGTTCACTACATTAATGGCACTATCCAGACTTTGCAATGGGATGACTGCTATCTGCACCTCTTTATTTCAGCAGTGTTGTCATGTATGTACCACAGGAAACCCTAGTTTAAGCCAGGGGTGTCTTCTGTCCTGATGACTGAATACATCTGTGGGGGAAGTCTAAAGGCCCATCAGCTGCTTGTACTAGCTCATCATTAGCAGGTGTTGCCCTGGCAATGGAAAAGAAAATGTGTGGGTTTAAGGAAATTTCAGAGCTTTCGAATTGCAGGGGAAATAACAGCTTTGGAACCTGAGCTCAGAATGAGGTCACATCGCCATCTAGTGTTAGCTACTAATATTTCAGGGGTTTGAGGAGTGTGAACTGTAGCAGATGCATAGTATTCATTCTACAAACAAAGAGCACATCATGTAATACTGCAAAACTCAGGGTAACTTTACTTTAAAAGGCCATGGACCCCTTTTTTTTTTTTTTTTTTTTTTTTTTTTATAATTACGTTGCATTTATTTTTCCCAATAAAAGAGATTTACATTTTTTTCTATTGCAGTTTCATATTTAGAATTTGAGCGAAATGAGTATTACACTCACCGGTAATCCAGTTTCCTGGAAGTCTCCATGACAGGACATCCTCAGTTGGTATTAGATGTCCATGTAGCATGTGGTACATAGGACAAACCAAGAGAGATTCAGGTACGATTAAATGAACATAGATCAAACATTAAAAGATATATTGAATCCCAAGACAAAAAAAATATTAAAAAAGAAGGTAAAAAAGATAAAATAAATGAAAATAACCAGAATGAAATCTCATTACTACAGCATTGTTAGAAAATGGGACATAAGTGGAATTAAACTATATTGGACTATATTGGAATGTGTTAATCCAAGAGTGGCACAGGAAGATAACAAACAAAAACTTTTGCAATACAAAACCAGATAGAGTACTAAAATAGAAACACTAAAACCAAGGGGATTAAATGAAGTTTGTAACTTCAGAGTACTGTTATAAGTCAGTGTCTATGTAACAATGTTTTTATATTATTAGCTTTTTAACATGAATGTAAATATAATAATGTAATTAATAAGGTGTATTTAAAGAGTTGCATCCCATGGTTACGCTGAGTAGGGGGGTGTGACCCCAAAACATTGCATGGTATGGGAGAAGACGCAGCTCAGTGTTCTCAGAATGGAAAGGCCTGTGATCCATTTATCGTGTGGAGATATAATAAAAGTGAAAGTACGCATTGTGCTTCTGGAGACTGAGTACTGATATTTTCTCATTGAGATTTGTTTATTGTTATACGGCTGACTAGATCATACTGCATATCTTGAGACTGACTTCTTCTGATAGGACAGAAAAAACAAAGAGATTTAAATCCCAAGTCCCCACCATTCCCTTCACCACCAGAGAATTTTTAATGGAAACCAGAAATAAAAGGAATAAGATAAGCCAAAAACATAAGATAGGGTAAGAAATATGTGCTGCCATGGAGACTTTCAGAAAACCCGATTATCGGTGAGTGTAATACTGATTTCCCCAGTCGTCTCCATGACTTCACATCCTGAGAATTAACAAATAAAAAAAAAATGAAGCAGGGGCACAACAGAACAAAGGACTTTGCACCCAAAGGCCATATCCTCATTAGTAAAAACAACCAACTTATAGTGTTCAGTGAAAGTATGGGCTCTCTTCCAAGTGGCGGCCCTACACATTTTCTCAACAGAAGCTAGTGATCTTTCAGCCCATGAGGCAGTGATAGCTCTAGAGGAATTAGCTCTAAAGGAAGGAGGGGTCTCCTTCCCTACTGCTTTATAGACCTCTGCAATGGCAGTTCTTATTGTCACGGAAGGTGTACAGGAAACAAGACAACACAAAATGAATATACGACTCACTGGATCCAAAACTAAGGAACAAAAAGGGAGACCCCTGCATCACACCTGGCACTCTCCCTGACTGCTCAGCCTATGCGAAAATCCCAATGGTAGATGATCGCATATCCTCGTACCTCGACTGTATAACACCTGAACACCCTATAATAGTGAGGGGACACGACCACCGGCTCCCTACACTAGATACGGAGGGAGTCAGGGTCACCTGGGATCCAGCAAACAGAAAAACACAAAATGAATGCACAACACTTATCTTGTAGAAGACTGGGAAGTAGGATCAGCATGCACACACACTCCAGGAAGAAATATAAACCGCACACTGATGCACTATGGGGAGGAATTTAAGGGGAGTACAACTACATGACAGCTGAGAGAGGCTAACGAGATGAGGAACTGAAAGCAAAACAAAGGAAGCTCAAGAAGGAGGTTCTGAAAGGCATCTGTCAGAGCTTCTCAGATGTCTGGTGGTGACAGTACCCCTGCTTCTACAAGTGGACTCCGGACACTCAGAGCCCACCTTCTCAGGATGGGACCTATGGAAAGCCCTGATGAGACGAGTGGCCTTAATGTCCGTCACTGGGACCCACATCCTCTCCTCAGGACCATAACCCTCCCAATGAACGAGGTACTGGAGAGAACCGCGGATAACACGAGAATCCACAATCCTAGAGACCTGAAATTCAAGATTACCATCAACCATAATCGGAGGAGGAGGCAAAGACGAGGGTACAATGGGTTGGACATAAGTCCTTATTAAAACCTTATGAAAAACATTATGGATCTTCCAAGTCTGAGGAAGATCAAGACGGTAGGCAACAGGATTGATGACAGACAAGATTTTGTAAGGCCCAATAAACTTAGGACCCAACTTCCAGGAGGGAACCTTCAATTTGATATTCTTAGTAGACAACCACACCAGATCACCAACATTCAGGTCCGGACCAGGCACACGTCTCTTATCCGCCACACGCTTATATCTCTCACTCATGCTCTTTAGATTATCCTGAATCTTTTGCCAAATAGATGACAAAGACGAGGAGAATCTGTCCTCATCAGGTAAACCAGAAGACCCCTCTCCCGAGAATGTCCCAAACTGCGGATGAAACCCATATGCACCAGAAAATGGTGACTTATCAGAGGACTCCTGACGACGGTTATTTAAAGCAAACTCAGCAAGGGACAAAAAAAGAACACCAATCCTCCTGATTCTCCGCCACAAAACAGCGCAGATATGTCTCCAGATTCTGATTGACGCGCTCTGTCTGGCCATTCGACTGCGGGTGGAAAGCAGAAGAGAATGACAACCGAACCCCCAAGCGAGAACAGAAAGCCTTCCAGAATCTGGAAACAAACTGCGTGCCCCTATCAGAGACTATGTCTGAAGGAATACCATGCAATTTGACAATGTGATCAATAAATGCCTGTCCAAGGACGGGAAGAAATGGGTAAGGGAAGGAGACGACCTGATGGCCGTGAATGAGGGACTTTGGCACGAGAGCAGGTCTCGCAGGCTGCCACAAAACCCTCAACTGACTTACGAAGCGCAGGCCACCAGAATCTCCGAGCGATGAGATCCACTGTGGCTCTTGCCCCGGGGGCCCAGCAAGGACCGTATCGTGGTGTTCCTTAAAAATCTTGTGTCTTAAAGCGAGAGGCACAAACAACCTCCCAGGAGGACAAAGATCAGGAGCCTCTGACTGGGCTACCTGCACCTCTGCCTCCAATTAAGGATAAAGAGCAGAGACCACCACACCTTCAGCCAAAATGGGACCCGGGTCTTCAAAATTCCCACCTCCCGGAAAACAACGTGACAGGGCATCTGCCTTCACATTCTTAACCCCGGGGCGGAAAGTGACAACAAAATTAAACCTTGAAAAGAACAAAGACCATCTGGCCTGTCTCGGGTTCAGACGCTTGGCTGACTCCAAGTAGGCTAGATTTTTATGGTCAGTAAACACGGTAATAGGGTGTCTGGCTCCCTCTAACCAATGGCGCCATTCCTCAAAAGCCAACAACTCCCTATCTCCCACATCGTAATTTCTCTCCGCTGAGGAGAGTTTCTTCGAGAAAAAGGCACACGGTCGCCATTTGGCAGGAGAGGAACATTGAGACAATACCGCACCCACACCCACCTCAGAAGCATCAACCTCAACTATGAAGGGTAGAGAAATATCAGGTTGTATCAAGATGGGAGCGGAAGCAAAACTCTCCTTGATATTAGAAAAGGCCTTATGCGCCTCTACCGACCAGGAAGAAAAATCTACCCCCTTTCTGGTCATATCAGTGAGTGGTTTAACAACAGAGGAATAATTCAAAATAAACTTCCTGTAATAATTGGCAAAGCCCAAAAAACGCATCAGCGCCTTCTGATTCTCAGGAAGCTCCCACTCAAGCACAGCGCGGACCTTCTCGGGGTCCATGCGAAAACCAGAAGCGGAGAGAAGAAACCCCAGAAATTGAATTTCTGGAACCGCAAACACACATTTTTCCAGTTTTGCGTACAATTTATTCTCCCGCAGGATGAGCAAGACCTGATGTAAGTGTTCCTTATGAGTTTTGAAATCAGGAGAAAAAAATCTAAATGTCATCCAAATACACTAATACAAATTTTCCCATTAAATGATAAAAAATGCTGTTCACAAAATGCTGAAAAACGGCTGGAGCATTCATCAAACCAAAAGGCATAACCAAATTCTCAAAATGGCCCTCAGGGGTATTGAAGGCCGTCTTCCATTCGTCTCCTTCTCTGACCCTGACCAGGTTGTATGCCCCTCTTAGATCTAATTTGGAAAAAACTTTAGCCCCAACAATCTGGTTAAACAAGTCCGGGATCAGAGGAAGTGGATAAGGGTCACGAATTGTGATACTGTTCAGCTCCCTGAAATCCAGACAAGGCTTTAAAGAACCATCTTTTTTCTTAACAAACAAAGAACGTATCCGGGAGCGAGATCTTAGGCTCAGAACAAACTCCATGAACGCAAGCTGAACCGGTCACTTGAAACTGAGAAAGAGTCTTACGGAGATCTGCTACCTCTAATGAAAGACCCTGCAAGCGTTCAGTCAAAAGTGAAACCGGATCCATGCTTGAGACGGTTTTGGCGGTTTATAATGTCACGGAAGGTGTACAGGAAACAAGACAATACAAAATGAATATATGACTCACTGGATCCAAAACTAGGGAACAAAAAGGGGGACCCCTGCATAAGACCTGGCACTCTCCCTGACTGCTCAGCCTATGCGAACATCCCAATGGTAGATGATCGCATATCCTCGTACCTCGACTGTATAACACCTGAACACCCTATAATAGTGAGGGGACACGACCACCGGCTCCCTACACTAGATACGGAGGGAGTCAGGGTCACCTGGGATCCAGCAAACAGAAAAACACAAAATGAATGCACAACACTTATCTTGTAGAAGACTTGGAAGTAGGATCAGCATGCACACACACTCCAGGAAGAAATATAAACCGCACACTGATGCACTATGGGGAGGAATTTAAAGGGATGCAATCAGTACAACTACATGACAGCTGAGAGAGGCTAACGAGATGAGGAACTGAAAGCAAAACAAAGGAAGCTCAAGGAGGAGGTTCTGAAAGGCATCTGTCAGAGCTTCTCAGATGTCTGGTGGTGACACTTATCCCGCGACAAATGGTACTCTTTGCTGCCTTCTTCCTTCTATTTTGGCCACAAAACTGAATAAATAGGCTTTTATCAATCCTCCAACTTTTTGTAGCCTCAAAGTATTGTAGAACTGAGTGTCTGACATCTAGATTATGGAATTTAAATTTCTGATCATTACTAGGGTTGGCACAGAACAAAGATATCACAATGTCCTGAGACCTACAGTATAAAAGGAGATAACCATTTTTAGTAGAAAATTCAGGTCAAATTGAAGATTACGTTTTCTTCAAAAATCCTAATAAAAGACTCCCGGATGGAAAGGGCTTCGCAGACCCATCTGGCTGATGAGATTGCCACAAAGAAGGTGGTTTTAAGGGTAAACCCCTTGATGGATATAGAACCTAGGGGTTCAAAAGGGATGGAAGACAACCCTGATAACACAGTATTAAGGTTCCAAGGGGCTACCATGTTTTTAATCCTAGACCTTAGTCTATCTGCGGCCCTAAGAAATCTGGATACCCAGAATACATCAGTGAGGCTGGTGTTATAAAGGGAACTCAAAACAGAGACATGGTCTCTGAGGGTGTTTGGAGAAAGGCCCAAATCCAATCCCTCCTGAGGGAAATCCAATTTGAGGGAAATATTGGAAGATGACTGATTAAATTTGTCACCAAACCATGAGGCAAATTTCTTACACACTTTTAATATGGCTTTAGAAGTATTCCTACTGAGTAACAAGGTATTTATAGCTTTCTCTGACAACCCCAAGATGGATTCTTCAATATCCATGCCGATATCTTGAGTAGCCTGGGATTGGGATGATTGATTAGACCTTGGGAGAGTAGATCTGATCTCTGCAGCAGAATTATGGGGACTTACCTGCTGAGGGATCTCAGAAGCCCGAACCAACTCATTCTGGGCCACAAGGGAATGACTAGAATCAGAGTGCAGCTTTCAGACTGAAATTTCTGCAGAACTCTTCAAATTAGCCTAGGTTGAAGATCCAATAAGGAATAAGACTAGGTTGAAGGTCCAACCCTGGCTAAAGGCATCTACTGCAGCAGAAGAGTCTCTGAGGTTGAGAGAAAAATAGCGAAGGACTTTCTAATTCTTTTATGAAAAAATAGATCCAGTACTGGATTGCCCCATTGATCATCTGGAATACTTCCAGACAAGGGGACCACTTGCCTGGATCCAGAATTTGTTGACTTAGGAAGTCTGTTTTTACATTGAGAGATCCCTTTTAGATCTACAAATATCTATGTTCACAGGTTTTGAAGTTTCCCCTTGATGCAGAATAAACTGCCTTGGAGTTGTCTGAGTGTATTAGAACGTGGTCAATTCTTGTCTTATCCTGTGGCGCTTTCAGGGCCTCCCTGCGATTTCAGTTCACAGTTCTTCCTAATAGGAACTGTTGTTTTATAGTCCTGGGCCAGGTCCCTTAGAAAGAATCTTGACTCATATGATCTCCCTAGCCCCAGCAACTGGCAACTGGTGTCAAGGAAAACATTTGTTTTTGTTCCCAAAAGACTCCGTTTCTCAGGTTTCTGTCCAGAAGCCACCATCCTAGGGACCTCTTAGACTCCTTGTTCAAGATGATCTTCTGATCTAGAGTTGTCTAAAATCTGTTCCATTTTTTGAGAATAAAATTTGTAGAGGTGTAATGTGAAACTGTCATCGTGCACGAATGCACTATGACAGGATTCCCAACATCTTCATACCTTCCCTGGGTCTTTTCTGGGACTGGTGAATCTGGTACTTTAGATCTTAAATCTTCAGAGGAGGTAGGAACGATCTCTAAAGACTGGAATCCAGAAAAATACCTAGAAAAATCTTCATGCTCTCTGGGAAGAGAATGGACTTTTCCCAGTTGATTATCCAACTGGAGGTGAGACAAAACAGCTTGAAGATGAATGTGGAGCAGATCTTTGTCTGCTACTATCAGTAAATTGTCTAAGTATGGGATAACTAGTATCCCTTTCTGCCTTAGTGTTGCTACGACTTCCGCCATAATCTTGGTAAAGATTCTGGGTGCTGATGAAATTTCAAAAGGGAGACAGATGAACTGGAAATTATGAATCTGATCCTGCATCTGTACTGCAAACCTGAGAACATTTCTTGACAGAGGATGGATTGGGACATGATAGTAGGTGTCTTTTAGGTTTAATGTAGCCATCACTGCCCCTTTCCTGATTAGTTTTACTGCTGATTTTACCATATCCATTTTGAATTTGTAGTATGAAATAAATTTGTTTAATGGTTTTAAGTTTATTATAGTCCTGAATTTGCCATTTTGCTTTTTGACTAGGAATAGCCGTGAGTAGAGATGAGAGAATTTCTCAAAAATTCAATTCGGTCGGTTCACCGAATTCTCCCCAAAAATTTGATTCAAATTTATTTGTGACAAATCATGTTAAAAAAAATGCTATTTCCTGGCTGCAGTGAGCATGTATAGTGAAGTAGAACACTGTGCCTTGCAGAAACATGCATAGGTAGTCTGCTGTGGTAGTGAAACAGTACTGTCAGTCAGTATGACACGCAGATAACAGGCGTCACTCTTAGAATCACTTCACACTTTACTTATTTGGTGAGTTCCTGGGCCAAAACTGACTAAATAGGTGTGAACTCAGCCTTACAGGTCAATGTTAGCATCAGGTATAAAGAACCATGCAAAGGCCTATGAAAGAAATTAAGTGGCTAATGAACATAAATGGTGCTAAATGTACTCAATGGGAACTGCCTGCCTCTGTCATATTTATATGTGTACATGTATTTTTCCATACCATTATGTTTCTGATTGGTTGCTTTAATGAATACTTGTAATTGGACATATTAAAATTGATGGCTAAAGAGGGGTGGTTAGATCCACAATGTACAACTAATAAATTTGACTAACCAGCAAAGTGTCTGGGTCTTTGATTCTTACTTCGACCGCATCCCCTGGCACACAGGGAAAACATATTAACCAATTTGAATCCCACAGACAAGAGAGGTGCAGTTCCCTAATTTGGGACTTATACTAAATTGCAGTGACAGTTTTTGGTGCCCTGTGTGAGGATCTCATCAGAAGTCCAAGGGGACGATCGTGGAAGAGCTTTGGTCATTACAACAATTGGGAATTGCACTTTTAAAGGTAAGATATTTTGTTCTTACTGTGCCTTCCCACTTGTCATGACCATTGTTCAGGTATTGTCCTTTTGTTGAATCTGGGGATTCAAAGAACACCCATGTCTGTGGAGCAATGTATGAATGGGTTGTCTGAGACCTAGGTTTAGTGTGATTTTTGTGTGGTAAATGAGACTGATGGATGAGTGTGAGAATGAACAAATTGAATGTTGTGTTGCTGTGTGGCCTGAAGGTGGGGGCTGTAAAAAAAAAAAAAAAAAAAAAAAAAAAGATACTGTGTACAACAAGATCCTAAAGATCCTACTATAGCGTCTAAGTGTGCGCTACTTTTTCACCGACAGCTAATTCCACATAGATTTCTGCAGAACCTGTTCTGTCAAATGCTGATACAAGATTAAGCCCCCACACACACACAGAGTGGGTAGGGTGTCAGCAGTAAGTTGTTGTTGACATCACTAATTATTTTGCCCTTCTTCGATGTGGGGTGGTAGGGTGCAGTCCAAGTATGCCACCACCTGCTGGTTCAGGTTCTGCTCCATGTCTAGCTGCTGTTGCTGTTGAGTAGTTTCTTCACTAGACAAGTGAAGAAAACTGCTCATCAGAGACTCTAGACTTAAGTTGCTGCTGATGGAGCTGGTACTGTTCCTGCCGCCCCCCCTCCCCCCAGCAGCCATGGCAGTGGAACATGAGAGCAGAGGACCCCTCCAGTCAGACCTTCGTGAGGAAGGGCAATGGCGCACATAGGCAGCGGCCAACTGACTACATAGGAGGTCTCGATAGTAGTTCAGTTTGTCCCCATTTTGGTCCGGTAGCAAAGGTCTAACATGGTGGAGAGCCAGTAGTCATCCCTCTGCCAAATGGTGACAATTCGGCTGTCACTGCACAAGTAACTGAGCATGCATCATGCAATTTGCAAAAGTGACTCGGAGGGACTCTCTGCCTCCATCTCCACTGCATACTGCTGCAGTGTGTATGGGTTAGCTGCCTCGTCTTGCTCATTGCCCTATAGCTCCTACGGCTTCTCCTGCTTCTCCTCTCCTGTCACCTGTGCATAAAAACCACCTATTTCTCTAGACATTGCTTGTGCTCGAATGTCCTTCTCCACTAGTTCAGCCCCCACAGGGATAATGTGGCCATGAGATGAAGTTGCCACGTATAAAGAAATATTCCAGCACATTCTTTATACATTGCTATGTAAATAACCTGCCTTGGTCCTTTTCTGTGCACGGCGAGCTGTGGGTGAGCTGGATATTTTCTTTTTATATGAAGTCGGCACGTCTTCTGGCCAGCCAGATTTAGCAGCATCTGTTCCAGGACGTGAACCAGTGGAATGACGTTGTTCATCCCATAGTCCTCCTCAAAGGGCCTGAGCAAACGGCAGGTCTCACGCATGAGCTGCCACTGGCTGATATCGAAGTTACACAGGGGACTACTCCTGTCCACTTGGATCATCAAGAAGTCATTTATGGCCTTTCTCTGTTCGTATAGTCGGTCCAACATATGTAGGGTGGAATTCCAACGGGTGGAAACGTTGCATATCAGCCTATGTTGGGGGATTCCGTTCTGCCTCTGCAGCTCAAGGAGGGTGTGCATAGCGGTGTATGAGTGGCTGAAGTGCATGCAGACTTTCCTGGCCGTCTTGCAGATGGGTGGAAGACTTCAGGAACTGCTTGACAACCAGATTGAACAAGTGTGCCATGCAAGGAGTATGGCTCAGCCCTCCTTGATGCAACGCTTACACCATGTTCTTCCCATTGTCGGTCACCATGGTTCCGATTTTCAGTTGTCGCAGAGAAAGACAGGATTTGATTTCTTGATAAAGGACAAAAGCAGTTTCTCCCCTGTGTGACTCAGTTCGCCCAGGCAAACGAGGTGCAGAACAGCATGACACTGATGTGCCCTGCACATGTGGTATGCTGGAGGGGCACTGTGAACTGTCCCTGCAGTGGAGGCTGAAGACACGGAGGATAAGGAGTAAAAGGTGGACAATGTTGCAGGAGCAACGGCGTGACAACATGGAGGCGGCAGTGGCGTCACCTGGCCAAGTTGCTGGTGTGGCTGGGCAGGGACTACTTTTACCCAGTGGGCCGTAAGGACATCTATTGTCCTTGACCATAGTTACAGCTACACATGTCAGCACTGCCATGAGCTTTAGTGGACACCGTAAGGCTTAAGGAGTGGCCCACTTTCTGTTCAACATACGTGTGCAGGGCTGGTACTGCCTATTTCGTAAATAAAAAAGACTTGGGATTCTCCACCTTGGCTCTGCACAAGCCATCAGTTCTTTGGTGCAGAGTCCACCACTTGGAAAGGGAGGGACTGTAGTACCAGCAACTTGGCCAGGAGCACGTTTAGCTTCTCTGAGCCGTTGGATTAGTGCATGTGTACTGCTGTCTTTTTGTAATCGCTTCGGTGATCGATTGCTGACTAAATGACTGACGGGAAGGCGGAGGAGCAGGAGCATCAGGATCAGTAAATGATGGGAAGGAAAGACAGCTTCCTTCTGCTGAGGTGGTAGAGCCTTGACTGCAGGAAAAGGGGTGTGGGCCACTGGGTGATGCAGCGGTTGCTGCGGCAGGCTGGATTACTAAATCAGAGACATGGTTCTCCTAGGCCTCTCTATAGTGACGCTGCATGTGTTGATGCAGGGCCGTGGTGCCAACATTGTCACCCTGGCCACGCTTCACCTTCTGCCCACAGATTCAGCAAATGACCATGTTCACCTCCTCCGGTGGCTTGATGAAAAACTGCCACAATGCTGAGTATGGCATATATCTCCCAACACTCCACGCTGACTGACTGCTACCACTGCCTCCATGAACACCAGCATCGCTACTTTCCATGCAGGTTAGCTCCTGACTAGGTTTGAGCGAACCCGAACTGTAAAATTTGAGTTTGTACCGAACTTTAGGATTTTTGGACCCCGGACCCGAACATTTTAGTAAAAGTTCGGGTTCGGGGTTTGGCGATTTCTTGGCGCTTTTTGAAAGGCTGCAGAGCAGCCAATCAACAAGCATTTAAATCTGTGCCCTTAGAAGCCATGACAGCCATGCCTACTAATGGCATGGTTGTGATTGGCCAGTGAAGCATGTGACCAAGCCTCTATATAATCTTGAGTCATGTAGCGCTGCACGTCACTCTGCTGTTACTAATGTAGGGAGAGGTGCTGCTGGTGATTTCAGGGAGAGATTTCTGGGTTTTTAAAAACACACTTTCTTTGCCAAAATCCATTATTTTACAGATCTGTAAAATAATGAAATTCAAGTTTAATATATACAGCTTTCATATTCTGTTACTAAAAAAAAAAAAACTTTTTTGGCAATATACAACATCTGGATTAGTCATTGTGCAATTTAAGCTAGAAATACAGCCATAATTTTCTGGGTTTTTAAAAACACTTTTTTTCCCCAAAATCCATTATTTTACAGATCTGCACATGTGAAATTCAAGTTTAATATATATAGCTTTCATATTCTGTTACAAAAAAAAAAAAACTTTTTGGGCAATATTCATCTGGATTAGTCAGTGTGCAATTTAAGCTAGAAATACAGACATAATTTTCTGGGTTTTAAAAAAAAAAAAAGAAAAACACTCTATTTGCCAAAATACCCAATTTTACAGCCCTTGCAGCATCTGCACATGTAAAATTCAAGGGTTATATACAGCTTTCATGTTCTTTTGTAAAAAAAAACTCGTTTGTTTTTAAAAACACCCTTTTTTTGCCAAAATCCACTATTTTACAGATCTGCACGTGTGAAATTCAAGTTTAATATATATATATATATATATATATATATATATATATATATATATATAGCTTTCATATTCTGTTACTAAATAAATACACTTTTTTGGCAATATACAACATCTGGATTAGTCAGTGTGCAATTTAAGCTAGAAATACAGCCATAATTTTCTGGGTTTTTAAAAACACACTTGCTGCATCTGTCAGCGTGAAATTCAAGGGTTATATACTGCTGTCATATTCAGTTATTAAACAAACACCTGTTTTAGGCAAAAAAGTTTATTTTGCAGCCTTTGCTGCATATGTCATTGTGAGATACAGCCTTTACATAGTGTGGTTCTATTCAGTTAATAAACAAACACCCATTTTGGGCACAAATCTTTAATTGCGACCTAGTCTGGATCAGGGCGTGTGAGATACACCTTTTATATACTGTGGTTATATTCTTTTATTAATAAAACGCCCTCTTTGGGGCAAAAAATAAAAAAAATTCTGGCCTTGCAGCATCAGCACGTGTGAAATTCAAGGGTTATATACTGCTGTCATATTCAGTTATTAAACAAACACCTGTTTTAGGCAAAAAAGTTTATTTTGCAGCCTTTGCTGCATATGTCATTGTGAGATACAGCCTTAACATACTGTGGTTCTATTCAGTTAATAAACAAACACCCATTTTGGGCACAAATCTTTAATTGCGGTCTAGTCTGGATCAGGGTGTGTGAGATACACCCTTTATATACTGTGGTTATATTCTTCTATTAATAAAACACCCATTTTTGGGAAAATATTAAATTTTGATGACTTTGCAGCATCAGCATGTGTGAAATTCAAGGGATACATACTGCTGTCATATTCGGTTATTAAACAAACACCCATTTTAGGAACAATACTTTAATTGCGGCCTAGTCTGGATCAGGGCGTGTGAGATACACCCTTTACATAATGTGGTTCTATTCTGCTATTAATTAAACACCCATTTGGAGCAAGATTCTAAATTTGAGAAATATGAGGAGAGCGTCAAATAAGGGACGTGGCCCAGGTCGTGGTGCTGCTGGTGGAGCTCCTGTTGCAGGGAGAGGACATGGTCGATCTGTGCCAGCTACATGCACAAGTGAAACCCCTTCCTCAGGTGCGAGTAGGCGACAGAACCTGCAGCGGTACTTGGTCGGGCCTAATGCGGCTCTACGAATGGTGAGTCCTGAACAAGTACATGCGATAGTAGATTGGGTTGCTGACAGTGCCTCCAGTTCCTTCACATTGTCTCCCACCCAGTCTCCTGCTGAAAGATCAGAGTTGGCACCTGCAGCCGATGTCCATCAGTCTTTCACCTCACCCCCTTGCAAATCAGCCAAGCAGTCTGAGCCCCAAGTCATGCAGCAGTCTCTTCTGCTTTTTAATGATTCTGTTAGCAGGGTTTTCCAGGGCCATCCACCTATCCCTGCCCCAGAAGTGGAAGAGATTGAGTGCACCAATGCCCAACCACTTATCTTTCAAGATGAGTACATGGGAGGACCATCGCAGCACGTCTTGGATGATGACGAAACACAGGTGCCAACTGCGCAGACCAACAAGGAGGGCAGGGGTGAAGACTGAGTGGAAGATGATGTGGAGGATGATGAGGTCCTCGACCCCACATGGAATCAAGGTCATGTGAGTGACCTATGTAGTTCGGAGGAAGAGGCGGTGGTCGCACAGAGCCACCAGCACAGCAGAAGAGGGAGCAGCGTGCAAAAGCGGAGCAGCCGTCCTCTAGACAGTACGCCTGCTACTGCCCACCGCAGCAAGGGACTGAGCACACCAAATCCAGCTCCAAGGAGTTCCCTGGAGTGGCCGTTCTTCAGACAATGTGCTGATAACAAGACACGAGTGGTTTGCACGCTGTCCAATCAGAGCCTGAAGCGAGGCATAAACATTCTCAATCTGAGCACAACCTGCATGACCAGGCATTTAAGTGCTAAGCACGAGCTGCAGTGGAGTAAACACCTCAAAAACCAAGAAAGGTCTCTGGCTCCTCCTGCATCATCTTCTGCTGCAGTCTCGGCCTTTTCATCTACCTCTGGAGTGACAGTGCCACCTGCCACCCCGCAAACAGAGGATCTGCCAGCAACACCACCACCTGGGTCACCAAGCATCTCCACAATGGTCCACGAAAGTGTTTAGATCTCCATCTCCCAAACACTGGAGAGGAAGTACCCCCCTACCCACCCGCGATTCCTAGCCCTGAATGCCAGCATTTCTAAATTACTGGCTTTTAAAATGCTGTCATTCCGTCTGGTGGAGACGGATAGTTTTAAAGGCCTTATAGCGGTGGCTTCCCACAGTACGTCGTTCCCAGCCGTCACTACTTTTCCAGGCGAGCCATCCCTTCCCTGCACAATCAAGTAGGGGACAAAATTAGGTGTGCACTGCGCAATGCCACCTGTGGCAAGGTGCACCTCACTACGGATACGTGGACCAGTAAGTACGGTCAGGGACGTTATATCTCCATAACAGCACACTGGGTAAATGCAGTAGAGGCTGGGCCTGAGGCTGATAGCAGTTTGGCGCATGTCCTTCCACCACCGAGGATTGCAGGGCGCTTCAGTTTGCCTCCTGTTGCTTCCTCCTCCTACTCCGCTTCCTCATCCTCTACCGGCTCCTCATCTGGTCAGCGTAACACCTTCAACACCAACTTCAGCACAGCCAGGGGTAAACGACAGCAGGCAGTTTTAAAACTTATCTGTTTGGGGGACAAACCCCACACCGCGCAGGAGCTTTGTATGGGTCGTGAACAACAGACCGATAAGTGGTTGTTGCCAGTGAGCCTCAAGCCGCGCCTTGTGGTGTGCAATAATGGGCAAAATCTCATAGCAGCTCTGGGACTAGCCTGTTTGACGCACATGTGAGGCACATGTTCTGAATTTAGTGGTGCAGAGATTCCTTAAAAATTACCCCGATGTAAAGTGCAGGCCATCTGTGCGCGCTTTCGGCGTTCTCACCCTGTCGCTGCTCGACTGTCAGTGCTGCAGCGTAACTTCGGCCTTCCCGCTCACCGCCTCATATGCGACGTGCCCACAAGGTGGAACTCCAGCTTGCACATGCTGGCCAGACTGTGCGAGCAGCAGCATGCGATAGTGGAGTTTCAGCTGTAGCACGCATGGATGAGTCTCTCTGCGGAACAGCACCACTTCACCACCAATGAGTGGGCCTCTATGAGAGACCTGTGTTCCTTGTTGCGCTGTTTCGAATACTCCATCAACATGGCCAGTGCCGATAACGCCGGTCTCAGCGTAACTATCCCACTTCTATGCCTCCTTGAAAAAACGCTGCTGGCGATGATGGAAGAGGATCTGGCACAGGAGGATGAGGAGGAGGAAGAAGGATCATTTTGTAGGGTTTCCGGCCAGTCATTCACAAGTGGCTCCGAGGGTTGGTTCCTGCACCCACAAAGGCCAGGTACACTATTGTCTAGCCAGGGCACAGTTCTGGAGGATGAGGAGGTGGAGGATGAGGAGATGGAGGAGGATGAACCATGTTCAGAGCAGGGTGGCACCCAGACCAGCTCACAGAGGACAGCTTTTCGTTGCCTCTGGGCAGCCTGGCACACATGAGTGATTACATGCTGCAGTGTGTCCACAACAACTGCTGAGTTGCCCACATTCTAACTTGTGATGATTACTGGGTGGCCACGCTGCTGGATCCCCGTTACAAGGACAATGTACCGTCCTTAATTCCGTCACTGGATCATGATCGTAAGATGTGCGAGTACAAGAACACGATGGTAGACGCGCTGCTGGTGGCATTCCCACCTAATAGCGGGGGTACAGTGGAAGCACAAGGCGAAGGCAAAGGAAGAGGAAGAGGTCGCCTGCGCAGCTGGGGCACCGCCAGCACCTCAGAAGGCAGGGTTAGCATGCCCGAAATGTGGAAAAGCTTTGTCAGCACGCCACAACAACCATCACCACCAGCTGATATGGAAGGTCTTAGCAAGAGGCAGCATTTCAGCAACATGGTGGAGCAGTATATGTGCACACGCCTACACGTACTGAATGATGGGTCTGCCCCCTTAAACTTCTGGGTCTCCAAATTGGGCACATGGCCTGAGCTTGCCCTTTACGCCTTGGAGGTGTTGGCCTGCCCTGCAGCCAGTATATTGTCTGAACGTGTTTTTAGCATGGCAGGGGGTGTTATCACAGACAAGCGCAGCCGTCTGTCCACAGCCAATGTGGACAAGCTCAAGTTCATTAAAATGAACCAGGCATGGATCCCACAGGACTTGTCCGTACCTTGTGCAGAATAGACATGTATACCGGCCTTACCCAGCCATTGTTATACTACAGCGCAATTGCTCATTGTTGTATTTTTTATATTTCCCACTCTTTTGGGGTTTACCCTAATTAATAATAATAATAATAATAAAATTTAAACTAAAAACCAGTGTTGGCTACCTCGTCCTCCTCCACTGCCGCTTTCACCTACACCGCTATGTCCACCGCCTCCTCAACCTCCTACTCCATATGAACCGCCACCTCATACATCAAGATTTTTATTTTATGTATGTATTTTTTTAAATTTTATGTCATTTCACTAATTTGTCTGTTACATTTTCAGGTGAAATTCACCAATTTTTGGCTGTGACATACCCCTGCTCTACCTAGTAGACAGGTAAACAAAGTTCACTAATTTGTCTGTTACAAATTTTCGGGTGACATTCACACATTTTTGGCTGTGATATACTCCTGCTCTACCTAGTTGACAGGTTAATACATTTCACTAATTTGTCTGTTACATAGTTGGGTGACATTTTACTATAAATAAACCCCTGCTCTGCATAGGTGACAAGGACCGAAATTTTTGAAAATCATCTGTTCCATTGGTGGGTGACATTAACCCATTTCTGGCGATGAAAAACCCCTGCTCTGCATAGGTGACAGGGACTTACATTTCTAAAATTCGTCTTTAATTGGCCCTTTTATTCGATCCTTCTGCTTTAATAACTTGTTCCACATTTCCGCTCGATCACATTAGACGTTATCTATAGTTAACAAAGCGGCAGCAGGGCCTCTGCTGTATAACGTTTCCAAATCCAAAATACCCCAGTGACATTTCCTATCATTTTTTATTAATCATTCAAATAATAGGGCATCTTATGAGTCCTGTATTGTTATTTATCGTCACTACCACCACCCCCCCCCCCCCGAGTCGGGAGTGGGCAATTGCCGTGCACCTCCTCCTTTCATTCGATCTTTCCGCTTTGACAACTTCTTCCACATTTCCGCTCGGTCACATTTAATTTCATACATTGACCTCCCTTGGATGTGGTATACCTTTCTCACACTTCCTCTCAGCAACGGGACAGCCAGTCTGCATTTTGGTGTCGGCTACCTGCCTTGTGTTGGATAGTAAAGTCGTACTGTTGCAGAGACAGGCTCCATCGTAAGAGCTTGCCATTGGTCCCTGTGGCGCGGTTAAGCCAACTGAGGGGGTTATGGTCAGTAACGATCGTGAAGGAGCGGCCGTACAGATATGACTGTAGCTTCTGTAGAGCCCACACAATCGCTAGACACTCCTTTTCAGTGGTGGAATAGGCGGCCTCTCGGGGCAGGAGCTTTCGGCTCAGGTACAGAATAGGGTGTTCGTCCCCCTTTTCATCCACCTGGCTGAGGACTGCACTGAGACCATAGTCTGAGGCATCGGTTTGTAAGATAAACCGTCGCCTGAAGTCTGGGGCCTGGAGCACAGGGGCACTAGCTAGCGCCTGCTTCAAGGCCCGGAAGGCGTTCTCGCACTCAAGTGTCCAACTAACGGTTTTTGGTTCCTTCTTCCTAGTGGCATCTGTTAGGGGCTTTGCGAGGGTACTATAGGCTGGAACAAACTTCCTATAGTAGCCAGCGGTCCCCAGAAATGCCTGGACCTGTTTCTTCGTGATAGGCCGAGGCCATGCCAGGATGGCGTCCACCTTCCCTGTGTCAGGTTTCAGGGTGTGACCTCCCACCCGGTGACCTAGGTACTGCACCTCCGTCATGCCGATTTGACACTTCTTTGGCTTAATTGTCAAATTGGCCACGGACAGCCACTCTAGTACCTGGGACAGGTGTTTGAGATGTTCTTCCCAGGTGGGGCTGAACACCGCAATGTCATCCAGGTACGCTGCAGCAAACTCTTGCATTCCCTCCAGCAGGTCGTTTACAGCCCGCTGGAACGTGGCAGGTGCATTTTTCATCCCAAACGGCATCATTGTGAACTCAAAGAGGCCGAATGGGGTGATGAAGGCTGACTTTTGCCTCGCGTCAGGTGCAAGAGGGATCTGCCAGTACCCCCGGCTCAGATCCATGATTGATAGATAGCTGGCGGCCGCCAGCTTGTCTAGCAACTCATCGATGCGAGGCATGGGGTAGGCGTCTGTAGTGGTGATGGCGTTCAACTTCCTATAGTCCATGCAGAACCGAGTCGTCTTGTCCTTTTTGGGGACCAGGACAACCGGCGCTGCCCATGCCCTACAGGACTTTTGAACAACCCCTAGCTCTAACCTCTCTCTGCATGTCGGCTTGCACCTCTGGAGGGACCCGATAAGCAGATTGCTTGATGGGGGGGGATGGGTTCCGGTATCTACCCGGTGAACTGTCAGACTGGTCCGCCCTGGGATACTTGAGAAAGTGTGGCAGTACGGGCCCAACACCTCCTGTAACTGCTCGTTCTGGGACAGAGAGTTGCGGGTTGACATTTATGTCGCAGTCCGACTCCTGAATGTCAGCCAGCAAATCTAGAAGAGGGTCTGCCTCTTCCTGCTCTAACCGGCTGCACACTGGCAGCACATACTGGGTCCGGTTGTGGTGGGCCTTCAGCATGTTGACATGGAAGCTCTTCTGTTTCCTACCTCCCATGTTCACTAAGTACGTCAGGGGGTTTAACTGCTGCACTATGGTGTATGGTCCCTCCCAAGCGGCCTGTAACTTGTTCTGCCTTACGGGTAGCAGGGCATACACCTTGTCCCCTATCTCGAATGACCGCTCTCCAGCAGTGCGGTCGTACTACCTCTTTTGCTTGGCCTGAGCCTGGGCCATGTTTTCTGTCACCATCGCAGTGAGTGACTCCATTTTGTCCCTGAACTGGAGGACATAATCGACCACTGAGACATCTGTGGGGTCACCCTTGCCTTCCCACGTCTCCCGCACCAATTTTAGGGGTCCTCGGACGTTCCTGCCATACAAGAGTTCAAACGGGGAGAACCCGGTGGACTCCTGCGGCACTTCTCGGTAGGCAAACAACAGATGAGGCAGGCATCGCTCCCAGTCCCCACCCTGCGATTCAGCGAACGTTGACAGCATTTGCTTCAACGCCCTGTTAAATCGTTCACAGAGGCCATTGGTCTGCGGGTGGTATGGGCTGGAGGCAATGTGCGTCATCTGTATCTTTGCACACAGAGCCTCCATTGTGATCAGTGATCACTTAAACGTTTAGTGAAATCAAATCAAAGAAAAACAACAGTAGAACTCAGGGCTATGTTTATTAGTGAAAGTAAGAGCATTTCCACACGCACAATGTGAAGGGAACTCAAGGGATTGGGAAGGAACAGCTGTGTAGCCACTAATCAGTGAGGCAAACCAGAAAGAAAAAAAAAAGGCTTCAATTTGCTAGGGAGCATAAAGATTGGACTCTGGAGCAATGGAAGAAGGTCATGTGGTCTGATGAGTCAAGATGTACCCTGTTCCAGAGTGATGGGCGGATCAGGGTAAGAAGAGAGGCAGATGAAGTGATGCACCCATCATGCATTGTGCCTACTGTACAAACCTGTGGGGGTAGTGCTATGATCTGGGGTTGCTGCAGTTGGCCAGGTCTACTGTACTAGCCTGTGGGGGTAGTGCTATGATCTGGGGTTGCTGCAGTTGGCCAGGTCTAGGATCAGCAACAGTATGTGCTCCAAGAATGAGGTCAGCTGACTACCTCCTAAACATACTGAATGACCAGGTTATTCCATCAATGTTTTTTTTCTTCCCTGATGGCACGGGCATATTCCAAGATGACAATGCCTGGATTCATCCAGCTCAAATTGTGAAAGAGTGGATCAGGGAGCACGAGACATCATTTTCACACATGAATTGGCCACCACAGAGTCCAGACCTTAACCCCATTGAGAATCCTTGAGATGTGCTAGAGAAGGCTTTGCGCAGCAGTCAGACTCTACCATCATCAATGCAAGATCTTGGTGAAAAATTAATGCAACACTGGATGAAAATAAATCTTGTGACATTGCAGAAGCTTATTGAAACAATGCCACTGCGAATGCGTGCCGTAATCAAAGCTAAAGGCTTTGTTTTGTGGCAACTTTATTTTTTAGGACAGACAGTGTATATAAAGTTTAATTTGATTCTAACAACTCCTTCTTGGTTTATTTTTATTTTTTTGTAAATGAGTGTACATATTTAGTGGTCAGTGGGGGAGATTTATCAAACTGGTGTAAAGGAAAACTGACTTAGTTGCCAATAGCTACCAGTCAGATTCCAAATATTTTTTTTTAAAAGAGCTTTGAAACTGGAAGGTGAAATCTGATTGCTATGGGCAACTAAGCCATTTTTCCTTTTTATCAGTTTTGATAAATCTACCTCAGAGTCTGTCACATTATGCACTACATTATACATAACTTTGGCGCTTCCCCCAGCAGTACAGACACAGTGGAAACGCTGGTCTTAATAAATTAGTCCTCTATGAGAATCTCTATGGTTAAACGATCAGAAGATAGCATGTTAAATTCCCCTATGGTGACTTAAAAAAATATAAAGAAAAAGTAAAAATAGTTTAAAAATATAAAAAAAAAACTCAAATTCCCCATTTTACAAAAAAATATAAATGATAAAAAAGGTCATTACCATCGCTGCATACAAAAGTGCCTAATCTGTAAAAAAAAAAAAAAAAAAAAGTATTTATTTTATACGGTGAATTAATTAATGAGGGGAAAAAACATAACATTTGATTCAGCATTTTTGGTTGCCTCTGAGATTCAACCTATCAATTATCAGCACATCCTCAAAGCCCAATTACACCTAAAGATAAGTGTTCACATTATCACTAACAGGCGTTCGTATTAGCGATGATCTGGCAATGTAATACTGCTCGTTCATCGGTTAATCACGCTCTAACGGCAAACAGTGGTTCAGTATGGGGATGGGCAATGGCATTAGCGATTACTACTCCCTATACTGAAAAGGAGATTGCTGCATGTAATAGCAGCGGTCTGCTCAGCTAGCGATCAGTCGATTGTCAGGAAGGAGAGCTTCCCGACAAGCACCTGCAAAATCTGAAAGTGTAATATGAACCTTACCCTTTCTAAATCCACACCAGGACCTTATCTCAGTGTCATGTATCTAAATGGCAGCTGAAGTTTTAGTGTGCTGGTGCCAGATGGCGCTGTGAAAACTGCTGTATAGTACAGCTGCATTCTCAGGGAATACCCAACAGGACACTGTTGCATGAACCCCATAGGCCCCTTTCACACGGGCGAGTATTCCGTGCGGGTGCAATGCGTGATGTGAACCCATTGCACCCGCACTGAATCCGGACCCATTCATTTCTATGGGGCTGTGCACATGAGCTGTGATTTTCACGCATTACTTGTGCGTTGCGTGAAAATTGCAGCATGCTCTATATTCTGCTTTTTTACGCAACGCAGGCACCATAGAAGTGAATGGGGCCGCGTGAAAATCTCAAGCATCGGCAAGCAAGTGCGGATGCGGTGTGATTTTCACGCATGGTTGCTAGGTGACGATCGGGCTGGGGACCCGATCTGTATCATTTTCCCTTATAACATGGTAATAAGGGAAAATAATAGCATTCTGAACGCAGAATGCAAAGTAAAATAGTGATGGAGGAGTTCAAAAATAAATATAATAACTCACCGAGTCCACTTGATCGCGTAGTTGCAGATCTCTGTCTTCTTCTGTAATGTTGAGCTGCCGGCAAAGGACCTGTGTGTCACGGCTGAGGATGGGGGAAAATCCTCAGCCGTGCGATGCCAGATGATGTTGTGGCTACTCGGCCATGAGAACAGGATAGGGAGCAGGTCACCTCCTCACGCATCCCTAACCTGACCCTAACTCCTACCTGCATGGGCCGACCTTGATGGTAGGAGGACCCATGCACAGGAACCTCGGAGCCCTGACTTACCCTCCGCAGGTCCCTGAGCTAGGAGCTGGGTAAGACGACCTACTCCTCCTAGGCACGGAGGAGCAGGAGTCTCAATGGCCAAGCTGTTGGGAAAAGGGGAACTCATACAGCCTTACGGGAATGACAGGCAAACTATTAGTTCCACCAACCTGTCACAGCCTTGCTGACTGGATCCCTGAGCAAACAGGAATCCAGAACCGTAAGCTGCACCAAAACACATAGGAAGGTCCCAACAGAACATAATATACAACATCAACACACAGCAAGACATAAACATAACGACAATATCTTTATGACCACAGGGGTGGCTCTCACTGGCAGGTAATATGCACAGGAGGCTGCTCCAGCCAAGCATGACTGAAGCAACCTACTGAGCCATGCCAAACACCAAGGCTATATAGGCCAAGAAGCCACACCCCATAGTTGGACACACCCAGTGACATCACACACCAATACACTGGGAAGGGAGTTAACCCTTCCAGCACCACAGAAGGGAAACACACATAAAGGGGAAGTGACCAAACCAAGATCACCCTGTGGCTGTTGCCGCAGGCAACGACATGGGTGGCAGCCGTCCTGGGAGACAGCCAGAAGGCCAGGACACTGCCACCACATGTACAACAAACCAAACGTTGCCACGGGCAGCCACAGAGGAAGGAAGATGTCAAAGTGCACACCAGACAACACAAAATGCACACCAGACATACAAACGTGCAACCACACACGCACACAACTCCAAGGGAACCGCACACATAGCTGTTGTCCGCGGCAACCGCACTTGAGGCAAACAACATCATGCTTCAAGCTGCGGTTGAAACAACTACCCAAACCGCGGGCAACTGTATGCGGCTCCCAAGGAGTCACGGCCATAACCGTGGCTGTGACACTGTGGTGACGTCACACCACATGGTCCCTCACCATGGTAATGAACCATGTGGTGACGTCACTATGCTCACCACAGGTCTTTTGCCAGGTCCTGAAGATAGAACAGAGACCGGCAGCTATGGAGCAGGTAAGTTAACTTTTTTTTATTTTTTAACCCCTCCATCCCTAATTTACTTTGCATTCTGTATTAAGAATGCTATTATTTTCCCTTATAACCATGTTATAAGGGAAAATAATAAAATCTACACAACACCTAACCCGAACCTGAACTTCAGTGATGAAGTCCGGGTTTGGGTCTGGGTACCAAACATGCAGATTTTTCTCATGCACGTGCAAAACGCATTAAAACGCTTTGCACTCGCGCGGAAAAATCTTGTGTGAAAGAGGCCTTAGATACCATACTTACTATTTACATTGGCATAGATTATCTTGTTAGATACCACAGTTGCTACACATTTTTCTCTATAAAATGGGTTATAATTTTGCTAAACTTTATTAAAACTACAAACTCCTCACCAAAAAAAAACACACCAACTATAAAACTAAAAGGGGTGGTCTCACTTCAGCAAATTGGCATTTCTCATTTAAATAAAGTGAGTACAAGGCACTTACTAATGTATTGTGATTGTCCATATTGCCTCCTTTGCTGGTTTGATTCATTTTTCCATTGCATTATACACTGCTCGTATCCCGAGATTACGACCAACCTGCAATCCAGCAGCGGTGGCCATGCTTGCATACTATAGAAAACAGTGGCAGCCACTCTGGTGGCCAGGACCATTGGAGTGTGCATAGACACACATGTGCAGCAACATCCATCCCAGCCACTTCATATCTGCTCTTCAGCGGTGGTCGTAACCCCTGCATATGAGCAGGGTGTAACCCCTGGAGTAGAACAGTGTATAATGTGATGGAAAAATAAATCAAGCCAGCATGGAAATATGTATAATAACAATACATTAGTAAGTGCCTTGTGTTAACTTTCTCTACATGATAAATGCCATTTCCTCAAGTGAGACAACCCCTTTAACACAACATGGTCATCAACATAATAAAGGAAGATGCAAAAAGCAAAAAATACTGTAGCTGAATTTTTTTATGCATCTAATGTAATTCCCCAGAGTAGGGGCATTGCTGTTGTTGGACTGATTTAATGTATTTCACATAATGTGAATGTAATCTAAATCTAGGACATGTTATGTACTTGGTTTACCAGCAGGTGGAGTATGGCTGGCAGTGCTCTGCGCCATGAAAGGAACTTACCATTCTATTTCTCCTCCCTTTGGTAGAAGTGGGTTAGGCTGACTTCCTGCCAAGGGTGGGGACTGAGAGTGTTAATCAGGTGAGAGGAAAATGGGGCAGTGAGAGGACATGTTTTCTTCCTCTCCTGCTGGAGGAGTAGGAAGCAGCTCGTAGGGCACTCCTATCTATATTTAGCCCTTGAGGACATTGTATTTAAAAAGATGGAAAACTGGCTAAGTACACCGTGATGATCAAGCCATTTAAAGGCCAGTGTCAGCCAAGAACAGAAATCATTACCAAGTTAGCCTGCCACCATACCTCCTCCCACTGGTACCAGAAGGAATTTCCACTAAAGCCTGCTTAAAATGTTTGTATTCTTAAGTTCAAGTGGCACTTAGTAAAAAGACTTTGTTATGTTTCAACTGTGGCCTTATTCATTTTCATCTTTTTCACTGCAAAGGACCCCAGGGAGCTACGGAGTAGGACACCGTCACACAACTACACTACATCAGGACCACTATCACTCCCATCCTCTAGATATAAACTGGAAAACCAAAATAGCAAGTTCTACCAGGAGTACAGATATTCTAAATTCCCTACTGGGGTTATCCCTACAACAAATGGTTGAGGAGCCAACCCGGAGGGAGGCCATTTTGGATTTGATATTCACAAATGGGGATTCGGTATATGATGTCATTGTAGGCGAAACCTTGGGATCTAGTGATCACCAGTCAGTGTGGTTTAATATAAGAACTGTGAAAGAGTCCCACCACACAAAAACAAAAGTTTTAGATTTTAGAAAAACAGACTTTTCAAAAATGAAATTAGTCATAAATGAGTCCTTATCCGACTGGAACGGATTACATGGAGTCCAGGAGAAATGGGACTACTTAAAAGATGCATTATTGAAGGCAACCGAAAATTGCATTAGACTTGTCAGTAAAAGCAAAAAAAGGAAGAGACCACTGTGGTACTCAGCAGAAGTGGCCCAAATCATTAAAAATAAAAAGCTAGCATTTTGTAATTATAAAAAAACCCAGAGCAATGAAGATAAGGAAATCTACAAGATTAGGCAGAAAGAGGCCAAGCAAGTTATAAGAACTTCTAAAGCTCAGGCAGAAGAAAAACTAGCTCAGTCTATGAAAAAAGGGGATAAGACATTCTTCAGATATATAAATGAAAAAAGGAAATTAAAACAAGGAATAACTAAATTAAAAATAAAGGACGGAAGGTATGTAGAAGAGAATAAAGGGCTAGCCGACTGCCTTAATGAATACTTCTGTTCAGTTTTTACAAAAGAAAAAGAAGGAGAAGGACCTCCACTAGAAAGGATGACTATTAAATCGTTTGATGCATGTGTCTTTACAGAGGAAGATGTTCTAAGTTTGCTGTCTAAAGTGAAGACAAATAAGTCACAGGGGCCTGATGAGATACACCCAAAATTATTAAAAGAGCTTAGTGGTGAGCTGGCAAAACCGTTAACAGATTTATTTAACCAATCATTAGTAACAGGAGTCGTCCCGGAAGATTGGAAATTGGCAAATGTCGTGCCCATTCACAAGAAAGGTAGTAAGGAGGAATCGAGCAACTATAGACCAGTGAGTCTGACATCAATAGTAGGCAAATTAATGGAAACCCTATTAAAGGATAGGATTGTGGAACATCTAAAATCACATGGATTGAAAGATGAAAAACAGCATGGGTTTACTTCAGGGAGATCATGTCAAACAAATCTTATAGATTTTTTTGACTGGGTGACTAAAATAATAGACGGTGGAGGTGCAGTAGACATCGCATATCTAGATTTTAGTAAGGCTTTTGACACTGTCCCACATAGAAGACTTATCAATAAACTGCAGTCATTGAGCATGGACTCCCATATTGTTGAGTGGATTAGGCAGTGGCTGAGTGACAGACAACAGAGGGTTGTAGTCAATGGAGAACATTCAAAACAAGGTCATGTTACCAGTGGGATTCCACAGGGATCTGTACTGGGACCAATTTTGTTTAATATCTTCATAAGTGATATTGCAAAAGGCCTCGATGGTAAGGTTTGTCTTTTTGCTGATGACACAAAGATATGTAACAGGGTTGATGTTCCTGGAGGGAAACGCCAAATGGAAAAGGATTTAGGAAAACTAGAAGAATGGTCAGAACTCTGGCAACTGAAATTTAATGTGGATAAGTGCAAGATAATGCACCTGGGGCGTAAAAACCCAAGGGCAGAATATAGAATATTTGACACAGTCCTGACCTCAGTATCTGAGGAAAGGGATTTAGGAGTAATTATTTCAGAAGACTTAAAGGTGGGAAGACAATGTAATAAAGCAGCACGAAATGCCAGCAGAATGCTTGGCTGTATAGGGAGAGGTATAAGCAGTAGAAAGAGTGAAGTGCTTATGCCGCTGTACAGAACACTGGTGAGACCTCACTTGGAGTATTGTGCGCAGTACTGGAGGCCATATCTCCAGAAGGATATAGATACTCTAGAGAGAGTTCAGAGAAGAGCTACTAAACTGGTCCATGGATTGCAGGATAAAACTTACCAGGAAAGGTTAAAAGACCTTAATATGTATAGCTTGGAAGAAAGAAGAGACCGAGGGGATATGATAGAAACTTTTAAATACATAAAGGGAATCAACTCGGTAAAGGAGGAGAGCATATTTAAAAGAAGAAAAACTACCACAAGAGGACACAGTTTTAAATTAGAGGGGCAAAGGTTTAAAAGTAATATAAGGAAGTATTACTTTACTGAGAGAGTAGTGGATGCATGGAATAGCCTTCCTGCAGAAGTGGTAGCGGCAAATACAGTGGAGGAGTTTAAGCATGCATGGGATAGGCATAAGGCTATCCTTCATATAAGATAGGGCCAGGGACTATTCATAGGATTCAGATATATTGGGCAGACTAGATGGGCCAAATGGTTCTTATCTGCCGACACATTCTATGTTTCTATGTTTCTATGTTTCTCTACACCACCTCCCTGCTGCACCAACAAAAATTATAAAGTTTAATAATTTAACTGTACATGCATGACCGGTCTGAGAGATTCTTGCTTCCTGGTAGCTGCCTATTGTATTTTGTAAATTTGTTGTAGAAGGTGAAGCTGTGAAATATATTTTTTTTTGTCTAGAAGAAGTCATAAATCCACATTTACTATTGTGAATGTACCTGAACTCTGGTGTAATTGCACCAAAATTGTACACTTTTTAGCCTATCTCACTTTAGATATAGTTATAAAGCAGCAAGTAAGGCCATAATCTACTGTGCTCCATTCACCTAGGGTCATGGTTTGGTGGAAAAGGGTGTAGCTTAGTGAGAAAATACTTGGTTTAACTTGGAACATTTTGTGCCAAAATTCGGGCCCAAAAAAATTCCATTGGAAAGTAAGGGCTCATGCACATAAACATTTTTATTTTCCACATCTGATCCACATTTTGTGCGCATTGGATGTGGACCAATTTACTTCAATTTTAGCGAGAAAGATGCAGACAGCACACTGTGCTGTCCGCATCCGTATGTCCATACTATGCACCCACCAAAAAATAGAATATGTCCTATTCTTGTCTGTTTTACAGGACTGTTCTATAGAGCACAGGATGTTCCGTTTCCAGCTGTGCACATGAGCGGTGATTTTCACGCATCACTTGTGCGTTGCGTGAAAAATCGCAGCATGCTCTATTTTGTGCATTTTTCACGCAACGCAGGCCCTATGGAAGTTAATGGGGCTGCTTCAAAATCGTAAGCATCCGCAAGCAAGTGCGGATGCGGTGCGATTTTCACGCATGGTTGCTAGGAGATGAGCGGGATGGGGACCCGATCATTATTATTTTCCCTTATAACATGGTTATAAGGGAAAATAATAGCATTCTTAATAAAAAAGAACTTAACTCACCTTAATCCACTTGTTCGCGCAGCTCGGCTTTTCTTTCTTCTTCGCTGTGCAGAAGGAAAAGGACCTGTAGTGATGTCACTGCTCTCATCACATGGTCCGTCACATGATCTATGACCATGGTGATGGACAATGTGATGAGCCCAGTGATGTCATCAAAGGTCCTGAAGAAAGAGGAAAGAAGAGAAGCCGGGCTGCACGAACAAGTGGATTAAAGAGTTAATTTTTTATTTTTTTTAACCCCTCCAGCGCTAATGTACTATGCATTCTGTATTAAGAATGCTATTATTCTCCCTTATAACCATGTTATAAGGAAAAATAATACAATCTACGCAACACCTAACCCAAACCCGAACTTCTGTGAAGAAGTTTGGGTACCAAACATGCCGATTTTTCTCACGTGCGTGCAAAACGCATTAAAATGTTTTGCACTTGCGCAGAAAAGTTGTGCATTTTCCCACGACACACCCGCATCTTATCCAGCCCAAATGACATGATGCCCGTGTGAAAGGGGCCTTACAGTGTTGTATCATGATTTGTTGCTATTAGAGATGGCCTTGCGGTTCGCCTGGCGGTCGTTTTGCAGCGAACTTTGCGTGTTCACGATTCGCCGAACATGCAAACATATGGAGATATTTGCGCCCACCATATTCTTTTACAATGCGAAGAACTTTGACCCATAACACATCCATCAGGTGGTACAGGACAGTCAATTGAGAAGTTTCAGCACATGGACATACCCCCTACCTTATAAATAAACCTGATCTGGCATCCATTTTACATTCAGTGTTTTGCCAGTGTAGGGAGAGGTTGATGTCTGGAGCAGGAACAGGCTGTTAGGGACACCAGACGGATCCGCTCCGAACGCCAGGGCGGCTGTAACTCACTGAGGTCACGTGCCTGCTCCGCCTGCTTCATTCATAAAGTAGGCAGAGCAGGCACATGACCTCTGCGAATTATGGCCGCCCAGCCTGCCTGCTATCTGCTAGTGCTTACTACAGGAGTGTGACCTTTGTACCGGTAAGTATGGTACACATGGGGAGAGCATCATTATTCAGTTTAGATATGATGATTAACACTACGTATAATACAGTACATACTGAGCGGCGGGGCCAGAGTACAGTGCCTGCACTGCCCCGCCGCTCTCCCCGCCTACTACAGTCACTCCTCCCTCCTCACTAATGCTGCAGCATCGCAGACTGCGATGTAAATTACCAACATTCGCCCCCTAGGACGCAGGGGCACTTCCCCCCCCCCCCACTTTTGGGGGAAAAGGGTACGTCTTATGGGGCGAAAAATATGGTAAATCACGTTCTTATGTTTAACATACTGTATTTTTTAATAACTTTTGCTAATGTTAATTTTCAATTTTCCATGTCAGCTACTATATTTAAAAAAAAAATAAAAAATCTAATTCCTCTACTTCTTGGTTTGTACAGATCACTTTACTGCAGTTATACACTCACCTAAAGAATTATTAGGAACACCTGTTCTATTTCTCATTAATGCGATTATCTAGTCAACCAATCACATGGCAGTTGCTTCAATGCATGTAGGGTTGTGGTCCTAGTCAAGACAATCTCCTGATGTAACAGTCCTACGGGCTCACCTGAGTCAGAGGACAGCTGGCTGGAGGTAGGAGTGGAGCCCAGTGGCAAGGACCGCAGGCAGGTAGTAGGTGCAGGAAGTCTGGCAGAGGCGTAGTCGGTAGGCAGGCGGTGGGTCAAGGCAAACGGCAGTTAGCGTGGTCAGACAATCTGGATGGCAATGGTGGTAACAGTTCAGTAGGTAGGGACAAAGCAGAAGAGTAGTCGGTAGTCAATTCCTGGTCAGCAGTGGATTTCCAGTAGTAGCAAGAGCAGCAGATGAGGAGAAGCTTGATCAAGGCTCAGGAACTCAATAATCAGCAAACTGGAGTGCAAGGGGCTGGACTTATATAGGGAAGTACCAGGTGTGGGGAATCAAGGGTGATGAGCAAGGCTTGGCAAGACTGAGGTTAACTAATAGGCTTCAGGGAGGAATGTCCAGGGAGGACGGTAGCCTAGTAAGCAGGGCTACCGCCTGGGATGTGACTGGTCACAGGTTTGAATCCCGACAGTACTCCCCCCCTTCTAAGGTGACCTCTGGGCACCGCAGGGGCAGGCTTACCGGGGTGCCGTTGGTGGAACTCTTTTACCAGTCTGGGGGCGTAGACATTTTCTTCTGGCTCCCAGGAGTTATCCTCGGGAGGGTAACCCTCCCACCCAATTAGGTATTGAAGTCTTCCCCGGTGGATCCTGGAGTCGAGGATCTTTGCAACAGCGTATTCTTCTTCACCCTGTACCCTCACGGGTGGTGGAGGGGGCGAGTGGCAGCCTGCGAAGGTGTTCTCCACGTATGGCTTGAGGAGTGAGCAATGGAAGACAGGGTGCACCCTAATGGAGTCCGGAAGGTCGAGCCGGAACGTGACCTCGTTGATTTGTGCGGTGATCCGGAACGGACCCATGTGTCTTTGGGCCAACTTTTTGGAGGGGACCTTCAATCGGAGGTTCCTGGTGGACAGCCACACCTTGTCTCCCACATGGAAGCCCGGGGTGGGTTTGCGACGTCTGTCTGCTCCCTGTTTAAAGCGTCTCTGGGCAAGCTGGAGGTTGTCTATAATGTTCTTTTGTGCCTCCTGTAGGGTTGTTAGGCGTTCGGCCACTGCTGGGAGGGTGGAGGCGACGTGTAGGTGGGGAATGAACACCGGATGCGAGCCTGTGTTAGCAAAGAAGGGGCTGTGCTTGGTTGAGCTGTGCTCAGCATTGTTGTAGGCGAACTCGGCTGTGGGGAGATGATCAAGCAAGTCATCCTGCAGGTGGGAGCTGAAATAGCATAGGTACTGCTCTAAGGTCTGATTAGTTCTCTCCGTCTGCCCGTTTGACTGAGGGTGGAAAGCGGAGGACAGGTTCACTTTAACCCCGAGCGCCAGGCATAAGTTCTTCCAGAACTTTGAGGCAAATTGTACGCCTCGGTCGGAGACCACGTCGTCCGTGATCCCATGCAGCCTGAAGACCTCTCTGAGAATAAGATCGGCCGTCTGTTTGGCGGTGGGTAGGCCTTTGTAGGGGATGAAATGGGCCATCTTGGTGAGATGGTCGACCACGACCAGGATGGTGTTCATCCCTTTTGAAGGAGGAAGGTCTACCACAAAGTCCATGGAGATCGAGCCCCAGGGGCGGGAGGGAATCGGGAGGGGTTGTAACAGACCCACGGGAGAGGAACGAGGAGTCTTATTGCGGGCACAGACCGTGCACGAGGAGATGTACCTCTTGATGTCCTTCTTGTATGTTGGCCACCAGAAGGAGCGGGAGAGAAGCTCCTGGGTCTTTCTTGTGCCAAAATGGACGGCCACCTTGGAGTCATGGTTGAGTTTGAGCACTTCGAGCCATGCGATTTCTGATACATATAGTTGTAGGCCCTGATGAAACCAATGACCGTTCTTAAAAGTAAGGCTTACAGTCCCTGTGGGGTGGGCGAGGAAGGGGTCATTTTCGTATCCTTCTTTGATTGTGCCCAGGAGTTCTTTAGAGTAGGTGGCCCCTGCAAAGCTTCTCTCGGGTAGGATGTTATTTTGGCCCTTGTTACACTGTGAGGGCTCAGAAAACATTCTGGAGAGGGTGTCAGCCTTGCCGTTTTTTGATCCGGGGCGATAGGTGAAGAGAAAGTTGAAGCGGGAAAAGAATAGGCTCCATCTGGCCTGTCTGGCTGAGAGTCTCTTAGCGCTGAGGATGAACTCGAGGTTCTTGTGGTCAGTTAGTACGATTATGGGGTTGGTGGCTCCCTCCCAGCAGGTGTCTCCACTCAGAGAAGGCATCCTTGATCGCCAGTAGTTCTTTGTTCCCGATGTCATAGTTCTTCTCGGAGGGGGACATCTGGCGGGAGAAATATGCGCACGGGTGTAATAGCATACTCTCCCCTGTCTGTTGTGACAAAACTGCCCCCACCGCAGAGTCTGATGCATCCACTTCGACTGTAAATGGCAGCTCGGGGTTCGGGTGGATTAGGATTGGAGCAGAAGTGAAGAGGAGTTTCAACTTGGTGAAGGCCTCCTGGGCCTTGGGTGTCCAGGAGAAGGGGACTGCCTTCTTGGTGAGTTGGGTGATTGGTGCTATGACCTTGGAGAAGTTCCGGATAAACTTCCGATAGAAGTTGGCGAAGCCAATGAATCGTTGTATCTCCTTCTCATTTCTCGGAACGGGCCAGTTCAACACAGCTTGGACCTTCCTCGGGTCCATATTTAGGCCCTCTGGGGAGATTATGTATCCGAGGAACTGAGTGGTGGTTCGCTCAAACTCGCATTTCTCTAGCTTGATATAGAGAGAGTTCTGTCGGAGTCTCTGCAGTACCCTATGGACGTGTTCGCGGTGCTGCTCAAGGTCTTCAGAGAAGATCAAGATGTTATCCAGGTAAACGACTACAAACAGATCCAACATGTCCCTGAGGACGTCGTTAATGAAGTGCTGGAAGGTGGCGGGAGCATTGCAGAGTCCGAAAGGCATGACCAGGTACTCGAAATGACCATAACGCGTTCAGAAGGCGGTCTTCCATTCGTCCCCAGGGCGGATTCGGACGAGGTTGTAGGCCCCTTGAAGGTTGAGTTTAGTGAAGATCTTCGCTGCCCTGAGTCTCTCGAGGAGTTCTGAAATCAGTGGGAGCGGGTACCGTTTTTTTTACAGTTATGTTGTTAAGCTTTCTGTAGTCTATGCAGGGACGCAGGGAGGAGTCTTTTTTCTCTACGAAGAAAAAGGGAGCTCCCGCGGGGGAGGTAGAGGGCCGGATGAACCCCTTCCTCAGGTCTTCGTCCAGGTACTCTTTCAGAGCCTTGAGTTCAGGCTCTGAGAGGGGGTAGATACTGCCAAAGGGTATTTCGGCCCCGGGCAACAGTTCTATAGGGCAGTCGTAGGGTCGGTGTGGTGGCAGCTTGACTGTGTTTTTCCTGGAACTCACGGTATTGAGGGGGTAGCAGATCCTTGACGGATAGTTTTGAGATGGTGGTGTCTTCGGGTGGAAGGACGGGTTTGTGGGAGCAATTTAGCGAGCAGAACTCGGACGGGAATCGTCTGCAGCGGGTTTCCCACTCCACCGAGGGGTTGTGGGTGGCCAACCATGGGATGCCCGAGATCACCGGGAACTTCGGGAAGGCGATCAGTGAGAAGTGGATCTTTTCGCAGTGATCGGGTTCTATGAGGAGTTGTAGTTCGGTGGTCTCGTGAGTGGCTGGCCCCGAGGAGAGTAGGGATCCGTCAACGGTTTCCAGGTCAACGGGGGCTGCCTTGATTGTCAGTGGAATGTTCTTTTCACGGGCGAAGGTTAGGTCCATGAAGTTGCCTCCCGCCCCGGAATCTAACATCGCTGAACAGGGGAGTTGTCGCCCCTCAATGTCAATGAGGATGGGGACGATGAAGTGGGATCCAAGAGCCGCCGTGTTGTTATTTTCAGGGGCTGCTGGTGGGGTTGGAGTCTGTGGTTTCTCCTTTTGTTCCGTGACGGCAATAGTCTTTCGGATCTTATGAGGACATTTGATGGCAAAATGACCCGGCTCCCCACAGTAGCTCCCCACAGTAGAGGCAGAGGTTTTCGGCCAGCCGTCTCTCCTTCTCAGCTGTGGCTAGAGACCTACGTAGAGCGTTGACCTGCATAGGTTCAGTTGCTGACTGGGGGTCGCGCTGGGCGGTGGAAGAGAGGGAGTAAGTGGGTCTGTGGTCCAAGGACCAGAGTCTTTCTTTCTTCCTCTCGGAGAGTCTTTGATCTATCCTGATGCATAACTGAATGAAGTCATCCAGATCGTCCTGGGCCTCAACTCTGGTGAATTCGTCCTTTATTAATTCGGACAGGCCTCGCCGGAATTGGCTCCTCTCTGCCGCTGGGTTCCAGGTGGTGTCCGTGACCCAACGGCGAAACTCAGCGGTGTATTCAGCGACGAAGCATCTCCCTTGCCGCAGACTATGTAGTCGCGCCTCGGCTGTCGCACAGCGGTTGGTGGGAGTGGCATGCGGGTGTCTGCAGCCGCGCCGCGGACGTCCAGGAGTTGCCTCTGTAGTTCAATAATCTCGCTCTGTTGACTTTGGACTATGACTTGGAGCTGGGCAAATTTCTCCTGATATGTAGTACCAAATTCTTGAAGTTCGGAGACCTGCTTACGCAGAGTGGCCATTGCGGACTCCATAGTGTGGCTGATTATTCTGTAACAGTCCTACGGGCTCACCTGAGTCAGAGGACAGCTGGCTGGAGGTAGGAGTGGAGCCCAGTGGCAAGGACCGCAGGCAGGTAGTAGGTGCAGGAAGTCTGGCAGAGGCGTAGTCGGTAGGCAGGTGGTGGGTCAAGGAAAGCGGCAGTAAGCGTGGTCAGACAATCCGGATGGCAACGGTGGTAGCAGTTCAGTAGGTAGGGACAAAGCAGAAGAGTAGTCGGTAGTCAATTCCTGGTCAGCAGTGGATTTCCAGTAGTAGCAAGAGCAGCAGATGAGGAGAAGCTTGATCAAGGCTCAGGAGCTCAATAATCAGCAAACTGGAGTGCAAGGGGCTGGACTTATATAGGGAAGTACCAGGTGTGGGGAATCAAGGGTGATGAGCAAGGCTTGGCAAGACTGAGGTTAACTAATAGGCTTCAGGGAGGAATGTCCTAGCCTAGTAAGCAGGGCTACCGCCTGGGATGTGGCTGGTCACAGGTTCGAATCCCAACACCTGAACTCCAAACTGAATGTCAGAATGGGAAAGAAAGGTGATTTAAGCAATTTTGAGCGTGGCATGGTTGTTGGTGCCAGACGGGCCGGTCTGCATATTTCACAATCTGCTCAGTTACTGGGATTTTCACGCACAACCATTTCTAGGGTTTACAAAGAATGGTGTGAAAAGGGAAAAACATCCAGTGTGATGCTAGAGGTCAGAGGAGAATGGGCAGACTGATTCAAGCTGATAGAAGAGCAACGTTGACTGAAATAACCAGGAAAAAGAGGCTACAATTTGCACGAGCTCACCAAAATTGGAATGTTGAAGACTGGAAAAATGTTGCCTGGTCTGATGAGTCTCGATTTCTGTTGAGACATTCAAATGGTAGAGTCCGAATTTGGCGTAAACAGAATGAGAACATGTATCCATCATGCCTTGTTACCACTGTGCAGGCTGGTGGTGGTGTAATGGTGTGGGGGATGTTTTCTGGGCACACTTTAGGCCCCTTAGTGCCAATTGGCCATCGTTTAAATGCCACAGGCTACCTGAGCATTGTTTCTGACCTTCATGACCACCATGTACCCATCCTCTGATGGCTACTTCCAGCAGGATAATGCACCATGTCACAAAGCTCATTTCAAATTGTCTTGAACATGACAATGAGTTCACTGTACTAAAATGGCCCCCACAGTCACCAGATCTCAACCCAATAGAGCATTTTGGGATGTGGTGGAACGGGAGCTTCGTGCCCTAGATGTGCATCCCTCAAATCTCCATCAACTGCAAGATGCTATCCTATCAATATGGGCCAACATTTCTAAAGAATGCTATCAACACCTTGTTGAATCAATGCCGCGTAGAATTAAGGCAGTTCTGAAGGCAAAAGGGGGTCCAACACCGTATTAGTATGGTGTTCCTAATAATTCTTTAGGTGAGTGTATATTATTCTAAAACTGCCTATAAAAATATGGAGAAATCACCTCTGTGTACAGATAAGACAGGATCCACTACTCACAATAGGTGATATCACAGATTATCTATTCTTTCCTTGTACAATGACCTGTGTACAGGTCACAGAACATGCCTAGAAAACTCACTCATAGAAGTCAATAGGGTCCCCTCCTGTCCCTGATGTCTATGGACCTGCAGTAAAGAAATGTTCTTAATGTTTTCTAAACGCTGAAACAAGATGGCCAGCCCCATAATCATGTTCAGGAAATAGAATAAATAAATCGGCAATAAGAAAACCAAAACATATTACAGTAGATAAAAAGGATGTGTGTCACTATCTGGTTTTAACTGGCAGATAACATTTTTAGTAACACATTTCATAGGTCATAGTTTTTCTTTTTTGCTTCTTGTGTATATTTTATTTCGTTTGACCATTTGTTTTGTGTGGGCTAATGCACACTGGTGAGACAAGGATTGAAATTTTGACAAGTATGAAAGCACTATCAGGGTTGGGAACGCCAAGTTGCTGATTCTCAAGCATTTTCTTGAAACAGGCCATTTGATCAGCTAATTACAGTATAGGGCATCTGATCATATGAACAGGAAGGGGGTTAGAATGAATTGAGGGGGATTTTCTTACTTGCCAGCCTAAATGATTGAATACAGAATATGAGATACAATTATTACAATACCGTATTTAATTATCCCTGTTGCAAACTCATTCATTGAGAATCTTTAGAGGGTAGATTGCATATCACATTGACCCTTATTATATTTTAATGCGTGACATTATCTTTTTATTCACAGACTAGTGAAGTGAAGAACACTGAAATTGCGAGGGAGGAACCTGCCCGAGCAAAGTTATTACCAGAATTCATTAGACCTTAAATCACTAAATTACTACTGTATATTTTTTGTAGCTTTCTCATTTCTTTTTTGTTCCAAAAACTTTCAGTTCAGACCTGAATCGATTTGTCATAAATTGAAGTTGCTCTAAATGCCCTAAAATCTGGTATGTAACACCTCAAGTCTCAAGTGTTTTTAATGAAAACATGTTATATCTTTTTGTTAATTTCATATGAATTTTTGCTCTCCCAATCACTTTAAAGCTGTTCAACACAGTGACAGCAACAGCAAATAATGTCAGAGTGACAATGATATACATAGTTATGGGTAAACGCATGGTTTACAGCATTAACAATGTATTTAAAAACATACCACACCGTCACGTGTTATGTGTTTTCATATTAGACAGCTTCCAAAAATTGTCCCTTATCAGAGGCAGATGGTGTTTAAACACACGCAGTGTTATGGGGGTAAAACAGTGGCTTTGTTGGGACCAAGTGTCCAAAAATGGTGCCTCAATGGAGGCAGATCCCCGCCCCTGTTTATACACACACATGTTAATGTCAGAAGAAAGGGTGGATCTTTCTGCACAAAAATTATGCTTTAATGGGGCAGAATGCCTGCCAATATTTATACACACATCAGTGCCCTAACCCTAATACTAACCCTAATACAAAATCTTAACCCTAACTACAACCCCCAATACTTCATGTAACTCACAAAGTGACCATAATGTATAACTGACCACATATATCTGCACCCACTGCATCTATTATACCTCATACCTGACATAGTGTATACAGCAGTGTACTGATATGCCAGATATGAGGTATAATAGATGCAGTGGGTACAGATATATAGTATACACGGCAGTGTACTGATATGTGAAGTACGAGGTATAATATATGCACTGTGCAGAGATATATAATATATTTGCACTGTCCTGCAAAATGTTAATGTATTGTATTTAATGTATTTTATGTACCCAAAGACTTTGTAGGAGTAGGAGATACCTAGATCTGCAATTAGGTGGGGCTGGCTCCACCCCTCCGTCTCTAAGATTACGTTTTCTAGTTAGTCTAGAGGGGGCTGTGGTCCTGTATGCAGCAAGAAAGCAGCATAGCGCAGGGTCACAGGGAGTCCTCCTGCTCTCTGCATCAAACCTGACAGCCTTTAGGGGAATTGAATTACTGAAAGCAGCAGAAAGGTCAGCAACCTTAGGCTACTTTCACACTAGCAGCACGGACCTCCCGCAGGCTGTTCCGCCGGAGGTCCGTGCCGCTAGTGTGAAAGTAGCCTTAAAGGGGTTCCCTGGGAATTAAGAAAATGAAAATACTTAAATATTACTTCATTATAAATATATTACCAAATACCTTTCATTAGTTATAATGGCTCATTTTTTTCCAGGGAGCAATCATTAGGAAAAATATAATGGCCGTCATCCTACTAGTCCACACAAAACCTGTCCTAATTACACAGGAGGATAAGTTGAAGAGCTGTGCCACCTTCCTCTCTTACTTGTCAGGGATTATTATAATATTCTGAATACAGTTTAATATTCAGCTGAATCTCTGTAGGAATGGAATTCATTAGGAGATATGGCAGCTCTTTACCTCAGTGTTGTGAAGTAACTTGTCCTCCTGTGTGATTAGGACAGGTTTTGTGTGTGCTAATAGGACGGCGGCCATTTTATTTCTCCCAATGATTGCTCCCCAGACAAAATGAGCCATTATAAATAATGAAATGTATTTGGGAATATATTTATACCAAAGTAATATTTAAGTATTTTCATTTTTTTAATTTCCAGAGTACCCCTTTAATGAGGACTCCAAGCTATTTTGTCAGAGAAGTTTATTGCCTACCCTGAGGTTACAGACATCTGTGCATGGGCTAGGAGCAACCTTCAGGCTTCTCAATGCAGCTAAAGGACTGGAAGGCAGCCCTGTTCACATATTGAATAGTGTTGATCGCGAATATTCTAATCGCAAATTTTTATCGCGAATATCGCCACTTCGAGAATTTGCGAAGATCTAGAATATAGTGCTATATCTTCGTAATCGCGAATATTCAATTTTTTTTTTTTTTTATCAGTACCCTCACTGCTTCTTGCTTGTGGGCCAATAAGAAGGCTGCAGTATCTGTGTTTGAGCTTAGCAACATCTCTAGCAACCCATAGGAAAGTTGCCTACCCCTTACCTATATAGGAAACTCCCCAGCAGTCATTTTCTGCTGTTTTTTGCAGTTCTGAGAGAGAGAGAGAGAGCAGTGTCATTGCTGTGCTTTGTGCTTTGCCGAGTCATCTGGATCCTTATTCAATTACATTAGATAGTTAGTTAGCTCATATATATAATACAGATAGTTAGTGGGAGATAGTCAGTGTAGGTTAGATAGTGATATAGTGTAGCTGATAGGTTCCAGTGCAAGGTGTTAGGTAGTGTGATAGGAATTAGGCCTCTTTCACACGGGCGTCATGTTTTTTGCCCGGATAAGAGGCGGGTGCGTTACGGGAAAATGTGCGATTTTTCCGCTCGAGTGCAAAACATTGTAATGCGTTTTGCACTCGCGTGAGAAAAATCGCGCATGTTTGGTACCCAAACCCGAACTTCTTCACAGAAGTTCGGGCTTGGGATTGATGTTCTGAAGATTGTATTATTTTCCCTTATAACATGGTTATAAGGGAAAATAATAGCATTCTGAATACAGAATGCATAGTATAATAGCGCTGGAAGGGTTAAAAAAATAAAAAAGTTAACTCACCTTATCCTCTTGATCGCATAGTTCCCGGTCTGTCCCGGTGGGCTAAATGACCTGTGGTGACATCAGATCACATGCTCCAATCACATGGTCCATCACCATGGTGATGGAGCATGTGATCTGACATCACCACAGGTCCTTTAGCCCACAGCTAGCAAAGAACAGACCGGGAACTACGCGGTCAAGAGGATAAGGTGAGTTAACTTTTTTATTTTTTTAACCCTTCCAGCCCTATTGTACTATGCATTCTGTAGTCAGAATGCTATTATTTCCCCTTATAACCATGTTATAAGGGAAAATAATACAGTGAATAGACTGTCACCTAGAACCCATGCGTGAAAATCGCACCGCACCAGCACTTGCTTGCGGATGCTTGCGATTTTCACGCAGCCCCGTTCACTTCTATGGGGCCTGCGTTGCGTGGATTATCGCACCGCAACGCACAAAGAGGAGCATGCTGCAATTTTCACGCAACGCATAAGTGATGTGTGAAAATCACCGCTCATGTGAACAGCCCCATACAAATGAATGGGTCAGGATTCAGTGCGGGTGCAATGCGTTCAACTCACGCATCGCACCCGCGCTGAATACTCGCTCGTGTGAAAGGGGCCTTACTGTTTCTCTGCTGTCCATACATACATGCTACAGACATAGTGCTGTGATGTCACAACAATACTTAGTGCACCAATCAGTAATATCTACTCAAACCTGATAAAATGTGAAGTTACATGTATTGCGCCAAAAATATGGGTATCATTAGTGGCAATTTGCACAATCGCTAATATATTGGAGCACTCTATCTGCATATAAAGCTATTGTTCTGCCATGCATGCAAAATATAATCAAAAACAGTGCTTTAATGTAAAATAATTTCCTCACAGTCACGAAAGTTGCTGCCAATCATTTTCTTCAGTCTCGGGAAACTTCTAACAGCTTGAAAAATTTAGCAAAAGTGAGCCACAACTCTATTGCGCGTGCAATACGCACATATTACATTGCCGATTTTTTCAATCAAAAAAATAATGACTGGAGATCTCGAATTCTCGAATTTGTGAATCTATGGCGATTAGGCCAAAAATTTGCTAAATATCGTGAAAACGAATATTGCCTATGCTGCTCATCACCAATACGGAATTCCGTGGTGGATATTTCAGAACTATTGCATAGCTAAAGTGAAAAGCTCAGTTGCACCCCTTGGTCAGTTTATAGTAGCATAGTTTATAAGGCTAAAAAAAATACATTTGTCCATCCAGTTCAGCCTGTGCCCCATAAAAGGGGCACACATAAGTGGCACTATACATAAAGAGGACACATAAGAGGCACTATACATAAAGATGACACATGTAAGAGGCACTATACATAAAGATGACACATGTAAGAGGCACTATACATAAAGAGGACACGTATAAGAGGCACAATACATAAAGGACACATAAGCGGTACTATACATAAAGGGGGCACACATAAGCGGCACTATACATAAAGGGGGCACACATAAGTGGCACTATACATAAAGAGGACACATATAAGAGGCACTATACATAAAGGGGGCACATATAAGAGGCACTATACATAAAGAAGACACATATAAGAGGCACTATACATAAAGGGGAACATATAAGAGGCACTATTCATAAAGAGGACACATATAAGAGGCACTATACATAAAGAAGACACATATAAGAGGCACTATACATAAAGGGGAACATATAAGAGGCACTATTCATAAAGAGGACACATATAAGAGGCACTATTCATAATAGGGAACATATAAGAGGCACTATTCATAAAGAGGACACATATAACAGGCACTATACATAATAGGGACAAAAAAGAGGTGCTATGCATAAAGGGGGCACATATAGGAGGCACTATTCACAAAGGGGGAATTATAACAGGCACTATAAACAGGGGGTACCAAAAAGAGGTTATATATATAGTGTGGGGATTAGCTCTGGTAGGCGGGGTGAGCGGACGCAGGGCACCAAAAACAGTTCTTGCTCAAACTGCAGTCTTTTATTCACACCAGCAGGTTTAACAGCTCAGCAAACAACTTAAATGGGTTCTGAACCCGGACATAACCTTATTTTCACCCAGGCAGCCCCCCCGAGGCTCCGATGCGCTCCTAAATCGCGCAGGGCAGGTCTCTTTTGTTTTCAATAACACTGCCAGGCGGAAACTTCCGCCCGACAGTGTGTTCAGTGACGTCACCAGCTCTGATGGGCTGGCTTTAGCGCTGCCCTAGCCGTTTTACTGGCTCGGGCAGCGCTAAATCCCGCCCATCAGTGCCGGTGACGTCACCGTGCTTCCTGGCAGCCCCATGAAGAGCCCTGGTACGTCATTGGATCTAAATGCCTTTGCCCTGCTTATATGGCAAGTTCTAGCCTGACTATTCAAATTGTATCTGTATATACATGTATACATCTGCAGATATATGTATGTGCTATGCTTGGTTCTGATGCTGTATTTACAGTATGTACTGATGTTTATTCTGGCACTGTATTTATGGTATGGGCTTGGTTCTGGAGCTGTATTTATGGTATGGACTTGGTTCTTGTGCTGTATTTATGTAGTGAGCTTGGTTCTGTTGCTGTATTTATGGTATGGACTTGGTTCTTGTGCTGTATTTATGTAGTGAGCTTGGTTCTGTTGCTGTATTTATGGTATGGACTTGGTTCTGGAGCTGTATTTATGGTATGGACTTGGTTCTTGTGCTGTATTTATGTAGTGAGCTTGGTTCTGGAGCTGTATTTACGGTATGGGCTTGGTTCTGTTGCTGTATTTATGGTATGGACTTGGTTCTGGTGCTGTATTTATGTAGTGAGCTTGGTTCTGGTGCTGTATTTGAGTTATGAATGTAGTTCTAGTGTTATATTTGACTTATGGGTTTGGCTCTGGTGCTGTATTTGTGCTATGAGCATGGTTCTGTATGTACTGTGTTTAGTTCCAGTGTTGTATTGATGTAGTGATCTTGGTTCTGGCACTGTATTTGCGTGTTCAATGTGGTTATGATGCTACACTTTTACAATCTATTCACATCTGTGTTGTCGGAGCCTCTGTCACAGATTCTGTCCAAATGACCGGACAAAAAAAAGACGCAGAACTTTTTGTCCAGTAAAAAAGCAGCATCATTACAGATGCCATTATAGTCAAAGGAGTCTGTTCAGCTCATTTGCTTTAGTTAAGTGTGGAATCTGGCACTTTTGTTATTTTTGTGAACCAGACCAACACAAATGTTGAGGTGTCAGCAGGACCTGGCCTTCTTGATGTAGTGACCCAGTGGGCTATGAACTCAATAGCAATTTCTGTTTTCCCACAGTAAATAATGACACCATTTTATGTGGTTCAATAGAGCCGTGGTGCTAGTGTTTGTGTTTGGCTTATTTTAATCCTTAGATGATGCACATGGCAAAGCATTTCACTTCTGGCACTGTGGAGAAAAACTGCCAGATGGGAGATACTCACACAAAGCTGGCAGCAACCAAGCTTGACTTGACAGTATCAACGGCATCACCAGTTCCTTAGCGGACCATAATAGAAGCAGATCTGGCCCTGGCAGTTTTTTGGGGGGTTCTGGCGGTTCGTTACTTCTGCTCTTTATTGCTGCCGTGACCACCACCCTTGTCCTCTGATGTTACATCCTCCTCCTCAGAACCCTGATCCAGCACACAATCGTCTTCATAGTGCTCATGGGTTAGGTACACACAGATTATTGAACAGTAATTTAAAGACAGAGGCACAATTAAATGTCGCTCCAATTCTACATTCACACTGCTCACTGTTATTGATAATCTACTCTGGGAATAATGCAGTATTTACCTTGAAATTTCTTTGAACTATGTATGTATTTAATATCACTGGTCCAACAATGAATTTTTTCTTACTATAAAAAAACATGGTGCAAATCAATAATGTGTACATTACCATCAATTTAACAATGTAGTGTTGGCGGTGAAATATATTTGTATACATTTAATACTACTGGACTGGTTCAACACAGAAATTTTATACTATAGAATATATGGTGCAATGCAATAATACACCCAAACCACCAGTATAATAATGCAGTGTTGGCTGTAAAATTTCTTAGCATTTTACATTTTATATCACTGTAATAAAAATTGTATTATTCCCATAAAATGCTTTTGCTATAATGCAATGCACTTAATAACATGGATAGATACAATCCACTGAAAAAAAAAAATGCAATTGCTCATCAGAGTTTGCAGCAGAATACTATTGTGATGCTGTGCTGGCAATAATGAACTGTAGAAAAAAAAATACGTTGTCTCTTTGTTTTTGTCTTTCTTCCATGGTGTTGGTTTCGAAATGTAGAACTGCTAGGCTGAATTGTGCAGCAAGCAGCTGTAGGCACAGTGACCAGCCTCCTGCAATTAACTCCCTCAAAGCTTCCCCTGGCACATGTGCTGCTTGATATGATTGAAGTGCAAAATACTGTAAACAATAATAATGACACAAATCCTGTTAATAAGATACAAATTAGTGGCAAATACCAAAGGTGAAAACACAATAGCACTAATATGGAATTATTCAGTAAAAAGTTGCGATTTGAATATTCGCTACTCTTTTACCTTCCTCTGCCACACTTGCCATTACTACATAATGTAGATGGGCATAGCAAGGACCTCCACATGGTGACTTATTTTGCAACATGTGTGCCAAAAAACTGATGCACATTAGACCAGAAATTTACGCCAGCTGCTGGCACAGATTTTTGTCTCTGGCGCAGTCCTCCTGTCAATTGTGCTAGAAATATAATCTTTTATTAATTCTTATGCATCATATGCCACCAGAGTTTGCCATTAATATTAATACAGTCCCTCCATGCTGTTTATGTACCTGTAATAATAAGCAGTCTGTGAATTGGAACTGAGCTGCAGCAATCCAGTACAGGCTCTACACCGTGAAGGATCTGCCTTCTTCTGGATCCATTCGCTGAGATGTTTCCAGCACCCATGCCTGCTTAGAACATCTGTTTAGTGTGGAGTGTCTGGCCCTCATGATTTGGTATTATAGAGCTGTCCTTGGGACAGCTCATCAATATCTAGAGTCCTGACAACACCTTTAAGGCTTTTGTTAAAGTTAAGGAAAAACGGAATATCACTGAACTGCTTATCCTTGGCAGGAATAACATCTCTAAGGCTATGACTATATTAGGGTATAATAGAAGACAAATTGTACTTTCACTAGTTAGTATGTTGGCATGGAGGAACTGTTATATAATTTGTGTACTCCAGAGAAAGTTGTTAACAATGGAAAAAATCCACTTCCCCATGGTTTCTGTGCTTCGATCTTTCACGCCTCAGACACAGCAACATATTTTACTAACTTTGTTATAAAGATTGCAAGGGAATCTGTCACCAGCGACCACCCTACACCACTATTTGCATGCACACATAGCTGTAGTTCACCTAATTAAAATGCTGTTTTTCATATGTTGATCCAACAGTCTGTTCCTGAGTTATGCATTTTCCTAAAGGCTCTTTCACACCTGCGTTCTTTTCTTCCGGCATAGAGTTCCGTCGTTGGGGCTCTATGCCGGAAGAATCCTGATCAGGATTATCCTAATGCATTCTGAATGGAGTGAAATCCGTTCAGGATGCATCAGGATGTCTTCAGTTCCGGACCGGAACGTTTTTTGGCCGGAGAAAATACTGCAGGATGCTGCGCTTTTTGCTCCGGCCCAAAAAACTGAAGACTTGCCGCAAGGCCAGATCCGGAATTAATGCCCATTGAAAGGCATTGATCCGGATCCGGCCTTAAGCTAAACGTCGTTTTGGCGCATTGCCGGATCCGACGTTTAGCTTTTTTAGAGTGGTTACCATGGCTGCCGGGACGCTAAAGTTCTGGCAGCCATGGTAAAGTGTAGCGGGGAGCGGGGGAGCAGCATACTTACCGTCCGTGCGGCTCCTGGGGCGCTCCAGAGTGACATCAGGGAGCCCCACGCGCATGGATGACGTGATCGCATGGCACGTCATCTATGCGCATGGGGAGCTCTGACGTCACTCTGGAGCGCCCCGGGAGCCGCACGGATGGTAAGTATACCGCTCCCCCGCTCCCCGCTCCTACTATGGCAACCAGGACTTTAATAGCGTCCTGGGTGCCATAGTAACACTGAAAGCATTTTGAAGACGGATCCGTCTTCAAATGCTTTCAGTACACATGCGTTTTTCCGGATCCGGCGTGTAATTCCGGCAAGTGGAGTACACGCCGGATTCGGACAACGCAAGTGTGAAAGAGGCCTAATATTTGAATTAAGTGTTTGGTGCAACAAGGGTGTCACCAGTGCTCTTGTTGCACACTCATTTCTGTGGTCAGCTTCTCCCTGGCTGCTTTGATTAATACCCCCAGGAAGTGACAAAGCAATAAATGGAGGACTGTCCACAGAAAGATGAGGTTATGAGAGCAACAGTGACACCCTGATTGCACCAAACGCCTAATTTACATATTAGGGCAAAAAGTATCATAACTCAGGAGCAGAGCCTCAGATCAACAAGAGAAAAACTGTTTTAATCAAAGTCAAACAAATAGAATTTCAGAAAAAATTTGATTTGCCGCAAAACTGATTTTCCTCGTGCTTCGTGTAAACTAATCAATTTTCACTGAAATGGGGAAAAAAAACATACTCACCTCATCCATTTCCGTGTGAAGATACCGCGCAAAATCTTGCGCGCGGTGACATATGATGTCACCACATCGGCCGGCGTGATGACGAGATTTAGCGCGTTGTCTCTAATAAAGATGGTCATAGCAGCCTCTACGCAATCAAGTGGATAAAGTGAGGTTCTTTTACACCAGATTCACCCCTGAAAGCGCTTAATGTTAATCTCAGATGCTATGATCAGCAATGAACGAGGCATCTGAGGGGTTCAATGATGGGGGGGAAGGCTGGGGGGGAGGCTGGGGGCAGTGCGTAATTCATCACAAAGCAAATTTCTTAAAATGTTTGATAACTTCGCTCAACACTAAAAAGGTTTGATGACACAAAAAGGCCTAATATGAAACTATGTGTTCACAATTCCCTCTTTTTATGCTGCCCTCGCCACTTTTCTAAAAGGGGGCATGGCAAATGCAGTATAGGAGCGTGACAAGCAGCACAGACAATTTATGCCAGTTTTCTGGTGCAAATGAAGCCAGAAATCTACAGCAGCTTTGATTTCTGTTTAAGCACAAGGACTGCAGGAGAATGAGCCTAATTTCTGATGAGGCCTGCGTCTCGTCATAAATATGTTGCATCCCCAAGCACTTCAGGGGATATCAAGACCGGCACAGAATATGTCTCTTGATAAATCTCCCCTATGGAGTAAGGGGAAAATAAAATCTGCTATGATAAATTTAAGCTATAAAAAATCCTGATTTGTTCTTTATGCCCGGATAACCCCTTTAAAGGTATTTCATTGCAATATAATAGCATTGTGCAAGTATCCTATGATCCCTTTCTGTGGTGTCTTACCAAGCAGAGATCATTTATTAATATTGTGTAAAAGGAAAGCAACGACCGGTTAAACCAAGTGTTTTTAGTAGTGGTAAGCCTTGCTGATTCATCTGACGCAAATTAGACAGGACAGAGCGGAGCAGCAGTAATACATTTCCCCCCTTTTCTTTTTTTTATCAAAGCCATGATTAGTGTAAGCATTGCTGATAGGTAGTTTCCTAAAATTGTCACTAGATGGCAGCACTTGTGGTTTATATTTGCTCAGCATGAATCCGCAGTATGAAAATTTGCCCCCCAAAAAATGTAAAAAACATGTTTTCTTATTCCAGAATGACAGAATGTTGTGATCCAGGAGTAATTTAAGATATATTTCTCAGAATGTATACGTCACAACTACTATTTTTTAAAATATATTCAAGTATAATGTCTTATACAATAGAAAGGTATACTTTAGGATTTTACTAGAATGTTCAATTTATGTTAATGTCTTCTGATAATCAATATTTTTTTTTCTTGTAGTTACATTTCAACTGAATATGTGGTCAAAGCTGTGGCAGAGAATGCAACTGCATAGAACAGACAGTTCCACCAAAAAATCCCTTCTAAAAACCAAATAAAAGCAATCCTATTTTTGCTGAAAACTGTTAATTCACTGTTTCGTACAATAAAAAAATCTATAAAAGCGCTTGAAGGCAGGTAAGAAGCAATGGATGACTAATAAGGGTTAATAAACTAAAGGGCATCTATCAGCTGATTTGCACCTATGAAACTGGCTGACCTGTTCCATGTGCGCTTGGCAGTTGAGATATTAGTGGCTGTCTTTAGTGATCGACTGATCCACAAGATTCAGATGTAAGATAGCTGCATAGAAACTGCCCTAAACAAATTAATAAACAGGAGAGGGGTATACAGTGGGCGGAGGCTCCCTTTCTGTCACCTTCGGCTCCCCACAATACGATTGCAGGGTGCTGATGGTTATCATGGCACCCGAAAGCCTTACAAGGGACTTCACGTCTGCCAGGTAGCTGGTGGCTGGGTCTCATAGGCAACTGTCAGGGTAATATTAACAATTTAAATGCAGCGGCATAGCTAAAGGCTCATGGGCCCTGGTGCAAGAGTTCAGCTTGGGCCCCCCTTCCCTCAAACCTTCGTGCTGCATAAGGCAAAAAAATTTACTGCACCCCCCCCCCCCTCCTCCTCCATACCAAATTCTTAACCTAACCCTTTCTGTCCAGCCAGAGGTGTAACTTGCATGCACTTTCTATAATACCAGTGTCTTCTTATGTGGCACAAGGGTCTTTGGGCCCCTCAGGCTCCTGGACCCGATAGCGACTGCTACATCTGCACCCCCTATAGCTACACCCCTGCGTACAATAGAGTATGTATTATAATGCATTAAAGGATTAAAGACCCTCAAACATTGAAGTCTCATAGTGGGACAAAAAAAAAGTTAAAAAAAATATAAAAAGGTGTTTTATAAAAAATAAAAAAATAAAAGCTTCAAGTAGTGTAACTAAAAAGTACCCCTTTAACACATCATACTATTAACAAATGTAAAAAATAGAAAGAAATTAAAAACTAGACATATAAGGTATCCCCATGTCCGTAACGACTGGCTGTATAAAAATATCACACGATCTACCCTGTCAGGTGAATGCTGTAACAATAAATAAATAAAAACCATGCCAGAACAGGCATTGTTTGGTCATCTTGCCTCCCAAAAATCATAATATCAAGCGATCAAAACTTCATATGTGCCCCAGAATGGTACCAAAGACAATGTGATCTCATCCTACAAAAAATGAGCCTCCGCACAAGACCATCGCCAGAAAAATAAATAATGGAATTGGTTTTTAGAATTTGTAGAATTGTTAAATTGTAAAAAAACAAATACCCTATTTTTCACATTATAAGACACACATAGGCTTTAGAAAAAATATATATATTTTTCATCTGACCTCAAAATAGATCCTTAATCTTCATTAGACCCCTAATCTTTATCAGACCTCAGATCAGATCCCCATTTCAAACCTCAGACCAGACCCTCATATCAGACCCCCATCAGACCTCAGACCAGGCCCTCATATAAGACGCCCATCAGAGCTCAGATCAGACCTCCCATATCAGACTTCAGATCAGATCCCCATATCAAACCTCAGATCAGACCCTCATATCAGACCTCAGACCTCAGACCAGGCCCTCATGTAAGATGCCCATTAGAGCTCAGATCAGACCCATATAAGAGTTAAAATAAATTAACTGCACTCCACTGTGCAGATATGGCGGTCTCTTCTGCACTCATCGCTCGCTGGTCTTCTCTGGGCCTGCCCTGCACTGTGACCTGACTGCATACAGCATGCAGTCAAGACATGTACAGACTGGTGAGTGGAGGAAAACCAGAGAGCGATAAGTTATATCGCTATAGTTATAGCTGTAATTATCACTTCCCGCAGCTCCTCTATACTGGTGAGCACTTTCATAATGAAAGTACTTAATAGTATTTGCTTTATAAGATGCACTTTCATTTTTGCCCCACTTTTGGGGGAAAAAGTGCATCTTATTAAGAGAAGCATACATTAAATAAAATTATTATCTCTGTTATCATACTGACCAACAGAATAATTACAATATAACATTCTTCATGCATGGTGTATGCCATAATAACAAAACTCAAAAAGCAGTAGTAGAATTGCTGAAATTCCTTTTGCTGCTTCCCAAAAAGCAAAATAAAAAGTAATTAAAGCCTTATATGTACCCCGAAACAGAATCAATGATAATGACAAATCATCCCACAAAAAAGAAAAACCCTCTGTAGAGAAAAAAATAAAGATAAGTATGGGTCTCAGAAAATGGCAGTACAGCTATATCTGAGGCTGTTCAAAAGCAACATGGCATCTGTAAACCAGTGCTCATTAATTTCTGCAAAACATCTGTGCCATCAAAATTATAGATGAGTGAAGTTTTGAAAAATTTGCTTATGCCACTTCGCTGAAGTGACATCACAGGGGATGGCTACCGGCGGATTGGCTGGCTGCACAGCATTATGGGTCATATCGCATTCCTGGGATTCTTACTGTAAAAGATGGACCCGAGGGAGTCCGTTGGGATACAGTGAACTACACAAGAATGAATGCACGGACAGTGAGCTGTGTGAACCAAAAGAACTTTACTGACTCTAGAGGAGAAAACTATATACAATATAATGTACACCGTGATCCACCCGGACGACACGGAGTGAGGTGTGTTCCGGTGGACTGAAGTGATGGTACAATCTCTCTGGGTTGCTAGCAACCCAAGATTGTCCACAGTGGGACCCCAGCCGGGAATTCCCTAATTTTAGGAACTGTACCTTTAAGGATTTATATTTTGCCTAAATGCCGCTAAATACGGAAGGATCTCCTAACCAAACACAGAGAACCGAAGCAACTAGGAATCAACACCAAATTTGGGGTCTATGTACCTGGAATCTTGGCTAAGGGGTACTGTGGCTCACAGAGGCCAAATACAGAAAAAATCCCACACTATCCCTCCCGGATGCCGGTAATGCCCCACCTCAGCTAGACTCCCTTGAACTCCCACGTGGCTATTTGTAACTCCAGAGCTGGGGTGTGGATCCACTTGCTGTCGCAGTAGAGCTTTAACTGCTGCAATGGCGCCAACACGTGTCCTCACCCTGATTGCAAAGAGGGACCTGAGCTCAGGATTTAAGTCCCATTCAAAGTGCACATTAACTGAGTGGAAAATGCTTCAGGCTGAGATATCCAGTGGAGGCCTCAATGGCAGCTAGGTTTTCTTGATGGATGATCCAACACTGGCCTCAGGGCAGGCAAGCCTCTGGTCTCCTCAGCTCCTAATTATAAACAAAGACTTCAGATCCTGTTTAGCAGGCAGCAGATGTTCAACAATTGTCCCTTGGTGGATGTGGATAAAGCCTCAAATCTCTGGCTTATCACAGGACACCTCAGGTAAACAATTTAGCATACATGTCTTAATCTGTTACTCTCTAACTACCGACTTTCTGTCCTCCTGCCACTTCCTGTCTCCAGCCCCTCTAGCTTTTCCCAGGAAGTTAAGACATGGCAACAAAATAAAAAAAATGCACAAAATAAATAAGAAGCTACTTTTAACAGTCCATTTCAATAGGTAAGCAAATACTGTGCAGCTATAAGATTACTTTTCTTTTTATATTAATTGTCAACATCTCGCTCCATTAGTTCTAAGGAGGCTGCCCGACTAAGGGCCTCTAGTGGCCAGTCACACAAACTGCATGTTATATTACTCATAGCTTATTAAATGTAGTCACAGATGTATTCAATTGGTGTATCATATGGCTCATCTTGGGGGCCCCAGACGGTGACCCCCTCACATTACTTTCACTTTGTAACATGTGCATTTTAGGAAAAATGTATTCAATATCATGAAGAGTGTGAAAATTCGGATTCGTGATGAATTTAATTTGTATTCCACTTTGTATGCTTCAATTCGCTGAACACTAGTCAAAATACTCACTTCACCTTGCCCATACCTTGATGGGTGAAGTTTCTGAAATGGGGTCGCTTCTCGGGCATTCCATTTATTATTTCACCCCAGAGCCTCTACAATTGCGGGATGCCTTTGTGAAAATGAAAAATCTGGGACTAAGGCAACATTTTATTGGAAGAAATATATTTTCATTTTCATTTTCAAAGCCATGTGTTTCTAAATTCTATGAAACACCTGTGTGGTCAAAGCACTCACTACACTCCTCAATAAATTCCTTGAGGAGTGTGATTTCCACAATGTCACTTTTTGGGGGGTTTCCAGGGAAGGGATACAACATGGCACCTGAAAACCATTCCAGCAAAATCTGCCCTCCAAAAGCCATATGGTGCTCCTTCCCTTCTGAACCCTGCTTTGTGTCCATACAACAATTTATGATCACATATGGGGTGTTGCCCGTGTTCAGAAGAAAATGGGTAACACATTTTGAGGTGTGTTTTCTCCTGTTACCCTTGTGAAAATAAAATATTTGGGGCCTATGCAACATTTTATTGGAAGAATCTTTTTTCATTTTCACAGTGTTTCTACGTTCTATGAAATGCCTGTGGGGTCAAAGTGCTTAGTATACCCCTCAATAGATTCTTTAAGTGATGTAGCTTCAAAAATGGGGTTTCCACTGCAGGAGTACCTCAAGGTCTCTTCAAATTTTGCATGCCACCCAAAAAACATTACAGCAAAATCAGCCTCGTGCAAACCATATGGCACTCCTTCCTTTCGGAACCCTGCAGTGTGCCTATACAGAAGCTTACGACCACATATGGGATGTTTCTATAAACTGCATAATCAGGTTATACTTTTTTAGGGTTTTTTGCTGTTTACCTTTGCTATGTTACAGGAAAATGCATTAAAATTGAAAATCTATCAGGACGATAGTTTACATATCCTGAACTACTGAATCTCTCAGACCCATGTGCGTTGGGCAGCTATCCCATTTTCTTTCCACTATCCCACGGCCCCAGGATTTTACAGAACTCTCACTCCTTTTCAAATAGTGTGTATTGGCTTGGATGTACAGTACAGACCAAAAGTTTGGACACACCTTCTCATTCAAAGAGTTTTCTTTATTTTCATGACTATGAAAATTGTAGATTCACACTGAAGGCATCAAAACAACTGAAAATATGTCATATTCTAGGTTCTTCAAAGTAGCCACCTTTTGCTTTGATTACTGCTTTGCACACTATTGGCATTCTCTTGATGAGCTACAAGAGGTAGTCACCTGAAATGGTCTTCCAACAGTCTTGAAGGAGTTCCCAGAGATGCTTAGCACTTGTTGGCCCTTTTGCCTTCACTCTGCGGTCCAGCTCACCCCAAACCATCTCGATTGGGTTCAGGTCCGGTGACTGTGGAGGCCAGGTCATCTGGCGCAGCACCCCATCACTCTCCTTTATGGTCAAATAGCCCTTACACAGCCTGGAGGTGTGTTTGGGGTCATTGTCCTGTTGAAAAATAAATCATGGTCCAACTAAACGCAAACCGGATGGAATAGCATGCCGCTGCAAGATGCTGTGGTAGCCATGCTGGTTCAGTATGCCTTCAATTTTGAATAAATCCCCAACAGTGTCACCAGCAAAGCACCCCCACACCATCACACCTCCTCCTCCATGCTTCACGGTGGGAACCAGGCATGTAGAGTCCATCCGTTCACCTTTTCTGCGTCGCACAAAGACACAGTGGTTGGAACCAAAGATCTCAAATTTGGACTCATCAGACCAAAGCACAGATTTCCACTGGTCTAATGTCTATTCCTTGTGTTCTTTAGCCCAAACAAGTCTCTTCTGCTTGTTGCCTGTCCTTAGCAGTGGTTACCTAGCAGATATTCTACCATGAAGGCCTGATTCACACAGTCTCCTCTTAACAGTCGTTCTAGAGATGTGTCTGCTGCTGGAACTCTGTGTGGCATTGACCTGGTCTCTAATCTGAGCTGCTGTTAACCTGCGATTTCTGAGGCTGGTGACTCGGATGAACTTATCCTCCGCAGCAGAGGTGACTCTTGGTCTTCCTTTCCTGGGGCGGTCTGCATGTGAGCCAGTTTCTTTGTAGTGCTTGTGGGTTTTTGTGACTGCCCTTGGGGATACTTTCAAAGTTTTCCCAATTTTTCGGACTGACTGACCTTCATTTCTTAAAGTAATGATGGCCACTCATTTTTCTTTACTTAGCTGCTTTTTTCTTGCCATAATACAAATTCTAACAGTCTATTCAGTAGGACTATGAGCTGTGTATCCACCTGACTTCTCCACAACGCAACTGATGGTCCCAACCCCATTTATAAGGCAAGCAATCCCACTTATTAAACCTGACAGGGCACACCTGTGAAGTGAAAACCAATTCAGGTGACTTCCTCTTGAAGCTCATCAAGAGAATGCCAAGAGTGTGCAAAGCAGTAATCAAAGCAAAAGGTGGCTACTTTGAAGAACCTAGAATATGACATATTTTCAGTTGTTTCACACTTTTTTGTTATGCATATAATTCCACGTGTGTTAATTCATAGTTTTGATGCCTTCAGTGTGAATCTACAATTTTCATAGTCATGAAAATAAAGAAAACTCTTTGAATGAGATGGTGCGTCCAAACTTTTGGTCTGTACTGTATATCAGCATTCTCTGTCGGAATTCTATAAGGCTTTAGTGTTGCCTAAGACGGATTTCCGCCCTCACTACATTGCCAGATGGGCCTCTGATTATTCTGCCACAGATGTACGTTAGAGATTATCCCCTGATTGGTTGTGAGTGATAGCCCCTGTACAAGCAATGGTAGATAGCTGAACTCACTAATATCTCCAGATATAGGCACCAGTTGCATGTGATAATCCAGTGAGGAGAATACAATGGTGAAGCTTTGATCATTTATTGATTTGCCTTGAAAACAAATGCAGGGAAATAAAGGTATGCTAGAGGATATTAGAGGTCAAAAAGAATAGCTCTCACCATCTTGAAGGTCTGCGACAAAGAGGAAGTACGAAGGACCTTACAGAGGATGTGATGTCACAAAAGAGGGAGGAGAGCAATGCAATGGAAATTTACATAACACACTATAAATGGTATTATAAGAATAACCACAGGGTGGCAGCGTTACACAACATAGTAAATGATAATATAATGCAAACACAACAATTGTAGAATACAAGAATAAAGGCTGGAACAGCACACTCCCCGTCTGAAATCCTTGGATTTCACTATATATGCAACTACAGAAATGTCCAAGAAATGTTGGAACCTGAAAGACAAAAAACAAACAAAAAGAACATACTGGAAATGGTGAACTGGAACAGTCCAACGCCTTGAGTCTTCTGGTTGCCAGGAATAAAGTTCCTCAAGTAAAGAATCATTCCTCTATGGGTAAGAAGAGAACAATCTCAGATGCAGGCCTGATAAAGGATTTGGGATGGCCTTGTTTTGCGATGGTCACTTCCACCTTGCGAACTTTGCCATCTTCACTGATGAAGACCTTTGAGATGAGTCCCATGGGCCAGGAGTTTCTTTCCACCTTTTGGTCTTTCATGAGTACAAGATCTCCTATCTGTAAGTTTGGCTTGACCTGTTCCCACTTTCTACGTGCTTGCAGAAGCGCTAAGTACTCTTTTTTCCACCTGCTCCAGAAACAGTTGGCCAGATGTTGAACGTGCTTCCACTGTTTCAGATATATGTTACTAGAAGAAGACTCTTCAGGTGGATTAGGAACAGATCCAAACTTCTGAGTGAGAAGAGATGCTGGAGTAAGAATGGCAGGGGATTCTGGATCCATAGATACAGGTACAAGAGGTCTTGAGTTGACAATAGCAGATACCTCAGCCAGGAAGGTAGTCAAAGTCTCATGGGTGAGCCTTGAGATGTTTGAGTTCATAAGCATACAGTCCAATATTTTGCGGGTGATGCCTATCATTCTTTCCCATGAACCGCCCATATGAGAGGCATGCGGGGGGTTAAAGATCCATGTACAACCATTATTGGCTAAGTAGTCTTGAACTGGTTTAGAGTCAATTTGCAACTCTCGACAGGCTCCTATGAAGTTGGTTCCACAGTCAGATCTTATTTACTTTATTGGTCCTCTGATGGCGAGGAATAGTCTTAAAGCATTGATGAAGCTAGAAGCGTCCGTGGATTCTATTGCTTCAATGTGTATAGCACATACACTTAAGCATGTAAACAACACTGCCCATCGTTTCTTTCTGCATGACCACCTCTGGTCTTACGTGCAGTGACTGTCCATGGCCCAAAGACGTCCAGACCAAAATAAGTGAACGGTGGTTCGGTGCTTGTCCTATCAACTGGCAAATCAGACATTTGTTGATGTTGTAATTTTCCTCTCGCCTTGCGACAGTTAATGCAATGGTGAATAATATGAGCAACCTGTCTTTTTGCTCCCACTATCCAAAGACCTGCGGCTCTTAAAGCGCCCTCAGTGAAATGTCGGCCTTGATGCTGGACTCTTTCATGATAATGCCGTATCAACAGTGTAGTAACGTGGTGTTTGGCAGGAATAATAAGGGGATTCATTTCTGCAATCTCTAGCTTAGCCTTGTTTAGGCGACCACCAACTCTCAGCATGCCACGATCATCAATTACTGGTTTCAAGTTGACAATGGGGCTGCCTTTTGGTATATATTGCTTGTCATGTATACATTTCAGTTCCATTTTAAAGGCACTCTGCTGTACGTTACGTATCACAAGCAATTCACTTAGAATAATGTCTTCTGCCGTTAGAGGTTTATGGCACAGGTGCCAACTGCGACAGTCAGTGTTATGCTTCTCAGCATGAAAACAATGAACAGTGTGGACTAACCTTGCAATGATGTGAATGAGTCTTGACCATCTAGAGAAGCGTTCAAAGCGATGACAGCCCAAGCCAGCGCTCCTTTCAAACTTGGTGACGAAGGTACTAACTTCAGGCCGAATCTCTGGATCTTCATGAGGGTCCTGGAGACTGAAGACGTCTTGGATAGGAGTTTCTTCATGCTGGTTCAGCAGAAACTCTGGACCTGTCAACCAAGAAGAAGTTGCAGAGACTCTTCCAGATGCCGGTCTGGTGGCGCAATCTTGTGTCCTTTTGAGCAGATCTATGGCCTCCTCCGCTGTAGGGAAGGATTTGAGTGCGTCGTCCACATAGAAGTCTCTAACGACAAAGTTTCTGGCATGTTCCCCAAATTCTGACTCACCATCTAAGGCAGCCCTACGTAGGCCATATGTAGCAACAGCAGGTGAAGGACTGTTACCAAACACGTGCACCTTCATGCGGCATTCAACCATTTCTTTGCTGGTGTCATTGTCGCTATGCCAAAGAAACCTGAGGTAGTTTCTATGATCTTGCCGCACGATAAAGCAATGGAACATTTGTTCAATGTCAGCAGTAATGGCTACTGGCTCCTTTCTGAATCTCATGAGCACTCCCACCAGATTATTGGTCAGGTTGGACCGGTGAGAAGGACGTCGTTCAGAGATACGCCGTTATGTTTGGCACTTAAATTGAATACCACTCTTATTTGGTTTGGTTTCCGTGGGTGATAAACCCCAAAGGATGGAAGGTACCAGCATTCTTCATGCTCTTGTAAGGGAGGAGCCAGCTCTGCATAATCATGGCAAAATATTTTTTCCATGAAGGCCACAAAATGACTTTTCATTTCTGGTTTGCTTTTTAACGTACGTTGCAAGGAGATGAATCTGGAGAGTGCTTGTTCCCGGTTGTCAGGAAGTCTGGCTCTTACAGCACGGAAAGGTAAAGGTGCAACCCAGTGGTTAGATGCATCTTTGAAGAATTCATCGTCCATTATTTTAATAAACTCTTTGTCATCCATGGACAAGGCCAGTTTGTCGTCGTCTGGTGTTGTACAAAACACAGTTTTTCCCAAGTTGTCATAACTGGTAGGAATGATGTCTGGTGTCTTTAAGAGGTTAGAAAGCCTTTCCTTCACCTCATAATGATGAACACATGGCTTAAAATGAGATGTGCGACCATTGTTGAGCACAAAGGTTTTGAAGGAGTTCACTTGAGATGGTTTGTGGCTCTTATTTATACATACATCGCCCACGATTACCCAGCCTACATCGAGTCTCTGTGCATATGGAGCATTATCAGGACCGTTGCATTGTTGATGCACCTTGTGGACCCTCAGAATGTCTCTCCCGAGCAGAAGTAGGATGTCAGCATTCATGTCCATAGGGAGGATCTCACTAGCTAGATGTTTCAAGTGGGAATGATGATATGCAGCTTCTGGAGTAGGAATTTAATCTCTTTCATCTGGTATTTGGTCGCATTCAATTAACGTTGGCAAGGGTATATGAACGTTCCCTTTTATGGAGGAGATAAGGTATCCAGTGGCTCTTCTGCCATAAGTCTCTACACGACCAGAACAAGTGTTGAGGGTATATGGTGTTGCTTCTCCTGCTATGCCGAAAATCTCAAAGAATTTAGGTTTTGCCAGAGACCTATTGCTTTGTTCATCAATAATTGCGTACATTCTGATGGCTCTTTCAGATTGCCCTTCTGGGTAGACATTGACCAAACACACCTTTGCACAGCACTTAGAATCAGCCTCCTTGCCACATATCGCCATACAGGAAGAGGAAATAGTAGTTGTAGCTAATTCTTGAGCCGGTGGCTCCCCGCCATGAAGTGCGACGGCATTGGTCGCAGCTTGAGATGGTGCGTTGTCTGAAGGCAAGGTAGGATGCATTGCTGTAACGTGCTTGTCACTGCTGCATTCTGCACACTTGATAATAACCTTACAGTCTTTCGCCATATGATTAGATAAGGCACAACACTTGTAACACACTCCAAGCTCTTTGAGTATCTCTCTGCGTTCTTGCAAGGTCTTTGCCCTGAGCCCACGACACTCCTTTAAAGGATGAGGTCTTTTATGGATGGGGCACATGCGGTTAGGGTCCTTTTCCTTGAGAACAGGGTCTTCCTTCCTAGTAGTGCAGGTTGAAATGAGTGGAACATTGGTTTTCCTAATGGATACTGTCCCCCTTAAGTCTCTACGTTTATTTGTGGTGTTGTCATACCTTGAACATGAGGATGAAGCAGGTAGAGTGGATTCAGTGAAGTCAAAGCTGGGGTCATTCTTCTTTCGAGCTTGGTCACTGATGAATCTGGTAAAATAAGAGAAAGAGGGAAAAGACACATTGTGTTCTCTCTTGTATCTGGAGCCCTGGTCTGCCCATTTCTCTTGCATGCCATGTGGTAGTTTCGACACTATTGGATTGACGCCATGGGCGGCATCAAGGTAACTCAGTCCTGGCAGACGTGGGTCCATTTTTGCCAATTCAAGTTCTTTTAGTAGGTCGCTTAGATCCTGGAGTTTGCGATTGTCTTTGCCAGTTATCCTTGGGAAGGCTTGAAGTCTCCTGAATAGGGCACTTTCTATAGCTTCTGGACTGCCATAGGTCTGTTCAAGTCTCTCCCATGCTGCAGCGAGACCTTCCTCTGAGTGGCCTGCATGAACCACTCTTAATGTCTTTATGCGTTCTGCAGATTCTGGGCCTAACCATTTGATGAGCAAGTCAAGTTCCTCCATGGCAGTGAGGTTTATGTCACTGATTACTGCTTTAAAGGTCGATTTCCAGGCCCTGTAGTTTTCGGCACGGTCATCAAACCTTGAGAGACTAATGTTAATCAGCTCCCTGCGCATCATGTATCGGGCAAAGTCTGACATGTCTGATCTCCCATTCCATACTGCTGTATTGCATTGTGGTGTCTCTAGAGCATGTAGGGGCTCTTGCAGATAAGGTTGAGATTGATCAGGATGGAATGATGTGGCATAAGGATTAAGCTGCGGTTTAGTCTCTGGATGATCAGCCTGCTTGGTGCTAGATATTACCTTATTACTGGGCTGTGATGATTTCTGGTACTCTGGGGGTTCGCCCAGTTGGTGAGTTAGAAGTGGCATTGGTGCATGCGATTTAACAGGAGGAGTAGGCGATGGTTGCCTTAGCACATACCTAGCAGTGCGGTTGGCTGGGTCTTCCTCTTTTCCTGGGACGAAACAGTCTGGGTCGGTACCTTGGCCTAATGCTTGCTCGAGGACCTTTAGTTTAGCTAAGGTAGCTGCTTCTTCCCTTTCTGTCTGGAGGATCTTTAGCTGGGCTTCTGTCTCAGCCTCCATTTCTACCATCTTAGCCTCCATTTCTGCTTTTTTAGCCTCCATTTCTGCTTTCTTCTTCGTAATCTCCGCCTCCTTCTTAGCAAAGGAACTTCTTACGCTAGCTTCCTCTGCTTCTGCCCGGACTTCTATAAGCTTGTCATGCAATGCTGACCTTCCGGAACGAGAGGTTTTGGAAGATGAAAGGGTATATTTTGTATGTTTACTTGAAGTTGATCGATGGGATCTCGCCTCCTGTAAGTGTGCGATGCGGAGTTCTGCCTTGCTCTTAGCATCTTGTACTAGGGCATCCTTCTCTTCAAGGAGATTCTTTCTCTCACTCAGCTCCTCTGAGGCTTCGTCAAAATCAGAGTCGCTCAGGAAAGTGATGTACTTAGCAGAGAGTCGCTGATAGCGGACATAGGAGTTAGTCAAGCGATTCAACGTTGTGGTTAACTTTGTTAGGTCGTTGTTATATCGTAAAAGAGCTGCTATATAGTGTTCAGTTCTCTGCCATAAATCGTTCAAATTGTCACTGAACTCTTCTTTGTTCGCCTCAAAGTTCTCTCTAATCTTTTGTGTTGGCTTGATAACACGTTTAGATCGTACTGCTTGTTCTTCAGTTAACATGGACTCTGCTTCCTGCATATCTGAGTTTTTGGGAGCAGGGTGACTTTCTGTATGTTCAGTTACCAAGAGATCCACTAAGCTTCTTGTGGACATGTTATTCCTATTTAAGCGGTACTGTCTCTTTAAGAGGGTATTCCAGCTTGTGCACTGTGCTTATGAAGCCACGTGCGTATAAGATGGCGGACAGCTCTAAGCTCGCTGGCAGACTGTGTGTAGACATGCAAGACGGTAGATTTAAGCTTCTTTTTGACTATTCTGCCACAGATGTACGTTAGAGATTATCCCCTGATTGGTTGTGAGTGATAGCCCGTGTACAAGCAATGGTAGATAGCTGAACTCACTAATATCTCCAGATATAGGCACCAGTTGCATGTGATAATCCAGTGAGGAGAATACAATGGTGAAGCTTTGATCATTTATTGATTTGCCTTGAAAACAAATGCAGGGAAATGAGGGTATGCTAGAGGATATTAGAGGTCAAAAAGAATAGCTCTCACCATCTTGAAGGTCTGCGACAAAGAGGAAGTACGAAGGACCTTACAGAGGATGTGATGTCACAAAAGAGGGAGGAGAGCAATGCAATGGAAATTTACATAACACACTATAAATGGTATTATAAGAATAACCACAGGGTGGCAGCGTTACACAACATAGTAAATGATAATATAATGCAAACACAACAATTGTAGAATACAAGAATAAAGGCTGGAACAGCACACTGATCTAGAGATGGACATCCCCTCCAACCAGTGGCCACGTACTGTTTCACGCACAAATCCTCGATAGCTAGCAAATTTCAGGAAGCAGGTTACAAAGTACTGTCTAGATGGTATTATGTACCGACTCATCTTCATAAAATGTTCCCTTCAGCCTCCCAATTGTGTTGGCGATGTGAGTTAGCACAAGGCTCTCTGATTCATATATTCTGGCATTGTAGAAAGCTCAGACAGTTCTGGGAGTCAGTCAACATGATTATTGCTTCAATCTTTCAGTTTTCCATACCAAATAACCCCTGATTTCTTTTTGCTATTCCTTTCGGATTTGCCTACTCGTCTTCTTAGTAAGTCAGTCTTGCGACATTTGGTAAGTGCTGCTCAAGTCTGCATTCCAGCCAGGTGGAAGTCCCCCACCCCACCTTCTGTAGATCTTTGGGTTCACAAGGTGGAAGACATCTGGAGAATGGAGGAGCTGACAGCTCTTTTGAAAAACACCCATGAGGCCTACAGTACCTCTTGGACGCTGTGGTTTGTGTTTGAGGGCTCTCCGGAATACCAAGCTTTAGTGGCCTAATGGGGAGGTGAAGGGGGTGGTATTTTCTTTTTCTCTTTACTTTCCTATACCAGTATTATTTTCTCCATCTGTCTCCCCCACCTTTCCCCCTTTATTGGGTCCGCCCCCCTCTAGCGCCTAGATGTTTGCCTTTCGGCATGTATGTGGTTATATGAAGATCTCTCATGCTATGTTGGATAAGATATACCATCTTGTTTTCATTTGCATTTCTGATATCTATACTGCTATATGAAGACTGGTCATGTTTTGTTGGACAAGATATAATGTACTGTCTATGTTATTCAAGTGGCCTCTCAGCATTTCTATCTGTTGCCCGCCATCTTTATTGAGAGGTCACACTATTGTATTTGCTTTTTTCTATTTTCCTTATAAAAAGAATAAAAAAAATAGATAAATAAAATGGAAAATCTGCAAAGAAGGTGAAATTTAAAATTCCTTTGATTCTTGTGGAAAAGCTAAAGGGTTAACAAATGGGGTCATTTATCAAACTGGTGTAAAGTAGAACTAGCTTAGTTGCTCATAGCTACCAATCAGATTCCACCTTTCATTTTCCAAAGGAGCTGTCAAAAATGAAAAGTGGAATCTGATTGGTAGCTATGGACAACTAAGACAGTTCTATTTTACACCACTTTGATAAAAATTCCCCAAAGTTTTTAAAATAACTTATGAATAACTTGAGGGGGGCAGTTTCTAAAATGGGGTCATTTATGTGTGATTTCCATTATGTAAGCCCCTCAAAGTAATTTCATAACTGGATTGGTCCAATAATAAAGATGGTTTCGGAAATTTTCTTGAAAATTAGTAAAAAATTGCTTCTAAAATTCCAAGCCTTCTAACGTCCTAAAAAAATAAAAAGACATATGCAAAATGATACCAACATAAAGTAGACATATGTGAAAAGTAAAGTAATTATTTATGAGGTATCACTATCTGTCTTTGAAATTCAAATGTAGAAAATAGCTGATCTTTTCAAATTTTCTGTAAATTTTGAACTTTTAAATAAATAAAAGCAAAACATATCGACCCAAGTTTACGACTAACATGAAGTACGATGTGTCAAGAGAAATCAATTTCAATATCGGTTGATTAAATAATAGCATTACAAAGTTATTACCACATAAAGTGACACGTCATATTTGCAAAATACGCTCTGAAACGACATTGACAAATGACTGTCAGGAAGAGGTTAATACCTGTAGAATACCCAAGATGTAATACCACTAATAAAATTATATTTGAAAGTGTGGGGTTGGAGTTATACTTTATTGTATTTCATAATCACCTTTGCAACCCACCTCAAAGGTGGAGTGTATGAAAATAATTGCCCATTCATACTATTGTGACACCAGTTTGGGACTCAGGCCCAAAGGGTTTCTATACCATTTACTGCCCCTGTAACTGGGAGCAGACGCAAGAGTTTAGCACACAGAATCACTCATCTTGGAACTTTTCAGTTTTTTCTCCCTTTTGTATTTATAACTGTCTCTGCCCATTTAATGTACTTTATTTTTTTTTTATAATACAAGCATTGTGCCTTTATGTATTAAAAGCCTACAACTTGTCTTACATTGTTACCCTCAGGAACCTAAGCATTTTTGTGGGGTATAAGTTAATGCTAATATTATCTGTTTACAACTAGAGTGCAGTAATCATGTTGTTGGTACTTTGGGGCTCAATTTGTAGACTGAGAAATGCCAGGGGACTAATTTTTCAATGTTCTTTTATTATTCTTATATTATATTATTATCACATTTGGGGTGTTTCCTTATAACTCTGGCAACCTCTTTAATGTCTAATGTTGCTAGCAGTCAAAGGTGAGTAAAGCTGACATAAGATACATACATGTGGGTTGTGAGATTTCAAAAGCAATGAAAAATGTTAATGCAGACTTTTTGCAAGTCTTCATTTGCAAATTTTGGGGGTCATTTACGATCAGAAATATGCCTATATTAGGTGTATTTCTGGAGCAGATTCTGGCATAAAGGTACTTTGCGCTGAAATCTGCAACTTTTTACTGCTTACACCAGGTCTAAAAAAGTGGGTGTGGTGTGGAAGGGGACGGGTGTAGAAAATGTTTTAAATGTAAGCCAGCAAGGAAGATTGTTTACATTTAGACCAGAGCTGGATATGCCAAATTTATGTAGAGGCAGGCACCTCAACATAAGTTTGACAGATCCACCGCTAACACAGGGGTATATTAAGATGCCAGTCTAAAACATTGGTCTTAATAAATGACCCCCTTTGTGCTGAGAATAAATATGTAAATATTGTCCATTGTCAAATTTGTAAATATTGGCCATAGAATGTGGGTGCAATAATAAAAAAATCAACAACAAATTTTATGATGTAACTTTATAAATGGTGGGCATCCTTTCAGAATGTCTTCCTGTGGTGGGCACTAGAATCTAGAGTCTGAAACTGGGGAGAAACATTAGACAAAAGTCTCAGCTCTTTATAGTTAGCTTACCTTTATAAGCATACCGTAGCGTAATTGAGTAGATAGCAAGGAGGAGATCATTTTCAGAACATTTTTTTTCTGCAAAGATGTCTACTTTTTCATTTTAAATTAATTATTTGGAAACCAAACCATTAAGAAAACAGTAAAACCTATCCAGATTCCGAATATATTGTGGTACACGGTAACTATGGATTGGTAAGGGGGCAGGCCCTAGATGCAGAGATACATAGGCATGCATAAAGTCCATTAACAAAGTCTCTGGATTCATGAAATAAGGTACAAAAAGGAGAGGAGAGCTAGGAAAGGGCAATAAGGGGAAAACAGTAAGATAGGAAGGAGGAAGAAGAGGGGAGGGGAAGGGAACAGCACCTCAGAGATATTACAGTCAACATACAGACTGTTGCACAGAAAATATTAAAAAAATTCAAAAACTAATAGCTAGAGTAAATCATAGGACAATAAGCTCTATTGTACTGATTTTAGTGATATAGAAAATCCAGAAGAACCATGCAACTTATCATGCCTTATCAAGTTCTCCAGGTGTCCAGGTCTTAAATGAGAGAAGCGTAGGTTTCAGATTCCCAGCTAGAAATTTTCTCTAACATACATTTTTTTTAGTCTTATTACTCTACTCCCTATGTAATCCCTAGGTGATTTATATTGGACCCAGTGAGGGGGAATCAATAATTTAGCAAATACTATGAAGCAGGTTAGTAAGTTGAACTTAAGGCACCTATACACATTAAATAGCTGTCGGCAGAATCTCTCCCAAATCACTCCTGGCTTCCTCATACCCATACACGTTTGGCTCTTTACTTACAAATGCACACAAGCATTAAGGTAAATGGAACCCTGTAATATGCTTTTACAAAATCAAACACAATGTGACAGCACTTTGCAAACACAGAATATATAAATTAGAGAATCTAAGTATCCAAATTGGACTTCGATCTGAAATTCAAGGAAAATGCGATTAGCTGTAAAGCATAATTTCCTCGTGCTTCATGGTAACATAGTAACATAGGGGTACATTTATTAAGATCAGCGTTTTAGACACCGGTCGTAAAAAATGCCCATAGCTATTTGTGGATCCGTCAAAGTTATGGAGAGGCGCAGGCTACTGAGCTGTCCTACATTTAAACCATTTTCTGCATCTAAAACAGGCATAGAAAATGGTAAATTAGACAGGCCCATCCCCTTCCCCACCTGTGCCACGGACACAATTTTAGACCTGACATGAGAGGGGAAAACTCGCAGATAGCGGCGCAACTAATCGTTGCGCCACTATCTGTACCTAAAATAAGCCTAATTTAGGCATATTTCACATTAATAAATGACCCCTGAAAAAAAACTAAAGACAATATCTTTAGGGGCCAAACAATTCCTTCCCGACTCCAATCAGGCAATCAGAATAACTCCCTTGATCATTTTTCTCTAAAATGATGGTAAAAAATGCATTCTCACCTCATCCATTTTCTTTGTGAAATTCAGCGAAGCAGTCAAATCAAATTTTAGTAAACTTTGCTCATGTGTAATCATAGCCACAGACAAGCATGGCACAGGCAGTATTATGCTTTAGGGCTGTTTTTCTACAGCTGGAACTGTGGCTTTAGTCAGGGTGGAGGGAATTATGAGCGGTCCCAAATATCAGTCAAAAACTTCAGGCCTCTAAAGATGAAGAGGAAGGGGTATTTCACCTTTCAGCATGACAATGACCCAAATAATTCCTCCACATGAACAAGGAATGGCTTTTTGGCAATATCTTGCCAAGAAATATCTTGGCAAAAGACAACTTTTCCAATTTTTTTATACAAAGTTGGCATTTGACCAAGATATTTTTCTCACCCAGCATGGGTATATGTAAAATGACACCCCAAAACACATTCCCCAACTTCTCCTGAGTACGGCGATACCAGATGTGTGACACTTTTTTGCAGCCAAGGTGGGCAAAGGGGCATATATTCCAAAGTGCACCTTTCGGACTTCGCAGGCCATTTTTTACACATTTTGATTGCAATGTTTTGCAAAATATTTTATTTTTTGTCGCAAGTTAGTGGAATATGAGACTTTGTAAGGAAAAAAGAAAAAAAAAGAAAAATCATCATTTTCCGCTAACGTGTGACAAAAAATAAAAAATTCTAGGAACTCGTCGTGCCCCTCACGGAATACCTTGGGGTGTCTTCTTTCCAAAATGGGGTCACTTGTGGCGTAGTTATACTGCCCTGGCAATTTAGGGGCCCAAATGTGTAAGAAGTACCTTGCAATCAAAATCTGTAAAAAATGGCCTGTGAAATCCGAAAGGTGCACTTTGGAATATATGCCCCTTTGCCCACCTTGGCTGCAAAAAAGTGTCACACATCTGGTATCGCCGTACTCAGGAGAAGTTGGGGAATGTGTTTTGGGGTGCCATTTTACATATAACCATGCTGGGTGAGAGAAATATCTTGGCAAAAGATAACTTTTCCCATTTTTTTATACAAAGTTGGCATTTGACCAAGATATTTATCTCACCCAGCATGGGTATATGTAAAATGACACCCCAAAACACATTGCCCAACTTCTCCTGAGTACGGCGATACCACATGTGTGACACTTTTTTGCAGCCTAGATGCGCAAAGGGGCCCAAATTCCTTTTAGGAGGGCATTTTTAGACATTTGGATCCCAGACTTCTTCTCACACTTTCGGGCCCCTAAAAAGCCAGGGCAGTATAAATACCCCACATGTGACCCCACTTTGGAAAGAAGACACCCCAAGGTATCCAATGAGGGGCCTGGCGAGTTCCTAGAAATTTTTTTTTTTTTGCATAAGTTAGCGGATATTGATTTTTTTTGTTTTTTTCTCACAAAGTCTCACTTTCCGCTAACTTAGGACAAAAATTTCAATCTTTCATGGACTCAATATGCCCCTCACGGAATACCTTGGGGTGTCTTCTTTCCGAAATGGGGTCACATGTGGGGTATTTATACTGTCCTGGCTTTTTAGGGGCCCTAAAGCGTGAGAAGAAGTCTGGAATATAAATGTCTAAAAATGTTTACGCATTTGGATTCCGTGAGGGGTACGGTGAGTTCATGTGAGATTTTATTTTTTGACACAAGTTAGTGGAATATGAGACTTAGTAAGAAAAAACAAAAACAAACAAAAAATTTCCGCTAACTTGTGCCAAAAAAAATGTCTGAATGGAGCCTTACCAGGGGGGTGATCAATGACAGGGGGGGTGATCAATGACAGGGGGGTGATCACCCATATAGACTCCCTGATCACCCCCCTGTCATTGATCAACCCCCTGTAAGGCTCCATTCAGACGTCCGTATGATTTTTACGGATCCATGGATACATGGATCAGATCCACAAAACACATGCGGACGTCTGAATGGAGCCTTACAGGGGGGTGATCAATGACAGGGGGTGATCAGGGTGATCACCCCCTGTCACTGATCACCCCCCCTGTAAGGCTCCATTCAGACGTCCGCATGATTTTTACGGATCCATGGATACATGGATCGGATCCACAAAACACATGCGGACGTCTGAATAGAGCCTTACAGGGGGGTGATCAATGACAGGGGGTGATCAGGGTGATCACCCCCCTGTCACTGATCACCCCCCCTGTAAGGCTCCATTCAGACGTCCGCATGATTTTTACGGATCCATGGATACATGGATCGGATCCACAAAACACATGCGGACGTCTGAATGGAGCCTTACAGGGGGGTTATCATTGACAGGGGGTGATCAGGGTGATCACCCCCCTGTCACTGATCACCCCCCCTGTAAGGCTCCATTCAGACGTCCGCATGATTTTTACGGATCCATGGATACATGGATCGGATCCACAAAACACATGCGGACGTCTGAATGGAGCCTTACAGGGGGGTGATCAATGACAGGGGGTGATCAGGGTGATCACCCCCCTGTCACTGATCACCCCCCCTGTAAGGCTCCATTCAGACGTCCGCATGATTTTTACGGATCCATGGACACATGGATCGGATCCACAAAACACATGCGGACGTCTGAATGGAGCCTTACAGGGGGGTGATCAATGACAGGGGGTGATCAGGGTGATCACCCCCCTGTCACTGATCACCCCCTGTAAGGCTCCATTCAGACGTCCGCATGTGTTTTGCGGATCCGATCCATGTATCCATGGATCCGTAAAAATCATGCGGACGTCTGAATGGAGCCTTACAGGGGGGTGATCAATGACAGGGGGTGATCAGGGAGTGTATATGGGTGATCACCCGCCTGTCATTGATCACCCCCCTGTAATGCTCCATTCAGACGTCCGCATGTGTTTTGCGGATCCGATCCATGTATCCGTGGATCCGTAAAAATCATACGGACGTCTGAACGGAGCCTGACAGGGGGTGATCAATGACAGGGGGGTGATCAATGACAGGGGGGTGATCAGGGAGTTTATATGGGGTGATCAGGGGTTCATAAAGGGTTAATAAGTGACGGGGGGGGTGTAGTGTAGTGTAGTGTTTGGTGCGACTTTACTGACCTACCTGTGTCCTCTGGTGGTCGATCCTAACAAAAGGGACCACCAGAGGACCAGGTAGGAGGTATATTAGACGCTGTTATAAAAACAGCAACTAATATACCTGTTAGGGGTTAAAAAATTCGGATCTCCAGCCTGCCAGCGAGCGATCGCCACTGGCAGGCTGGAGATCCACTCGCTTACCTTCCGTTCCTGTGAGCGCGCGCGCCTGTGTGCGCGCGTTCACAGGAAATCCCGGCCCTCGCGAGATGACGCATATATGCGTGACTCTGCGCAGGGCTGCCACCTCCGGACCGCACATCTGCGTTAGGCGGTCCGGAGGTGGTTAAAGGGGTTGTCCGGGATCAAATTTTTTTTTTTTTAAACTGCTTACTCACTGTTAGTAGCCAAATCTATCTTCCTAAGATGTTTTTTGATTAGCTTTTGCACTGCTGCATGGCTCCTACAGTCCCCAGCAGACTGTGTACATATCTGTTTATGTATGCCATCACTTCCTGCTGCAGTGCATTGTGGCTCCCAGTGCAGATCAGCAGCTCCTGGTTTCTACAGTGTAAGATCACCTCCCTGCACCCGCCCCCCTCATACATATTCATCATCCACTCCTCCATAGATCCACCCCCCCTTACATATTCCTCCCCCATAAACTCCTCCTTGCTCTGTCTCTTGCACATGTCATGTGCTCAGTGTTTGCAGACAGTGAACTAACACACAGGGAGCAGCTCCATCTTTCCACAATGGTAGATCATTTTTATGCTTGTGCTAGTTACTCATGGTATACAACCTTAGGGATAGCAGACTGCAACAAACTATAAGGGCCACGCTCCCACATCTATCCATAAACATCGCTGACAGCGTCACACTATAAGGGCCACGCTCCCACATCTATCCATAAACATCGCTGACAGCGTCACACTATAAGGGCCACGCTCTCACATCTATCCATAAACATCGCTGACAGCGTCACACTATAAGGGCCACGCTCCCACATCTATCCATAAACATTGCTGACAGCATCACACTATAAGGCCACGCTCTCACATCTATCCATAGACATCGCTGACAGCGTCACACTATAAGGGCCACGCTCCCACATCTATCCATAAACATCGCTGACAGCATCACACTATAAGGGCCACGCTCTCACATCTATCCATGAACATCGCTGACAGCATCACACTATAAGGGCCACGCTCTCACATCTATCCATAAACATCGCTGACAGCGTCACACTATAAGGGCCACGCTCCCACATCTATCCATAAACATCGCTGACAGCGTCACACTATAAGAGCCACGCTCCCACATCTATCCATAAACATCGCTGACAGCGTCACACTATAAGGGCCACGCTCTCACATCTATCCATAAACATCGCTGACAGCTTCACACTATAAGGGCCACGCTCCCACATCTATCCATAAACATCGCTGACAGCATCACACTATAAGGGCCACGCTCACACATCTATCCATAAACATCGCTGACAGCATCACACTATAAGGGCCACGCTCCCACATCTTTCCATAAACATCGCTGACAGCGTCACACTATAAGGGCCACGCTCACACATCTATCCATAAACATCGCTGACAGCATCACACTATAAGGGCCACGCTCCCACATCTATCCATAAACATCGCTGACAGTGTCACACTATAAGGGCCACGCTCCCACATCTATCCATAAACATCGCTGACAACGTCACACTATAAGGGCCACGCTCCCACATCTATCCATAAACATCGCTGACAGCATCACACTATAAGGGCCACGCTCTCACATCTATCCATAAACATCGCTGACAGCGTCACACTATAAGGGCCACGCTCCCACATCTATCCATAAACATCGCTGACAGCGTCACACTATAAGGGCCACGCTCCCACATCTATCCATAAACATCGCTGACAGCATCACACTATAAGGGCCACGCTCCCACATCTATCCATAAACATCGCTGACAGCATCACACTATAAGGGCCACGCTCACACATCTATTCATAAACATCGCTGACAGCATCACACTATAAGGGCCACGCTCCCACATCTATCCATAAACATCGCTGACAGCGTCACACTATAAGGGCTACGCTCCCACATCTATCCATAAACATCGCTGACAACGTCACACTATAAGGGCCACGCTCACGCATCTATCCATAAACATCGCTGACAGCGTCACAGTATAAGGGCCACGCTCCCGCATCTATCCATAAACATCGCTGACAGCGTCCCACTATAAGGGCCACGCTCCCACACCTATCTATAAACATCGCTGACAGCGTCACACTATAAGGGCCACGCTCCCACATCTATCCATAAACATCGCTGACAACGTCACACTATAAGGGCCACGCTCACATATAGATCCCTAAACATGACTGAGAGCTTTACACAATTATAGCAGCTTTGAAACAAAAAAATATTGTTTTAGTGTGTCCATAGTCTGAGAGCCACCGTTTTTTTTATTTTTTGACCGATTGTCTTAGTTAGGCTCCTTTCACACCTGCGTTCAGGTGTCCGCTCGTGAGCTCCGTTTGAAGGGGCTCACAAGCGGCCCTGAACGCAGCCGTCTGGCCCTAATGCATTCTCAGTGGAGGCGGATCCACTGAGAATGCATCCGCCTGCCAGCGCTCAGCCTCCGCTCCGCTCAGTGAGCGGACACCTGAATGCTGCAAGCAGCGTTCGGGTGTCCGCCTGGCCGTGCGGAGGCGAGTGGATCCGTTCCAACTTACAATGTAAGTCAATGGGGACGGATCCGCTTGAAGATGACACCATATGGCTCAATCTTCAAGCGGATCCGTCCCCCATTGACTTTCAATGTAAAGTCTGAACGGATCCGCTCAGGCTACTTTCACACTTAGAAATTTTTCTAAGTTATAATGCAGACGGATCCGTTCTGAACGGAGCCACCGTCTGCATTAATGAGTGGATCCGTTCAGAACGGATCCGTCTGCATTATAACTTAGAAAAATTTCTAAGTGTGAAAGTAGCCTGAGCGGATCCGTTCAGACTGATGCAAACGTCTGCATTATAGGAGCGGATCCGTCTGACGCTCCAAACGCTAATGTGAAAGTAGCCTTAGGGATTCATTTTTTGCGGGTTGAGGTGACGGTTTGATTAGTACTATTTTGGGGGACATGCGCCTTTTTAAACGCTTGTTGTTGCACTTTATGTGATGTTAGGTAAAAAAAAAAAGGCTTTTTTTTAAAACAGTTTTTATGATATTTTTTTAAGGTGCTTTTCGGACTTGGTGTGTAATGTGATATATTTATGGAGCCGGTTGTTACGGACAAGGCAATACCAAATATGTGTAGGTTTTTTTATTCATTTAATTTTTTTTATGTAATAAATGAACGGATAAAAGACAATTTCTATTTTATTTCTAATTCAAATTTTGTAAAGGGGTGCGCCCCCCCTCAATATAATAAGCATTGGTGGCGCAGTGCACCCCCCCTCAATATAATAAGCATTGGTGGCGCAGTGCACCCCCCCCTCAATATAATAAGCATTGGTGGCGCAGTGCACCCCCCCCTCAATATAATAAACATTGGTGGCGCAGTGCGCCCCCCTCAATATAATAAGCATTGGTGGCGCAGTGCACCCCCCTCAATATAATAAACATTGGTGGCGCAGTGCGCCCCCCCCTCAATATAATAAGCATTGGTGGCGCAGTGAGCCCCCCTCAATATAATAAGCATTGGTGGCGCAGTGTGCCCCTCCTCAATATAATAAACATTGGTGGAGCAGTGCGCCCCCCCTCAATATAATAAGCATTGGTGGCGCAGTGAGCCCCCCTCAATATAATAAGCATTGGTGGCGCAGTGTGCCCCTCCTCAATATAATAAACATTGGTGGCGCAGTGCGCCCCCCCTCAATATAATAAGCATTGGTGGCGCAGTGAGCCCCCCTCAATATAATAAGCATTGGTGGCGCAGTGTGCCCCTCCTCAATATAATAAACATTGGTGGCGCAGTGCGCCCCCCCTCAATATAATAAGCATTGGTGGCGCAGTGCGCCCCCCCTCAATATAATAAACATTGGTGGCGCAGTGCGTCCCCCCTCAATATAATAAGCATTGGTGGCGCAGTGCGTCCCCCCTCAATATAATTAACATTGGTGGCACAGTGCGTCCCCCCTCAATATAATGAACATTGGTGGCGCAGTGCGCCCCCCCTCAATATAATGAACATTGGTGGCACAGTGAGCCCCCCCTCAATATAATGAACATTGGTGGCACAGTGCGTCCCCCCTCAATATAATGAACATTGGTGGTGCAGTGCGCCCCCCCTCAATATAATGAACATTGGTGGCACAGTGAGCCCCCCTCAATATAATGAACATTGGTGGCACAGTGCGTCCCCCCTCAATATAATGAACATTGGTGGCGCAGTGAGCCCCCCTCAATATAATGAACATTGGTGGCACAGTGCGTCCCCCCACAATATAATGAACATTGGGGGCGTTCCCCCCCCCTCAATATAATGAACATTGGTGGCACAGTGCGTCCCCCCTCAATATAATGAACATTGGTGGCGCAGTGAGCCCCCCTCAATATAATGAACATTGGTGGCACAGTGCGTCCCCCCTCAATATAATGAACATTGGTGGCGCAGTGCGCACCCCCCCTCAATATAATGAACATTGGTGGCACAGTGCGTCCCCCCTCAATATAATGAACATTGGTGGCACAGTGAGCCCCCCCTCAATATAATGAACATTGGTGGCACAGTGAGCCCCCCTCAATATAATGAACATTGGTGGCACAGTGAGCCCCCCCTCAGTATAATGAACATTAGTGGCACAGTGGGCAGTGCCAATGAGGGTTAAAAAATAAAAAAAATAATTAACTCACCTCCTCCAATAGATCGTCTCATGTACTTTCTTCGGGACCTGGCAAAGGACCTGTGGTGACATCACTGTGCTCATCACATGATACATCACATGATCCATCACCATGGTAATGGACCATGTGATGAGCTCAGTGACGTCACCACAGGTCCTGAAGAATGAACAGGAGACCGGCAGCTACGCGATCAACTGGAGGAGGTAAGTTAATTTTTTTTAACCCTCATTGGCACTTCCCACTGAGCCACCAATGTTTCTTATACTGGGGTGTTGGGGGGGCACACTGTGCCTCCAATGTTTCTTATACTGGGGTGGGGGGCACACTGTTTCTTATACAAATACAGGAGGCGGGTGCCGGAATCAAATAGCCGACACCCGACCTCTGTGACAGGGAGCTGCGATCAGCGACAGTTAACCCCTCAGGTACCACACCTGAAGGGTTAACTCAACTGCAGCTGATCGCAGCTCCCTGTCACAGAGGTCGGGTGTCGGCTATTTGATTCCGGCACCCGCCTCCTGTATTTGTATTACAGGTCAGTTTTCTTCATTGGTGGCGCATTTTGGTCGCCATCTGGAGCCCTGACTAAGGCTAATCAGACATCAGGGTCTGATTAGCCTTAGGTCCATAGCAACCAGGACGCCTTTGTTAGGCGTCCGGTTGCCATGGCAACGATCGGCCGCTGCAATCGCAGCAGCAGGGGCGCGATGGTAGAGAGAGGGAGCTCCCTCCTTCTCAACCACATGGATCTGGATGCCGCGCACCTGTTACAGAGTGTTAGCTGTTACAGTTACAGCTAACGCTCTCTGCTGATGGCAGCGGCTCCGTTCCTGAGCCGCTGCCATCAATATCTGCACCACAAGGAGCGGACGCATGGGGGGGTTGGCATTTGTTATATATGGGACAATGGGGGCAGAAAGGAGTGGAGCATTTTAGGGGAGGCACTTTATTTCACTTTGACGTCACCGGACTGGAGGGGCGGAGCTTAGCGCAGTCTTGGCCAGGAGAGTTACTGCCCTTCCTAGACTTTTGAATAATTAATTAGGCTGTCAGTGACGTCACCGGGCTCCCGGAGCAGCGGAAGAGGAAGCTTTCCTCCTCTGCAAGGGACCCGGTACGTCACTGACTGAAAGAAATCTGTTACTTCCTGCCATAAAGGTTTTTGGTAAAAAGGGTACTTAGAAACATGCTGAAAAGGTAGGACATGGGTGTATGTAAAGTGTGTGTATGTGCAATGCTATTAAACAATGGTCCCTAATCCCGGACAACCCCTTTAAAGGAAACCTGTCACCATGATTTAGCGCATAGAGCTGGGGACATGGGCTGCTAGATGGCCACTAGCACATCTGCAGTACCCAGGTCCCATAGCTCTCTGCGCTTTTATGGTGTTAAAATACCGTTTTTAGTGATATGCAAATTACCTCCTATGTGTCCTGTAGCCGGAGATGAGTCCAGCGGAAGGGAGCCCAGCACCGCCCCGCGTCCGCCGAATCTCCTCCTTGCCTGCTGACGTCATAGAGCTGCAGTGCCGAAATCTCGCGATGCGCGAGCTAGCGCATGCGTAGTTCGTTCCCTGTGCTGATTCCAGTACAGGGAATGAACATGATGCCGAGACTGCGCATGCGCTAGCTCGCGCATCGCGAGATTTCGGCACTGCAGCTCTATGACGTCAGCAGGCAAGGAGGAGATTCGGCGGACGCGGGGCGGTGCTGGGCTCCCTTCCGCTGGACTCATCTCCGGCTACAGGACACATAGGAGGTAATTTGCATATCACTAAAAACGGTATTTTAACACCATAAAAGCGCAGAGAGCTATGGGACCTGGGTACTGCAGATGTGCTAGTGGCCATCTAGCAGCCCATGTCCCCAGCTCTATGCGCTAAATCATGGTGACAGGTTCCCTTTAAGGATGTGCATATTTATGCAACCATGTTATTTTAGTTCTTTATTTTTTTTCCACCCTAAATGATTCCAATTTGTTTTTCAATTGAATTGTACAGATTATAGATGGCAACCTTTTTGGTGTATGTACTAATAAGATCTAAAGGAAGTAGTTTGGAGGGTGTGTAATGTATCAAATGAAGAACTGTAATAATTGTTCTTACCTTCTCTGTTCTTAAAAAAAAATTCTGGTTTGTTCCAGATTGATAATGCATGTGAACAATGGTCTAAACCTCAATGTTAACAATTTTGCCCAAATTTTTATATCTGCATTTAATAATAAGGGCCTGTAGCTGCAACAGAATTCAGGGTCTTTTCCACCTTTGGTTAGAATAGTTATATGTGCCTCTAAGGCTTGATTAGGAATAGATGTCTCGGATAGGAAGGCATTAAATAAGGCAAGGAGGTGGGGCAGGAGAGTATTTATGAACTTTATTATAGGGAATCCATTAGGTCTAGGCCTCTTTCCAACAGGAATAGATTGTAAGGTATCAAGGATTTCTTGAGTGGTGAATAAACATCTGTACGAGTTAAGTGAGGAGAAGTAGGAAGTAGTGTTGAGCGCGAATATTCGAATATCGAATTTTTTTCGCGAATATCGGCGCAAATATTTCGAATATAGTGATATAAATTCGATATTTCGAATATTCTTTTTTTTTTTTTATATTTTTTTCTTTCCCACTTCCCTAAAGTTGTTCTTACCTGTCCTTTGGCTTCCTGGCTGCTCCAGTCAGTGCCCGTTGCCGCTTCTGCCGACTTCCATGCTCATGGAGCGTCCCCATCACCATGGGAACATCTCCATATACTAGAATGTACTGTCGGATTTCAGAATTACGTTGAAATCGCAATTCGATTATTTCAAGTTATAATAATCGAATTTCGATTTTAACTTAAAGGCTACTCTCCTATTGAAATAGCAATGCGATTATTTCAAGTTATAATAATCAAATTTCGATTTTAACTTAGCACTGCTATATTCCATATTAGGCTAGAATTAACGAATATGGAATATAGCAGTGCTAAGTTAAAATCGAAATTCGATTATTATAACTTGAAATAATCGCATTGCTATTTCAATAGGAGAGTAGCCATTAAGTTAAAATCGAAATTCGATTATTTAAATCGCATATTAATCGCAATAACAAGAATAATGACGAATATTCGCGAATTTCGTCGAAATCGAATATGGCACCTGCCGCTCATCACTAGTAGGAAGACAAAATATTATCTATGGCTTTGAGATTGGCATCTAAGGGTTGCTTCAGACTAGATAATGAGGCATAATATTATTTGCTATGTGTGAAGGGAAAGTAGAATATAGCCCTTGGGAATTTTTAATTTTGGTGACAAAGGTGCGATCTAATGTCCGTTTCAGGATGGATGTCATGAGCTAGACTCCCTTGTCACTGTGTGTAAAATTTCTGTTTGCACCTCAAGTAAGCTTTAGCAGAGTTGTCATCTAAAGTGACAACCTGGCTAACTTATGAATACATTCTAAGGAGGCAATTTGATGCAGTAGGGAAAAGTTTTTTTTTGTTTGTTGTGTTTTTCAGATGGGTCCCCATGGCAATTAATTCTCCCATAATCACTGCCTTATGAGTTTCCCATATGTTAGGGGTGCAAATATATGGGTCAGAGTTCTCCTGAAAGAATAAGTTTAGTTTATGAGAGAGTGGGTCAGATTTTATTTAGTTTTCACAAATACTATCACCTTGGGTAAAAAACTGATAATAATATTTACTGATATTAGGGGATGATCATAGACTGAGGTGTTTCTAAAAGCCGGTCTAGAAATGTTGTCTAGCCACACATGCTGCAAATAGGTAGTCCAGATGTAGGTATGTGGAGTACGCAGTGGAGCAGTAGGTGTAGTCTTTTAATGAAGGATTTTGAAATGTCCAATAATTTACTAAATATAGATATCTAAAGCACTGATTATTTAGCCTCATAGATAAGGCAAATTTACCATAGGAGAAATCCTCTCCCACAATCAGAATATCCGCGTTAAAAGGGTTGTCTCATCATGGACAATCGGGGCATTTCGCTAGGATATGCCCCCATTGTCTTATAGGTGAGGGTCCCACCACTGGAACCCGCACCAATATCGAGAACGAATCCCCGCAAGTGAAGGACAGCGCACTGCGCATGCACAGCCGCCCTCCATTAATTTTCTATGGGGCCGGCGAAAATAGCACTGGCTCGGCTATTTCCGTCGGCCCCATAGAAATTAATGGGAGCGGGGGCCACACATGTGCGGCACTCTCTTAATCACTTCTACGGGGAGCCGGCTTGGTTGTGGCTGGACCGGAGTCCTCCAGGAACCACCTTGAGGGGCTCCGTTCTCGATATAGGTGTGGATCCCAGCGGTGGGACCCACACCTATAAGACAATGGGGGCAGAGCCTAGCGATATGCCCCATTGTCCATGATGAGACAACCCCTTTAAATAGCCTAAAGGGAACCTGTCGCATTGAATATAGTGTCTGACCTACAGGCAGTATGTTATAGAGCAGGAGATGCTGAGCAGATTAGTATATAGTTTTATTGGAAAATATTCAGCCAAACTTGTAATTCATTCCTAAAACCTTTAGCATTAAAGGATATAACCTTAAGGGTCCATTCACACGAGCGCAAATGGGTCCGCATCCGTTCCGCAATATCGGGAACAGGTGCGGACCCATTCATTCTCTATGGGGCTGGAAGAGATGTGGAGAGCACACTATGTGCTCTCCGCATCCGCATTTCTGGAGCGCGGCCCCGAACTTCCGGGCTTCGGCCCTGAACTTCCAGATTGTGGCTCCGCAAAAAAATAGAACATGTCCTATGGGGGGTGCCGGCCGGGTGTATTGCGGATCAGCAATTTGTGAATACGCAATGCACCACGGACATGTGAATGGACCCTAATAAATAGAGCTGCAATCATTAAGAGAAAGTGGTCAGCGAAATCTGAGCATAAGGTTCTGTGGATGAAAAGTGGAGGCAGGGAGTAACAAAACATGTAAAACCTCTAAAATGGTTTGGAAATAGCAATTGAAAACAAAACAAAAATCCAGAAAGGATTATATAATCCAGTAACCATTCCGGCATAATGAGGAGTTGTGGTACACAACATATTGCAACGCAGTGTGGCCTGCGGCCTATAGACAATGATAAGTAGAGTAACAACATTAACATAGTCATAAAACAAACAACAAAAATGAGCCCTTATTGGGCTTAATAGACAGACTAGACAATTAACTCATACTCGCCACAATAATGTGCTGCAGATGCAAAAATTCACTGGGGAGGAAGGGACTCTTACATTTCCATGAATCAATCCCATGGAGCTAAAAGTTACCCAGGATGAAAGGTGCAAAGTAGAGAGTTTGCAGCGACCAGGTCCGCAGGGACAACACGTGAACTACGGTGGGCCAATTGGGGTACTAGTAGTTTACTCACAGTTAGCAGAGCCTCCTTGGGCTGGCGTGCAGTGATGGGAAGGATAGCACCAGTTCCTTCAGGGCACACTTTGTTTTTCCAGGGATTCCCGCCAGATGGTGTTTGAGGTGCCTTTGGTATGGGTTTAAGGTGCCTTGGAGGCAGGGTCCTTGGTGTCCGTGATGCCAGCACCATTAGGTGCAAATGAAGGGGATAGAAAGGAGGAGGAGTCAATTGTTGTAAACAACAGAACTTTTACTTGATCAATTGTCTCAGGGTAGTCAGTACAGTTCATGTAGATAGCAAAAGTAATAATCCAAATATTAGTTCAGCTGTAATCCTTGTAACAGGCTTGGCAATTGTAACTTGAGGAATTCTCCTTCTTTCTATATCTGTCTTCACTATGTCCACATTCTAGCACTCAGGTACTGGATATAATACATTCTTACTTGTAATTAGCGATCCACAATGTCCATAGAGGAATGTGGTAATGGACAACTTTGTGCCTAGTTATCCAGCTGTGTCCAGGTGCTTTTAGGCCTCTCCCGGTCACTGGTGCTGTGGAGGCCATAAACTAATGCTGCTTCTATCTCCACTAGACTTAGGCCTCTTTCACACTTGCGTTGTCCGGATCCGGCGTGTACTCCACTTGCCGGAATTACACGCCGGATCCGGAAAAACGCAAGTGTACTGAAAGCATTTGAAGACGGATCCGTCTTCAAAATGCTTTCAGAGTTACTATGGCACCCAGGACGCTATTAAAGTCCTGGTTGCCATAGTAGTAGTGGGGAGCGGGGGAACAGCATACTTACAGTCCGCGCGGCTCCCGGGGCGCTCCAGAGTGACGTCAGAGCGCCCCATGCGCATGGATCATGTGATCCATGCGATCACGTCATCCATGCGCCTGGGGCGCCCTGACGTGACTCTGGAGCGCCCCGGGAGCCGCACGGATGGTAAGTATGCTGCTCCCCGCTCCCCACTACAGTTTACCATGGCTGCCAGGACTTTAGCGTCCCGGCAGCCATGGTAACCATTGAGAAAAAGCTAAACGTCGCATCCGGCAATGCGCCGAAACGACGTTTAGCTTAAGGCCGGATCCGGATCAATGCCTTTCAATGGGCATTCATTCCGGATCTGGCCTTGCGGCAAGTGTTCCGGATTTTTGGCCGGAGCAAAAAGCGCAGCATGCTGCGCTATTTGCTGCGGCCAAAAAACGTTCCGTTCCGGAACGGAAGACATCCTGATGCATCCTGAAGGACGGACTGTCCATTCAGAATGCATTAGGAAAATCCTGATCAGTATTCTTCCGGCATAGAGCCCCGACGACGGAACTCTATGCCGGAAGACTATAACGCAGGTGTGAAAGAGCCCTTACTCTATATCCAGACATTGACTCTCTGGTCTGTGCTAGGTAGCTGTAAGGATTTAGTCCTCAGCTTGATCAGGGCCAAGGGGCTAATGTGGCAGCTACATACTGGACTGTTCTTGTCCACCTCCTCCATTACCTTTCCTTTTCTCTCTCCTTCTGTCCTACTTCCTCCAAACTCTCTTGTATTAGCACACCCTAAGCTATATATATGTGATTCCAGCATCACCTAGGGCGAAAATATGTAATGACACTCTTATCTAAAACAGCCTGCTATGAGGAATTACAGCTTACACAGCATTACACTGACATGACATCTCAAAATTTTAAAGTGCCCACATGTAGCACATAGTGGGACACTGCAAGTTCAGTCTTCAGGAAAAATTTTCTGCAATGGTTTTAAGCCTGGTATTCTGATCTTGGGGTATTTGGATTTTCTAATGAAATACCAGTCATAAAAGTTTCATAAGTTTTGGTAAAGGAGGGTCATCTATAACAGGCATCCATGATGGCACCTCTTATGGAGGAATCTCGAGATGGTTGCAGACCTGTTCGAGGTCTTCTGGGGGTGTGGACAGTAAACTTTTTGCCCTTTTTCATTATTGCTGGACTAAAAGGGAAGAATCGGCAATAAATTAACTGGTTGTTCCATAGATGGTCAAGGAGTGGCTTCAATTTCCACTGTTTGGCAAGAGTTGAGGCTGCCAGGTCTTGAAAGAGTTGTACAGGGCAATTTTTATAAATAATAGAAGGGTGCTATCTGGCGTTGGTTAGAAATTAAGCTGTGTCAACATAGCTCACAAGGCCACAGATCACATCTCGAGAGGGTTCCCCAGACTTAGATTTTTAGGGGAGAGCTCAATGGCTCAATGGTGACCAATACATCATATTCTGGCCCTAGTATAATGAGAAAGATTTCTTTGGTCAATTTTTTAGTGACTCAGACGCAATAGATTCTGGTAACCCCTTGAGCTGGACATTTTTATGCTGGCTTCTTTTCTCATGGTATTCAACTAGGAGTAAGGATTGGTTTAGGTGTTGCAGACTTTGCCATTATTCTTGCCGCCAAGGGCTGCAAAGTAAGACAGAGAGGCATTTTGTACGGCTTCTAACTATATTTCAAATGTGTTTAATATCCATATAGAGCTCAGTGATTTCTTGTAGCAAAGGGGAAATTGCTTGAGCCAGGGCTTAATTCAAGAAAGATTTAGTCATTGGGGACCCACCGGAAAAGGCAAAATCACTATCATGTTCTTCAGTTCTGTGGTCAGAGTCCTTTTCCATGTCAGACTCAGGATTGCAAGATAAGGTCATTTCAGCTGCATGGCCAGGGGAAGGGCCCAATCTTTTGCTTAATAAACTTTCATGTTCTCCTTCAGGTCTAGGAGGTTTTGGAGTGCCCAGGGTCTCCCTACCTTTGCCCTTCAATGTTTTCACCTCAATGGGGAAGGGGCAGCTGTGCTGGGGAGAAAGATGGCTAGAAGGTTGGAGGAGTGTTTAAACTAGGGACTGGGGGGGAGGAAAATTACATTATAGGAGGGAAAGATAGGGCAGATAGAGACTGGGGGCAAGGTAGTGGGACTGGGGGAGGAATGTAAGGAGGGTCTAGAACAGTTCAGAAGGAAAGGTGTAGGGTAAAAAATATACATAAACCTCTCAAATGTATGTATACTAATGCCAGAAGCCTGACTAATAAAACTGGGGAGCTGGAATTAGTGATGTGTGAGGAGAACTATGACATAGTGGGAATAACTGAGAAAGGTTACAGTCTGCTTAGAAAGGATCGTCAAAACCGGAGAGAGGGAGGGGTTTGCCTTTATGTAAAGTCCTGTCTAAAGCCCACACTCCAGGAATATATAAGTGAGGGACATGAACATGTGGAGTCACTGTGGGTAGAGATACATGGAGCTAAAAACAACAATAAATTACTAATAGGAGTTTACTATAAACCACCTAATATACCAGAGTCCACAGAAAATCTACTACTAAACGAGATAGACGAGGTGGCAAATCATAATGAGGTGGTTATTATGGGGGACTTCAACTACCCAGATATAGACTGGGAAACTGAAACTTGTATATCTCATAAGGGAAACAGGTTCTTGGCAATAACCAAAGACAATTACCTCTCCCAACTGGTTGAGGAGCCGACTAGAGGGACGGCCATACTGGACTTAGTATTAACCAATAGGCCTGACAGAACAACAGATGTGCAGGTTGGGGGACACCTGGGAAATAGTGACGATAAAGTAATAACCTTCCAATTATCATTCAAAAGAGCGTTTCTACAGGGAGGAACAAAAATACCAAACTTCAAAAAAGCTAAATTTAGCCAACTAAGTTGGCCGAACTAACTGGGCAAAGTCCTCAAAAATAAAAATACAGCCACAAAATAGGATATCTTTTAAAACATCCTAAAATCTCATTGTGAGAGGTACATACCGTATGGGAATAAAAGGTTAAGGAACAAAAAGAAACCAATTTTGGATAAATAGAACTGTAAAGAAAGCAATAAATGACAAAAAGAAAGCATATAATTCACTGAAACAGGAGGGTAGCACGGAAGCACTGAAAAACTATAAGGAAAAAAATAGAACATGCAAAAAACAAATAAAAGCGACCAAACTAGAGACTGAGAGATTAATTGCCAAAGAGAGTAAAACTAACCCTAAAATGTTCTTCAATTATATACATTTTTAAAAGTATAAATCTAAAGGTGTCGGCCCTTTAAAGAGTAATGAGGGGGGAGTCACAGAGAGCGACGAGGAGAAAGCAAAGCTGTTAAATATTTTTTTCTCTAATGTATTCACTGAGGAAAATAAACTGTCAGATAGCATGCAGAATGTAAAAATAAATTCCCCATTAAAAGTGTCCTGTCTGACCCAGGAAGAAATACATCAGCGACTTAAAAAGATTAAATCGCCAGGACCGGATGGAATACACCCCCGTATCCTAAGGGAATTAAGTAATGTCATAGCCAGACCCTTATTTCTGATATTTGCAGACTCTATACTGACAGGGAATGTCCCACGGGATTGGCGAATGGCAAATGTGGTGCCAATATTCAAAAAGGGTCTAAAAACAGAGCCTGGAAACTATAGGCCGGTAAGTTCAACATCTGTTGTCGGTAAACTGTTTGAAGGTTTTCTGAGAGATGCTATCTTAGAGCATCTCAACGGAAATAAGCAAATAACGCCATATCAGCATGGCTTCGTGAGGGATCGGTCATGCCAAATGAATTTAATCAGTTTCTATGAGGAGGTAAGTTCTAGACTTGACAGCGGCGAATCAATGGATGTCGTATATCTGGACTTCTCCAAAGCATTTGACACTGTACCACATAAAAGGTTAGTATATAAAATGAGAATGCTCGGACTGGGAGAAAATGTCTGTATGTGGGTAAGTAACTGGCTCAATAATAGAAAACAAAGGGTGATTATTAATGGTACACTCAGATTGGGTCACTGTCACTAGTGGGGTACCTCAGGGGTCAGTATTGGGCCCTATTCTCTTCAATATATTTATTAATGATCTTGTAGAAGGCTTGCATAGTAAAGTATCAATTTTCGCAGATGACACTAAACTGTGTAAAGTAATTTACACTGATGAGGACAGTATACTACTACAGAGCGATCTGGATAGATTGGAGGCTTGGGCAGATAAGTGGCAGATGAGGTTTAACACTGACAAATGTAAAGTTATGCACATGGGAAGGAATAATGCAAGTCACCCGTACATACTAAATGGCAAAACACTCGGTAACACTGACATGGAAAAGGATAAAGGAATTTTAATAAACAGCAAACTAAGCTGCAAAAAACAGTGTCGGGCAGCTGCTGCCAAGGCCAATAAGATAATTGGTTGCATCAGAAGGGGCATAGATGTCCGTGATAAGAACATAGTCCTACCACTTTACAAATCGCTAGTCAGACCACACATGGAGTACTGTGTACAGTTCTGGGCTCCTGTAAACAAGGCAGACATAGCAGAGCTGGAGAAGGTCCAGAGGAGGGCAACTAAAGTAATAACTGGAATGGGGCAACTACAGTACCCTGAAAGATTGTCAAAATTAGGGCTATTCACTTTAGAAAAAAGACGACTGAAGGGAGATCTAATTAATATGTATAAATATATCAGGGGTCAGTACAGAGATCTATCCCATCATCTATTTATCCCCAGGACTGTGACTGTGACGAGGGGACATCCTCTGCGTCTGGAGGAAAGAAGGTTTGTACACAAACATAGAAAAGGATTCTTTACGGTAAGAGCATTGAGACTATGGAACTCTCTGCCTGAGGAGGTGGTGATGGTGAGTACAATAAAGGAATTCAAGAGGGGCCTGGATGTATTTCTGGAGCGTAATAATATTACAGGCTATAGCTACTAGAGAGGGGTCGATGATCCAGGGAGTTATTCTAATTGCCTGATTGGAGTCGGGAAGGAATTTTTAATTCCCCTAAAGTGGGGAAAATGGGCTTCTACCTCACAGGGTTTTTTTTTTTTTTGCCTTCCTCTGGATCAACTTGCAAGATAACAGGCCGAACTGGATGGACAAATGTCTTTTTTCGGCCTTATGTACTATGTTACTATTACTTAAGAGATGTTGCTCAATTAGAAAGGTACAGGCAAAAAAATTGGCAAAAGGTCTTATTTCATGGATACAGCTGGATAGTAGCTGCAAATGTGTTTGAATAGATAGAACTATTCAAAACATTTATTTAAAGAGGATCTTTCATAGATTTTTTTTTGTTCAATTAAATACCTTCCTTTGCGGTTACCCCCCGCTGATGCTGCCACCCTGCCTGTTTCTGTGCCCCCCTGCTGTTTTCCTGCCCACTATGTTTATACTGAGCATCGGTACAGGAAGGAGGGCACAGCCTAGTTCAAAAGGTGAGGGGTAGTGAAAGAGACAGGCAGTACTAGGTCTTATGAGAGCCATTCACCATGAATGAGACTTTAGATATTCAGGTAGGTCCCAGTCACTGGTTAGTATAAAGAGAGAGTGAGGGCTTTGTTCAATCCCTGAGACCCTTCAGGGGTAGGTCGCTGTGTCTCAGAGACCCTAGGGCTGCTGTGTTTGGGATGAAACTTGAAAGAAGTGCTGTGGTCAGGACCCATCCTTGGGATACCCATAAATCTAGACTGCGGCTTCGCACCACTGAGTAGGCCACAACTCATAAGTCCGGTCAGAGGTTGATACATCTTAGAAAACATTGAGGGGTGTCCAGGAAGAATCTGGAGTTTGCCAGATTAACGATCTAGGGTGAGGGGGTGGCGTTGGATTTAATTAATTAAGTCAGGAGTCATGCATCCTCACAGTAGCATGCTAGGCCACACCTCTATAAGCATGTCTATTTGTCTGTCAGCAGGTTCCTCTTTTTATACAGTGCTTTAAAGGGGATGTCTCACGCAGACAACCAGCATTTAAAATTAAGCGACTTCCTTAACCCAATTAAGTGACATCAAAATGACAATATAACACTCAAAAAAGAGCACACTTACAAATATAAGGTTAAATCATATCCTGGAGTGAGTATCCTTATCTCCCAGCAATCATCTGTTATTGAATGTCAGCTACACATTGCAGGAAAAATTAGCATTATGTAGCTGCCGTAAAAAAAAAAAAATGCTCCAGGTTTATGTGGGCCCTTGGGCGATAAAAAAAAGCTTCAAGAGGGGCCACTGGGATTTAACATCTATATGTCCCCCTGTGGCCAAACACACAGTATAAGGACCCCCCAGAGGCCCTCTATTCAGAATAATGACCGCCAGTCACCCCTAATTCAGAATAATAACCCCCAGTGGCCCCCACACTGTCGGTCATTATACTGTATGCTGGTCACTGGGGGTCATTATACTAAATGGGGGCACTGGGGGTCATTATACTGTGTAAGGGGCCCTCACAGTGTAATGATCCCCCAGTGGCCCCCTCACATACCTATCATTGATGGAGCGCAGGGGAGCCAGCAGTCCTGTCAATTACTAACCGCAGCTCATCTCCCTGCGCTACTTCTCTCCTCCGGCCCACTGCAGCAGTTAGACACACCGCAGGGCCGGGCCTGAAGGAGAGAAGGAGCTGTGCAGTGATGTTGCTAGAAGTGACTGGGCCCCACAGCAAATTTTAGTACGTGATGTGATGTTAGAAGGTCCTTATGGTGAATGCAATTCAGACGCCACCATAATGAGAGGCAGAGGAGTCAACCAGGGGCAAGGGGCCCTGGATTGACAGGAGGGGTCACAGCAAGTAGGTGGAAGGGCTCTGAGGGGGATTCATGTAAGAAGTAGGGGCAGGAGGTCTGTGCAGGGCAGCAATAGGAGATGGGAGGGTGGAACAGGAGCTCTGGATACATGAGGGAGGAAAGGAGACAGAAGGGGATCCATGAGGATGGGATAGGACAGCATGTGAAGGGGGGGGGGGGGCAGGTGTCATGCAGGCAAACTGCTTAATGAGGCAGTAAAACAACCAAATAGCATGAAGCTGCTGGTATACAGCATCCAGCAACAACTCAAAGAGTTCAGCCTGCCCACCCTCATGTCCCACAGAGAAGAGACAGTCACAGTGCAGACTCACAGACTGTGTTCACACTTCTGCTCCAGCCCTGCAGTCTCTCTCCTCAGGTAGCAGGTTATGTGTAGAGAGGGGCGTGTCTGAATCTCTGCAGCAGCCGGCCTCATGTGACTATCAGAGGGCCAACCAGAGGGGTACTATGCTCATAGCATCTCAGTGGGCCCCAGCACTTGCCCGGGTATGCCGGGTGCTGACGCCAGCCCTGATCCTGAACCATGGAACCGCCTCTATAATGTTTATATCTCTTTAGGCCAGGCATCTCAAACTGCAGCCCTCCAGCTGTTGTAAAACTACAACTCCCACAATGCCCTGCTGTAGGATGATACCTGTAGGCTGTCCGGGCATGCTGGGAGTTGTAGTTTTGCAACAGCTGGAGGGCCGCAGTTTGAGATGCCTGCTTTAGGCATATGGACTGGAGGAGTATTCTTTATTCAACCCCTTTAAATCAGTTTTTCAGTAAAATAAATAAATAAAATATATTAAATATATTTCATCAGGATCAAAATAGATTAAAAAAAGGTATACGCAACCTCAACTATACCCTGCCACTCCCATAGCATATGCCCAGTCTCCCACCATACTTTTTTTTTGTAGCGATGATGTCCCGACACAGGGACATGTGACATGCTGCAGTCAATCGCTGTGGATATACAGGATATACACAGGCAATCTGGCATGCAGAATCCAGTAATATCTGCAACATTCCCCAAGACAAGCGCAGTAGTATAAATTACTGGTAATTTGGCATTTTCTTAATTAAATGCAGTCTTAAGTGCTATGGTATGCTATTAGTTCTCTGTTCCATTGTTTGTTTGTCAGTGTTTGTTAATTAAGCTTCTGGTACAGCACTGTACGGAACATGTCGGTTTTGGGAGGTTGAAGATTTAACCTTTGGTAATCCATTTAATAACTAAAGTCTATGGTATGAACAAGCACAATAAATTTGCTTAATCCCTTTCGTTGAAAAATGAATAAAGTCACTGTGATTATGCATTTTGTAATAGCTTTACTCAGTACTCCTACGAATATCCAGAACTAAAGAGAAAACCAAATGCAATGTAGCAATCTAACAGAATGACAGACGAGCCACAGTAATATGTATAAAAGCTTAAGGTGACTGTTCTGCTATCCTATTACTATTACTGATTAATTGCTTTAGCCTTGTCTTATGTTCAGTACCGTGCTCAAATTGGAGGATCATTCATTCATACTAGGAATACAATAGGTATAATTAAATTCAGACTCCAAAAATTGCTTGGACATGCTAGCACTGCATTACCAATACAAAGTCAAAATATGATGACAACTATTCTTTTTTTATTAGTGCTACCTCTGTTTATTGAAAATAATTAAAATGGGATTCACAAGTCCATTTCAGGACATACAAATGAAATGCAACAGAAGGGCAATAAAAGCAGGAATCCATCCTGGGTTCTCCATCTGTTAACCAAAGATAAGAAACCATTGTAGCAATGACCACATAGACTCCAACATTGCATTGCTTCAGTTATAAACCCCCAATAGTCGAGTTAGGATTTGCTTTGTAATACCTAGGCTAGAGATGAGAGAATCGAAGCTGACGAAGTGGAATTCAATCCGAATTTCAGGAAAAATTAGATTTGCAACGCAGCCAAATTTCCTCACGCTTCGTAGTAACGAATCACATTTTTCCAAAAATGGCTGCTGCACGTGTGAGGACATGGAGCAAGGAACTCTGGGAAGGCGGGATCACCCATAATGCCATGCATGCAGCTAATCAGTAGCCAGCCAGACCTGTGATGTCACAGCCCTATAAATAAGGCAGCCATCTTAGATTCTGCCATTCACCAGCGTACTTAGTGCAGGGAGAGACGTTAGCAGGCTCTAGGGACAGTGTTAGAAAAAACTTAATTGTGCTAAAAAAAACTATTTACAAGTGCAGGGAAAGACTATTCAAGGTGTAGGAAAAGGATAAGGAAGAATCATTCCACAGCATTTATGTTTAACAGGGTTCAGTAGGGGAGGTTACAGCCTGGGTAATAGGAACAATCCTTCTACCCCTTGCTGCACTGACTGGGGATCCAAATTGCCATTATACAGCTCTGTAATTCTAGCAAACCGTACTTATTAGGGTGCAAGTGCTGTTTGATACAGGCATTAACAGGGTTTATTACAAGGAAATATTTCTACGTTTTATAATAGTGGCAAAATAAAAATATATTTGCCACTCACCGGTGCAGTTATATGTTCCAAAGCCTTTTGTGGCGTGTATTAGTGGCAAAATAAAAATATATTTGCCGTTCAGCGGTGCAGTTATATGTTCTAAAGTTTTTGGGCGTGTATTAGTGGAAAAATAAAAAAAATATATTTGCCATTCAGCAGTGCAGTTATATGTTCCAAAGCCTTTAACCACCTCCCGACCGCTGTACGCGTATATGCGTCCGGGAGATAATTGCTTTATTCCTCCTGGACGCATATACGCGTCTTCTCGCGAGACACGAGATTTCCTGTGAACGCGCGCGCACAGGCGCGCGCGCTCACAGGAACGGAAGGTAAGCGAGTGGATCTCCAGCCTGCCAGCGGCGATCGCTCGCTGGCAGGCTGGAGATCCGAATTTTTTAACCCCTAACAGGTATATTAGACGCTGTTTTCATAACAGCGTCTAATATACCTCCTACCTGGTCCTCTGGTGGTCCCTTTTGTTAGGATCGACCACCAGAGGACTCAGGTAGGTCAGTACAGTCGCACCAAACACCACACTACACTACACTACACCCCCCCCGTCACTTATTAACCCCTTATAAACCCCTGATCACCCCATATAAACTCCCTGATCACCGCCCTGTCATTGATCACCCCCTGTCAGGCTCCGTTCAGACGTCCGTATGATTTTTACGGATCCACGGATACATGGATCGGATCCGCAAAAAGCATACGGACGTCTGAATGGAGCCTTACAGGGGGGTGATCAATGACAGGCGGGTGATCACCCATATACACTCCCTGATCACCCCCTGTCATTGATCACCCCCCTGTCATTGATCACCCCCCTGTAAGGCTCCATTCAGACGTCCGCTTGTTTTTTACGGATCCGATCCATGTATCCATGGATCCGTAAAAATCATGCGGACGTCTGAATGGAGCCTTACAGGGGGGGTGATCAGTGACAGGGGGGTGATCACCCTGATCACCCCCTGTCATTGATAACCCCCCTGTAAGGCTCCATTCAGACGTCCGCATGCGTTTTGTGGATCCGATCCATGTATCCATGGATCCGTAAAAAATCATGCGGATGTCTGAATGGAGCCTTACAGGGGGGGTGATCAGTGACAGGGGGGTGATCACCCTGATTACCCTGATCACCCCCTGTCATTGATAACCCCCCTGTAAGGCTCCATTCAGACTTACGAATGCGTTCTGTGTATCCAATACATGTAGCCATTGATACTTAATAAATCATGCGGATGTCTGAATGGAGCCTTACAGGGGGGGTGATCAATGACAGGGGGGTGATCAGGGAGTCTATATGGGTGATCACCCCCCTGTCATTGATCACCCCCCTGTCATTGATCACCCCCCCCCCCCCCCTGGTAAGGCTCCATTCAGACTTTTTTTTTGGCACAAGTTAGCGGAAATTTTTTGTTTGTTTTTGTTTTTTCTTACTAAGTCTCATATTCTACTAACTTGTGTCAAAAAATAAAATCTCACATGGACGCACCGTACCCCTCACGGAATCCAAATGCGTAAACATTTTTAGACATTTATATTCCAGACTTCTTCTCACGCTTTAGGGCCCCTAAAAAGCCAGGGCAGTATAAATACCCCACATGTGACCCCATTTCGGAAAGAAGACACCCCAAGGTATTCCGTGAGGGGCATATTGAGTCCATGAAAGATTGAAATTTTTGTCCTAAGTTAGCGGAAAGTGAGACTTTGTGAGAAAAAAACAAAAAAAATCAATATCCGCTAACTTAAGCAAAAAAAATAAAAATTCTAGGAACTCGCCATGCCCCTCATTGAATACCTTGGGGTGTCTTCTTTCCAAAGTGGGGTCACATGTGGGGTATTTATACTGCCCTGGCTTTTTAGGGGCCCGAAAGTGTGAGAAGAAGTCTGGGATCCAAATGTCTAAAAATGCCCTCCTAAAAGGAATTTGGGCCCCTTTGCGCATCTAGGCTGCAAAAAAGTGTCACACATCTGGTATCGCCGTACTCAGGAGAAGTTGGGGAATGTGTTTTGGGGTGTCATTTTACATATACCCATGCTGGGTGAGAAAAATATCTTGGTCAAATGCCAACTTTGTATAAAAAAATGGGAAAAGTTGTCTTTTGCCAAGATATTTCTCTCACCCAGCATGGGTATATGTAAAATGACCCCCCAAAACACATTGCCCAACTTCTCCTGGGTACGGCGATACCACATGTGTGACACTTTTTTGCAGCCAAGGTGGGCAAAGGGGCACCTTTCGGATTTCGCAGGCCATTTTTTACACATTTTGATTGCAAGGTACTTCTTACACATTTGGGCCCCTAAATTGCCAGGGCAGTATAACTACGCCACAAGTGACCCCATTTTGGAAAGAAGACACCCCAAGGTATTCCGTGGGGGGCACGGCGAGTTCCTAGAATTTTTTATTTTTTGTCACAATTTAGCGGAAAATGATGATGATTTTATTTTTTTTATTTTTTTCTTACAAAGTCTCATATTCCACTAACTTGCGACAAAAAATAAAAAATTCTAGGAACTCACCATGCCCCTCACGGAATACCTTGGGGTGTCTTCTTTCCAAAATGGGGTCACTTGTGGGGTAGTTATACTGCCCTGGCAATTTAGGGGCCCAAATGTGTGAGAAGAACTTTGCAATCAAAATGTGTAAAAAATGACCGGTGAAATCCAAAAGGTGCACTTTGGAATATGCGCCCCTTTGCCCACCTTGGCAGCAAAAAAGTGTGACACATCTGGTATCGCCGTACTCAGGAGAAGTTGGGGAATGTGTTTTGGGGTGTAATTTTACATATACCCATGCTGGGTGAGAAAAATATCTTGGTCAAATGCCAACTTTGTATAAAAAAATGGGAAAAGTTGTCTTTTGCCAAGATATTTCTCTCACCCAGCATGGGTATATGTAAAATGACACCCCAAATCACATTCCCCAACTTCTCCTGAGTACGGCGATACCAGATGTGTGACACTTTTTTGATGCCAAGGTGGGCAAAGGGGCACATATTCCAAAGTGCACCTTTCGGATTTCACCGGTCATTTTTTACAGATTTTGATTGCAAAGTACTTCTCACACATATGGGCCCCTAAATTGCCAGGGCAGTATAACTACGCCACAAGTGACCCCATTTTGGAAAGAAGACACCCCAAGGTATTCTGTGAGGGGCATGGTGAGTTCCTAGAATTTTTTATTTTTTGTCGCAAGTTAGTGGAATATGAGACTTTGTAAGAAAAAAATAAAAAAAATAAAATCATCATCATTTTCCGCTAACTTGTGACAAAAAATAAAAAGTTCTAGGAACTCGCCATGCCCCTCACGGAATACCTTGGGGTGTCTTCTTTCCAAAATGGGGTCACTTGTGGGGCTTTTCTACTGTTTGGGCATTGTAGAACCTCAGGAATCATGACAGGTGCTCAGAAAGTCAGAGCTGTTTCAAAAAGCGGAAATTCACATTTTTGTACCATAGTTTGTAAATGCTATAACTTTTACCCAAACCATTTTTTTTTTTTGCCCAAACATTTTTGTTTTATCAAAGACATGTAGAACAATAAATTTGGCGAAAAATTTATATATGGATGTCGTTTTTTTTGCAAAATTTTACAGCTGAAAGTGAAAAATGTCATTTTTTTGCAAAAAAATCGTTACATTTTGATTAATAACAAAAAAAGTAAAAATGCCAGCAGCAATGAAATACCACCAAATGAAAGCTCCATTAGTGAGAAGAAAAGGAGGTAAAATTCATTTGGGTGGTAAGTTGCATGACCGAGCGATAAACGGTGAAAGGAGTGTAGTGCTGAAGTGTAAAAAGTGCTCTGGTCATGAAGGGGGTTTCACCTAGCGGGGCTGAAGTGGTTAATGACATGTATTAGTGGCAAAATAAAAATATATTTGCGGTTCAGCGGTGCAGTTATATGTTCTAAAGCCCTTTTTCGCGTGTATTAGTGGGGAAAAAGAAAAAGGGCTTATTAGCGGTTGTGTGGTGAAGTGAGAAAATTACAGCACTTTTTGGTGTGTATTAGTGGCAAAAACAATATTTTCCATTCAGCAGTCAAGTTCTATTGTACTACAGCCATTTACAGGGTGTATTAATAGGATATATACGTATGTTCTATTAGCCATTCTGTGGTGAATTGTGATTGTTACATTAGTTTTTTTGGGTGTATTAATAGGAAAAAGAATATGTCTTATTAGCTGGTCTGCAGTCAACCGCATTCTTATGCTGCCATTGTTGGCGTGTACAGGAATTAATGGGAAAAATAAGTATGTGTTATTAGCCGTTCTGAGGTGCATTTACATTGTCATACAGACATTGTTGCGCTGTATTAATAACAAAAATAAGTATGTGTTATTAGCTGTTCTGTGGTGAATTTACATTGTCATTCAGTGGTGAAATTTGTTTGTGAAACGGCCTTTTTGGGAAAATTGATGGGTGATTGTAGACTTCCTTTTGCTGTACGGACCGAATTACATCGATTAGCCATTCGCTGGGGAGTTTTTTTTTGTAAAACAGTCTTTTTTGGGAAAATTGATGGTTGATTGTAGACTTCCTTTTGCTGGACTGACTGTAAGGGATTGCTCTCTCTCAGGGGGTCGCAGTCACAGACTTCTTTGCAGACAACGGATTTAAAGTCTAAAATTATCATTTATTTTGGCACCAGCGCACACAAATCAGCAAAATAAACACATGCCCGTCTGGGCTCTAACTAATACATAGTAGTTTTCCCTGACTCACCTGTAAGAACAGGGTCTCAGGCTCCAAGCCTTAGCAGGTCTGCTCATCAGACACAAGTCCATATAGGGAAGAGATCCAGCTTTACATAGCCTTGTGGCCCCACAGACCTCCTGGCTGAGACCACCCAGAGCCTTTGGGTGGTTATGGTCCAGACGTCCTCCCGACTCTGACCATGCAACCCTCTTTCCGCATTTGTCGCTGGCCCCCCCCCCAAACTTCAGACCTCTGTTTCCAAGTCCTCTCTCTCAGACTGTAACACGGAGGGTTGTTTTTTCCCTCCTTGATTACAGCAGGCCTCACCTGCGATCACCTCAGGTAAAAGACAATACCCAGACTGGAAGGATGTGGACTGGCAGATCCCACTATCAAACCTATCCACCATTCCAAATAAAATCCAGCCCAGAACAAAATGTAAACAAAACTGTGTCAGCAAACTACGCTTTGCTGAAACTCCTACAGGTTTCTGAATTTTATTTATCTCACCCAGCTGAGGTATCTGGGTGAGATATACACACCTTCCAGCACTCATACCGTATACATCACCACAGGACCGAATTACGTAGATTAGCTATTCGTTGCGAATTTTTTTTTGTGAAACAGCCTTTTTTGGGAAAATTGATGGGTGATTGAAGACTTCCTTTCGCTGTACGGACTGAATTACGTCAATTAGCCATCGTTAGGGATTTTTTTTTGTGCAATAGCCTTTTTTGGAAAATTGATGGGTGATTGTAGACTTCCTTTTGCTGTACGGACCGAATTACGTTCGATTAGCCCTTAGTTGGAGAATTTTTTAGTGATACAGCCTTTTTTGGAAAAATCGATGGGTGATTGGAGACTTTCTTCTGTATGGACTGAATTACGTTGATTAGCCATTCAGTGGTGAAATGTTTTTGTGCAACAGCCTTTTTTTGGAAAATTGGTCGCCGACGAACAGTTCCCGGCAAACATCGCTTGTTCGCGTTCGGTTTGCCCCCTATACGTCATTATTGAGCAAACTTTGACCCTGTACCTCACAGTCAGCAGACACATTCCAGCCAATCAGCAGCATACCCTCCCTCCCAGACTCTCCCACCTCCTAGCAAAAAGCAAGGACAGCATCCATCTTAGATTCATTCGGAAGCTGCAGTGTTAGTGAAAGCAGGGACAGTGCAGCTGCTGCTGATTTAATAGGGAAATCGATAGCTAGGCCAGTGTATTCAGTGTCCACTACAGTCCTGAAAGACTCATCTGATCTCTTCTGTAAGGACAGCGTCCTAACAGCACCCCAAAAAGCCATTTTTAGGGCTAGTACATCAGTCTGCTTTTCATATATTTTTTTCTCTGTAATCTAATTGCAGTTGCCTGCCAGCGTGTGTGTCAGGCCCACAGCGTATACTGTGCTCACTACTGCCAGTGCCACCACTCATATATGGTGTCACAGTAGCTTGCATTTAAAAAAAAGATATATATACATTTTTTTACTGTAATATAATTGCAGTTGCCTGCAAGCGTGTGTGTTAGGCCTACAGCATGTACTGTGCCCACTACTGCCAGTTCCCAGTGCCACCACTCATATCTGGTGTCACAGTAGCTTTCATAAAAAAAAAAATATATATACATTTTTTCACTGTAATATAATTGCAGTTGCCTGCAAGCGTGTGTGTCAGGCCTACAGCGTGTACTGTGCCCACTACTGCCAGTGCCCAGTTGAACCACTCATATCTGGTGTCACAGTAGCTTGCATTAAAAATATATTTTTTTTTTCACTGTAATATAATTGCAGTTGCCTGCAAGCATGTGTGTCAGGCCTACAGCGTGTACTGTGCCCACTACTGCCAGTGCCCAGTGCCACCACTCATATCTGGTGTCACAGTAGCTTGCATGCATAGTACAACTAATCGGAAAAAAAAATGACAGGCAGAGGCAGGCCACCCCGCAGTGGCCTTCGTTGTCGTGGTGCTGTGATTTCCTTTGGCCCTAGAATAATGCCCAGTGTTCAGAGGCCACGTACCCTAAACTCGAAAAGTTCTGAGGACATAGTTGACTGGCTAACACAGGACACCCAATCTTCTACAGCTTCCGCTCTGAACCTTGACGCACCATCCTCCTCCAGCTCAGCTTCGGGCACCTCTCAAGTTACCACTCGCCCGCCTGACGCCACCACCAACACTAGCACCACAGCTGCTTCACTTGATCTGTCAGAGGAGTTATTTACACATCAGTTGGAAGAAATGAGTGATGCACAACCATTAATGCCAGAGGATGTAGATAACAGGGATATGTCTCAGTCAGGCAGCATTACACACATGGACGTACGGTGTAATGATGATGATGATGTTGTACCCGCTGCTGCTTCCTTTGCTGAGTTGTCAGATACAAGTGAAGGGGTTGATGATGACGATGTGTCCATGGATGTCACGTGGGTGCCCGCTCAAAGAGAAGAAGAACAGGGGGAAAGTTCAGATGGGGAGACAGAGAGGAGGAGGAGACGAGTTGGAAGCAGGGGATGTCGTCGCAAGGAGCTAGTGGCACAGTCAGACAGCATGTATCGGCACCCGGGGTCAGCTAGACAGCACGCCAATCAACGCATGCTGTTGCCATCACCAGAATGCCGTCATTGCAAAGCTCAGCAGTGTGGCATTTTTTTGTGTGTCTGCCTCTGATAACAGCGATGCCATTTGCAACCTGTGCCAAAAGAAACTGAGTTGTGGGAAGTCCAACACCCACCTAGGTACAACTGCTTTGCGAAGGCACATGATCTCACATCACAAACGCCTATGGGATCAACACATGATGAGTACAAGCAGCACACAAATTCAAAGCCACCATCCTCCTCCTGGTCCAGCATCTTCAGCCACGTCAACCACTGCTGTCCTCCTTGCCCCCTCTCAACCATCCGCCACTCCGCCTCTCACCTTCAGCAGTTCCTGCTCATCTGCCCACAATCAGGTGTCTGTCAAGGAAATGTTTGAGCGTAAGAAGCCAATGTCACAGAGTCACCCCCTTGCCCGGCGTCTGACAGCTGGCTTGTCGGAACTCTTAGCCCACCAGCTTTTACCATACAAGCTGGTGGAGTCTGAGGCTTTCAAAAAATTTGTAGCTATTGGGACACCGCAGTGGAAGGTACCCGGCCAAATTTTTTTTTCACAAAAGGCAATCCCCAACCTGTACTTTATTGTGGAAAAGGAAGTCATGGCATGTCTGGCACACAGTAATGGGGCAAGGGTCCATCTGACCACTGATACCTGGTCTGCAAAGCACGGTCAGGGCAGGTATATTACCTACACTGCGCATTGGGTAAACCTGCTGACGGCTGCCAAGCATGGAATGCGTGGCTCTGCAGAGGAGTTGTTGACACCGCCATGACTTGCAGGCAGGCCTGCTGCCACCTCCTCTACTCCTCCTACTCCATCCTCTTCGCTAACCGCCGCGGCTGAGTCCTCTTCTGCTGCTGCGTCTTCCTCTACATCAACTGTACCCCCCCAGCTCCCCAGGGGCTATTCCACATCCTGGATACGACAGTGTCACACCATCTTGGGGTTGACTTGCCTGAAAGTAGAGAGTCACACCGGACCAGCACTCCTGTCCGCCCTGAATGCACAGGTGGATCAGTGGCTGACTCCGCACCAACTGGAGATCGGCAAAGTGGTGTGTGACAACGGAAGCAATTTGTTGGCGGCATTGAATTTGGGCAAGTTGACACATGTGCCGTGCATGGCACATGTGTTGAATCTGATTGTACAACGCTTTGTGCATAAGTACCTAGGCTTACAGGACGTCCTCAAGCAGGCCAGGAAGGTGTGTGACCATTTCAGGTGTTCCTACACGGCCATGGCGCACTTTTCAGATATTCAGCGGTGAAACAACATGCCAGTCAGGCGCTTGATTTGCGACAGCCCGACACATTGGAATTCAACATTCCTAATGTTCGACCGCCTGCTCCAAGAAAAATCCGTCAACGAGTATTTGTATGACCGGGATGCTAGGAAAGCCTCTGCGGAGCTGGGTATTTTTTTGCCACGTTACTGGACGCTCATGCGCAATCCCTGTAGGCTCATGCGTCCTTTTGAGGAGGTGACAAACATAGTCAGTCGCACTGAAGGCACCATCAGCGACATCATCCCATTTGTTTTCTTCCTGGAGCGTGCCCTGCGAAGAGTGCTGGATCAGGCCGTAGATGAGCGTGAAGAGGAAGAGGAAGAGTTGTGGTCACCATCACCACCAGAAACAGCCTTATCAGCATCGCTTGCTGGACCTGTGGCAACGCTGGAAGAGGAGTCTGAGGAAGAGGAGTCAGAGGAGGAATGTGGCTTTGAGGAGGAGGAAGACCAACCACAGCAAGCATCCCAGGGTGCTCGTTGTCACCTATCTGGTACCCGTGGTGTTGTACGTGGCTGGGTGGAAGAACAGACCTTCAATGAGATCAGTGAGGACGAGGAACGGGACATGAGTAGTTCGGCATCCAACCTTGTGCAAATGGTGTCTTTCATGATGTCATGCCTGTTGAAGCACACTCTGCCCTAACCCCTGAAGATGCCGGTACACAGCGAAACATGTCGGGGGGCAGCGTGAAGCTCTAGTTTTAACACAGCACATTGATACAGCCAAGCAGCACAGGGTCAATTTAAACACAGTGCCCTCACGAATACTGGCAGCGCGCAGCCAGAAAGGCACTAGGGTTTTCTACGTTGGACTAGCGAACCTGGTTAGGTGACTCCTAACAGGGAAACCGTACAGATGTGAATGGCTGTAATGTACTGGAAATTTTAAAGATTTTGTTTAGTTATTTAAGTATTATTAGGAGCATATTAAATAAAAGTTAAGTCTTAGGCAATTAGGTAGGTGCAGGATTAATAGGTGTAACACAGTCCTAGGGACACTAGTAATTATAATTTATTGTATAAAACACCACATCCTTGCACTTAAAGGGAAAGTCTAGCAATTGAAGATGCCTGTTGAGGGACCCTCGTATAAAAAGGATGAAGGAGAACGACCTGTACTGGGTAGCCACGCTACTAGACCCCCGGTATAAGCAGAAAGTGCCTGAAATGTTACCGAATTACCGGAAGTCGGAAAGGATGCAGCAGTTCCAAAACAAGTTAAAAAGTATGCTTTACACAGCATATAAGGGTGATGTCACAGCACAACGGCAATCTAACAGGGAAAGAGGTGAAAGTAATCCTCCTCCTACCATGACCACGCCGGCAAGGACAGGACGCTTTACAGACGTGTTGTTGATGGAGGACATGCAGAGCTTTTTAAGTCCTACGCATCGCCACAGCCCTTCGGGGTCCACCCTTAGAGAATGACTCAACCGACAGGAAGCAGACTACCTCGCCTTAACTGCAGATATCGACATTCTGAGGAGCGATGAACCCCTTGACTACTGGGTGTGCAGGCTTGACCTGTGGCCTGAGCTATCCCAATTTGCGATAGAACTTCCGGCCTGCCCCGCTTCAAGTGTCCTGTCAGAAAGGACCTTCAGCACAGCAGGAGGTATTGTCACTGAGAAGAGAAGTCGCCTAGGTCAAAAACGTCTATATTACCTCACCTTTATTAAGATGAATGAGGCATGGATCCCGAAGGGACTGACAGTGGGGGATGCATTTGACTAAAAAAGGCCTGATGAGATGCCTTGGGCTATAAAATGGTCCACACGCTGCTGTATTTAATCTTTGCATGCCGGATGACTTCAGTGACTTCTCCGCCACCAACTAGGGTTCAAGCCGCAATGTTTTAGTTCACTTTCTGCCTGGAAAACATCAATTTCAGCGGCTGCAGCAATACCAAATTTTTCAGGCATGTGTACATGCCTAACAAAAAGGCACATACATGTGTCAATTCCCCTTTGTGATCGTTACTTTGTTGTGGTGAAGGGGCTTGTGTATCACAATGAAGCGATCACCTCTATGAGTGTGTTGGCAATGGCAATATTGGCACATCCCAGATGAGATAAGGTCGTTGCTTCATTGTGAACATACCAAAAGCGATCTGCTCGATAATTTTGCATAGAAAAAACATTAATTTTCTTTGTGATCATCTAAGGTGATCATTAAAGCCTACTAGGCCAACAATGGGCCCACACTGCAGAATCATTGTTTTCTGGGTCACTTAACTGTCACTGAACTACCTCAGCATCACCATAGGCTTTGAAAAACCGCCATCGACTGCAATCTCCCAAACGTGCGCACGAGCACAGTCATCACTACACAAAGATTGACGCATAGAGGAATAAAATTTATGTCATGAGTGTGTCAACTATTGACAACTCTTTGCGGTCGTCTAAACTCTATTCCATACATGTCTCCTGATAGGGTACGTAACAGGGATTAAACTGATAGGAATAGTAGTACTTAACATACCACTCATATCTGGTAGCACAGTACATTGCACGGCGCACGCGCAGTGCCCCAAATTGGAAGTAAGAGGACCAACCAAGCATCTTTTTCCATCTCCCAGTTCCTAAAATCTATTCCATACACCGGCCCCTGATAGGGGACGTAACAGGGATGGGTATTTTTGGGCCGCGTTACTGAACGCTCATTTTGCTGAGGTGACAGATCTGGTCAGTCAAACCCAAGGCAACATCATCGACCTCATACCATATGCATTTTTTCAGGAGCGTGCCCTGCGAAGAGTGCTGGATCAGGCCATAGATGAGCATGAAGAGGAAGAGTTGTGGTCACCATCACCACCAGAAGCAGCCTTGTCGTCGTCGATTGCTGGACCTGCAGCAACGCAGAGAGAGGAGTCTGAAGAAGAGGAGTCAGAGGAGGAAGGTGGCTTTGAGAAGGTGGAAGACCAACCACAGCAGGCGTCCGAGGGGGCTTGTTGTCACCTTCCGGGGACCCTTGGTGTTGTACGTGGCTGGGTGGAGGAAGAGACCTTCAATGACGTCAGTGAGGAGTCTGGACAAGGAATGGGACATGGCTAGCTTGGTATTCAAACTTGTGCAAATGGGGAGTTTGCGGTTGTGCAAATGGACTGTTTGCGGTTGTTTGTGGTGCGTTAAACGGGGAGTTTGGTCTGTCATAGTTTGGTCTGTCACTGTGAAGCAGGCGTAACCCTTACACTACCTGATCGATACAACATCATACTTGATGTTTTAAAGCACGTTATTCCAAACAATTTAGGAATGTTAGGTGATTTATGCCCTTTATGGATTAAAACCCAACTCTGCGTCAACTATGTAATATTCAATGTGAGTTTTGCCATGGATCCCCCTCCAGCATGCCTCAGAAACAACTTTTCATTCACTATTGTGGCCAGAAAGAGTCCTTGTGGGTTTTAAAATTCGCCTGCCTATTGAAGTCTATGGCGGTTCGCCAGTTTGCGAACATTTGCAGAAATCTGCGTTCGCCGTTCGCAAATGGAAAATGTTATGTTCGCTACATCTCTACTCACAGTATAATTTCACTACCACAGCTATTGTGGCCAGAAAGAGTCCTTGTGGGTTTTAAAATTCGCCTGCCTATTGAAGTTTATGGCGGTTCGCCAGTTCGCGAACATTTGCAGAAATTTGCGTTCGCGAATGGAAAATTTTATGTTCGCTACATCTCTACTCACAGTATAATTTCACTACCACAGCTATGCGTGTTACTGCAAGGCAAAGTGTTCTACATCTCTATAAATGCTCTCTGCAGCCTCGAAATAGCAGTTTTTCAGCGTGATTCGCCACAAATAAGTTTAGATCGAACCAAATTTTTTTTAAAAAATTAGGTGAACCGGCCACATAGACTCCAAAAAATTTGCTCATCTCTACCCAAGGCCATGGACTCCACAAACATAGTTTGGCTTAAGCCATCATTATTGTATATTCTATTGTAGATTTTCTGTTGTCAGTCTCCTGTTTTTTTAACACCAATACATTTTTGAGCATCATGTACATGTGTCCTAAATGGCAGCTGTTCCATGACTTCAATAGAATCTTTTAACAATGTAATTCATCTTTGACAGTGGGTTCAGAACTGGCTTTTAAGTAACTACAGCAGCCATTTTGGGAGCCTGTTTCCCTGCATGCCCAATTGTTGATTGGAGGAAACTTTCTTTGGCCAGATATGGTACCTAGACAGAATTTATTTTCATGAGACAACTCCTTTAACTCATTGTAATGGTCAACACAGTCTTCAAATGCACTACAATTTAAGGGTCCTCTGAACACTGCAAATTGTTCAAATCCTAAAGCAGCAAAGCAATCCTACATGATCACATTAACGCCAACATGTTTAACTGTTTTATGAAGTTTTATTTCAAACAAATTTAGACCAGTGTTGTCCAAAAAAAGTTGCATTTTTACACCTTTGTCCAGAAACTCGCATCCCAAATTGTCCAGTGATTATCCAAGTGATCTTTTGTATATTTAGTAAATGTGTTTCACATAACATTAAGTGAATTTCTTGAAATTAGTTTTGGGTTCTATCCACACGAATTGGATGTCAGATTTGATTCAGATCCAAATAAATTCTTCCCAAAATGCTCCATTTGCCACAAAAGCTTATGTATGCCACCTTGAGGTCTCCTTATACGGAATCCAACCTCATTTAAAGCGAACCTGTCACCAAAAAAACGGATACTAAACTGTTAATAGTACCTTACAGTGCTGCAGAGTAGTTTCCTAATGCACTCTTTGATTGTTTAGCCGCATCTAGCCTCCTGGAGAAATCGTTGTTTTATTCAGCCGCTGCCCCCTGCTTCAAGTCAGGTTTGAAGTCAAGGGGGCAGTCACCTAGGCGTCTCAAATGCTGCTCTCCCCGCCTCCCGCCGCCTTTATTGACACGCCGGATCCTAGTGCCTGGACCGCGCTCCCAGCCCGCATGCGCAGTAAAGGGCTGCTGTAGCGCGATCCTGGCTCCGGCTCGTACACTCAGCCGGCTTCAGTTTCTACTGCGCATGCGCCCGCCAGCCCCCTTACATACTAGCGCAGTTAAAGAAGATGCCGGGTGCATGCGAAGTAGAAACTGAAGCCGGCTGAGTGTACGAGCCAGGGCCGGGATTGCGCTACAGCAGCCCTTTACTGCGCATGCGGGCTGGGAGCACGGTCCAGGCACTGAGATCCGGCGTGTCAATAAAGGCGGCGGGAGGAGGGGAGAGCAGCATTTGAGACGCCTAGGCGACAGTTTTGGGTTAATGGATGGTAGCAGGTGGTAACAGACAGTCTATTTAATTCCACACTCAACTTAACTGCTTATTAAGCTCATAAAAAAAATGGCCAATTAGAGTCTAGTACAATAAACAGATACAGACCAATACATCAGCTAAATTAGTTTGTAATTAGCTGATTTTTTTAAAGAAACTTGGCAATATACAGTATATATTTTTTTAAGTGCTTAATTGGAAATAGTTCAATACACATCAAAGAGATTGTCCTCACATTTCTGGCATTCTAACATGGCAAGGAACACTCTCCTGAATTTTCAGCAACAGAAGGACTTTTTCTTTCCACCATTTAATCGGAAACGTTCCAACTCACTGGAATTCAATATTGCACATGCTAGAGCATCTGAACGAGCAACAGAAAACCGTGAATGATTTTGTCATGCACCACACCACCTCAGCCAGGAACATGTGTTGTTTCAAGGTGAGGCAGTTGCAGCTCATTTGAGACTCCAGTCAGGTGCTGAAACCATTTGGAGAGGAAAATGTGTCTGTAGAGACAACTCAGGAATGAACGATCTCATCTTACTCATATTTATCTTAGAACAGATGCTGACACTAGCAAAAAAAAAACAGCTAATGCATCTTGCTGTCTGTTGTGGACCCACAAAGAGCAAATCTTATGGAGGATGAGGATAAGGAGCTGACACTGGAGAAAAAGGAGGAGGTGGAGGATGACGATGATGACGGTGACACTGGCCACAACACCTAATCTGCACAATAGGGGTGGAGCCAGAAAAAATAGACTCCTCAGGCACACTAGCCAGAATGGCAACCTGAATGCTTAACTGCTTACGCACTGAGAGGCTTATCATTCACATCAAGCAGTCTGATTATTACTGGATAGCTGTGCTTTTAGACCTATGCTATCAAGGCAAAATTAAGGAATATTTTCCTCCTACTGAAAGGGAGACCAAATTGCGGTATTACCAGGAAATACTGTGTATGCAGCTTGCTGCAGCCTTTGGCGAGCAGATGTCTGCCGCCAGCATATCTGAAACGGAGGCCCCTTTCCACCCTCCCACAGAGTCACCCACCTCCTACCGCCACAGCAGTAACAGCAACAGAGGCTAGTTAAGTCTCCTTAACATGACTCAGCAGTTTTTTCATTTGCAGCACAAGTCTGAGATCAATCAGCAAACCAAGACTTCCCGCCTCAACTCTCAGGTTCAGGCATACCTACACTCTAGCCTGTCTCCCGTGCTTACCCTGTTCCCAGACCCCCATAAACATCTGGCCAGGCATACTTGAACAGTGGCCCATACTGGCACAGTATGCTCTCTGTCATTCTGTCATCTTTCTTTTCCTGCCTCCAATTTCATCACGGAGGGTTTTCAGCACTGCAGGGGATGTGGTGACACCCAAACTGACCAAGTTGTCCTCCCTCAGTGTCCAAAACATCACTTTTGTCAAAATGAACCAACCCTAGATTCGGGAGGATTTTCACACTTCTGCTAAGGCAGATGAAAAGATCTGGCCTTGCTGACAGTGCCCCATCTTGCCACTGTTGCTGTATGCCTGCTTGCTTACCATCATGTTGCCTGCCTAGCTTCATGTTCCGTATGGTTGCTGCTGCTGCTGCTGCCGCCATCATGCTACTTTCACAATCATACCACTACTGCTGTCTGCCTGCCAACAAGTACCATATTCCTGTCACTACCACCACCGCAGCATTTGCTACTCTTTACTGCTAATCCTCTACTGCCACCACTATTTACGCTGTCAAACATGCGTTTACCCATAGCTATGTATGTGAGTGTTACTTTGACACAAATTACTATTGTTGTTATAACGTACAAGCACCTAGGGATTGGGAAATGGGGAGAGAAAAAGTAAAAATTAGAAAACAGATAACAGGTTTATCTAAATATCTTAGGAGTCCTGGGAGACTAGAGGGTGTTATATACCAATTTCCAGTGCAATTGGAGCCACTGTGGTTCAGGTAGAATTGAGTCAGGTCCAAACCCAGTTTGACATTGGGCCAAACCCTAAGGGTGTTGTTCCAGTACTCTTCTGCCTTTTACCCTTTAAATCTTGTACAATGATGTGGACATTGCAGGAGAGAACCCATACTACTACTTAATGGGATAGCCTGGTGTCCTTGGCAGCTGACCCACAGAGGTCAGAAACACTAATGCAAAGCACCAGAGGCACAGACAAGGCAGAAACGAGGCAGAATACAGGCAAATCCAAGGCAAACACAGATACAGGCATGAGACAAAACATAGACCAACGATCAGGAACCCAGATAGACTACAAGAACCAGATCTATGGACTTTAGGAACTCGTACACTGGATGGCAGTGGTAAGGTCACCTATGGTAGGAGGAAGAAAACACAAGATACACACACTGTCACTACAGAACATGATTGAGACACAATAGTTTCAGAAATCCAGTGCCCCACTCAATTTTAGTAGTGGCTGACTGTATCTATAAGTGTTTTTGCAGAATGTAATTTTATAATTTATATGTATATTTCTGTAATTCTTTCTAACAGGCTGTTTTACACCTTGCATGTAGACACACCAAGTCATTTATAGGTGGTGCTGGTACTAAAGATCTATACATAGAACAGGTCAAAGGAAGTGCAAGGCAGTAAGTAGTAGGGAGTGGAGTTTAGCTCAGAAAGAGCAAGGTTAGTCTAGACCAGAATACTGAAGTAAAGTCAGTGAAAGTTCAGTCTGCAGCCAAGAGAAGCTAATCCCAAGTCAGACACAAAAGAGTCTGGCGAAGGAATCAGCCAACCAAAGCTAAGGCTGAACTCACTGAAACCTTCAGAAGCCAGGTAAACTGACAACTAGCTACCTATCTGAGTTGTGCGTAGACCAAGGGTAGGTCTCAAGAGAGGAACAGCAGAAACCCAGAGTGTTGAGGAGTATAAAAAGAGACTAGTGGAGATGATAGTCTTACCTCAGCCTATACACTCCATTAGCACCCAGTGTGAAACAGGAGTTAGTCTATGTTGCCTGTTCATAGTCTATAGTGAAGTACAAACTGTAAGCAGAGCTGTATTCCTCTATGGACAGCGTGGATGTATTATTGGAAATTGTGAGTAACCCAGGAAGGCAAAATATATGTACCGGCCGTGTGCAACAGAGAAGTTTATTGATGTATACTCCACACCTGGAAGATAGACAGTCAACCAAAACTTACAATAGCTTGAGTGAGTCAATACCTCACCAAGAGCCTATTAATAGAATTATAGATACGACTATTTTGCGATGGCCTTGAATGGATTGCAATTGCGATAGTCTTTACATCTACCTGAAGGCAAGTGATTCTAAGTATGTGTTCCAGTTCTTTATCTAAATAGACTTCTTTTTTTTATTTTACCACCTCATTTGCACCCAAGGATGCTGGTGTTATGCCATCAGGGACCCTGCCTTCCCTGCACCTTAAATCCTATACCATAAGCACACCACAACCAACATAAGGCAGGAGATCACTCAACACCAGATTGTGTCCCGAAGGAATCTAATGCTTTCCTTTTTATTACTGAACGCCGGCCCAGGGAGCTCTGCTAAACCATGAGTACCAACTACTACACCCATCAGGCCACCCCACTCACGCGTGCCGCTGTGACCCGGTTGTTGCTGAAATACAAACAGAAGCAGAAACAGACAAACAGATAAAGGTCCATACAGACACTAGCAGAGCACATCGAAATCTAAGACAAGGTCAAGCAAACAGTACATAAAAATGCATATCACAAATACAGGGTAAAGGCATATGGAACTAGTTCAGAATCAGACATGGACAGAACCAGAACGATCCAGACACAAACTTTAGAGACCAGGCAAATAAAGCTCCAACAAAGGACACATTCAGAATCTAAGCGGATTCAAGAAAACATGTTGCACAACCAGGGCAGGTCACAGATCTTAAGCAACACATATATCAGACTGACACAGCAGATTTAACAAATTAGAGAAACTGATGCACATAGACACAGCCAAGGGAAGATTAATCCTCACAATACAGAACTCAGAGACTATGCATGCATATAGGCACTAAATCACACCACCAGTAATGTATGCCAGGATTCACAGAGCAATGGCACGGCCCTAGGAAAGCTGGGTTACAACTATGTGGAGCTGCAATAGTCAAGAGAACACAATCTTCCAAGGCAAATCCCCCTTCTTACTCCAAAATAGTAACATAGCTAGGAAAATTTGTCTTTCAGGGACCTAGGAAAGGTGGGTTATAACTAGGGATGAGCAAATCGACTTTGGATGCTTTATCCAAAGTCTATTCGCACAAAACTTAGTTTTAATACTGTATGGAGCGGGAGCTCCACAAAGTATTAGAATGTATTGGCTCCGATGACCCGAAGTTATTACGCAAGACTTTGTGTAATAACTTCAGGAATTAATTTTTACAGTAAAAAACCTTGATACCAAATTTGTGTTCAGTTCCAAGTGGTACCTTGGAACCAAAACCGAGTTCTGTATCAAATTTTTTTTTACAGTAAAAATGAATTCCCAAAGTTATTACACAAAGTCTTGCGTAATAACTTCGGCTCATCGGAGCCAATACATTGTAATACTGTACGGAGCCCCCGCTCCTTACAGTATTAAAGCAAAGTTTTATGCGAATCGACTTTGGATGAAGCATCCGAAGTCGATTCACTCATCCCTATTTACAATCATATGGAGCTATGATATACAGTACCATAGAATACTAAATATACCAAGATAAATTCCTCTCTCCATTCCTAAATATAAAGGCAGATTAGCTTTCCTAGATCATGGGAAAGCTGAGTTTAAACCATGTGGAACTGTAATAGACTACAGAAAACTAAATCTACCAATATAAATCCCCATCTCCCCATCAATATATACAAATATAACACAGACAATGAGAGAAAATGCCTATTCTGACAGAAAACTTCCCCATCTGTCAGAAATCAGATTCCTCTCTCATGATAGTCATTATTAGCGTTAAGCAAATGTCAACATCATTATATGATACTTGCCAGCAAGAGAGGGATAAGAAGTAAGCAACTTATGAAACAACGCAAATAACGGAACTCTTCCACATATTATATGAATTACTACAGATTAACCAACTAACTACGACGTCATTCGTTATAATTACTGTATCTACTGCTATCATCTGTTACATTTATCGTTATATATTGAAGAGGAGTGGACCAATGTAGGATATAAAACATTATTGGTTTTCTTGATATGATTGCCTATGGACTCTCTATATATGAATATATGACTGTACTTTTTATGAATTGGAAGATTAGTAGGTTATTTTTGTATATGATGATTAACACTTTTTAAAATTCTATATATGAATTATTTATTTTATAAGGAATGTAATTATGTGTAATATTGGACCATGTTAATAATTTCTCCTAATTTTCAATTTTATCGATATTTTTTATGTATATAAAAGTTTTTTTATTTCCTATTAATAAATCTATTTTGTCCTACATTTACACCAGAAGGAGGAGTGCCTATCTTATATTTTAATTAATAATAGGACATGTTCTATTTTCTTGTGGAACGCATATACAGAAACAGAATGCACACAGAGTAACTTCATTGCAAAAATAAAAAAAAAACGTTTGTGTGCATGAGCCCAAACAATAGCAACAGAGAAGCTAACTTACTAGAAAAACAAATAATCTAAAGTATTCAGAGTCCAGATCAAATCACGAATAGTGTCCATCTGCCACAGCAATGCTCCCTCACAGCTAAAGGCTGCAGAAGTAGTTTGCATAGAGTTCCTGAACAACCAGTCCTGATGTTTTATGTTGTCCATGCAGGGTCTGGTCCAAACTGACAGTTTATGAGGTCAGATTTTTGTCTAGGTCAGCATCTGAGGAAGCATTGTGAATTCTGATGAAGTTATGTAGTAGTACACAGGCCTAAATCACCAGCGTGGCATTGTTTGGTTCCATCTGTAGGGATGACAGGAATACCCTCCACTAGCTGGAAACTGGAAAGTATCTTGAAAGCACATTCCACATACCGACAGGCTCTAGTCAACTGAAAGATACATTTCCTGTCATCCAAGTTGCGTCCTAGAAATGACCTCATCATGTGGGGTGACAACGCAAACCTTTAATCAGCCACATGACAAATTAAGCCAATGGTCCTGTAGATCCGGGTAGTCTTCAGGACTCTGGAAGGATTAGCTGGTTGAAACACCAAAACTAATTCCCATATAAATGTATTAAACCCATATTTAACCAAATTATCAACACCCAGAGCGATATATGGATCCTCACTATGTCATATGAAATGATATACCAACACAAAGTATAATCAATCAATACATAATTTTATTATAATCACTTTAATTCACACGATTAGCACAACACAATATTAAAAATGAAGATTAAAAACAATAGGGCTGGTGGTGCATGATTGGTGGGCTATTGAATAAAGTGCAAGTTCAAACATGCAGTCAGCAATAAAACTAAAAACCATGACCAGTGACGGTCAGCTGCAAAGTTAATAGACTGCAATAAGTACAAAATGAATATAAACATGCGCAAATCAAGATATATATCTGGCACCATTACTGTGGCACACTAAAAAGTGTAAAATTATCAAAATTACACATAGCCTCTAATAGTGAAGCACTGCATCTATCATTTACTCAAACGTAAGATTTTATTCTACTAATGAAACAATTAAAAAATGGCATATCAAATAAAATAATCTTGCAGCAGCATTATCGTGAATATTGCCCAACTCGGGACATCAAGAAGAGTTTAAGATGAAATTTCATTCTATTAGAGGGTCTTCCAGAATTGCTACTGGGTTTTCGACTACACCAATACTAAGCAACTGATTAATTACTTTACGTTTATGCTTAGGGGACTTTTAGAAGGTTGATGATCAGGTATAAACAGTACTTATTCTCAATCATTTCATCACATAAACATAATGACTGACAATCTGATAGACTTCTTTTTTTGCAGCACGAAAAAATGTTTGTTGACAGCACCCTGTGTAAACAGGTGATGTGCTGTCGAGAGATAAAATATGTATGAAGATGAACAATCTTAATAATAATTTGTCCCCAAACAGTACAATGAATGTTGCTTATAAATACAAGTAAAGAGTGCCGAACCACATGATATTTTGGGTTCTCACTGTCAGGAAATGAAGATAGCATCTGGAACCTAGCTGGAAATTTGGAGGACAGGAGTAGAGCAAACAGGGAATGACTTAGCAACTTTGTGCTTAAAGGGGCTGTCTCACTTTAGCAAATGGCATTTACCGTGTAGAGAAAGTTAATACAAGTCACTTATTAACATATTTTGATTGTCCATATTGCTTCCTTTTCTTGCTTGATTCATATTTCCATTATATTATACCCTGGCCATTTCCAGGAGTTAAGATCACCTTGCAATCCATCAGTGGTGGCCGTGCTTTCTACCGAAATGTAGAAAAGGAAGGGCACATTCTGTCCCTGTGATCAACCTTTAAATATTCCTCTATGACAGGTCCCATTCCAATTATTGTAAGTGCATATTAATGAACCCCTTGATTTGTCACATCTAGAGCGCCACAAAAAAAAAAAAAGTTCCAGATTGATTACACCCAAGAGTGCTTAAAGAGCTCAGTTCAGTCATTGCTGTGCCCCTGTTTAGAATTTTAAAGATTCTCTAGGTACTGGTACGGTGCCAAGTGATTGGCACAAGGCAAATGTGGTGCCCATATTCAAAAAAGGATCAAGGTCCTCCACATTTAATTATAGACCAGTTAGTTTAACTTCTGTTGTGAAAAGAAATGTTTGAAGGACTCTATACGGGAGTATGTGACTATAAATAATATTATAAGTGATAACCAGCATGGGTTTACCAAGGACAGAACCTGAATTGTTTTTATGAGGAGGTGAGTAGAAGCCTGTACAGAGGGGCAGCTGTGGATGTAGTGTTTCTGGAATTTGCAAAGGCTTTTGATACTGTCCCTCATACACGCTTAATAGGTAAAGTGAGTTCTATAGGCTTGGAAAGTATAGTTTGTAATTGTATTGAAAACTAGCTGAAGGACCGTGTCCAGAGAGTTGTGGTCAAAGATTCCTATTCAGAACGATCCAAGGTTATAAGTGGTGTACCCAAAGAATCAATTCTAGGCCCTTTATTATTTAATTTATTTATTAATGATATTGAGGAGTGGATTAATAGCACCATATCTATTTTAGCAGATGACACTAAGCTGTGTAGAACTGTACAGTCTATGGAAAATGTCCATAAACTAGAAGCTGACTTGAACACTCTGAGTGATTGGGTATCAACTTGGCAAATGAGGTTTAATGTGGAAAAATGTAAAGTTATGCATCTTGGTAATAATAATCTCTGTGCTTCATATGTCCTAGGTGATGTAGCACTGGGAGAGTCACTTATAGAGATGGATTTGGTTGTCCTTGTGGATGGTAGATTAAATTACAGCATACAATGTCAATCAGCTGCTTCCATGACCACCAGGATATTGTCATGCATTAAACGAGACATGGACTCATGGGGCAGAGATGTAATACTACCACTTTTCAAAGCGTTGGTGCAGCCTCATATGGAATATGCAGTTCAGTTCTGGGCACCAGTCCATAGGAAGCATGCACTGCAGCTGTAAAAAGTACAGAGGAGAGAGACTAAACTGATAAGGGGAATGGAGGGTCTTAGTTATAATGAAAGATTAGAAGAATTTAATTTATTTATTCTTGAGAAGAGATAAGGGGGACATGATTACCCTGTACAAATATGTAAATGGGCCATACAAAAAATACAGTGAAAAGCTGTTCCATGTAAAATATGCTCAAAACACAAGGGGGCACTGCCTCCAATTGGAGAGGAAAAAGTTTAGTCTCCAGAAGTGTCAAAGCTTCTTTACTGTAAGAACTGTGAAGCTGTGAATAGACTTCCTCAGGACGTGGTCACAGCAGGAACAGTGGACAGTTTTACAAAGGGTTTAGATGAATTCTTAAAAGTAAAAAACATTAATGCTTATGAAAACCTGTAGAGTCTCAGTTCCTTTTGGGATTCGTATCCCCACCTATACCTTGATTGAACTTGATGGACGTATGTCTTTTTGCAACCGTATTAACTATGTACCTTGACACCCACTATCAAAAATAGATTCAGACCACAGCTTAGCATATTGCAAAAATTCATTAGAGAATAAATCTGCATGTTTAATCATTATGGCTGGAAATTTTGTTAAGTGGTAGAAGATTTTTTCTACTTTTAGTCCTTTTTTAGGTATTTTGGAAGGTATTTTCTAAATCTGTAGACAATTCTGAACTTTTCATCATTTCTTTAGCACTGGCAGATATTCCAAATTTTTATCTATTTTTAATAATCTGCATTTATAAACGTAAAAAGCCTCATTAGCACTTATGAGTCATGCTACACCTAAAATTCAGACACTAATATTTTCATATTAACACATTTGTTATTTTATCACTTTTTCTGAATATGTTGTATAACCATATTTTGAGATTTTTAGAAGAACACAGTCAATTTGTATATACAGATATAGCTCGGCTATATCTGTATATGCAGAATCTATATCTATCTATATATATATATATATATATATATACATACACCCCTAACATTTTGTAAATATTTTATTATATATTTTCATGGGACAACACTGAAGATATAACAGTAGCCAGTGTACAGCTTGTATAACAGTTTAAATTTGGTGTGCCCTCAAAATAACTCAACACACAGCCATTAATGTCTAAACCACTGGCAACAAAAGGGAGTGCACCCCAAAGTGAAAATGGCAAAATTGTGCCCAATTAGCCATTTTCCCTCCCCCGTTTCATGTGACTTGGTAGTTTTACAAGGTCTCAGGTGTGAATGGGGAACAGGTGTGTTAAATTTATCACTCTCACACTAGCTCATACTGGTCACTGGAAGTTCTACATGGCACCTCATGGCAAATAACTCTCTGTAATCTGAAAAAAGGGAGATGGCCTAGGCTATAAGATGATTGCCAACACCCTGAAACTGAGCTGTAGCACGGTGGCCAAGACCATACAGTGAATTAACAAAACAGGTTCCACTTAGAACAGGCCTCACCATGGTCAACCAAAGAAGTTGAGTGCACGTGCTCAGCGTCAAATCCAGAGGTTGTCTTTTCTAAATAGACATATGAGTGCATCCAGCATTGCTTCTGAGGTTAAAGGGGTGAGGGAGGTCAGCCTGTCAGTGCTCAGACCACATACCGCACACTGCATCAGATTGGGCTGCATGGCTGTCATCCCAGAAGGGAGCCTTTTCTAAAGATGTACAAGAAAGCCTGCAGTTTGCTGAAGACAAGCAGACTAAGGAAATTGAATACTGAAACCATGTCCTGTGGTCTAATGAGACCCAGATAAACGTATTTGGTTCAGATGGTGTCAAGCTTGTGTGGCGGCAACCAGGAGAGAGTACAAAGACAAGTGTGTCTTTCATACAGTTAAGCATGATGTAGTGAGTGTCATGGTTTGGGACTGCATTAGTGCTGCCGGATGTGGGGAGCTACAGTTCATTGAGGGAACCATGAATACTAACATGCACTGTGACATACTGAAGCATGATCCCTTCCCTTCAGACACTGGGCTGCAAGGGCAGTATTCCAACATGATAGCAACCCCAAACAAACCTCCAAGACGAAGAAAGAGAAATACGAAGAAAGAAACTGAGGCTAAAGGTTCTGGACTGGCTAAACATGTATCCAGACCTAAACCCTATTGAGCATCTGTGGGGCATCCTCAAATGGAAGGTGGAGGAGCGCAAGGTCTCTAACATCCACCAGCTCCGTGATGTTGTCATGGAGGAGTGGAAGAGGATTCCAGTGGCAACCTGTGAAGCTCTAGTGAACTTCATGCCCAAGAGAGCTAAGGCAGAGCTGGAAAATAATGGTGGCCATACAAAATATTGTGGAGGCTAAACCAGACTTCGGATTCCAAATTTGCAATGTTTAAAAAGATGTAGAACTGAAAAACAAAATTCTTTCACCAAAGTCTTGCACGACTTTGGGTAAAACTAATTTTGCCTCCACAGAAGCAATACATTTTAATGCTGTATGGAGACCTGTAAAACAATATGTTCGAATGAATTCACTTCGGATCTATGATCCGAAGTTCGAATCGCTCAACACTAGTGACCCTCAAGAAACATTAGGAGCAAGGGCCTGCTGGTGACCATCTAAAACATTGGGGGCAAGGGCCTGCTACTGATCTGACCACCTAAAAAATTAGGGGTGAGGGTCTGCTGCTGAGCTGACCATGGAAAAAATTATGGGCGAGGGCCTGCTGCTGCGCTGACCTTCTAAAAAATTATGGGTGAGGGCCTGCTGCTGTGCTGACCAACAAAAAATTATGGTTGAGGGTCTGCTGCTGAGCTGACTCTCTAAAACAATAGGGGTGAGTGCCTGCTGCTGATTTGACCATGGAAAAAATTATGGGCGACGGTCTGCTGCTGAGCTGACCATCTAAAACATTATGGGTGAGGGCCTGCTGCTGAGCTGACCATCTAAAACATTATGGGCGAGAGCCTGCAGCTGAACTGACCATTTAAAACAGGGATGGCCAACCTGCGGCTCTCCAGATGTTGCAAAACTACAACTCCCAGCATGCAAAGACTGCCTACAGCTATCAGCCTACAGCAGGGCATTGTGGGAATTGTATTTTTACAACAGCTGGAGAGCCGCAAGTTGGCCAGCCCTGATTTAAAACATTATGGGCGAGAGCCTGCTGCTGAGCTGACCATCTAAAACATTATGGGCGAGGGCCTGCTGCTGAGCTGACCATCTAAAACATTATGGGCGAGGGCCTGCTGCTGAGCTGACCATCTAAAACAATTGGGGGCGAGGGCCTGCTACTGAGCTGACCATCTAAAACATTATGGGCGAGGGCCTGCTGCTGAGCTGACCATCTAAAACATTATGGGCGAGGGCCTGCTGCTGAGCTGACCATCTAAAACAATTGGGGGCGAGGGCCTGCTGCTGAGCTGACCATCTAAAACATTATGGGCGAGGGCCTGCTGCTGAGCTGACCATCTAAAACATTATGGGCGAGGGCCTGCTGCTGAGCTGACCATCTAAAACATTAGGGGCGAGGGCCCCCAGCAGTTCTAAATACCCGCTCTAACAAAATGCTGGCGGCAGGGCAGGCCAGCACCTCCACGGCGTAGAGCGCCAGTTCGTGCCAAGTGTCCAGCTTGGACACCCAATAGTTGTAAGGCACTGAGGGATCATTGAGGACGCTGACACGGTCTGCTACGTACTCCTTTACCATCTTCCAAAACTTTTCTCTCCTTGTGACACTAGGCGGTGCATCAGGGTGAGGTTGCTGGCGAGGTGTTATGAAACTGTCCCAGGCCTTGGAGAGTGTTGCCTTGTATCTGCTAGAAATGCTGTGTGTTCCCCTCGTTTCCCCTCCTCAGTTGCCCAAGGAACTACGTACTCTGCTGCCAGCGTTGTCAACTGGAAATTCTTGGAGCTATTTTTCCACAAGGACCTTCTGGTATTGCACCATTTTCCTAGTCCTCTCCACCACAGGAATGAGAGATGAGAAGTTCTCTTTGTAGCGGGGGTCGAGAAGGGTGAACAACCAGTAATCGGTGTTGGCCAAAATGCTAATAACGCGAGGGTCATGGGAAAGGCAGCATAACATAAAGTCTGCCATGTGTGCAAGAGTCCCAACAGACAAGAATTTGCTGTCCTTATCAGGAGGATGACTCTATATCTCCTCTTCCTCTTCCTCCTCTTCGGCCCATCTACGCTGAACAGATGGAATAAACCTGCTGTGGGTACTATCCTCTGTAGCGGAGGCAACCATCTCCTGCTCCTCCTCCTCATCATCATCTAATTCATGCTGAGAAGACGAATGGAGGGTGGTCTGGCTATCACCCTGTGTACTGTCTTTCCCCATTTCCACCTCTTCCACATGCAAAGTGTCCTCCTTCATTGTGAGCAGCGAGCGTTTCAGTAGACACAGAAGTGGGATGGTTACGCTGATAATAGTGGCATCGCCGCTCACCATCTGTGTTGATTTCTCAAAGTTGCGTAAAACCTCACAGAGGTCAGACATCCATGCCCACTCCTCGCTTGTGAAGAGTGGAAGCTGACTGGAAAGGCGACAAACATGTTGCAGCTGGTATTCCACTACTGCCCTCTGCTGCTCACAAAGCCTGGCCAACATGTGTAACGTGGAGTTTCAGTGCGTGCTCACGTTGCACAACAGTCGGTGAGCTGACAATTGATTGCAAGCGCTGCTGCAGTGTTGCAAAACCAGCGGCAGCTGTAGATGACTTTTGGAAATGGGCACACACGCGGCGCACCTTCCCCAGTAGCTCAGGCAAATTGGGGTAGGTTTTAAGAAACCGCTGAACCACTAAGTTGAACACGTGGGCTAAGCATGGTATGTGTGTGAGCTTGCTGAGCTCCAAAGCCGCCACCAAGTTTCCGTCATTATCAGACTCAACCATGGCTGGTTGTATGTTGAGTGGCGAGAGCCACAGCTCAGTCTGGTCCCTTATACCCTGCCACAGGTGTGCTGTTTGTCAAATAAACATTTTAGTTTAAAGGGAGTCTGTCAGCAGATTTACCCCTTTTTAACAGTTGCCATACCGTTGTAGCCACAAAACAGATGATTAACACAGTACCTTTATATGCTTTGGTGGACTTTTAAATATGCCAAAAACGAACTTTGATGAGGGCTCGCAAGTGCCCAGGGCGCAGTCCACCGGGTTGGAGCCCAGGCAGCTCTGCCTCTTCGGCTCTTATCCCTGCCCAGCCTCCTCCTCTGCCCGCCTATCTGTTGTCTCTCCCCCTCAGCGAGATCCCGCGCCGATGCGATAACTTCCTTGGCCGGGGCATGCGCACTGCCATGCCCATTGCTGACACGGCATCGCAGTAGCTTATGCGCATGCCCCGACCTAGGAAGTCATCGCAGGATAAGAGCCGAAGAGGCAGAGCTGCCTGGGCTCCAACCCGGTGGACTCCGCCCTGGGCACTTGCGAGCCCTCATCAAAGTTCGTTTTTGGCATATTTAAAAGTCCACCAAAGCATATAAAGGTACCGTGTTAATCATCTGTTTTGTGGCAACAGCGGTATGGCAACTGGGGTAAATCTGCTGACAGACTCCCTTTAAGCACGGCCTGTTGCTGCTTCCCCACTGCAGTGCTACACTGCTTACAGCTACTGACTGATGACTGACTGGTGCTGCATGCGGATAATTCAAAGGTGGAAGTGGAGGAGGAGGTAGAGAGGGAGAAGGGGGAATTGCAGCCACTAATGTTGGTGATGGCGGAAATCATGATGGAAGTAGGGCCCGCAATCCTTGGCATCGGTAGCACCTGTGCCATCCCAGGGTATAACTTGCTCCCGGCTTCCACAACGTTCACACAGTGTGCCATCAGGGAAATGTAGCATCCCTGGCCACAAGCACTTGTCCATGTGTCAGTCGATAAGTGGACCTTCCCAATAACTGCATTGGTCAGGGCACGGGTGATATTACGGGACACATGCTGGTGTAATGTGGGGACGGCACACTGGGAAAAATAGTGGCGGCTGGGGACTGAGTATCGAGGGACCGCAGCCACCATCAGGCTGTGGAATACCTGTGTCCACAAGCCTAAATAGCAACATTTCCAGGGCCAGCAATTTGGAAAGGTGCGCATTTAGTGCTATGGTCTGTGGGTGGGTGGATGTGTATTTGCACTTTCGTTCAAAGGCCTGGGGTATGGATATCTGTATGCTGCGCTGGGACCAGGGGCGTAGCGATAGGCTCATTGGCCCTGGTGCAAGAATTCAATTTGGGCCCCCCCCTACCCTCAATACCATTTCCTAACACCACCAAACCACTGCACGCCCAACGTGCCCATGCCCATATTGCTGATGATATAGCTGCCGCTTGTGCTGGAATCAGTCTATTGCCGAATGCACACGGCCGTGAACGGTCCGTGGTATCCCGGCCCGGATTCCTGCTGACAGCAGGAGCGCACTGACGCCGTGCGCTTCATGCCGCCACTGTACTTCAGTAATACACTCGTATAGATCATACGAGTGTATTACTGTAGTACAGTGGCGGCATGAAGTGCACGGCGTCATAGCAACCAATGACGCCGTGCACTCCTGCTGTCAGCAAGAATCCAGGCCGGGATACCACGGACCGTTCACGGCCTATATGTGTCATTCTGCAGCATGGGAGGTACATAGTTCTTAATTTTCCTTCACTTATCCTTTCAGTTTGCTTCATCATATGCCCGCCATTATTGCTCACACAGGGCTGGTCAGCACTGGAAATATGGGATTGCAACTGCAACCCCTATGGGAGCAGTGACTGTCACCATATTGCTGTGAGTGACTGATAATTATAGCTGCCGCTTGTGCTGGAATCAGTCACTCACGGCAATATGGTGACAGTCACTGCTCCCATAGGTGTTGCACTTGCAATCCCATATTTCCAGTGCTGACCAGCCCTGTGTGAGCAATAATGGCGGGCTTGGCGGCGTTGTTAATAACCCTGCTGGCATATGATGATGATGATATAGCATTAGCTGCCGCTTGTGCTATGAATGTGATGGTCTATGGGCCATAGACCATCACATAATTCATAGGACTCTGCTGTGACATCTAACAGTACTTGTAGGATAGCAGTAGTGGGTCCTCTTACTTGCAGAGCTTATTTGCAGCTGCACATGTGCTAGAACGGTGCTAGTAAGAGGACGCACTACTGCTATCCTATGTGATGGTAGTGTACTCTAGCTACTAGAAAGCATCCAACTGCCAGAGCAGAGACTGTCTCTGAGTCTCTGCTAGTCACGTCGCCACAGCCGCCCTCACGTCACTCACTCGGCACGCAGCTTCTCCTCCGCCGCTCCACTTCCGGACAGTACTGCCAGACCAACAGGGGTCAAGTCCTGGGAAAAAAAGTGTGGGAACTCACCCAAGATCCAGTGCCTCCGCATGAAGTCACAGCACGCGGCGTACGCAAAGGGCAGGGAAGGTCAGGAGGAGGAGCAAGCAAGTGCCTTATTTTTCGCCCTATAAGATGCACCTAGGTTTTAGAGGAGGACAATAATAAAAACATATTTTTCATTACACCTCAGGTCAGACCACCAATCAGACCCCCAATGTTAATCAGACCTCAGCTGACACCCCCAATAAGATCTCCAATGTTAATAAGAACCCAATAAGACTTCAGATCAGACCTCAGCTCAGACCTCAATATGAATGACCCCCAATCAGACCTCAGATAAGAGCCCCATGCCTTATAGCAGCCCCCAGTAGCCTCATAGCAGCCCCCAGTAGCCTCATAGCAGCCCCCAGTGCCTCTCCAGCAGCCCCCAGTAGCCTCATAGCAGCCCCTAGTGCCTCTCCAGCAGCCCCCAGTAGCCTCATAGCAGCCCCCAGCACTGATATTTATGATGTGCAAACGTTATACAGGAGATGTAGCGCAGGTAATGTAACTGTCCGCAGCGGACACCGTCTACGGAAAAAGTACACTGGATGTCACAGATATTTTTAGTATACGCACATGTTAAACAGGAGATACAGCGCAGATAATGTCGCTGTCCGCAGCATCTATGGAAAAAGTACACTGGATGTCACAGATATTTTTAAGATGCGCTACATCTCCTGTATAACGTGTGCGCAGGTAATGTCACTGTCCGCAGCGTCTACAGAAAAAGTACACTGGATGTCACAGATATTTTTAGGATGCACAAACGTTATACGGGAGATGTAGCGCAGTTAATGTAACTGTCCCCAGCGGACACCATCTACGGAAAAAGTACACTGGATGTCACATATTTTTAGGCTGCGCACACGTTACACAGGAGATGTAGGGCAGATAATGTCGCTGTCACCAGCGGCCAATCAATTGCAAGCTATTTAGAGCAGGTTGCGCTAAAAATATATATTGCTGCCAGACACAATTCTAACATTTTTGGCTCTATACACCACCACAATGGATTTGAAATAAAACAAACAATATGTGCTTTAACTGCAGCTTTAATTCGAGGGTATTTAAATCCAAATCAGGTGAACGGTGTAGGAATTAGCCTTCATCTGCTGCCCACATATCTGAACAGAAGGCCCTTCTCAGCTCCCTCCCATTGTCTCTGCCAACGCTACTTCTACAACAACTAACATCCACAGGAGCACCTGCAACAGCCAATATAGTTTGCTGAACAAGATGCAGTGGCGCACCAAAGAAAAGGGGGGGGGGGCAGGGGACTGTTTTCCTGGGTGCCAAATTCCAAGGGAACGCTGGAGTTTACAGTGAGGCACAGTAGCCAATGTTTTCCATTCCCTCCACTCAGCATAGGATGAAGACCACTAGGCCTGGGCCCTAGGAGGCAGTGGAACAGTGCAGTATGGTAGCAATGACATTATCATGACCCTGCAAGCAACCAGAGCTGTAAGCCAGAAATTAACTATGGCCTGCATTGTAAATGGATGAGTGGGGTTAGTATTGGCTTGGCCCAGGTGCCAGCACCCACGATACACCAGTGACATGATGAAACAGTTTTTTCAAGTGGTGTGCCATTATGATTGCAAGTTCCATACTGAGCTCCTGCCAGGGCTACTGCTGCCACTACTACTACTCCTATATAGCTGTATGTATCCTGCCTTGTCCATCAGGTTCTATAATTTACTGCTGCTGCTCCCAAAAAAGGTATAATTTTTAGACTGCTTCTTGAGAACAAGACACTGTTTTTTCTGATGCAACCATGTGTGCATAAACAAAGGCAGGTATCTACCTTCATTAGGGGATAGTTTTTGGACAGCCTGTTCAGAACAAGCCATTGTTTTTTATAGATACTATTGTGTGTTTTAATTAAATAAAAAAAAAACATTAAAAAATCTGACACTGCAGTGTGTTTTTAACAGGATGTTCGTTACCACCGACAAACTCACTGTCACTTTGGCATTACTAATTCTGTCTTTGCATTAAAGAGCTTGAATGAGTTTAGATACACCACCAGGAGACCCTAGAGCAGGGATGCTCAACCTGTGGCTCCCCAGCTGTTGTAAAACTGCAATTCCTCCCATGCTCTGCTGTAAGTTGATAGCTGGAGGGCCGCAAGTTGATCATCCCTGCCCTAGAGTGTCATACATTTCAATTCAGTCTAAACACTTTTGATTCAGGTTACATTTATTCATATCCGATTCGTTACAATTGGATCTGCAAATAATTTCAGGAAATATGCTCATCTGTAGCCACCGCCTGTAGCTAACACCAGTCTTCATAAAAATAAAAGATAGCACTGTTATAGTTTTAACCCCTCAGTGACCAGCCTGTTTCAGGCCTTAAAGGAGTTATCCCATGACTAATGTAAAAAATGAAAATCAGACATCATATAGTACATAACAATCCCCTTCTAACAAAGCTAGAACCAGCTGCACCTCAAATGGACCCAGAGATCTCCCCATTCATTGCTCTGCTAGATTTATATCAAACTGGCACCTAAAGGGGAGTGTCTTTTGTGCTGCAGCTAAGGGGGGGGGGGGTATCAGCTCTCCCTATCACAGCTCCAGAGGCAGTTGAAGGATGAAACTGAGCATGTGTGGCCATCTCAGTGAGCAGGACAAATAAATAAGAAAAAAAAAAGAACAGGTGGTGCTATACAGATACATTCTACTGAATAACTTGGTGGCTATACAACATTTTTTTATTGCATCCAATTACAGAAGTATTCAGGTCCAGGTGCTGGTTTGAAAACTGTAGAATAGTTTTCTTGGGACAGGTCCTTTAATGGACCTTTTTTTTTATTGTTGCCTTTTAAGGGCTATAACTTTTTTATTTGTCTGTCTATGTAGCCATACGAGGATATGTTTTTTTGTGGGACAAGTTGTAGTTTTTAATGGTGCCATGTTGGTGTACATATCACTTACTGATTAACTTTTAATAACTCTTTCTGGGATGGAGAAGGAAAAAACAGCTACCGCTGAGTTTTAAGGTATACATTTTGTGGTGGTCATTCGGCATAAATAACACAATAGCTTTATTCTCTGGGTCCGTGAGATTACAGTGATAGCAAATATGTATATATAATTTTATTATGTTTTACTGCTTTTGAACACAAAAAAAACTTTTTTAAAAGAAGAAAATGTTTTCGAATCGCCGCATCCCATGACCTGTAACTTATAATTTTTTTTCTTTCTACAGAGTTGTGTGAGCGCTTTATTTTTGTGGGGCATTTTGCATTTTTGATTGGTATTATTTTGGGGTACATCATTTTTTATTGCTTTTTGTTCCTTTTTTTGTTGGCGTATAAGCAAAAATCAGCAATTCTGGCATTTTTATTTTATTTATGGCATACACCATACATGAATAATTTTCCACTGAAAAACAGTTATTTAATTTAAAAAAAAGCTATTTAGACAAAATATGCATTAGACAAAATATGCGGATGACATTTAGTTTTTTCTGGATGGGGGGGCACAAATGTTGCCATACCTGATGGGGATAGTTAACCAGTTTGGACAAATTTCCGGTTTCAGGGTGAACTGGATGAAATCGGTGCTGCTCCCAGTTGGTTATGAAATTACGCGAACGGATATAAATGTTAAGATATTAAAATCTACAGAAGCATTTGAATACCTTGGAATAAAAATCAGTTCAAGGATCCAGGAGTATGTAGAACTTAATATTTCCCCCATGCTCAAAAGGGTTAAAAATAAAATAAGCACTTGGCAAAAATTACTGATTCGGCAGGTGGACCGAATTGCCATTATTAAGATGGTCCTGTTACCACAGATTCTTTATGTTATTTCATCATGCCCCTTGTGGATAGGGGATTGTTTTTTTAATGCATTGGAAGGAATGATAAATGATCTTATATGGGGGAAAAAAAGGGTTAGGTTGAAACAAAAATATTTATGGTTAGATGAAGAAAATGGTGGTCTGTCGGTTCCCTGTTTTAGAGGTTATTACTACGCATCCCAGCTTCAGTGGTTAATGACAGAGGATGACAGAATACGTCACTTTTTGATGGGTGAGTTTGAAGGTCTCCAATATAACATGATTAGTCTTTTGGAGACCGGGATTATAAAAATGAAGGGCAGGAAGTGTCCAATCAGCAATATGATGCACTTGGTATGGGTCAAAGTTAAAAAGTTATTGGGTATAAATTTTTCACTAAAGACTACCCCGATATGGGGGAATTTAAATTTAAGTGAGTTTTTAAGAGGTTAGATGATTATGTATTTTGGAAAAAAAATTGTATTAAGTACATCTCACAGATTGTGGTGGAAGGAAAAATTAGGACACTAGAGGAAATGGGGCTTAGTATAGAATTAGATACCCTCACACGGTTTAGATATTTCCGATTAAAACACGCATTTGAGTCAACCGAGAACAAAGAGTATTTAGTTACTGAACACTCAGAATTTGCTGAATTTTGTAATTACAGTATTGGGAGAAAAATATCAATCTCACAGATATATAAAAAAAATTTAAAGGGGGTTGGGGGGGTGATCAAATTTAATAGTGAAAATAAATGGGCATTGGATGTGGACTCTAACACTTTAGATTGGAGATATATTTATAAAAGTATAAAAGGAAGCACATTATCGAGTAATTTCCGGCTGATACAGTTCTTTATTCTTCACCGAATTTATATCACCCCTTGGGTGTTGAGTAGGATTATACATTTTCTGTTATATACTGCTGATATGAGAAAAGAAACAGAATAAAGATAGGGATAGATTCTCGATAGAAATAAGGATAAAAAGACATCAAATGCCTGTGAATGTTCGTGAATCTGTCAATGCTTATGTTATCTGTTCTTTGTTTTGTGTTTTTTTTTTTTTTGCTTTCTGGAACTTTTTATATGATGAAAATGAAAAATAAAAAAAGCTATTTTTTTAACTTTGATATTTCTTTATTATTTAGATTTTGTTTTTACTTTTTTAAACCATTCAATTGTCACACAAAGGGACTTTAACCAGCTCAGCTCCCCTAGCTTAAACACCCTTAATGACCAGACCACTTTTTACAATTCTGCACTATACTATTTTCACCGTTTATTGCTCGGTCATGCAACTTACCACCCAAATGAATTTTACCTAATTTTCTTCTCACTAATAGAGCTTTCATTTGGTGGTATTTCATTGCTGCTGACATTTTTAAATTTTAATTTTACTGAAATGTATGCAAAAAAATGAAATTTTTCACTTTCAGTTGTAAAATTTTTCAAAAAAACCGACATCTATATATAAATTGTTCTCTAAATTTATTGTTCTAAAAGTCTTTGATAAAAAAAATGTTTGGGTAAAAAAAAAAATAGTTTGGGTAAAAGTTATAGCGTTTACAAACTATGGTACAAAAATGTGAATTTCTGCTTTTTGAAGCAGCTCTGACTTTCTGAGCACCTGTCATGTTTCCTGAGGTTCTAAAATGCCCAGACAGTAGAAAAACCCCACAAATAACCCCATTTAGGAAAGTAGACACCTGAGATAAATATCTTGGTCAAATGCCAACTTTGTATAAAAAAATGGGAAAAGTTGTCTTTTGCTGAGATATTTCTCTCACCCAGCATGGGTATATGTAAAATGACACCCCAAAACACATTGCTCAATTTCTCCTGAGAACGGCGATACCACATGTGTGACACTTTTTTGCAGCCTAGGTGGGCAAAGGGGCCCACATTCCAAAGAGCACCTTTAGGATTTCACGGGTCATTTTTTACACATTTTGATTTCAAACTACTTACCACACATTAGGGCCCCTAAAATGCCAGGGCAGTATAATTAACCCACAAGTGACCCCATTTTGGAAAGAAGACACCCCAACGTATTTCGTGATGGGCATAGTGAGTTCATGGAAGTTTTTATTTTTTGTCACAAGTTAGTGGAATATGAGACTTTGTAAGAAAAAAATAATTCATCATTTTTCGCTAACTTGTGACAAAAAAAAAAATTCTAGGAACTCGCCATGCCCCTCATGGAATACCTTGGGGTGTCTTCTTTCCAAAATGGGTTCACTTGTGGGGTAGTTATACTGCCCTGGCATTTTAGGGGCCCTAATGCGTGAGAAGTAGCTTGAAATCAAAATGTGCAAAAAATGCCCTGTGAAATCCTAAAGGTGCTCTTTTGCCCACCTAGGCTGCAAAAAAGTGTCACACATGTGGGATCGCCGTACTCAGAAGAAGTAGGGCAATGTGTTTTGGGGTGTATTTTTACATATACCCATGCTGGGTGAGAGAAATATCTTGGCAAAAGACAGATTTTCCCATTTTTTTATACAAAGTTGGCATTTGACCAAGATATTTATCTTACCCAGCATGGGTATATGTAAAATGACACTCCAAAACACATTTCGCAACTTCTCCTGAGTACGGAGATACCACATGTGTGGCACTTTTTTGCAGCCTAGATGTGCAAAGGGGCCCAAATTCCTTTTAGAGGGGCATTTTTAGACATTTGGATCCCAGACTTCTTCTCACGCTTTAGGGCCCCTAAAATGCCAGGGCAGTATAAATACCCCACATGTGACCCCATTTTGGAAAGAAGACACCCCAAGGTATTCAATGAGGAGCATGGCGAGTTCCTAGAATTTTTTATTTTTTTTGGGGGGACAAGTTAGCGGAAATGTTTTTTTGTTTTTTTATTCTCACAAAGTCTCCTTTTCCGCTAACTTGGGACAAAAATTTCAATCTTTCATGGACTCAATATGCCCCTCAGCGAATACCTTAGGGTGTCTTCTTTCCAAAATGGGGTCATTTGTGGGGTGTTTGTACTGCCCTGGCATTTGAGGGTCTCCACAATCATTACATGTATGGCCAGCATTAGGAGTTTCTGCTATTCTCCTTATATTGAGCATATGGGTAATGAGATTTTTTTTTTCCGTTCAGCCTCTGGGCTGAAAGAAAAAATGAATGGCACAGATTTCTTCATTCGCATCGATCAATGTGGATGAAAAAATCTCTGCCAAAAAAAAAAAAAAGGAGGGGAAAGGCGTCTGCCAGGACATAGGAGCTCCGCCCAACATACATACCCACTTAGCTCGTATGCCCTGGCAAACCCGATTTCTCCATTCACATCAATCGATGTAGATGAATAAATCATTGCCGGGATTTTTATTTTATTTTTTTATATACAAAGTGTTTGCCAAAGCATATGAACACCGCCGCCCCCTCAGCTCATATGCCTTGGCAAACGTATCTTTTACTGCAGAGGAGAAATCTCGTCTTGCAGTGCCGCATACACCGACTTTTGTGTAATCTGACAGCGGCGCAATGCTTCTGTCAGAATGCACATCAGTGCTGCAGCTAGTCGATCGGTTGGTCCACCTGGAAGGTAAAAAAAACAAAACAAAAAAGAAAAAAACAGGCCGCAACGCAGTAAATTTATTAACTTTATAATAACATTTGTACGAAACATATAAACTTTGTTTAAAGGGAATCTGTCATCTGCTTTTACCATTTTAAGCTGGCACCATCACTATGTTGACTAAAGTACCTTATTTCCAGCAGTCTTCTTTTTACTTTATTTTGTTTTGAGTTTTGATATAAAAGCGCTTTTTATGTTATGCTAATTAGGGTCCAAGGTGCCCAGAGGGGTGTTTTTTTCACTCTCCGCTGCCCAGTGACACCCCCTGCAGTGCCCAAGAATGCTTCCTGATCATCAAATAACCTCCCACAGCCCGGCAAACGGTTCCACCCCCTCCCCACGTCATAGTCTACCTTATAGAAATGCCCTGTCCATCTTCCTGTCTGCGGCCAGAAAACTCGCGCAGGCACCTTGGATCCTAATTAGCATAACATAAAAAGCGCTTTTATATCAAAACTACCAAACAAAATAAAGTAAAAAGAAGACTGCTGGAAATAAGGTACTTTAGTCAACATAGCGATGGTGCCAGCTTAAAATGGTAAAAGCAAGTGACAGATTCCCTTTAACTTTTTGAACAGAACGTTAACTTTTTTGCTTAGCAGTGATTTTTTTGATTTTTTTTTACCTTTGTAGGACAAACCTCTCCTTCCCCATGGGACAATGTGCAAAGCGCAAATCGCCCAGAGACTTGGCGAAGTACATTATGCACTTTTTCCCAGGTGAAAGGAGAGGTTTGCAGCAGCTCTGTGTGCCTGTCCTGTGAGATGCAATCCCTATGCTAAGTGTACCTGTGTGTGGTACTTCCAGAAAAACTCCCCTAAGCATAGGGCAGGGTGGTCAGGGCAGTCAGGACAGAAATAGCGGGTGTCACGCCTTATTCCACTCCTGCTACAGACACAACATATTTTTCAGGGTGACGGTTGGGTTGAGGTACCAGCAACGACATTGGGGAAATGTCGCTCGTGTAGACGGCTCACTACACTGGTGGATGGGGCTACGGAACCTCCTGGATACAGGAGGTTCTCGATGATCTCTTCCTGAAATTTGAGGAAGGATCCTGTTCTCCCAGCCTTACTATAGAGAGCAAAACTATTATATACAGCCAATTGAATTAAATATACAGACACCTTCTTATACCAGTGTCTGGTGCGTCGGGAAACTAAATAAGGAGCCAACATCTGGTCATTGAAGTCCACCCCTCCCATGAGCGAATATAGTTGTGGACACAGAGGGGCTTTTCAATGACACTGGTTGCTCGTTCAATTTGTATTGTCGTGTCTGCGTGAATGGAGGAGAGCATGTAAACGTCACGCTTGTCTCTCAATTTCACCGCGAGCAGTTCTTCATTACACAAGGCAGCCCTCTCCCCCCTTGCAAGACGGGTGGTAACAAGCCGTTGGGGGAAGCCCCGGCGACTAGGTCGCTCGGTGCCACAGCAGCCAATCTGTTCTAGGAACAAATGCCCGAAGAGGGGCACACTTATGTAGAATTGTCCACATAAAGATGGTACCCCTTGCCAAATAAGGGTGACACCAAGTCCCAGACTGCCTTCCCACTCCTCCCCAGGTAGTCAGGGCAAGCCGACCAGCTCCAGGGTCTGATCTTTACCCTCATAGATCCGAAATTTGTGGGTATAGCCTTTGGCCCTTTCACAGAGCTTATACAATTTGACCCCATACCGGGCGCGCTTGCTTGGGATGTAATGTATAAGGGACTCGTCTACGCAGATGTTTTGCTCAGGGGTATACAAATCTGCAAATTTGTTGTTGAAGTGGTCTATGAGGGGCCAAATTTTGTGGAGCCGGTCAAAAGCTGGGTGGCCTCTGGGATGGGAGGTGGTGTTGTCGCTAAAGTGCAGGAAACGCAGGATGGCCTCAAATCGTGCCCTGGACATGGCAGCAGAGAACATGGGCATGTGATGAATTGGGTTCGTGGACCAATATGACCGCAATTCATGCTTTTTGGTTAGACCCATGTTGAGGAGAAGGCCCAGAAAATGTTTTAATTCGGAAACTTGGACGGGTTTCCACCGGAAAGGCTGGGCATAATAGCTTTGGCGGCTATAAATTGAGTGGCATACCGATTTGTTTCTGCCACGACTATGTCCAAGAGCTCCGCAGTCAAGAACAGCTCAAAAAATCCCAGTGCCGAACCGATCTGAGCTGTCGCAACCCGGACTCCAGACTGGGTGGTGAAAGGGGGAACTAATGGTGCGGCTGAAGTTGGGGACTGCCAATCAGGGTTTGCCAGCACCTCAGGGACTCTAGGGGCTCTACGGGCCTGTCTGTGCGGTGGCTGTGACGGGGTAACTATTGCACGTGCCACCGTACCAGCTTCAACTGCCCTTCTGGTGCTCGCCACTTCACCATGTTGTACGTCAGTGCTGGTACTAGGTCCAGGGTGGGCTGCGCTGCTGGTGTATGCCTCACCACGTAATCCGACAGCACCAGCCCCACTCTCCTGCCCTTGAAGCGGATCCTGCGCAACCTGTGGTGTATCAACACGGGGCCGGGTACGCCTGTTGGTATCAGGGACCTCAACCTCCTCGTCCGAACTTTGGGTCAGACTGCCACTGCTTTCTACAGGTTCATATTCTGACCAGCTGGATTCGTCAGATGAGGGTTCCCATTCCTCATCCGACTGGGTCAGAAGCCTGTAGGCCTCTTTAGAAGAATACCCCTTATTTGACATTTGGACTACTAAATTTAGGGGGTATTCCCTGAGACTACCCAAGAAAAAAAGCAAGTCTGTCTTACAAATGGGAGGCTAGTGAAGTACCGGAAGCCGCTGCGATTGATAAAAAATATCAAAACTGATACGTCACGTTTCACTCTCTCCTGCTGGCCTCCTCCCCTCCATGCTCCCGGCTCCGTCCGATCAGAGCGCTGATTGAGCGCAGACCGCCTCAGCGTGTTGCCATGCCCCAGTGCCGTTAGTGTCTCCTTGGGCTGTCCTGTCCTGGAGTGCCGGGGGTCCTGCGATCTACTTACCGACCTGGCTGCTGGCTGCCACCGCTCCCTTCTGGCTCCTGGTTCCGGTTCCTGCTGTTGGTCTGTTCTTCTGTGTTCCTGGGTCCTGTCCCGTCCGGATCTTCCGTCTCCCTCCTCGGCTGCCCTCTCTCCTCTGCGGTGTGGCGTGTGTCCGGATCGGTGCGCTCTCCTCAGCTGCTCACCAGTTTCCTGGTTCGCTTGCTGTTGGCTCCCTCTGCTGGTGATCGTTGGGATTTTTTTTTTTTTTTTTTTTTTCCATTTTGAAAACCGTTTTGCCTGCAGTCTCTTCCTTCCCGATGTGGCCACTTGTCATCTGGATCTTTTGCCATCCTGAGGACCCTTGCCCCCCTCGTCGGGCCACGTGAGAAACCCATTAACGTGACGTTATTGTTATTTTACTAAGTTTCCCGGCTGCACAGAGCCTGAATTTGGTGTTTCCCCTCCCTGTGTGGTGGTGGAGAGGGAGGGATAAAGGGGTGAATAGAGGGATAAGAGAAGAAAGGAAAGGGCCAATAAAGAGAAGTAAAAAGGAAGGAATAGGAGCAGAGGGAAAGAAGTAAAGGGGATATAAAGAAGAGTGTAAATTATAGCAAAGAAGGGAAAGGAAAAAAAAGAAAAAGATTAAAAAGAGGTTAAAGGGAGGGAGAAAAAAAAAAAAAAAAAAAAAAAAAAGAGGTGGAAGGGAGAGACGGGAAGGAAAAAAAGAAAAAGAAGGAAAAAAGAATGGCCCCAAAACGACGGTCGATCGACTCCTCTGTAACAAAGCTGGGCTCCAAGACCCCAGAGAATAAAATTGATAAGTTCTTGAAGTCACCCTTCCTAAATGAAAAGAACTTAGCCAAAACAAAATCCTCTGCTAATCTGAAAAAATCTGCTAAGACTCCCCAAACTGACAAATTTTCTGAGGACGGTTTAGTGGAGGTAGATCAGGAAGCAGGGGGGGAGGATCTATCTGCTCAGATGCGAACCGAACATGACCCTTTCGTTCTGGATAAAATTCTCTCGGCCGTGGAGCACAATGGCACCTTAGTGCAAGAGATGTCCATCCAATTAGGGTCTGTACAGAGCGATATTTCTGTAATAAGAGAGAACCTGGTAAAGATCCGCGAGCGAGTCCTTAATGTGGAAAAAATAGTGGACTCTTTGCAAACCGATATTAACATGTTAAAATCTAAAACTTTGTCTCTTGCTTCAGAAAATCAAGCACTACATAATAAGCTAGAGGTCGGACTTTGAAAATAGGTCAAGGCGAAACAATGTCCGCATAATTGGTTTCCCAGAGGGAGTGGAAGGCCGACACTTAGAGGAACAACTTAAAGATGTGGTCTTGCATAACCTAGGCAGTGACTACTTTTCTTCCATGTTTCAGATAGAAAGAGCCCATCGCATCCCAGGAGGGAAACCTATTCCAGGGAGGCCGCCGCGAGCAATCTTAATGAAATTATTATCATCCATGGATAGAGACATGATACTGAAAAGAGCAAGAGAATGTACTCCTGTTGAGTATCAGGGCACTAGGTTGCTCTTTTTTCCTGACTATGCTCGGCAGACTCAGGAAAAAAGAAGAAATTTCATAGAGATAAAGAAACGCCTGGCATCAAAGGGGATTAAATATTCCCTACAGTATCCAGCGAAACTAAGAGTGATCCATAATGGGACTTCTCTTTTTTTTGAAACACCACAGCAAGCGCTGGATTGGATGGAGCAAAGGGATATTTGAAATCGTGCACTATTATGATTGAAATGTTGGAGGGGGGATGGAGCGGGGGAGGGGGAGATTGGCTTGAGGTTAGAGGTTCGCTGATTGGGCGGATCAATAGAAAGGGGGGATGGGGTGGAAAGGGGAGGGGGGGAAAGGGAACCCACCTTGCAGGTAGGGGTGTTTTTTTTTTTCCCCTTTGTTTGTCCTGTGTCTGTTTCCGTAGCAGTGAAGGATGGCCACTAGAATTGTAACTTGGAATGTTAGAGGGCTCGGGGAAAGGGTCAAAAGGCAAGCTATTATGGATGCATTAAAAAGATACCTTCCAGCAATTATTTGCATAGTAGAAACTCATCTTACTAAAGAAACTGTGTCTGCTTGACAACGGGATGGTATTCTCAATCTTACCATTCCACCTTTACCAGCTCCTCTAGGGGCGTTTCAGTTCTGATTCATAATTCTGTGGATTTTATCCTTATAGAATCTTACATAGATGATCAGGGCAGATTCATCTTTCTGCATGGTAAGCTGCATGGGCATAGTTATATTCTTGCCTTTTTCTATATACCTCCGCCTTTTTCAATGCACCCACTGACTCAGTTGATGCTTTTCTCTGAAAGGAGGCCAGAATGCCGGTTAGTCCTGATGGGGGACTTCAATGCGGTCATGGACCCCAACAGAGATAGATTCCCATTAGATGTAGATCGAGGGAGGAATTTATGTAATTCACCGTTGCCACAGTTTTGCTTGGAGGTTGGAGTGGTGGATATATGGGAACATCTTGGTGGAGGAAAGAGAGTATACTCTTGTGTTAGCCGGGGTGGTAGAGCAATGTCTAGGATCGATTTAGCATTTACTAATGAGAGCAACTTGCGTAATATCCGGAAGATACGATATGGGGTAAGAACAGTCTCGGACCACTCGCCCGTACTGGTTGAGGTTTGCACTGGGGAGAACAATGATAACAGGGGGCTAGGATTTAAGCTGAATCCATACTGGCTTACTATTATGGATAACCCTCAGTCTATTAAACTATTGATATCCTCCTTTTGGGAGGTGAACTTCCCCTCTGCTGACATCAATATAGTATGGGACGCCCTGAAAGCATATCTGAGGGGGGTGTTTATAAGTGAGATTGCTGCAGCAAAGAGAATATTTAAGAAAAAAGAGGAGGAACTGGTCAAGGCTGCTGCAGATACAACTGAACGATTTACCAGCCAACCTTCCGAGCATAACAAGGAAGAGATGCAGAAGGCCAGTTGTTGTTTGGAGAAATATATAATAGAGAAAGCAAACCATAGAGTATTCTTTAAGGGCTTAAAATATTTTTCGGAGTCCGGACGCCCTGGTAAGCTTTTAGCCAGGATAATTACACAACAAGATAAGAAAAATCAATCTATTGTCTCGATTCGTAACACAGAGGGGGAAATTATAACAGACCCAGAAGGAATTAGGGATGCTTTTTTAAAATATTTCTCTCATATATATAGCTCCTCTCTTGGTTTGTCATCCGATCTGGCGACGCAGTTCTTGGAGAGGATTCCACTTTCTACTTTAAGTGAAGCCCAAATAGAGTATCTGGAAGAGGAGTTGTCTCTTTCGGAGCTCCAGGAGGCCTTGGGGTCTATCTCGGGGAACTCGTCGCCAGGGATGGATGGCCTTCCATACGAGGTTTACCGTAAATACAGCGATGTGATTCTTCCCCAGTTACTAGAGGTTTTTTCCCAAGCAATACAGGGAGGGGGTCTACCTTGCTCTATGATGGAAGCTCTTATTGTTTTAATTCCCAAAAAGGATAAAGACCCGCTAGAAATGAGTTCCTATAGACCAATTTCTTTACTAAATACTGACGCTAAGCTACTATCAAAAGTTTTGGCTAGGAGGCTTTCGCGGGTCATATCCACCATTATCCACCCAGATCAAAATGGCTTTATGCCAAAGAGAGGCACCCATCATAATTTGCATAGGTTATTTATGAATATTCAGTCTCCGGGGTGCGGCTCCCGCTCCATCCTGTCGTTGGATGCTACTAAAGCCTTCGACAGGGTGGAGTGGATTTTTCTCTGGGAGGTGATGAAAAAAATGGGATTTGGTCCGAGATTTATGTCGATGGTGCAGTTATTATATGGCTCTCCAGTTACCAGGATTAGGATTAATGATACGATCACTGAGAGTTTTTCCCTAGGAAGAGGCACCCGTCAAGGATGTCCTCTTTCCCCCCTCTTGTTTAACATTTATATTGAACCCTTAGCAGTTACTATTAGGCAAGACTTGCAGGTGTCCGGCTTCGGTGTAATGGGGAAGCATGATCGCGTATCCCTCTATGCAGACGACATCTTGGTTTTTGTCCATCAAACAGAAACCACTCTTCCTCGAATAATGGATTTGGTGGGTTCTTTTTCTGCTCCGTCTGGTTTGCAGATTAATTGGGAGAAGACTGTTCTCCTCCCTATAGATGAGTTGCGAGGCGACTGGGACAACCAGCTAACAATCTCCGATTCAATAAAATACCTGGGGATTTCAGTCTCTGCCAAACCTCAGGAATACTTACAACTCAACTTGATTCCCCTGCTGAAAAAGCTGAGAGCCAAGATTAAGATATGGCAAAAAATCCTGCCCGCAAGAGCGGATAGAATCTCTCTAATAAAAATGGTAGTGCTGCCCCAGGTTCTTTATGTCCTGCGCAACTCGCCTGTATGGATCACGGACAAGTATTTTAGATTGATAGAGCGGATGCTTAATGATCTACTATGGGGGAGGAAGCGCGTGAGACTGAAGGCACTCTATTTTTCCATGCCCTATAATCAGGGAGGTCTTAACCTCCCTCATTTTAAGGGCTATTTTGTGGCCTCTCAACTTTGTTTTTTTAATGATTGGGAAAGTAGCCATTTCTGCAACAGAGTGGTGAAAGACTCAGGTTTTTCGGACTTTTTTACCATACTGGAGTCCGATTACTTATCAAATCCACAGACTGGGTATACACTTTTTTGCAGAATGGCTATAAAGACGTGGCTGGTTATAAGGAGCTGGTGTGGAGTCAAGGCATCACTTATTTGTACTCCACTATGGCATAACTCAAAGCTCTTGGAGTTAGGGGATTTGGGTTGTTGCCAGTATTGGAGGACTAAGAATGTTCAGTACTTATATCAGGTGGTCAGTGGCGGACAAATCCTGTCCCTGACGGAGCTAAGGCAAAGAATAAACTTGGGTGAGGTGGCTTGGTATGCATACTTTCAATTGAGGTCAGCACTTTCTAGTACTTTGAATAGTCACCTTTTTTCTATAGATACTCCTCAATTTTTACATGACTTACTCTGTAAAAAAGCTGTCACGAGAATTAAAATATCACATTGTTATAGACACTTAATGAAAGAATTTTTTTTGGGTGTTCTTTCTCCAGGACAAAGATCCTGGTCTTCTGTACTTTTAGAGATGGGTCCCCCAGATTGGGAGAATATAGGGAAAAGTTTAAGATTAGTTTCACATAATTTTAATCACACTGTTGTACAATTCAATATTTTGCACAAAATATATGTGACACCTATGTGGTTATATAGGAGAGGACTTAGAGCCTCCTCTGACTGCCCACGCTGCGGCGATTCCGAGGCAGATCATTTACATTTGTTTTGGGACTGCCCAATGGTGAGCAGCTATTGGAGATCGGTCCAAATTAACTTGGATCGTAAACTTAATATTGTTGTCCCTCTGTCCCCCAGGATATGGGTCCTGGGAGATTTATCAGAGGTTAATTACCAGCCTATAAAACGCCAACTATTGATCAAGGTAATGTTTTTGGCCAGGCTTCTCATCTCTAGATTATGGTTTTGTTCTTCTGCTCCAGATTGCAACCACTGGTTAAGCCTGGTTGAGAAAGTGAAAAGTTATGAGAGGATTTTGTATAAACAAAGAGGATCCTATCTAAAGTGGGGCAAATTGTGGGCAGATTGGGACCAGCCTAAATAATTAATCTGGGTTATATATACATTTAATTTTATTTTTTTTTATTTTTTTCCTGCAAGGTGGGGGGGGGGGGGGGCTTGGCGGGGTGGGCTGGGGATGATCCTATTAGTCCGGCCTTTTCTATATGAATCATAAATAGTAAAGGAGGTGAAGCTGCAATTGGGTACTGGAGTATCTCTAGGAATGCTGGGGGATGGCGGGACCTTCCGGCATTAAACAATGGCTAAAATTTTTTAACTGAACCATAGTACCGTGCCGGCTATGGGCGGGGACCCGGGGCCCGGGATATTGGGCAGCCCGGTGACTGGGTGTGCCCTAGGACGCGGCTCTCTCTGTCAGACACGTGGCTCGACTGCAGGCAGTGATATGACACATGTTGTATGGGTACCAAGAGGTGTTCTCTCAGCGGGACAGAGCCGGTTTTAGGTAGTGCTCATGTTTACATTTTCCCTAAATGCCGGTGATCACCGAGTGATACTCGAGTTGAGTCCCTTTATATGTGAGACACTAATGTGGACATACGTGAGGTACGGTTAAGTCGGGCATTAAATTCTTAATTTAACTACATGGGGATGAGGCAGCAAAATATGTAAGAGGTTCCTTTTCCACTGCGATAGAAGACTGCTGGACCCCCAAACTTGTTTTATGAAATGCTTGCGATCAAAGATTGCAGTAGGCCCGCTACGTACGGTTAATGTGAGTATCGGATGAATGGTTACATGGTTGTCAATCCTGTCAATTTCTTACCCATGATCGGGGGAGAGAGCGCGGGGAGCGCGCTCGTTCCCTGGTGGCCGCCCGGGCTGCGGGCCCCTGACCTTTTTCCCCTGTATAGACAACAATATGTCAAGTGGGATGTTCTGTGTGTTTGTTTTGCCTCATTAGGCTGTGGATGACGGACGTATCCCGCTTTTCCCCCAGCAAGTGAGATCTCCATTTGTATTCTTGTTGTCTCCATAAGCAGGGATACTTGTATGAAATTATTCTTAATTATGTTGCAAATCACAAATTTACGGACTGAAGGATTTTATAATATTATAATTGTAATATGGATATGAATTTTTGCATTATAAATTGATAGAATATATTTAAATAAAAAAAAATAAAAAAAACAGATTTTTTTTATCGCCGCAGCGCTTGTGAAGTGATTGCGCAGTGATAAAAAAAAAATAATTTTTTTGGGCACTGCGGCGGGGCGGGCGTGGGTGAACGCACATGTGGGCGACCGATCAGGCCTGATCGGACAAACACTGCGTTTTGGGTGGAGGGCGAACTAAGGTGACACTAATACTATTATAGATCGGACTGTGATCAGTTTTGATCACTTACAGATACTATAAAAGTACAAATGCTGATTAGTGATACGCTAATCAGCGAATCAGTGACTGCGGGCGATCAAGGGGTGATCAAGGGGTTAATTGGGGTGATGGGGGGTGATCTGGGGCTATGTGTGGTGTTTGGTGTGTACTCACTGTGATGTCTGCTCCTCTGCTGGAACCAACCGACGAAGAAGCAGAGAAGCCATTTAACACCTTATATTTATAAATATAAAGTGTTAACTGGCTTCTGATTTGGTTTTTTGAAAATCATCAGCCTGCCAGCGATGATCATTGGCTGGCAGGCTGATGATGAAATACTCCTCTAACTTTTGCCGGCCCACAATGCGCATGCACGTCTCGCGAGATGACACATAGATGCATGACTCTGCCTGAGACAGCCGCCTCCGGACCGCGATCCTGCGTTAGGCATTCTTTTTATTGCTCCTAAAATACTTAGCAATTTTCCTGTAAAGCAATGTATTTTAATGTCAGTGCTATACTGACATTCACCATCAGGTTGCGCCAGAGAGGCAGAGCCTGCTGGAAAACGTTAGAGGCAGGTCTGGGGCCTTTAATAGGCAATGGCCTGCATGCACTGATACACCCAGCAATCTCATTTGCGGGGTGCCGATGGGAGACAGAGGGAGTCTCTCCCTTTCTAATGGCTTACATGCCTTGGGTTCTATTACCAGTAGCATGTAAGGTGTTAAACAGCCAAGATCAGCACTCCTTATGGTCCGGGCCGTTATTACAGGAGTACGGCAGTTATGTTACAGCCATGTTCCTGCTCTCCTCCATGAAAAGACAGCGGCCCAGCCACAGTCACAGTGGCCCCTTAGCGACCTCCTTAGGTTTATTGGTGGTCACTGAGGGGTTAAATACTGTTGCCTGTGCAGCTATTGCTAATTCATTGCAATAGCCTCATTGAACAAATGAATAAATAACAGCCAGCAATAATACATGTTATAGAAAGCTTTTTATCAGTTTTCTTGTTTCTTGCTCCCTTTTTCTATCTAGTGTGAGCAGAAAGTTTAATTATCAATAGACTTCTGGGAAAATGGGAGTGAGTCACACTCATCAATTGTCCTTCCACCCTAGAGACCTAGGTGGAGCTATTTCGCCTTTCGACAGACTGTAACAACATTAGGAATGTTCCCTCTTGTAAGGTCCTTTTATTCACCAAGCTTGTTGCCCCACGTGAGTTCAGTAAAAGCTCTATTTCCAAGTTACAACTGTGTCCACCTGTTTCCTTCCACCACCCTTGAGTGGCAAGTCACGTATCCCACTTACTGGCCAAAAGATCCTGGGCAAGGTCTGACCCTCTCATATGTAACATAGTAATAAAATAGTATCAAAAAATAGTAATAAAATGTTATTTAAGATTAAAAAATAATAAACTGTCCAGCCCATCAGTATCAGTAACATAGCACAAACTTAGTGCTTTATTGACTGCCTCCGCTTCCTATTTGCATAGAGTTTTGACAAAGCAATCATTAGCAAAAGATTTCACAGCTCACCAAAGACCCAGTGAGAAGTGTATAAATATCAATGATTCTTTCAGCTCTATGGTTCATGATCCAGTCCGTCAGATGATTTAACTGAAGTTGTCAACACTCATAGAAAACATATTTGTTTTGACTTTCCCTTGGTAACAGTAATTCAAGTAATGACAGCCCTTCCGAACTACTCCTAGGACACTATGTGCCCTCTTGGCACCCTTCATTCTATCACAATATTCATCATCAGGCTGCCCTTTATGTACTCCCAGTGCTCTATACTAATATACACAGAATGCCTGGGTGTTTTTATGTATCGTCTAATGGTCTGTATTTTTAGCAGAGGTACGGAAAATCACATTCTTAGAAAGCGAGCCACTAAGAGAGAAAAACGCCTCCGTTTCTGTATAAAGACATCAAGTTTCTCTGTAATAGGAGAATACTTTAGAGGAATGCACTTTGTAAAATTATGAACGACTGACTTAATGGAATGATTGAATGATATGTGGGGGTTTCAGGAAGTTGGTAGAAGATTCAGCTATATAGTACGCATCATGCTTTGGCTTTGAAGTTATATTTATATATCTAAAAAAACTCTTTTAAAGGGAATTTGTCACCAATTTCAAAGGGGTTCTCTGGGCTTTTAATAGCGATGACCTCTCCTTAGGCCATCAATATCAGATCGGCAGGGGTCCGACACCTGGCACCCCCGCCGATCAGCTGTATGAAGGGAAGGCGCGCACAGTACGCACGTGCCTACTCCCTTTCTGCTTACTGCTGCTATGTCTATGGTGAGCAAGAAGGGAGAAGGGAGACGACACATATGCACCTTCGGTTTATACAGCTGATCATCATGAGTGCCGAGTGTCAGACCTCATATTGATGACCAATCCTGAGGATATTAAAAGCCCAGAGAACCCCTTTGAGAACCCCTTTGAGCTGTCCTATATGAGCAAGGCATAGTAGTGACAGATCACGATAACCGCAGTGTCACAATCACTTTTTCTCATGCGCACTTTTCATAAAATTCCACTCAATCACTGGCAGCGCGAGCCCAGCACTTTTGGTACTCCATCCTGTGGATGGTTGTCAGCTTTCATACCGTGCTGTGCATAGATTAGAGTGGCATAGAAGATTCGGCAGCTCATGAATATCGAGGACTGCAGATCGCTTGCACAGAATGGAGAGGAATAAATCCTCAGCTCACTCAGCAGCAGAGAAACAGTGAAGTTATAGAAAGTACTGTCCAAAAAAGAAAGTCACCCTGCACTGTGATAAAGGTCTCTGTCTTTCTGTCACCCAGGGCAACAAAAATCTAGTGCCAAAATCCTTTAAATGGGTTTTTGGAACTTTTATATTGAAGGTCCATCCTTGATATATCGTTAAAGAACTGCTCCAGCAAAAAATGTTATTCTCTGACCTGTTAGAAAGGTACACAATGTAATTTGTAGTGAATGTTATCTTTTTACCAGTGACTGTATTTGTGAGCTATCCACTACCTTCTGATCCTCAGCTGTGTCATATGACCAGCAATCAGACTTTCCAAATAACACACCTTATGTGTGGACAGGAAGTCGGTTTCTCTATGTATTCATATGAGAGCCTCAATATCAGTCTCATTGGAATGAATAGAGAAGTAACTGACTTCCTGTCCTGTGTTAGATGGAGATCAGAGAGTCGGTGACATGATACAACTAAAAATTAGAAGGTACGGGATAGCTCATAAATACAGTTAATGATGAGAAAATTACATTCACTACAGATTACATAATGTACTTTTCTAGAAGGTCAGAGAATATTTTTTGATGTCGGACCGCTACTTTAGGGGCAGTTTTGGTCTTAAAAGATCCCTAACTTTTCAAAAACGTTTTGATATGTCATAGATACATATCAGAAGTTTTGAATGATGCGGGTCTGAGTTCTGAGACTCCCACTGATTTCTAGAACAAGAGGAGACACATCTTTTATGGTCAATTTTGGTCAATAGGCTCGGTGTTTATTTGTGGAAAAACAAAAAAATTTATGAAAATTTAGAAAAAAATAGCGGTTTTTAAAATTTTAATGTCACTGCTCATAAAACAGAGGATGCCATACAAATGACTCAGCAATTTGAGATGGCCTTGCGGTTCGCCCGGCGGTAGTTTTGTGGTGAACTTTGCGCGTTCGCGATTTTCTGAACATGCAAACATATAGCGCCATATTCTTTTGCATTGCGCCAAATTTAACCCATGACACATCCATCTGGTGGGACAGGACAGCCAATTGAGACGTTTTAGCACATGGACACACCCCCACCCTATAACAAAACCCGATCTGGCAGCCATATTACATTCTGTGTTTTGCCAGTGTAGGGAGAGGTTGCTTTGTGGAGCAGGGACACGCTGTTAGGGACACCAAATGCTAGTTAATAGGGCCACAAAAGTCTTTTTAAGGACTGGTATAGGTGTGCTATCGATAGGTGTGATATACTGAGGGGTGTGATATACTTATAATATACTTTCCAACATAGAAAGCATATTATTGTGCATTTGTATTGTGCAGCAGTTGTGTGCGGTTCTGCTGCGATACTGCAGTTATATAGAGGAACAAGCGTTATTGGAACTATTTGCAACGGGTGTGATATACCTGTTGCCCCAAAGAAAACTGATTGAGGGGTGTGATATACCGGCTTCCACAAAATACTGATTGATGGCTGCGATATACCTGTTGACCCAAATAAACAGGGTGGTGTGATATAACTGTTGTGGCAAAAAAATAATAACTAAGGTGTGTGAAATATCTGCTTCCACAAAATACTAATTGAGGGCTGCAATATACCTGCTTCCACAAAATACTGATTAAGGGGTTCGACATACCTGTTTCCACCAAATATTGATTGAGGCCTGCGATATTCCTTCTTCCACAAAAATACTGATTAAGGCCTCTTTCACACTACAGTATGTTGAATTCAGTGTTTTGCGTTCCGTTTTTCACGGATCCGTTGTTCCGTTTTTTGCTTCCGTTGTGGTTCCGTTTCCGTTCCGTTGTTCCGTTCCGTTTTTCCGTATGGCAAATACAGTATACAGTAATTTCATATTAAAAATTGGGCTGGGCATAACATTTTCAATAGATGGTTCCGCAAAAAACGGAATGGATACGGAAGACATACGGATGCATTTCCGTATGTGTTCCGTTTTTTTGCGGACCCATTGACTTGAATGGAGCCACGGACTGTGATTTGCGGCCAAATATAGGACATGTTCTATCTTTTCAACGGAACGGAAAAACGGAAAAACGGAAATACGGAAATGGAATGCATACGGAACACATTCCGTTTTTTTGCGGAACCATTGAAATGAATGGTTCCGTATACGGACCGTATACGGAACGCAAAAAACGGACCGTATACGGAACGCAAAAAACTGTAGTGTGAAAGAGGCCTAAGGGGTTTGATATACCTGCTTCCACCAAATGTTGATTGAGGCCTTAAATATATCTGCTTCCACAAAATACTGATTAAGGGATTGATATACCTGCTTCCACCAAATATTGATTAAGCCTACAGTAAAATTGTTATCCACTGACCGTCTAATGTACCTCCAGCCACATCATCACTTGATGTTTTCTGTCCATTGAATGCCTAATTTTTGGGGTTTGTACTCCCGTGGCCTAAAATAAAAATGTTCTAAGCTCCAGCAGGGCACATTTTTGAGAGTTTCCCTTTAAGACACATAAACATGGCCCCTGATTAAAATACATATTTTTTGTGGGAATTTTTGCCATTTTTGTTGTTGGACTATTTGTGCACATCTAGTAAGTATTTGGTGGCTGCAAATATTACCTGAAGGTTTTTTAGGTTCACCTGCCTTTAAAGTCAATGGGGCCCGCCGTGAACATTTGATCGCAAACACGCTTTTGCGAACCGCCCCGGTCGATGTTCATCCATCACTGTCAGCAATTAACATTTACCATATACAGTCATGTGAAAAAATTAGGACACCCTTTGAAAGCATGTGGTTTTTTGTAACATTTTTAATAAAAGGTTATTTCATCTCCGTTTCAACAATACAGAGAGATTAAAGTAATCCAACTAAACAAAGAAAACTGAAGAAAAGTCTTTTCAAGATCTTCTGTAAATGTCATTCTACAAAAATGCCTATTCTAACTGAGGAAAAAGATAGGACACCCTCACATGTATTCCCTCTTAAATTGGCTCAGATCTCACACAGGTATATCACACCAGGTGCACATAATTAGTAGATCGTTACTCTGCATGTTGAATGAGGCTTGCCCTATTTAAACCTCAGACATTTAGTTTGGTGTGCTCCTGACTGTTGAAGTGAGAGTGAGCACCATGGTGAGAGCAAAAGAGCTGTCAGAGGACTTCAGAAAAAAGATTGTAGCAGCCTATGAGTCTGGGAAGGGATTTAAAAAGATCTCAAAAGATTTTGAAATCAGCCATTCCACTGTCCGGAAGATAGTCTACAAGTGGAGGGCTTTCAAAACAACTGCCAACATGCCCAGGACTGGTTGCCCCAGCAAGTTCACCCCAAGAGCAGACCGCAAGATGCTAAAAGAGGTCTCCAAAAACCCTAAAGTGTCATCTCGAGAACTACAGCAGGCTCTGGCTACTGTTGATGTAGAAGTACATGCCTCTACAATCAGAAAGAGACTGTACAAGTTTAACTTGCATGGGAGGTGTGCAAGGAGGAAACCTTTGCTTTCCAAGAGAAACATCGAGGCCAGACTGACATTTGCCAGAGATAAAGTTGACAAAGACCAGGACTTCTGGAATAATGTTCTTTGGACAGATGAGTCCAAAATTGAATTATTTGGACACAACAGCAGAGGACATGTTTGGCGTAAACCAAACACAGCATTCCAAGAAAAGAACCTCATACCAACTGTGAAGCATGGAGGTGGAAGTGTCATGGTTTGGGACTGCTTTGCTGCAGCAGGACCTGGTCAGCTCACCATCATAGAATCCACGATGAATTCTACTGTGTATCAGAAGGTGCTTGAAGAACATGTGAGACCATCAGTTAGAAAATTAAAGCTGAAGCGGAACTGGACCATGCAACATGACAATGACCCAAAACATACTAGTAAATCAACCAAAGATTGGCTGAAAAAGAAGAAATGGAGAGTCCTGGAATGGCCAAGTCAAAGTCCAGATTTGAATCCCATTGAGATGCTGTGGGGTGACTTGAAAAGGGCTGTACGTGCAAGAAACCCCTCAAACATCTCACAGCTGAAAAAGTTCTGCATTGAGGAGTGGGGTAAAATTTCCTCAGACCGATGTCGAAGACTGGTAGATGGCTACAAGAACCGTCTCACTGCAGTTATTTCAGCCAAAGGAGGTAACACTCGCTATTAGGGGCAAGGGTGTCCTATCTTTTTCCTCAGTTAGAATAGGCATTTTTGTAGAATGACATTTACAGAAGATCTTGAAAAGACTTTTCTTCAGTTTTCTTTGTTTAGTTGGATTACTTTAATCTCTCTGTATTGTTGAAACGGAGATGAAATAACCTTTTATTAAAAATGTTACAAAAAACCACATGCTTTCAAAGGGTGTCCTAATTTTTTCACATGACTGTATCTACCTATTGGAATTCATTTTATGGCTTTATTTTTTAGGATTATAGTACAATACATGGATGGGGGGCAGGGATCGCATCGGAGGCAGGGCTCCCAGGAGGGGTGGGGGGTTGTAGGCGCACAGGAAGGGGGCAAAGATCGGTGGCACAGATCAGGGGGCTTCATTACACATTACCTGATTTCAGGATCTAATCTGCAGAGCGCAGATCAGAGTCTGGAACAGGCACTTTTTCACTGCTGCAATCTGATTGGTTAGTCTGCACAGTCCAATCGGATCGATTGCCGGGAAGGGACCACTCTGATTGGTCCCTTGCCGGCATTACTGAACTGTGTGCTGTCCGTTACAGCAGCAGGGCAGGGGAAGAAGCTTTAATCCAAGCGCTTTGCAGTGCTTGGATTAAAGAACTGCCATGATGTCTATACACGTGGTACCTGCACGGGGCATGTGCAAATATCACGTATATAGATGGATTGCAGTCGGGAAGGGGTTAATAATAATCTAGTTTTTATATGAACATAGGCTGTTGAGGTGCTGTACATTGAATACATGTATGTAGTGCAGTCAGTCTACTATGTTATGTGCTACTTGTGCAGGAGATGGGACACTAGGGGCCCACCTTGCTCAGAGGCCCACCGGGGGATTCACCTGTACCCCTGTGGGCCAGTCCGAACCTTATCATTTCCCAGACACATTATTACCAAGGGCACCCCAAACTACCATCAGACAGGAGCCCTAATACTGGAGAGTACCCAGAGGGAAAAAAGGGTGTGCCCTCCTGTCACTGCAATGGCAATGAAGAACGCAACTTTGATCGACTGTCTGCCTCTAGAGTCACTACCATTCCCATCTTCTGCTCTAGATTATCAGGGGATTGCTGCACTTGGAGTGTTGGAGGAAAATGGAGTACCCAGATTAAACCCACGCAAACATGGAGAGAATTTCTAAAATGCATTTTTATAGACCCTAAGTCAGCTCAGATTTGGCTTTGAGGGGGAATATATATATATATATATATATATATATAGAGAGAGAGAGAGAGAGAGAGAGATGAGGCTGGTTTCATATGGAGCGGGTTCACTGTAGCAGCCTGCTCCATACAATTGTGGGTCCATAATGCCATATATTTACGACATTATGCTTTAAGGGGTTAAAAACTATGTACACCTTTGGGGCATTTTTGTAATTATTGCATTGTACTCATGGTAAGCTAAAAAATATTTTTTTCCATTAGTAACATAGTAACATAGTACATAAGGCCGAAAAAGACATTTGTCCATCCAGTTCGGCCTGTCATCCTGCAAGTTGATCCAGAGGAAGGCAAAAAAAAACTGTATAGTAACATAGTACATAAGGCCGAAAAAGACATTTGTCCATCCAGTTCGGCCTGTCATCCTGCAAGTTGATCCAGAGGAAGGCAAAAAAAAACTGTGAGGTAGAAGCCAATTTTCCTCACTTTAGGGAAATAAAAAATTCCTTCCCGACTCCAATCAGGCAATTAGAATAACTCCCTGGATCATCGACCCCTCTCTAGTAGCTATAGCCTGTAATATTATTACACTCCAGAAATACATCCAGGCCCCTCTTTACTTCCTTTATTGTACTTACCATCACCACCTCCTTAGGCAGAGAGTTCCATAGTCTCACTGCTCTTACCGTAAAGAATCCTCTTCTATGTTTGTGTACAAACCTTCTTTCCTCCAGACGCAGAGGATGTCCCCTCGTCACAGTCCTGGGGATAAATAGATGATGGGATAGATCTCTGTACTGACCCCTGATATATTTATACATAGTAATTAGATCTCCCCTCAGTCGTCTTTTTTCTAAAGTGAATAACCCTAATTTTGATAATCTTTCAGGGTACTGTAGTTGCCCCATTCCAGTTATTACTTTAGTTGCCCTTCTCTGGACCCTCTCCAGCTCTGCTATGTCTACCTTGTTCACAGGAGCCCAGAACGTTACACAGTACTCCATGTGTGGTCTGACTAATGATTTGTAAAGTGGTGGGACTATGTTCTCATCACGAGCATCTATGCCCCTTTTGATGCAACCCATTATCTTATTGGCCTTGGCAGCAGCTGCCTGACACTGTTTTTTGCAGCTTAGTTTGCTGTTTATTAAAATTCCTAGATCCTTTTCCATGTCAGTGTTACCGAGTGTTTTACCATTTAGTATGTAACCCACAACAGATGTTAAACTTACCGGCCTATAGTTTCCAGGCTCTGTTTTTGTACCCTTTTTGAATATTGCCACCACATTTGCCATGCGCCAATCCTGTGGGACATTCCCTGTCAGTATAGAATCTGCAAATATCAGAAATAAGGGTCTGGCTATGACATTACTTAATTCCCTTAGGATACGGGGGTGTATGCCATCCGGTCCTGGCGATTTGTCTATTTTAATCTTTTTAAGTCGCTGTTGTACTTCTTCCTGGGTCAGACAGGACACTTTTAATGGGGAATTTATTTCAACATTCAGCATTTCATCTGACAGTTTATTTTCCTCAGTGAATACATTGGAGAAAAAAATATTTTACTCTTTAAAGGGCCGACACCTTCAGATTTATACTTTTTAACATTTATATAATTGAAGAACATTTTAGGGTCTTTATTAAAAATGTTGAACCTCTGTCTCTATGCACTCTTGAGTTTCTCTAGTAGCAGGATCAAAATTTTTACTCTATTTCATCAGGCAGCTCTGTTCTGTGACCTTATAAACACTCATTATAGCTCAATTCTTATCTTACTGATAAGAATGTGGCCTAAATAAGCGTTTACAACCTTTTAGTAATTTAGGGTACTTTCACACTAGCAGCAGGACGGATCCGACAGGCTGTTCACCCTGTCGGATCAGTCCTGCCGCTATTTCACCGTGCCGCCAGACCGCTGCTGCATCCCCATTGATTATAATGGGGACGGGGGCGGAGCTCCGGCGCAGCACGGCGAAAGGCCGCCGGACTAAAAGTACTGCATGTCTGACTTTTTAGTCCGATGGCCTCTCACCGCGAACTACCTTTTAGTAATTTAGGGTACTTTCACACTAGTGGCAGGACGGATCCGACAGGCTGTTCACCCTGTCGGATCCGTCCTGCCGCTATTTCACCGTGCCGCCAGACCGCTGCTCCGTCCCCATTGATTATATCTGGGACGGGGGCGGAGCTCCGGCGCAGCACGGCAGTGCACGGCGAAAGGCCGCCGGACTAAAAGTACTGCATGTCTGACTTTTTAGTCCGACGGCCTCTCACCGCGAACTGCCTTGCTGCGCTGGAGCTCCGCCCTGTCCCCATTAGAGTCCAGCGGCACGGCGAAATAGCGGCAGGACGGATTCGACAGGGTAAACAGCTTGTCGGCTACATCCTGCCGCTAGTGTGAAAGTAGCCTTAGAGATAAGGGTTAATAGATGAGCAGTACAAAGTAAAAGTACCATTCACACAGTTAGAAAAACACTTATCCCTTTGGGAGAATACAGCTAAATATATATATATATATATATATATATATACGGTATGTATATAAAGAAGGACATATATATATTTATGTGTGTATGTATGTTCCGCAATCACTCAAAAACTCAACCATAGATTTCAAGGAAACCTGGTCATAGCTCTCTAGCACGTACAGTTCCTGAGATATTTCCCAAAAAATGCAAATATGGCACATCACATGACCTACATTTGCCAATAGAAGCCTGCAGGTCTTCTTTCTGTTCAAAACTGCCATACACACAGTCATATGTCTCTTATCAGCCAATGGAAGCTCACAGGTCCTTATTCTCCACATACACACAGTTTTACACCAGGTTTCCATAGCAACCCAGCCATTTTTCTTTACTGCTGCAGGTCAGCTTTAAAGGGGCAGGGAGCTGTGGATGACACTGTTAGGCCTCTTTCACACAGGTATCATGTGTGAGGGCCGGACAAGATGCGGGGGCGATGGGCCGGTGCAAGACGAATGTGGGAAAATGTGCGATTTTTCTGCGCGAGTACAATGTTTTAATGCGTTTTGCAGGCGCGTGAAAAAAATCTGCATGTTTGGTACCCAGACCCGAACCCGGACTTATTCACAGAAGTTAGGGTTTGGGTTAGGTGTTCTGTAGATTTTTTTATTTTCCCTTATAACATGGTTATAAGGGGAAATAATAGCATTCTTAATACAGAAATGTTCATTGAGGGGTTAAAAATAATAAACAAATTTAACTCACCCCATCCACTTGATCGCGTATTGGATCTCTTCTTCTTTCTGCTTTCTTCAGGACCTGGCTAAAGGACCTTTGATGACGTCACTGTGCTCATCACATGGTCCATCAAAAGAGAAAGAAGACATGCCAGAATGAGCGTTCAAGTAGATTAAGGTGAGTTTATTAATATATATATTTTTTTTTTAACCCCTCCATCACTATTTTACCAAGCATTCTGTATTAAGAATGATATTATTTTCCCTTATAACCATGTTATAAGTCTCCTAGCAACCATGTGTGAAAATCGCACCGCATCCGCACTTGCTTGCGGATGCTTGCGATTTTCACACAGCCCCATTCACTTCTATGGGGCCTACGTTGCATGAAAAACGCACAATATAGAGCTTGCTGCGATTTTCAAGCAACACACCAGTGATGGGTGAAAATCACCGCTCATATGCACAGCCCCATTGAAGTGAATTTGTCCGGATTCAGTGTGGGTGCAATGCGTTCACCTCATGTATTGCACCCGCACGGAATTCTCGCCCGTGTGAAAGGGGCCTTAAGGGAGCACAGTTAAGAGGACAGTTCAGGGGCCAGGTAGGGTGGCCCCCAGGTCCACTAAGCCACGCCCCCAATCTGGTTAGACCACACACCCTCCCACTCCGCAGCAGACAGGGATTGAAAAAATTAAGGTAAAAATCTACTTCTGTCCGCTGCAGGGGTGGGAGGGACTGTGACTTTCTCCCTGCAGCTCATGCTCAGACTGCACAGTGCTGCTGTCTGAGAGTGAGCTGTTCAAAAGGACATCTCTGTATGAGATATTCCCCAAAAATGCATTAGCCAATAGAAGCCTGGTCACATGACCCTCATCAGCCAATAGAAGCTCACAGGCCCTTAGTCTTCACATACACACAGTTTTACACCAGGTTTCCATAACAACACAGCCCTTTTCCTTCAATGCTGCAGGTCAGCTTTAAAGGGTCAGGGCGCTCTGGATGATACTGTTAAGGGAGCAGAGTGCTGTGGAGGTCACAGTTCAGGGGCAGGTAGGGTGGACCATTCAGGCCACCCTCAAAAGATGGGCCTACTCCGCATCCAACAGGGTTTGAAAAAATGAAGGTAAAAATCTACTTCAAAAGAACATCCCTGTGTCCATCCAGGCCCTGCGCTGGACGGAGGACATGGAGTCTGAAAGCTGGACCTCTGGCCACCCTAGGGGTAGGCTGCTGTGGAGGTCACAGTTAAGGGGACGGTCCGCTATGGAGGTCAGTGTAAAGGGTCAGATCGCTGTAGAGACCACTGTTAAGAGGACGGGGTGTTGTGGAAATCACTGTTAAGTAGATGGGATACTGTGGAGGTCACTAATGAAGGTCACTGGAATTAGACAGATCCGATGGCACTGCACAATACCCCTCTTCCTCCTGCAAGTGCAGCTCCGGACACTATTCAGTGTCCCCTGGTCAGGCAGTGCTCAGCTGGTGTCAAATATTGGTAATTCACATACAAAAGAAGAAAATACTCCAGCAGCACAGTGAGCTGTGGCCAGAGGAAGTGCTTTGTGCGCAAAACGGCCGTCACCGCTGCCTGCTCGTTTGGTTGCACTGTATCATGTCTGCTCCTGACCCGTGGTTAATAAAGCAAATAAAAACGTCGATCGGTGAGTGCTGTCGGAGTATTTCTTCTGTTGTATGTGGGTAACTAATGAAGGGGCGGCCGCTGTGGAGGTCACTGATAAGGGGGCGGGCACTGTGGAGGTCACAGTTAAGAGGAAGGTCCGCTATGGAGATCAGTATTAGGGGGCGGGGTGCTGTAGAGGTCACTGCTAAGGGGAATACTATTGATATCTTTTAATGACATACACAAACATTAAATGAAATAAATGAAATATACCCGTATGAAGCCGGGTCCTTCTGCTAGTTTTTAATAAAGATCAATTGAAAAAAGTATTTTTAGGCCAAAATGAGTAAAATGCTATCATAGAAAAATTGTCTCTGAAAGTGTATATAGCTAGTGTTGAGCGAACTTGTGTTTTAAGTTCGGCGTCTAAAGTTCGAGTTCAGGTTATCGAAGTATCCCGTTATGGATTCTAAATTCCGTTATGGTCCGTGGTAGCGGAATCCATAACGGGATACTTCGATAACCCGAACCCGAACTTTAGACGCCGAACTTAAAACACAAGTTCGCTCAACACTATATATAGCCTTTGGTGATATTTCATGTATAGTGAAATGATTACAGAAGCTCAAAGGTGTTGAAATATTAGAAATTCCCAAGAAGTCACCCCATTTTGGAAGCATTCATATAGGGGTGTAATCAAATTTTTGAATTCACATGTCATTTTTTAAATTAATGCGCAGCAGTTAATGCAGAGTGAAATATTTCCAGTATATGCCATTTCAGTGCCCAATATTATTTGTGCAGCTTGTGCCATTGGAGACAACTACATTATAATTCCTTATACTTGTTCTCAGGAGTATGGTAATACGCCATTTGTGGTTGCAATCTGCTGCCTAAGCATATGGCATTGCTCAGAAGGGAAAGTGCGGCATGTGGCTTTAACTCATTAAGGACTCAGCCTTATTTTAACTTAAGGACCAGGCCATTTTTTGCAAATCTGACCAGTGTTACTTTAACCCCTTAGGGACTTAGGGCGTACCGGTAATCCCTGTTTCCCAAGTCCTTTAAAACACGATTGCGGTGCGGCGGGGGTTAATCGGAACAGGATGTCTGCTGTCACAGTCCGAGCATTTAGGAGAGGCGGTGCTGGCCGTGGTGCTGATTGGTGGTGGCAGTGCTGTCCATGGTGCTGATTGGTGCTGGAGAGAGGCGGGAGATTCAAACTCCCGGCGCATCTCTCTCCCCTCCTCTTCCTGCTGCTGCACCTGCATCGTCCAGCACCGTCCTCACCAGCTCCTGCGATACCCCCGTCGGCACCCATCACCCTCCTGCACCCATCACCCTCCAGGTAGGTTAGGGTTAGTGAGGGAGAGCCACCATTAGGCAGGGATAGAAGGGAAAAGTTAGGGGTGAAAAATACAACACTTTATCAGATTTTTTGTTTCTGGTGGTTGGGGTCCACAGCACTTAGCTGTGAGACCCTAGACCCACCCCTGCCACTTGCCCCCCCCCCCCCCAGCCCCTGAGATTCCAGAGCCCGAGATTCTGGACTTTGTTGGCAATCCAGGAATCCAGATTCCCACAGTGGGGTTCACTGAAATTGACGTTTTTAGTTTTTTTTTTCAGTGACCCATTTGTGAATCTGATGGTGGAGCAGACAAACCTGTACGCCCAACAGTTCGTTGCTCAGCACCCGGGCTCCTTTTTGGCTAGACCCGGTGGCTGGACGCCGGTTAGTGCAGCCGAGATGAGGACATTTTGAGGCCTCGTGCTGCACATGGGTCTAGTGCAAAAACCCAGTGTCAGGCAATATTGGAGTGGGGACAGTCCTCTACCAGACCCCACTCTACAGTATGGCCATGACACGCCCCCGGTTTGAGGCCATCCGGAAATGTCTGTATTATTCAGATAATGCAGCATGTCCCACCTGAGGTGATCCTGCCCATGACCGTCTGTATAAGATACGTCCGGTCATCGATCACTTCGGGGCAAAATTTGCGCAGACCTACATACCTGGAAGGGAGGTCGCGGTTGATGAGTCTCTCGTTGCGTTCAAGGGGAGACTCAGTTTCCGCCAATACATTCCCACTAAGCGGGCAAGGTATGGCGTGAAAATGTAAAAAATTTGTGAGAGTAACTCAGGGTACACTTACAAATTTTGCGTGTACGAGGGGCGAGATTCTCGTATTGAACCCCCAAAATGTCCCCCCACTCTGGGTGTTAGCGGGAAACTCGTGTGGGACCTTATGCACCCACTGCTAGATAAGGGTTACCACCTGTACGTGGATAACTTTTATACTAGTATCCCCTTGTTCAGGTCCCTTGCCGCCAGATCCACGCCTGCTTGTGGGACCGTGCGGAAAAATCAATGTGGCCTCCCTGCCCACCCCCTCCAGGTACCTATCCCCAGGGGTGAGACCCGTGCCCTTACCAGTGGAAACCTGTTGCTGGTCAGGTATAAGGACAAGAGGGATATCCTTATACTGTCCACAATCCACGATAACAGCATCACTACTGTCCCTGTGTGAGGTACCGCGGCAACGGTCTTCAAGCCCGATTGTATCGTCGACTACAATCAGTATATGGGAGAAGTTGATCTCTCTGATCATGTCCTCAAGCCATATAATGCCATGTGCAAAACCCGAGCATGGTACAAAAAAGTTGCGGTCTACTTGGTGCAGGTTGCCTTGTACAACTCTTTTGTACTATCCCAAAGGTCTTCAAGGCCCTGATCTTTTCGGACCGGGAAAGAGCAGGCCAGAGTACCTCGGGAATTAAAGGCGCCCGATCCCTGGCCAACATTTTCCAGGTGTGGTCCCCCATACTGGAAAGAAGGGACAAACCCCCAAAAAGTGCAGAGTGTGTCACAGGAGGGAGATATGGAAGGACTCCACCACTCAATGTGACATGTGCCCCGATCATCCGGGCCTCTGCGTTATCGATTGCTTCAGGGAGTATCACACTTCCATGGAGTACTACATTTTTATAATCCCCAACAGTCCCCTAGAGAACATAAAAAACTATGGCTCTCAGACGTTGGAGACACGGAAACACATTTTTTTCCCAAAAAATATTAGTTTTAGTGCAGGCATCCTCAAACTGCGGCCCTCCAGATGTTGTAAAACTATAACTCCCAGCATGCCCAGACAACCTACAGCTATCAGCAGGGCATGGTGGGAATTGTAGTTTTACAACATCTGGAGGGCCGCAGTTTGAGGATGCCTGCTTAGTGTCTCCAAAGTCTGAGAGCCATACATATTGGGCATCGCCGCGTCCGTAAAAATCTTCTCTATAAAAATAACATTTAACCCAACCCCCCTAATGAATAGCGTTAAAGAAAAAAAAACGTGTAAAAAAAAAGCCATTTTTTATCACCTAACATCACAAAAAGTGTAATAGTCGAGCGATCAAAATATCATATGCACCCCCAATTAGTGCCAATAAAACCGCCATCTCATCCCGCAAAAACTGAGCCCCTACATTAGATAGTCGCCCAACAAAAAATAATAAACTGTAGCTCCCAGGCTATGGAGATACTAATATATTTTTTTTTTGTTCCTAAAATGATAATATAGTGTAAGATCTAAATAAATTTTGAAATGTAGACATATTAGGTATTGCCGCGTCAGTAAGAATCTGACCTATAAAAATAACATTTGACCAATCCCCTCGGATGAACAGCGTTAAAAATATAAAATAAAAGCGGTGCCAAAACACCAATTTTTTGGCAAAATTTCCATTTGAATCCTTTTTTTCCGGTAATAAAGCAAGGGTTAACAGCCAAACAAAGCTAAATATTTATTGCCCTGATTCTGCAGTTTGCATAAACACCCCATATGTGGTCATAAATGGCTACATAGCCACACACCAGGGCATAGAACGAAGGGAACACCATATGGTTTCTGGAAGGCAGATTTTGATGGACTGGTTTATTTACACCATGTCCCATTAGAAGCCCCCCTAATGTAGCCTAGACTAGAAACTCCAAAAAAGTGACTCCATCTAAGAAACTGCACCCCTCAAGGTATTCAAAAGTGACTTTACAAACTTTGTTAACCGTTTAGGTGTTCCACAAAGCTTAATAGCGAATGTAGAAACAATTTTAGAATTACCATTTTTTGTTACCTTGCCTCAAAAAAGTGTAATATAGAGCAACCAAAAATCATATTTACCCTAAAATAGTCCCAAAACAACAACCACCTTATCCCTTCGTTTCCTAGATGGGGTCACTTTTATGGAGTTTCTACTTTATGGGTGCATCAGGGAGCTTGAAAGGGTACATGGTGTAAATAAACCAGTCCAGCAAAATCTGCCTTCCAAAAACCATATGACGTTCCCCTTCTTCTATGTCCTGCCGTTTAGCCAAATAGTAGTTTACGACCACATATGGGGTGTTTCTGCAAACTACTCCGGGCAACTCATATTGAGTTTTGTTTGGCAGTTAACCCTTACTTTATTACTGGAAAAAATGGGTTAAAATTGAAAATTTTCCAAAAAATAGAAATTCCAAAATTGTTTCTCCATCTGCCATTAACTTTTGTGGAACACCTAAAGCATGGATGTCAAACTCATGGCCCTCCAGATGTTGCAAAACTACAACTCCCATCATTCCCTGATAGCTGTAGTATGCCCAGGCATGATGGGAGTTATAGTTTTGCAACAGCTGGAGGGCCACGAGTTTGACATCCCTGACCTAAAGGGTTATCAAAGTTTGTAAACCCAGTTTTGAATACCTTGAGGGGTGTACTTTCTTATATGTAGTAATTTTTGGGGAATTTCTATTCTAGGGGTGCAACGGGGGGCTTGAAATGGGACATGGTATAAACAAAACCAGTCCTGCAAAATCTGCCTTGCAAAAACCATATGGCGTTCCCTTCCTTCTATGTCCTCCCATTTGGCCAAACAGTAGTTTAGGACCACATATGGGGTGTTTCTGCAAACTACAGAATCAGGGCAACCCATATTTAGTTTTGTTTGGCAGTTAACCCTTGCTTTGTTCCTGGAAAAAATGTATTATATTGGAAAATTTTCCCCAAAATTGAAATTCTTAAATTGAATGTCCATTTGCCATGAAGTCTTGTGGAAGACCTAAAGGGTAAACAAAGTTTGTAAAATCAGTTTTGAATACCTAAAGGGGTGTAGTTTCTAAAATGTGGTCACTTTTGGGTGGTTTCTATTACGTAAGCCTCACAAAGTGACTTCAGACCTGGACTGGTCAATAAAAAGTGGGATTTGGAAAATTTCTGAAAAATTTCTAAAAAAGGCTTCTAAACTTCTAAGCTATGTAACATCCCCAAAAAATAAAATGGCATTCCCAAAAATGATACAAACATGAAGTAGACATATGGGGAATGTAAAGTCATCACTATTTTGGGGGGTATTACTATGTATTACAGAAGTAGAGAAACTGAAACTTTGAAATTTGCAAATTTTTCAAAATTTTTGGTAAATTTGGTATTTTTTTATTCAAAAATTACTTTTTGGACCCAATTTTAGCAGTGTCATGAAGTACAATATGTGAGGAAAAAACAATCTCAGAACGGCCTGGGTAAGTCAAAGCATTTTAAAGTTATCAGCACTTAAAGTGACACTGATCAGATTTGCAAAAAATGGCCAAGTCCTTAAGGTGAAATAGGGCTTAAGGGGTTAAGTGGTGATAACTTTAAAACGCTTTGACTTATCCAGGCCATTCGGAGATTTTTTCGTCACATATTGTACTTCATGACACTGGTAAAATGAAGTAAAAAAAAATCATTTTTATTTATAAAACAATACCAAATTTACCAATTTTTTTTTACAAATTGCAAAATTCCAAGTTTCAATTTCTCTACTTCTATATTACATAGTAAAACCTCCAAAAATAGTTATTACTTTACATTCCCCATATGTCTACTCCATGTTTGGATCATTTTGATAATATTTTATTTTTTGGGGCTGTTACAAGGCATAAAAGTTTAGAAGCAACTCTTGAAAATTTTTCAGAAATTTTCAAAAAACCAATTTTTAGGGACCAGTTCAGGTCTGAAGTCACTTTGTTAGGCTTACATAATAGAAACCACCTAAAAATGACCCCATTCTAGACACTACACCCCTCAAAGTATCCTAAACTGATTTTATAAACATTGTTAACCCTTTAGGTGTTGCACAAGAGTTATTGGCAAATAGGAATGAAATTTGAGAATTAAAATTTTTGCGGAAATTTTCCATTTTAATAGATTTTTTCCAGTAACAAATCAAGGATGAACAGCCAAACAAAATGCTATATTTATTGCCCCGATTCTGTAGTTTGCAGAAACAACATATATGGCTGTAAACTACTGTACGGGCACACAGTAGGTCGTAGAGGGAAAGGTGCGCCGTATGGTTTTTGGAAGGCAGATTTTGCTGGACTGATTTATTTGCACCATGTCCCATTTGAAGCCCCCCTGATGCACCCCTAGAGTAGAAAAACCATAAAAGTGACCCCATCTAAGAAACTACACCCCTCAAGATATTTAAAACTGATTTTACAAACTTTGTTAACCCTTTAGGTGTTGCAAAAGAGTTATTGGCAAATTGCGATGAAATATGAGCATTTAAATTTTGGGGCAAATTTTCCATTTTAATCCATTTTTTCCAGTAACAAATCAAGGGTTAACAGCCAAACAAAATGCTATATTTATTGCCCCGATTCTGTAGTTTGCAGAAACAACATATATGGCTGTAAACTACTGTAGGTCGTAGAGGGAAAGGTGCGCCGTATGGTTTTTGGAAGGCAGATTTTGCTGGACTGGTTTATTTACACCATGTCCCATTTCAAGCCCCTCTGATGCACCCCTAGAGTAGAAACTCCATAAAATTGACCCCATCTAAGAAACTACACCCCTCAAGGTATTCAAAACTGATTTTACAATCTTTGTTACCCCCTTTAGGTGTTGCACAAGAGTTATTGGCAAATGGAGATGGAAAATTTGCCCCAAAAATTGAATTCTTAAATTTCATTTTAATCCATTTTTTACAGTAACAAAGCAAGGGTTAACAGCCAAACAAAATGCTATATTTATTGCCCTGATTCTGTAGCTTGCAGGAACACCCCATATGTGGCGGTGAACTACTGTACGGGCACAAAGTAGGGCATAGAGGGAAAGGTGTGCCGTGTGGTTTTTGGAAGGCAGATTTTGCTGGACTGGTTTATTTACACCATGTCCCATTTCAAGCCCCCCTGATGCACCCTGGAGTAGAAACTCCATAAAAGTGACCCCATCTAAGAAACTACACCCCTCAAGGTATTCAAAACTGATTTTACAATCTTTGTTACCCCCTTTAGGTGTTGCACAAGAGTTATTGGCAAATGGAGATGGAAAATTTGCCCCAAAAATTGAATTCTTAAATTTCATTTTAATCCATTTTTTACAGTAACAAAGCAAGGGTTAACAGCCAAACAAAATACTATATTTATTGCCCCGATTCTGTAGCTTGCAGGAACACCCCATATGTGGCGGTGAACTACTGTACAGGCACACGGTAGGGCATAGAGGGAAAGGTGCGCCGTGTGTTGTTTTTTTTTTTTTTTTTTTTAATTGACAATTTTTATTGTTTTCAAAATTTTCATTGCATAGAAATTTCCAGAGAGTAAAGTATACAACAGTCCATGTGACAAAAACATAGGCGAAAATCACATATTCCGATGTGTCACAATTACAATAACACAGGGGCGGTGAGGCCCAACAAGACAGGCATTGGTAAGAGAATAATAAGCCATGTAAACCTCACTAAGGTGTCAAGAGAAATCCAGACTCATGAATTAGAGCCAAGGTTGTCTATAATGAGAGCTAGCTTTTGGGAGGAGGGTAGGGGGGGGGGGGAGGAATAGGATAGAATGGATAAATAAATCTCCCACCGAGGTGGGACGGGAGAGACGCATCCATGGAAGAATGCTGTCAAGCTCAGAGTCTAAGGGAAGTTTCTATACTGCTTCCAAGGCAGCCATGTGTTAATGAAAGAGGGTCGAGAATGTGACTCCCAATGTGAAATCTCCTCTAACCTGTAAATCTGATCCACTTTATTGGACCATTGTTCAATACTGGGGATATCTGATGATAGCCAGAGGGTTGGTAGTAACAATCTGGCCGCTGCTAATAGAAGGGAAAAAAGAGTCCTCTTGTGTGGACCCAGTCCTTCTAGTCCGAGTGACAGTAAGACCAACTCAGGGGAGCAGGTGAGAGATGATTGACAAATCTGGTTACATAGTTGGGTTATATTGTGCCACCATGGATTAATCAGGGCGCATGCCCACCATACATGTATAAAGGTTCCCTTGACTCCGAGACATCTCCAACATAGATCACTGGCTGTTTTATTGTATCTGTAGGTTTTGTCTGGGGTCCTGTACCATTGCATAAGAATCTTATAGCTATTTTCTTGGATGCGTATGCATCTAGATAACTTGTGCGGGAGAATCAGCATTTTGGAGGATTCTTGGGATGTTAAGGACCTCTGGAGATCTTTTTCCCACCTGCCCACTATTGCTGGTTTAATAAAAGTGGCAGGAGACTTCAAGTGCTTATATACCTTGGAGATAGTTTTGGGCGGGTATCTCTTATTATTCAGCATTTCCACAAACCAGTTTGAATTCTCTGGTGGGGGAGGATTCTTCGTATTGCTAAGTAACTCCGTTTTAATAAAATGTAGCAGGGTGGGGTTATGGATCTGTGTCCCCAGGATAGTGCATAACTCAGAATCAGGGAGTAGGCAGCCGTTGGAGTCTAGAAATTGGGAGATGGGGGTCTCTGATGTCCTGATACACTGCGGGCAGCTTTCTTTCAACTCTTTAGGGGCCAAATCAACTATGTCTTTAACAAGCAGAAGTGAGGCAAAAGGCCTCGGGGCCCCAAAGCTGGCCGAGAAACCCCCCCAGGCCCTCAGGGTATTGCGTATAAGAGGGTTAGGTATGGGGCTTAGGATCTGGGGTGGCCCGTCAGCAAGCAAGAGGGCCCTGGGAGAGGAGGGGAGGAGAGCATTCTCCAGAGGTAGCCAGGATTTATGTGGTGGTTCCCTAATCCAATCAATGGCCCTAGAAAGCTGAATGGCAAGCATATATGATTTTGGATCAGGGAGGCCAATACCTCCTCTATCTCTAGGTTTAGTCAAGATGTCAAAAGAAATACGAGGGCTCTTTGCTTGCCAAATAAACTTACGGATGTGTTTATTTAAGGATGCAAAGTATGACCCGGGGATATCAATAGGGAGGACCTGCATCATATAAGTAAGTTTTGGCATGATCAGTGACATAAAGATGTTCTTTCTTCCGAACCATGAAAGGTAAGGAGAATCTAGGGAGTCCATCTGAGTTGTCATGGAGATTAGAAGGGGTTTATAGTTCAACTGGAATAGATCAGGCAAGTGAGGGGAAAGCTTGATCCCTAGGTAAGTCAATTGTTGGGTCTGCCAGTTGAAAGGCGAGTTAATTTGGAGGGAGGCGATAGTAGCTGGGGATAGGCCTGTATGTAAAACCTGGGATTTAGAGGGGTTTACATTAAAATTGGAAAGGGAACCGAAAAGGGTGAGTGTAGAAAGAATCTTGGGCATGGATTTCTGTGGGTTAGTGGTGACAATCAGAAGGTCATCAGCAAAGGCCGCCAATTTAAATTCACGGCTCCCCACTTTCAGACCTCTAATTTCACTGTCCTGTCTGAGAGCCTGGAGAAGGGATTCCATTACAAGGACAAAAATGAGTGGGGAGAGGGGGCATCCCTGCCTCGTTCCATTTTTAATGGGAAAGAGGGAGGAAAGAAGGCCATTCACTGACACGGACGCCGAGGAGCAGGTGTACATAGAGAAAATAGAGTTGATAAATTGTTCTGGTATTTTAAATTTAGCCAGGGCTAATCTAATATAGGTCCAGTCCACTCTATCAAATGCTTTCTCGGCGTCCGTGCCAAGGAGGACCATTGGAGAGGAATTATGTTTGGCATAGAACAGGGCATCTAGAATTTTAGTGGTATTGTCCTTACCCTCCCTTCCCTTGACAAAACCGACCTGATCAGGGTTAATGAGTTCCGGGAGAAGATTTTGTAGCCTAGTTGCCAGCATTTTGGCTAGGAGTTTAAGGTCAACATTAAGTAAAGAAATAGGACGGTAGTTGGGACAGAGCGTGGGGTCTTTACCCTCTTTAGGGATTATTGTAATGACAGCTTTGGTCATATCAGAAGAGAGTGGGTGATTGGACAGTATAAGTTGCAAATAGGGAGCAGGTGGGGTAGTAAGGTACCTTGAAAGGCCGAATAATAAGATATGGGGAGACCATCCGGGCCAGGACATTTACCTCTAGGGGTGGATTTAATCGCGGCAGTTAGTTCCGGGATAGTGAACAGTGTGGTCAGGGATTTTTGTTGCGCCAAGCTTAATGTGGGAAGGGCAAGGGTCGCTAGAAAGGAAGTGATATTACCTTCTCTATCTAAAGAAGGATTGGGAAGGTCAGGGGCACGGAGATTATACAAAGATTGGTAAAATAGTCTAAATTGTTCCGCAATTTCTTCAGCCTTAACCAGAAGGACCCCCTGGGAGGACTTAATGGACTGAACATAGCGGGAATTTCTTCTCTGTTTGATTCGACTCATGACATATTTGGAAGCTTTGTTTCCATGGGCATAAATCTTCTGCTGAGCGGACAGAAAGAATTTAGCTGAGCGCTCGTTTAAAAGATTCTTCAGTTGAGTTCTAAGAGAAGAAAGTTCCGATAATTTCTGTGCCATTAAAGATTGCTTATGTGCTTTTTCTATTTGATGAATTTGTGAGAGCAAGGTGTTAAGTTTTTTCTCAGACTCCTTCTTTAAGAAAGAGCAGAGACTGATCAGCCTACCTCGAATATACGCTTTGTGCGCATCCCAGATAACTTGGGGGGTCACTTCTGGGGTGCTATTGGTTAAGAAATATTCCTCTAAGTAAGAGGTAATTTGGGATGTGTGCTTGGTGTTATTCAGTAAAGACTCATTGAATCTCCAATTTGGTTGTCTGGTATTTTTGTTCCCGGGGGATATAGTACAAAAAATTGGGGAGTGGTCTGATAGAGTGATGTCTCCTATTTTGGGTAGGGAGCAGGATTGCAGTTTTTCCTTCGGGATTAAAATGTAGTCAATTCTGCTATAGGAGTTATTTGCAGAGGAGTAAAAAGAATAGTCAATTATGTCTGGGTTGAGATACCGCCATACGTCTATAATTCCCAGGTTGTGTAGTTTAGTGTGTAGCCGACTTAGGGTCCTAGCAGAGAAGGGGGATTTTTTAGATGACGTGTCTATTAAGGGGTTGAAAGCAACATTAAAGTCTCCTGCGACAATTAGGAAACCCTCCCTATATTGCTCAATTAAGGAAAAGATATCAATGAGCCAGCTAAGCTGGTCTGTATTTGGGGCATATATGTTTACAAATGTGTACATGGATGTTCCCACCTGACCCTTAAGGATCAAATATCGGCCCTCTGGATCTTGGACATGGGACTTATACTGAAAAGGTAAGCCTCTGCGGAAGCCTATACTGACGCCCCTCGAAGCCGCACCCCCAGCCCCACAATGGTACCAGCAAGGATACCTGGAGTGGGAGAGATTGGGGTAGTTGTTGTGTTTAAAGTGCGTCTCCTGAAGAAAGATCACTGAACAGTTTTCTCTGTGCAGGAGAGATAAGATCTGACATCTCTTAGAAGGGGATCTCAGCCCCTTGACATTATATGAGGCTAGTTTAAAATCTGCCATATTTTTTTAAAGAGAGAGAAGCTCAAAAGCCATAAGGGACACAGCAGTAAGGAATTTGACCGACCAGACACATCGTGAGGGGGAGAGTGCGGCCACGAGTGGATCCAGAGGGGGCATCACTATCTCAGAATGGAACAGATGTTGGAGTTTCTCTTGAGTACCTGTCAAAACATGAACAAATAGAACAGAAACCAACAGAAAAGAAAAGGTAAATAAAGGCAAAACATGAATGAATATCATCTTGGCACAGCATGGTGCCATATCCCTGCATATCCGGGATACTAGAAGGTAGGGGGGGTAAAAGGGTATTATACCCAGAAGCACTGCCCTCTATGAGAGCAAAAGTACTGCAGCTTGGTGGTTGCTATAATCCTAACGGTAGGAGATAAGGTGGGGAACCTCCTGGTAGATAAGATAACGTATATATATGAACATTAGTCGCATTTTAGTTAAGGGCAGAGTGATGGGGGCAAGGTACCCCTATCAACAGCCCTCAGGGGGAGCGAACAACACTGCCCCAGAGAGCTGTTAGCAAGTAATAATACTACACCTAACCCTGTCAGTGCAGTGGGGACGAAAAGATATGGAAAAATCAGTATATCAGCAGAACGGTCACTTAAACAGATCATGACTAGACTAGCTTTAAAACAAAAGGGAAGTCTCATGAGAGAAGTCCCTACTGTCTCTACGTCTAGTGCTAGGAGAGGAGCAAGGCCCGAATATAAGGCGAGCCCAGCCGCCCCCCCAGCACATAGCTGGCAGTCAAAAAAATTTCAAGTACTTATCAAAGGTATAGCTTCAGTATCGTCCATCAGACATTTTTCTAGTTCATCCAGAGCTGTGGATGAGAAGGCAAAGTCAGCTACTTGTCGGCCAATGCAAGGCGTTTTGGGGTAGAGAAGGAGTCCCTTCTTCTGCCGCTTCTTTGAGGCTTTGGTGTGCGTTGGGGCTCCCAGGGGATTGGCCTGGGTAAATCAGGGAGAGAGTTGAGGTTTTGGACCATGTCCCAATTTGCAATAGGCAATGGAGGTAGCTGAAGTAGGTCATAAACTTTCTCCAGATCTGCGAACGAAGAAACGTGGATGCGGCGGCCCTCATGGAGGAAGGATAATCCGAAGGGAAAAGTCCATCTATAGAGGATTCTATGTTGCCGTAGCCAGTCGGTAAGGGGCTTCAAAGCTTTGCGCTTCATGAGAGTCGATTGTGACAGGTCTTGATATATGGCGATGTTATTGTTATCCCATTCCACGGAGTTAGAGTTCCTAGCCCCAGCCAAAATGGCCTCTTTCACAGGGAAGTGTAAAAATTTACATATGACATCCCTAGGTGGCTCGTTCGCCTGCGGTTTGGGCCTGAGGGCTCTATGTGCACGTTCAAGCAGAACCTCGTGCGCTGAGTCAGAGCCTAAAATCTTGAGGCATATCTGGGTAACTGTTTCTGGAATGTCCACAGCCGCGATAGTCTCTGGGATTCCTCTAAAGCGCAGGTTATTTCGCCTGCTCCTGTTTTCTTGGTCCTCCATAGCAGTATACAAGGCGTTAATGTGGCACTGCGCTAGGGACATGCTAGAGGACACTTCACTCTGGTGCTGGAGGATCGCGGCCTGCGTCTCCTCTAAGCTCTCCACTCTCCTTCCCACATGTCTCAGATCCTCTTTTATGTAGGAAATGTCCACACTAATAGGGCCCAGAGCCTCTGCCAGAGCTTCTTTTAAAAACGCTCTAGAGATAGGCAGGTTCTCCGCTTCAGTGCGGTCGTCTCCTACCTCCTCACTGCTGCACGCCGCAGGCTGTTTGTGTCCGGAGAGCGGGGTGCCGGGCGCCATCTTGGTCTCACGGCTCACTTGTGCAGCGGTGGCTTTCTTCATAAATTTTTCTATTTCCCCAGCTTGACTTTGGGAGCGATTGCCTCCAGGGTGGTCTGTGGGCTTTTGGCCCCCGATCTTCACCATTTCAGCCGGCAGTAAGCTAATTAAACGGTGCTAAGAGGGATATGCAGACGGGAGAGCAGCGCTTCACACGTCCATCCGGATCAAGCGCTGGCTCCGCCCCCCCCCCGCGCCGTGTGGTTTTTGGAAGGCAGATTTTTCTGGACTGGTTAATTTACACCATGTCCCATTTGAAGCCCCGCTGATGCACCCTAGAGTAGAAACTCCATAAAAGTTACCCCATTTTGGAAACTACGGGATAAGGTGGCAGTTTTGTTGGGACTATTTTTAGGGTACATATTATTTTTGGTTTATCTATATTACATTTTTTGTGAGGCAAGGTTACCAGAAATAGAAATTCTGAAATGTCATCTCCATTTGCCAATAACTCTTGTGGAACACCTAAAGGGTAAACGACGTTTGTAAAATCAGTTTTGGATACCTTGATGGGTGTAGTTTCTTAGATGGGGTCGCTTTTATTGAGTTTTTACTCTAGGGCTGCATCAGGGGGGCTTCAAATGGGACATGGTGCCAAAAAAAAGGCCATCAAAATCTGCCTTCCAGAAACCACGGCGTTCCTTTCCTTCTGCGCCCTGCCGTTTGGTCATACAGCAGTTTACAACCACATATGAGGTGTTTCTATAGACCGCAGTATGAGGGTAATAAATATTAAGTTTTGTTTGGCTGTTAACCCTTACTTTGTTATTGGAAAATACCTTTTTTTGTAACCGTTTAAATTTTAGGGGGTTAAATTTTTATTCTTATGGATGCGGCGATACCTAATATGTCAACTTTTTTTATTTTTGTTTTACACTATTTTATCTTTTTATAAACAAAAAATAATAATTGCTCTCCGGACACAAAATGAGAAGGAGAGGAGCGCTGCTATAATTTGAACCTCCCGCCGCCCACCCACCTACCAATCAAAGCCGATCCTGAGAGGTGATGTCACATCACCTCTCAGGATTGCAGGATGGTGATTTGTGGTGTAATATCACACCACCGATCACCATCCTGTTCTGGGTTATCGGGTCCTCAGAGTCCCGAATAACCCGGAAACGCAGCAAACCGCAGGTCTAAATTGACCTGCGGTTTGCTGCGATCGCCTACACGGGGGGGTCACAGGACCCCCCGGCGCATTTGCCCCGGGTGCCTGCTTCAATGATTTGAGCAGACACCGGGTTCCGATTACTGCCCGCTGTGCGGCGGTGATCGGAAATACACAGAGCGTACAGGTACGCTGTGTCCTTAAGTACCAGGACATCAGGGCGTATCTGTATGCCCTGTGTCCTAAAGAGGTTAATGGCACAGTTCTAGTTTGATTGATTTTCACTCATCTTTTCTTGCTTGCAGAGGGTCTGAGGTGGCAGAATAACCAAGATCCCCAAAAAGTGTCTCCCAATTTTGGAAACTAAACCCCTCAAGGCATTCATCTAAGAGTGTAGAAAGTTTTTTAAATCTACAGGTGGTTTAAAAATGTGTAGTAATAGGTGTAATATGGAGAAAACACAGTTATTAAAAGGGGTTTTCCAGGTTCAGGGCGGAATCTGGATATAAGCTGTTCTTTATTTGTAGAGTACATATGAGTGGAGCATAGGAGCATTTCTTTGCTACAATGCTCCCCCTTGTTACGCTGCACCGCACAACCAAGGCTCTGTTTGTTTTGTGCCGGTGACTTACCGGGTTTTCACATCACTATGCTAAGCAGAGACTTCCTCCTGGCAGTGAGCCCGGTGATGTCACCGGCACAGATGGGTGGCCTTTAGAACTGCCGGAGGCTTTTGGAGGTGGGTATTATGCAAAGTTGCATGGCATCTAAATACTGTCACCATATATACTGTCACCATATCTTCGAATTCCAGAAGCATTATTCACTGACCTGCACATTGGGATATCATGTAGATATTATATAATGCTAGCCATACAATGTACCATACATGACAAGCTTTTAGAACTGCACTTTTGGTTTCTATATTGCGCTATATTGCGCTATATAGCACTTGATCCAATAGATCATCCCCTTCCATGTACTTCTTTTTTTTCTTAGTGTCACATGTCGCAGCACTTCTGGGCGTGAGGCACTTAAATAGTGGGACACTGCTATAAACATTATCAATGTAGAGGTAGTAACCCTGATACAGACAGGATGTACCAAATTCCACACTATCTTTCAACTAATTACCAGGGATAGAGGTATCATGGGACTTAATTCTGGACTCTAAACCTGAGGCTATAACTTGAAATACAGGTGAAACTTGAAAAATTAGAATATCGTGCAAAAGTTCATTTATTTTAGTAATGCAACTTAAAAGGAATTGCATTAATGCAACTTAAAATTAGAATATTGTGAAAAGGTCCAATATTCTAGGCTCAAAGTAGTCACACTCTAGTCAGCTAATTAATCCATACCCCCTGAGCAAAGGGTACCTCAAAATTGTGATTTTGGGGTTTTCATAAGCTGTAAGCCATAATCATCCAAATTATAACAAATAAAGGCTTGATATATCTCGCTTTGCATGTAATGAGTCTATCTCATATATTAGTTACACCTTTTAAGTTGCATTACTGAAATAAATTAACTTTGGACGATATTCTAATTTTTCGAGTTTCACCTGTATTCTTGCACAACTTAAAAGTCTTGACCTTGCCCTCTTACTTAGCAGGTACTAGTGATATTAAATTCTCCCTATAAAATCGAAGGACTTGTCTACTGATACACACTTCTCAGAAGCGTATGCCTTGGCAAACATGGCAGTGAAATTGTCACGGATGGTGTTACAGAAAACTAGAAGACACAAATGAAGATCCGACTGACTTGATCCAAAACTAAGTAACAAAAGGGTAAGCCCACCGGCTCCCTACACTTAATACAGAGGGAGTCAGGGTCACCTAGGATCAAGCCCATAGGAAAACAGAAATAAAGAAACAGACTTATCTTGTGGATGCAGCAGTAACAACTTCTAGCATCACCACACTCTAGGAAGTTGTATAAACCGCAAGGTAAGGCAGTATGGGGAGGAGATATATAGGGAGGCAATCACTGCAAATAGATGACAGCTGGGAGAGGGAGGAGAGATGTCAAAACGAAAGCAAAACAAAAAAAGATCATGCAGAAGGTAATGAAGAACGTCTAACAGAACGTCTCAAAGATCTGGTGGTGATTTTAAGTTGACAGTAAAGACTGTGGTCATCTTGCAGTGGGCACTGTGCATTATCTCTATAACCAAGGAACTTCCAAGTATTGTCTCAAATTGTGTCCAAGACAAGACCATGAAGTACATCGGGATGTAGTACGAGATGTCCGTTTAACAATAAGTCCTGCTCCAGATGCATGGCTTCTCTTTATTTTAGGGCATGAAATTTCACTATCTCCTCTGCATCTATAGGAGTCCACCAATGGGCCTAGGCATAGATGGATGGGAGGTTGTAGGTGAGAAACTGCTGCACATGCAAGTTTGTTTGGACCACTATTATTTCAATAAAATCAAACATGAGCCCTGCCATATCAGAATTTATCCCTGAGCTGGCCATAAACTCAAGCATCTGAGGTATAGTGGGGCAGTCCATGTTGAGGTTAGTAGCAGGGATTTCATCCTAAAAAAAAGTGCCAGGGCTATAATATCAGAAGACGAAGTGAGAAGGGCTCAGGACTGAGCAAGTACTTAGCTTAATATGATTGATAATGGATTCAGTAATAGTTATCAAATATTGCATGTTCCAGGGGTGATTCTAGGGTCTTAAAAGCACCACTAGCTACTAGCACAATACTGGAAAGGGCATGGCCCTTCAACACCAGTTAATATAGCAGTAGTTGATGGGCTAGCAGTTCCAACAAGCCAGCGGTCAGCCGTTGGTCAAGAGGGTTATATGGCGTCATCAACTTTTTACGCACAAACATTTGGGCCACGGAAGCTTCCTTCTGCTATATGAACGAGACAACGGCACAGTCGAAGGTGAAGTGGAGGACAAATGGGAGGAGAAAGGAGAAGGAAAAGAGGCAGGACGTAGAGCGCCGGGAGTGTGCTTTTGTAGGTTCTGACGGCGTTGCTCCCACTGGGCTCAGTGATGGGAGGCCAGGTGGCTTCTTAAGGCGGTCGTCCCTAGGTGAGTGATTTATGCGTTGATAGCACAGGCTGCAGATGGCATCCTGGGAGCGCAAGATATGACCGTGCATTGTGGATGGCTCGCTCCAGATACATTTGCAGTCTGCTTTTTGCATCCTGTGTACTGCGAGTGCTGCCTGCTTCTCCTCCTTCTCCTCCCTATCCACTGCTCCGTCTCTCCCTCTAAACGCCCCTCCTCTTCTTCTCTTGTGGGCACCCACGTGACATCCGTCAACACGTCATCATTGTCACCTTCACCACCACTGACATTAGAGATCTCGGAGTAGGCAGCAACAGCGGGGACCACCCTCCTTGGGCTGATCTGTGTACTGTCGTCAGACCACTGGGTGGCGGCCATTGCTACCTCCTCTTCCTCATCCGATGCCAAGAATGGCTGTGCATTGGTAAGGTCTGGGAATGGATGGGAAAATAATTCTTCTGACTCGTGGAGGGGCTATGGTGTTAGTAGTGGTTGTGTCTTTGGGGGTGCACACAGCAGAGAGTGAGGAGGGTGCAGATACAGAGGATGAGGAGGGTGCAGAAGCGGAAGGCTGAGTGAGACTCTTAACCAACTCTGGTGCTTCCTTTGAAGTAATCGCACGACCCATCTCCAACTTCACACTAAGGCTCCGGCTTGGTGCACCTGCCCGACCCTACCACTCCTGTGGAATGGCCTGCCTCTAACTCTGCCTGTCATTTTCAAAATGACCCTGTGCCAAAGTCCCTAGAGAAAAGCAATATTTGTGGAAGCAGGTATATTGCAGGCCTCAATCAGTATTTGGTGGAAGCCGGTATATCACACCCCTCTAAAAGTATTTTGTGGAAACAGGTATATAGAACACCTGAATCAATATTTGGTGGAAGCAGGTATATTGCACCCCTCAATCTGTAATTTGTGGAAGCAGGCATATCAAACCCCTTAATCAGTATTTTATGGAAGCAGGTATATCGCACCCCTCAATCTGTATTTTGTGGAAGCAGTTATATCAAACCCCTTAATCAGTATTTTGTAGAAGCTGGTGTATCGCACCCCTCAATCAGTTTTTTGTGGAAACAGGTATATAGAACACATGAATCAATATTTGGTGAAAGCAGGTATATTTTCCCCCCTCAATCTGTAATTTGTGGAAGCAGGCATATCAAACCCTTTAATCAGTATTTTGTAGAAGCAGGTATATCGCACCCCTCAATCAGTATTTTGTGGAAGCCGGTATATAGAACAACTGAATCAATATTTGGTGGAAGCAGGTATATCGTACCCCTCAATCAGTATTTTGTGGAAGCAGGTATATCGCACACCTCAATCAGTATTTTGTAGAAGCAGGTATATCGCACTAGTGTTGAGCGCGAATATTCGAATTACGAATTTTTTTCTCGAATTTAGCAATTTCGAGATTTCGCGAATATTTAGAATATCGTTCTATATATTCGCGAATTCGAATATTCGTATTTTTTTTTTTTATTATAATATTTTTTTTCTTTCCCACTTCTCTAAAGTTGTTCTTACCTGTCCTTTGGATTCCTGGCTTCCTGGCTGCTCCAGTCAGTGGTGTTTTCAACTTACTGCTATATTCCATATTAGCTAAATTACAATCTAATCTATATGTGTATTTTACGAAATTTCGTAAGTTGCGATGCGAGTAATATAACACGAAATAATCGCATGAAGATTTCAATTTAGCACTGCTATATTCCATATTCTAGCCTAATATGGAATATAGCTGTGCTAAGTTAGCACTGCTGTATTCCATACTAGGCTAGAATATGGAATATAGCAGTGCTAAGTTGAAATCTTCATGCGATTATTTAGTGTTATATTACTCGCATCGCAACTTGCGAAATTTGCAAATGTTCTTAATATTGCTCTAACTTCGTCTTTTAGAATATTACGAATTTTCTAAAAGACGAAGTTAGAGCAATATTACGAAATTTCGTAAAATACACATATAGATTGTAATTTAGCTTATATAGTGCTATAATCCCTTTTTTTTTCCTCTAATTTTTTTTGCCTCTTCTGAACTTAAGTTTTGTAAAATATGTACACTGTTAAAAAATATTACTATAGCAGTATATTAGCTTAAATACAATCTATGTGTATTTTACGAAATTTCGTAATATTGCTCTAACTTCGTCTTTTAGAATATTCGTAATATTCTAAAAGACGAAGTTAGAGCAATATTAAGAACATTTGCAAAAGCCGAAATTGCGATGCGAGTAATATAACACGAAATAATCGCATGAAGATTTCAACTTAGCACTGCTATATTCCATATTCTAGCCTAATATGGAATATAGCTGTGCTAAGTTAGCACTGCTGTATTCCATACTAGGCTAGAATATGGAATATAGCAGTGCTAAGTTGAAATCTTCATGCGATTATTTAGTGTTATATTACTCGCATCGCAACTTGCGAAATTTGCAAATGTTCTTAATATTGCTCTAACTTCGTCTTTTAGAATATTACGAATTTTCTAAAAGACGAAGTTAGAGCAATATTACGAAATTTCGTAAAATACACATAGATTGTATTTAAGCTAATATACTGCTATAGTAATATTTTTTAATAGTGTACATATTTTACAAAACTTAAGTTCAGAAGAGGCAAAAAAAAAAAAAAGGGATTATAGCAGTATATTAGCTAAATTACAATCTATATGTGTATTTTACGAAATTTCGTAATATTGCTCTAACTTCGTCTTTTAGAATATTCGTAATATTCTAAGAGACGAAGTTAGAGCAAATCACGAAATTTCGTAAAATACACATATTAGCCTAGCCATAGTCAATTAGCATAGGAACGTTGCCTTATACTATCAAGATAAATAATCGCAATACGCGAAAAAAAAATTCGTATATTATTCGCGATAATTGGAATAATTACGAATATTCGATTTCGACGAATATAACACGAATATTCATTCGAATATTCGCGAAATATCGCGAAATCGAATATGGCACCTCCCGCTCATCACTATATCGCACCCCTCAATCAGTATTTTGTGGAAACATATATATAGAACACCTGAATCAATATTTAGTGGAAGCAGGTATATCGCACCCCTCAATCTGTATTTTGTGGAAGCAGGTATATCGCACACCTCAATCAGTATTTTGTAGAAGCAGGTATATCGCACCCCTCAATCAGTATTTTGTAGAAACAGATATATAGAACACCTGAATCAATATTTAGTGGAAGCAGGTATATCGCACCCCTCAATCGGTATTTTGTGGAAGCAGGTATATAGAACCCCTTAATCAGTATTTTGTAGAGGCAGGTATATCGCACCCCTCAATCTGTATTTTGTGGAAGCAGGTGTATCGCAGGCCTCGATCAATATTTGGTGAAAGCAGGTATATTGCACCCCTCAATTTGTATTTTGTGGAAGCAGGTATATGGAACCCCTTAATCAGTATTTTTGGAAGCAGGTATATAGAACCCCTTAATCAGTAATTTGTGGAAACAGGTATATAGAACACCTAAATAAATATTTTGTGGAAGCAGGTATATTGCACCCCTCAATCTGTATTTTGTGGAAGCAGGTATATCGCACACCTCAATCAGTATTTTGTAGAAGCAGGTATATCGCACACCTCAATCAGTATTTTGTAGAAACAGATATATAGAACACCTGAATTAATATTTAGTGGAAGCAGGTATATCGCACCCCTCAATCTGTATTTTGTGGAAGCAGGTATATAGAACCCCTTAATCAGTATTTTGTAGAGGCAGGTATATCGCACCCCTCAATCTGTATTTTGTGGAAGCAGGTGTATCGCAGGCCTCGATCAATATTTGGTGAAAGCAGGTATATTGCACCCCTCAATTTGTATTTTGTGGAAGCAGGTATATGGAACCCCTTAATCAGTATTTTTGGAAGCAGGTATATAGAACCCCTTAATCAGTAATTTGTGGAAACAGGTATATAGAACACCTAAATAAATATTTTGTGGAAGCAGGTATATCGCACCCCTCAATCTGTATTTTGTGGAAGCAGGTATATAGAACCCCTTAATCGGTATTTTGTAGAAGCATGTATATCGCACCCCTCAATCAGTATTTTGTGGAAGCCAGTATATCGCAGGCCTCAATCAATATTTGGTGGAAGCAGGTATATTGCACCCCTCAATTTGTATTTTGTGGAAGCAGGTATATGGAACCCCTTAATCAGTATTTTGTGGAAGCAGGTATATAGAACCCCCTAATCAGTAATTTGTGGAAACAGGTATATAGAACACCTGAATCAATATTTTGTGGAAGCAGGTAGATAGCTGCCCTCAATCTGTATATTGTGGAAGCAGGTATAGATCCCCTTAATCAGTATTTTGTCGAAGCAGGTTAATCGCACCCCTCAATCGGTATTTTGTGAAAACAGGTATATCAAACCCCTTAATCAGTATTTTGTGGAAGCAGGTATATCGCACCCCTCAATCAGTATTTTGTTGAAGCAGGTATATAGAACCCCTTAATCAGTATTTTGTAGAAGCAGGTATATCGCACGCCTCAATCAGTATTTTGTGGAAACAGGTATATATACTCTTGACTTGAAGAAGGAAAAGAAACACATCAACACAGTTCACACATGAGTAACACAAATTATAAAACTGGGGCAATAGTATTTAAGAGTCTCCTCCACACCTTACACACCAATACATAGATTGTAAGGGAAACTACAGTACATTATGGAATTACCACATGGTGCACATGAGGTGCCTATGGGTAGGATCATTAATGAACATGGCTTTGCATCTTTCATAATTCATAGGTAACAGCAGGGGCTGTCAGTTTCCATAAACAATTTTGAAGCACAATACAAATATACAATCACCTAAAGAATTATTAGGGACACCAGACTAATACGGTGTTGGACCCTCTTTTGCCTTCAGAACTGCCTTAATTCTATGTGGCATTGATTCAACAAGGTGCTGATAGCATTCTTTAGAAATGTTGGCCCATATTGATAGGATAGCATCTTGCAGTTGATGGAGATTTGAGGGATGCACATCCAGGGCACAAAGCTCCCATTCCACCGCATCCCAAAGATGCTCTATTGGGTTGAGATCTGGTGACTGTGGAGGCCATTTTAGTACAGTGAACTCATTGTCATGTTCAAGAAACCAATTTGAAATGATTCGAGCTTTGTGACATGGTGCATTATCCTGCTGGAAGTAGCCATGAGAGGATGGGTACATGGTGGTCAGGAAGGGATGGACATGGTCAGAAACAATGCTCAGGTAGCCCGTGAAATTTAAACGATGGCCAATTGGCACTAAGGGGCCTAAAGTGTTCCCAGAAAACATCTCCCAAACCATTACACCACCACCACCAGCCTGCACAGTGGTAACAAAGCATGATGGATACATGTTCTCATTCTGTTTACACCAAATTCGGACTCTACCATTTGAATGTCTCAACAGAAATCGAGACTCATCAGACCAGGCAACATTTTTCCAGTCTTCAACAGTCCAATTTTGGTGAGCTTGTGCAAATTGTAGCCTCTTTTTCCTATTTGTAGTAGAGATGAGTGGTACCCGGTGGGGTCTTCTGCTGTTGTAGCCCACCCGCCTCAGGGTTGTGCGTGTTGTGGCTTCAGAAATGCTTTGCTGCATACCTCGGTTGTAACGAGTGGTTATTTCAGTCAACGTTGCTCTTCTATCAGCTTGAATCAGTTGGCCCATTCTCCTCCGACCTCTAGCATCAACAAGGCATTTTCGCCCACAGGACTACCACATACTGGATGTTTTTCCCTTTTCACACCATTCTTTGTAAACCCTAGAAATGGTTGTGCGTGAAAATCCCAGTAACTGAGCAAATTGTGAAATACTCAGACCGGCCCGTCTGGCACCAACAACCATGCCACGCTCAAAATTGCTTAAATCACCTTTCTTTCCCATTCTGACATTCAGTTTGGAGTTCAGGAGATTGTCTTGACCAGGACCACAACCCTACATGCATTGAAGCAACTGCCATGTGATTGGTTGACTAGATAATCGAATTAATGAGAAATAGAACAGGTGTTCCTAATAATATCTTTAGGTGCGTGTATATTACTACTGTATATCAACCCTACTCATTCTCTAAATATTATGCCTGTCTGTAAGACACATGGCTGCCACTGGAGCTTTCTCCACTACTCTGTCTGCAATAGAAGGCAAAAGAATGTGAAACTCCACCACCTAGCTAGGCCTCATCCCCTCAACAGTCTGCCAGAAGAAAATGGAAGCAAGAGAAGGAAGTGTTCTCTGCCAGATTTCAAGAGATAGGTGCCCTTCGTCAACGAGATATCTGTGTCAGGCTGTGTTACCAGCACTCTAATTTCTCCTCGATGGGAGACCCCCCCCCATCCATTACACCATCAATAATCCACAGAGAAAGAGAAAGAAAAAAGAAAGGGAAAAAAATGTGGTCTAGCACTAATAATAACAAAAATAAATATACAAAAAAAACTGAAAATTTTTGTCATTGTTCTCCCATACTTTCTGAGTTAATTGGGCATCACTTTTGAAATATGGGATATGTTTATATTTAGAAACATAGCAATGGATATATTATTTTATGTTTAATCAATATATAGTATGTTCTATAGAATATAAATTAAAATATATCAAATATAAGATGATACAGACGGAGTACACATGAGAACATAACTATATACAAAGAAACACACCCATAAAGAAAAAGTGCTTCAAAACTGCAAGATAACCGTAATGTGTTTTTTTTGTTTTTGTTTTGTTTTCTTTTGCTGTTTTCAGTTTAATCTATCTCTTTTTGTTGATTATCTTTATACCATTCTGATATGAAGGAGAAATTGAGGATTTTAAATATATTAATCTTCGATGAAGATCATATAATATTCTATGATTGCCTTATACTGATAGGGACCTTAGATTGTGAGCCCCATTGGGGACAGTTGGATGATAATGTCTGTAAAGCGCTGCGGAATTAGTAGCGCTATATAAGTGTGTATAATAAATAAATAAATAAATTAGTGATCCAGTCATTATTTTGGATATAGCCAAGGAGTGTATCTAATTTATAATTAACCCACCCACAAACTAAAGGGTTTAAAAGCAATGAAAGGATCAACACTACATTATCTGATGAAGGAGTAAGAGCACTCCAAAATGGGTTTGGCATATATGGGCATATAAACTTGCTATATAATACCTCCACTATATGGAGTTATATTGAATTAAAGAAAGAAGGACAAATATTTCCACTACATAAAGCTATATTGAACTAAAGCTGAACCTGTAAAAGGAGGCAGTTACCTGCCAAGTATTGGCCAAGTAACTCTCCGGTGAGAAGCGCTACCAGACTTCATGTGGGCGCAGAAGACAGAAAGAGTGGACGACGACTAACAAAGCACGCTGACTGGTGTGACCATGTGGGACACCGAGAAATGGGACTTACCAGTGGAGCAAGTCACAACTACAGAGCGGACCACAGTGGAGAAAGATAAGGAAAAAGGCCATACAACTCCATTGTTCAGTATATACTCAGCTATCAATTACTGGCATCTATATCAAGTGGTACTTTTTTTATTTTTAGTAAGTACTTTCTATTTTTTAACAAATATCACAAGCAATTAATATGAACTAATATAAAATAACAAAGGAACTAATATAGATACACACCTATATGAATTCATCTTATAAGGTATGATCGTCTATCTATACCCATTTTCCACTCAATAACATTGCAATATAGCATTGTAATAGTCACTGATCTATGGGAACCTCACTAACATGAGAGCTAGAGATGAGCGAATGAAAGCTGACGAAGTGGAATTCGTTCAAAATTTCAGGAACAATTCAATTTGCACTGAATGTGAATTTCCTTGCTCTTCGTGGTAACAAATTTCATTTTTTCCTAAAATGGTGGCTGTACGTGTGAGGACATGGAGAAAGGAACTCTGGGAAGGTGGGATCACCCATACTGCCATCATGCAGGCAATCAGCAGCCAGCCAGCCCTGTAATGTCACAGCCCTATAAATACGGCAGCCATCTTGGATTGTGCCGTTCACCAGTGTACTTAGTGCAGGCAGAGACATCTGCAGGCACTATGGACAGTGGTAGAAAAGACGTCATTGTGCTAAAAAAAAAAAACGATTTACAAGTGCAGGGAAAGATTATTAAAGTTGTAGGGAAAGGATAGAGAGGAATCATTCCACTGCATTTCTGTTGAAAAGGGTTCAGTCGAGGAAAGGTGACAGCCTGGGTCATAAGAACATTCCTATTAGACCTTGCTGTATTGACTGGGGATCCAAATTTCCATTATACAGCTCTGTAATTCCAGCAAACCGTTCTTATTACGGTGCAAGTGCTGTTTGATACGGGCATTAACAGGGTTTATTATTAGAAGGCAATATTTCTATGTCTTATTTGCCCTTGTGCGGCGCAGTGGGGTGTTTTAGCGGAAAAAGAAAAAATACATTAGCCCCTCTGCGGTGCAGTAATCTGTAGTAAAGGATTTAGCCCTAAAATGTTCTTCAATTTTATAAATGGTAAAAAGTATAAATCTGAAGGTGTCGGCCCTCTACAGAGTAATAAGGGGGGAGTCGCAGAGAGCAATAAGGAGAAGGCAAAGCTATTAAATATTTTTTTTCTCCACTGTATTCACTGAGGAAAATAAACTGTCAGATGATACAGATTATAAAAGTAAATTCCCCATTAAAAGTGTCCTGTCTGATCCTGGAAGAAGTACAGCGGCGTCTTAAAAAGATAAAAATAGACAGGATGGCATACACCCCAGTATCCTAAGAGAAATAAGTAATAGTCAGACACTTTTTCCTGATATCTAAGGACTTTATACTGACAGGGACATAGCAAATGTGATGCCAATATTCAAAAAGGGTCTAAAAACAGAGCCCGGAAACTATAGGCCGGTAAGTTTAACATCTGTTGTGGGTAAACTGTTTAAAGGTTTTGTAAGAGATGCTATCTTGGAGTACCTCAATGAAAAAAATCTAATAACACCATATTAGCATGGCTTCATGAGGGATCGGTCATGTCAAATTAATTTAATTAGTTTCTATGAGGAGGTAAGTTCTAGACTTGACAGCGGCGAATCAATGGATGTTGTATATCTGGACTTCTCCAAAGCATTTGACACTGTACCACATAAAAGGTTAGTATATAAAATGAGAATGCCCGGACTGAGAGAAAATGTCTGTATGTGGGTAAGTAACTGGCTCAATGATAGAAAACAGAGGGTTGTTATTAATGGTACACACTCAGATTGGGTCACTGTCACTAGCGGAGTACCTCAGGGGACAGTATTGGGCCCTATTCTCTTCAATATATTTATTAATGATCTTGTAGAAGGCTTGCACAGTAAAATATACATTTTTGCAGATGACACTAAACTGTGTAAAGTAATTGACACAGAAGAGGACAGTATACTACTACAGTGGGATCTGGATAGATTGGAGGCTTAGGTCACTAGTACATACTAAATGGAAAAAACTGGTAACACTGACAAGAAAAAAGACCTAGGAATTTTGGTGAACAGCAAACTAAGCTGTAGAAACCAGTGTCAGGCAGCTGCTGCCAAGGCCAAAAAGAGAATGGGTTGCATCGAAAGGGGCATAGATGCTATGATGTGAACATAGTCCTACCACTTTACAAATCACTAGTCAGACCACACATGGAGTACTGTGTACAGTTCTGGGCTCATGTGAACAAGGCAGACATAGAAGAGCTATAGAGGGTCTAGAGGAGGGCAACTAAAGTAATAACTGGAATGGATGGACTACAGTACCCTACAAAATTATCAAAATTGAGGTTATTCACTTTAGAAAAAAATGACTGAGGGGAGATGTAATTACTATGTATAAATATATCAGGGGTCAGTACAGAGATCTATCCCATCAGCTATTTATCCCCAGGACTGTGACTGTGACGAGGGGACATCCTCTGCGTCTGGAAGAAAGGTTTGTACACAAACATAGAAGAGGATTCTTTACGGTAAGAGCAGTGAGACTATGGAACTCTCTGCCTGAGGAGGTGGTGATGGTGAGTTTACTAAAAGAATTAGAGAGGGGCCTGGATGTATTTCTGGAGTGCAATAATATTACAGGCTATGGCTACTAGAGAGAGATCGTTGATCCAGGGAGTTAGTCTCAGGGCCGTTTCTAGGGGCGGGCGGGACGGGCGGCCGCCCGGGGCGCTGTCAGAAGCAGGGGGCGCCCGTTGAGGTAAAAAAAAAAAAAAAAAATCGTTATGAAGGTAAAGGATCGGGCGGCCGGCCGGCGGCGCCCCTCATGCTGAGCCTCCTGAGCGGCCGGCTCAGTGCTGCGCAGCCTGCCTGCGCTGCAGACTGCTGAGTTGTTAGTGTAGCGTGGCCGAGCTCTGTTCGGTCCGGCCCGGGGTACAGGAGCATTTGTTTCTTGTACCCGGCCGGACTGAAAGGAAGTGCACACTAAGTGAGCACTTCCTGTCAGCCGGGTACAGGAAACAAAAGCTCCTGTACCGCGGAGCGAACAGAGCTCGGCCACGCTACATTAGAGGTGACATTGACAAGGGGGAGGAAATGAGAGTGAGGGGGGGGAGTAGTAGACTGAGAGGGACAAGGGTGGGGGGGGAGTAGTAGAATGAGAGTGACAAGGGAGGGGGGGGAGTAGTAGAATGAGAGTGACAAGAGGGGGGGGAGTAGTAGAATGAGAGTGACAAGGGAGGGGGGGAGTAGTAGAATGAGAGTGACAAGGGAGGGGGGGGAGTAGTAGAATGAGAGTGACAAGGGGGGTGGGGGAGTAGAATGAGAGTGACAGGGGGGTGGAGAAGAGAGTGACAAGGGGGGGGGAGAAGAGAGTGACAAAGGGAGGGGGAAGAGAGTGACAAGGGGGGGGGGGAAGAGAGTGACAAGGGAGGGGGGGAAGAGAGTGACAAGGGAGGGGGGGAAGAGAGTGACAAGGGAGGGGGGGGGAGAAGAGAGTGACAAGGGAGGGGGGGAAGAAGAGAGTGACAAGGGAGGGGGGGAAGAGAGTGACAAGGGAGGGGGGGGGAGAGTGACAAGGGAGGGGGGGAGAAGAGAGTGACAAGGGAGGGGGGGGGGAGAGAGTGACAAGGGAGGGGGGGAAGAGAGTGACAAGGGAGGGGGGGGAAGAGAGTGACAAGGGAGGGGGGAGAAGAGAGTAACAAGGGAGGGGGGGGAGAGTGACAAGGGGGGGGGAGAAGAGAGTGACAAGGGAGGGGGGGGAGAAGAGAGTGACAAGGGAGGGGGGGGAGAAGAGAGTGACAAGGGAGGGGGGGAGAAGAGAGTGACAAGGGAGGGGGGGAGAAGAGAGTGACAAGGGAGGGGGGGAGAAGAGAGTGACAAGGGAGGGGGGGGAGAAGAGAGTTACAAGGGAGGGCGGGGGGAAGAGAGTGACAAGGGAGTCCGCAGAGCCAGACTGCAGCCAGAGACCAGATCATCTAATTGTCCTGGTGGTAAGTAGACAATGCAATATGTGTATTATTTAATTGTTTAGTTATTAATACTACATTTTGCGGACCGCACATTGCCGGCACTAAGAGAATATGCCTATTCTTGTCCGTTATTGGGGACAAGAATAGGACATGTACTATTTTTTTTCAGGTTCGGAATTGCGGATCCGGGTCCGCAATTCCGGATCTGATAAGGGGGGGGGGCGGGGGTGCCAATTTTTATCTTGCCTAGGGCGGCAAAAATCCTTGCACCGGCCCTGGTCAGACTTACTGACGTCACGCGCCTGATCCTCCCACTAGGCGGCGCAGGCGCGTGACATACAGTGACTGAGTGAGCGCCGCACTGCCTGCCTGTTACCGCCCGCCCTGAGCCCCTGAGCAGTGCTGATGCTTGCTGTGAGGCGAGTGATGGTCTGGGGGGGCATTAATTACAATAGGGGGATGGGGGTTATTACAATGGGGGGGCATTAATTACAATGGGGGGAATTAATTACAATGGGGGGGCCACTGTGGGAGACATGAAAATGGGGGCCACTGTCACTGTGGGGGACATTAAGTTTAATAAGGATCACTATGGACATTATTTAGAATGGAGGCTGCTGTTGGTGTCATTACTCATTATATAATTACAATTATAACTGTATAATGTCTGATAGGCCTAGTCCTGAGCTGAGTTATATTACCCTGCCCATGCCCTGTATAATAATGTACCCATCCCTGATACCCCTTAGTTATATTACCCCGCTGGAGTAATATAACTAAGGGGTATCAGGGTACATTATTATACAGGGCAGGGTAATATAACTCAGGACTAGGCCTATCAGACATTATACAGTTATAATGACATCCACAGCAGCCTCCATTCTAAATAATGTCCATAGTGATCCTTATTAAAAATAATGTCCCCCCGCAGGCAGGCAGTGCGGGCGGCGGCGCTCGCCCTGAGAGAAATTTTACCTAGAAACTGCACTGGTTAGTCTGATTGCCTGATTGGAGTCAGGAAGGAATTTTTTCCCCTTAAGTGGGGAAAATTGGCTTCTACCTCACATTTTTTTTTTTTGCCTTCCTCTGGATCAACTTGCAGGATAACAAGCTGAACTGGATGGACAGGTGTCTTTTTTCGGCCTTATAAACTATGTTACTATGTAAAAAGAAAAAAAATAACATTTGCCGCTCTGCTGTGCAGTTATTTCTTGTTAAGCCTTTTGTGAGGTGTATTAGCACAAAAAGAAAAAATACATTTTCAGCTCTGCGGCGCAGTAATCTGTAGTAAAGGCTTTTGTGGGGTGTTTGAATTTTTTATTTATTTGATCTAATAGAATGTCAGGCATAGAAGTGTCAGGCCCTGCACAGGGGAGTGGCAGAGGCCAAAAAGGTTGCAGAAGAGTAAGGGGCCGTGGCAGGAGGGGTCACTTCGAAAGTCCTAAGATCCCAGTCTCAGCTAGCGGTCGTGTCATGACCAACAACCCAGTGGTTCTTGAGTGGTTGACTCGATCTTCGACTTTGTCGCAAGTGGCATCAGACACCCCCAGCCAAGAGTCCAGTGGCGTACCTCCAATAGAGGCAAACCACGTAGCTGCTATGGGGCTCCTGGGGGAGGGGGCCTGCAGTGGAGGATAGTCTCTGCTCACTAATTACACTTGTATGGCTACCTGAGAATGTAAGAACTGGAGAAGGACCTTTGGTGATGTCATCAACAAAGTGACCAGTGCAGGAAGCCAAGGAATAGCGGAGCAGCAGAAGTCTAAAGGACCTTTGGTGATGTCATCATCATGTGACCAGTGCAGAGGACTGGTGAAAGACCTGTGGGATATCACTTTGAGGGGGCTGAGCTTCTGTGTGGTGCCTGGAGGAGAGAGGTTGGTGGTGTCCTGGGATAACCTACATAACAGCCTAGAATAGCTGGGAGTTGCAGTTTTGTCCTATTATATCCCTCTCCATGTAATTTAAACATATGCCCTAGTACAGTCTGTAAATTCTGTGAGTTGTAGTTCTTTTGGCCTATTGTATCCCTCTCCATGTAATTTCAGCTTTTGCGCTAGTACAGTTTGGTAATGCTGGGAGTTATAGTTCTCTCCTCTTATACCTCCTCTCTGTAATGTATAGTGATGCCCCATAATAAGTCTTGCCATGCTGGGGGTTATATTTATTTCCTTTTAATGCTCTCATCTAATACAACTGGATAATGCCCTATAATAATCTGGACATGCTGGGAGTTGTAGTTCTTTCTTCTTAGGCTGGGTTCACACCACCGTTTAGTTTGTAGGACTTTATTCCATCTAAATTAACAAATGAAATGGCATAAACAGATGCCAAATGTGCAGAACTAATTTTTCTGTTCTTCTGACTGATCAGACGCACAGAAAACTAAACAGTGATGTGAACCCTGCCTTATACTCTCTCTGTGTATTATCTGGGAGTTGTAGTTCTCTCCATTTTACCTCTCCCTGTGTTGCTCCCTAATTTCTAATAATAACAATCTGGTGATGATGAGACTTGTAGTTCCCTTGTCACTATTGTGATGTTATACAGCTTCTGAGGTGTGTATTAGGGTTTGTTCACATCTGGTGCTGGTGACGTTTGCTGTTCTGCCCTCATAGGAGCAAATCGAAAATGACTGTAGTTCCGGATCTGGTACTTCAAAGACGACAACACCCGACGGATCTGCTGACCATGATGAGATTTGATGGGTTCCATCTGCCAGGCTAAAAAATTGTGTCCAGCATTTATGACCTGATCTGCAAACTTTTATGTTCTAGCATCAGATTATTATGTTCTGCAGCAGCTAAGGTGTGTATTAGGATGTTCTGCAGCAGCTGAGGTGTGTATTATGAAGTTCTGCATCAGCTGAGGTATATTATGAGGTTCTGCAGCAGCTAAGGTGTGTATTAGGAGGTTCTGCAGCAGCTGAGGTGTGTATTAGGAGGTTCTGCAGCAGCTGAGGTGTATTATGAGGTTCTGAAGCAGCTAAGGTGTGTATTAGGAGGTTCTGCAGCAGCTGAGGTGTGTATTAGGAGGTTATGCAGCAGCTGAGGTGTGTATTAGGGAGGTTATGCAGCAGCTGATGTGTGTACTAGGAGGTACTCCAGCAGGAAAGGTGTGTATTAGGTGGTTCTGCAGCAGCTAAGGTGTGTATTAGGAGGTTCTGCAGAAGCTGAGTTGTGTACTATAAGGTTCTGTAGCAGCTGAGGTGTGTATTATGATGTTATGCAGCAGCTGAAGTGTGTACTGTGATGTACACACTTCAGAGTGTGGAGGAGGCAGCAGAGAGTGGAAGTAATTATGCCCCTCTGTGGCTTACTCATGATGCTGCCACCTCCACACTCAGTCAATGTGCAACTTTGTGGCCTCCTCATACTGCTGCCACCTCCACACTCAGTCAATGTGCCACTTTGTGGCCTCCTCATACTGCTGCCACTTCCACACTCAGTCAATGTGCCACTCTGTGGCCTCCTCATACTGCTGCACACCACTACACTCTGTCATTGTCCCACTCTGTGCCCTTCTCATGCTCCGGTCACCTCCACACTTTGTCATTGGGCCACTCTGTGGTCTCCTCATGCTGCCGCAACCTCCACAGTCTGTTATTGTGCCACTCTGTGGCCTCCTCATGCTGCTGTCACCTCCACACTTTGTCATTTTGCCACTCTGTGGCCTCCTCATGCTGCTGTCACCTACACACTCCGTCATTGTGCCTCTCTGTGGCCTCCTGATGCTGCCGCCACCTTCAAACTCTGTCATTGGGCCATTCTGTGGTCTCCTCATGCTGCTGTCACCTCCAGACTCTGTCATTGTGCCCCTCTGTGGTCTCCTTATGCTGCCGCCACCTCCAGACTCTGTCGTTGGGCCACTCTGTGACCTCCTCATGCTACCACCACCTTCAAACTTTGTCAATGTGCCACTCGGTGGCCTCCTGATGCTGCCGCCACCTTAAATCTCTGTCATTGGGCCATTCTGTGGTCAACTTATGCTGCCGCCACCTCTGGACTCTGTAATTGTGCCCCTCTGTGGCTTACTCATGCTGCTGCCACCTTCACACTCTGTCATTGGGCCACTCTGTGGTCTCCTCATGCTGCTGCCACCTCCACACTCAGTCAATGTGCCACTTTGTGGCATCCTCATACTGCTGCCACCTCCACACTTTGTCATTGTGCCACTCTGTGGCCTCCTCATGCTGCTTCCACCTCCACCCTCTGTTATTATGCCACTCTGTGGCCTCCTTATGCTGCTGCCACCTTCAGACTCTGTCATTAGGCCACTCTGTGGTCTCCTTATGCTGCCACCACCTCCACACTTTGTCATTGTGCCACTCTGTGACCTTCTCATGCTGCTGCCACTTCTACACTCTGTCATTGTGCCATTCTGTGGCCTCCTGATGCTGCCACCACCTTTATACTCTGTCATTGTGCCACTCTGTGGCCTCCTTAGGCTACTGCCACCTCCAGACTCTGTCATTGGGCCACTCGGTGATCTCCGTATACTGCTGCCTCCTCCAGACTCTGTCATTGTAGAACTCTGTGACCTTCTGATGCTGCTGCCACCTCCAAACTTTGTTATTGTGCCATTCTGCGGTCAACTTATGCTGCTGCCACCTCCAGACTCTGTAATTATGCCCCTCTGTGGCTTACTCATGATGCTGCCACCTCCACACTCAGTCAATGTGCAACTTTGTGGCCTCCTCATACTGCTGCCACCTCCACACTCAGTCAATGTGCCACTTTGTGGCATCCTCATACTGCTGCCACCTCCACACTTTGTCATTGTGCCACTCTGTGGCCTCCTGATGCTGCCACCACCTTTATACTCTGTCATTGTGCCACTATGTGGCCTCCTTAGGCTACTGCCACCTCCAGACTCTGTCATTGGGCCACTCGGTGATCTCCGTATACTGCTGCCTCCTCCAGACTCTGTCATTGTAGAACTCTGTGACCTTCTGATGCTGCTGCCACCTCCAAACATTGTCATTGTGCCACTCAGTGGCCTCCTCATGCTGCTGCCACCTCCAAACTTTGTTATTGTGCCATTCTGCGGTCAACTTATGCTGCTGCCACCTCCAGACTCTGTAATTATGCCCTTCTGTGGCTTACTCATGATGCTGCCACCTCCACACTCAGTCAATGTGCAACTTTGTGGCCTCCTTATACTGCTGCCACCTCCACACTCAGTCAATGTGCCAGTTTGTGGCCTCCTTATACTGCTGCCACTTCCACACTCAGTCAATGTGCCACTCTGTGGCCTCCTCATACTGCTGCACACCACTACACTCTGTCATTGTCCCACTCTGTGCCCTCCTCATGCTCCTGTCACCTCCACACTTTGTCATTGGGCCACTCTGTGGTCTCCTCATGCTGCTGCCACCTCTACAGTCTGTTATTGTGCCACTCTGTGGCCTCCTCATGCTGCGGTCACCTCCACACTTTGTCATTTTGCCACTCTGTGGCCTCCTCATGCTGCTGCCACCTACACACTCCGTCATTGTGCCACTCTGTGGCCTCCTGATGCTGCCGCCACCTTCAAACTCTGTCATTGGGCCATTCTGTGGTCTCCTCATGCTGCTGTCACCTCCAGACTCTGTCATTGTGCCACTCTGCGGCCTCCACATACTGCTACCACCTCCACACTCAGTCATTGTGCCCCTCTGTGGTCTCCTTATGCTGCCGCCACCTCCAGACTCTGTCGTTGGGCCACTCTGTTGTATCCTCATGCTACCGCCACCTCCACAATCTGTCATTGTGGAACTCTGTGACTTCCTCACGCTGCTGCCACCTCTAAACTTTGTCAATGTGCCACTCTGTGGCCTCCTGATGCTGCCGCCACCTTAACTCTCTGTCATTGGGCCATTCTGTGGTCAACATATGCTGCCGCCACCTCTGGACTCTGTAATTGTGCCCCTCTGTGGCTTACTCATGCTGCTGCCACCTTCACACTCTGTCATTGGGCCACTCTGTGGTCTCCTCATGCTGCTGCCACCTCCACACTCAGTCAATGTGCCACTTTGTGGCATCCTCATACTGCTGCCACCTTCACACTTTGTCATCGTGCCACTCTGTGGGCTCCTCATGCTTCTGCCACTTCCACACCCTGACATTGTGCCACTCTGTGGCCTCCTGATGCTGCCGCCACCTTCAAACTCTGTTATTGGGCCACTCTGTGGTCCCTTCATGCTGCTGCCACCTCCAGACTGTCATTTTGCCACTCTGTGGCCTCCTTATGCTGCTTTATATAGATAAGACGTGGCACTCGTGTCTATTTAGACCGTGGTGCTAGTTGTGCTGGCTTCCCAGCCAGAATCATAAGGTCATGCACCCTCCACAAAAAAATCACTACCTAGATCACAGTTTGAGAGCATCACGAGAATAGTGACATTAGAGGAGGACAAACATAAAAGAGTTCTAGAAATGACTCATAAATTCCAACAAAGAGGATATCCTTTGGCAATAATATCACCAAATTCAGTTTCCAGTATACAACAAAAAAAATGAGACTAAAAAGAGAATTCCCTTTGTACATACCTATCATTCACATTCCTACAAAATTGTTAATATCCTCAACAAACATTGGAACATACTTGCCCGTTTTTTTCCCAATATAGAGGAATTTCAGACACAATGTTTACCATGCAGCAGGAGACCGAAAAATTTGAGAGATTGGCTTGTTAGAGCGGATATTGGCCCGAGTAGTACCATCTCACATCAGCACTTATTAGGTAAAGCAAGACAGGGCACGTTTCCCTGTCTACACTGTGCGCAGTGTTCTAATGTAATGAAAGGGGACAAAATCTATCACCCACAGACTGGGGAGTCCATACAAATTAAAGGGTTCCATACATGTCAAACCAACTATGTAATCTATCTCTTGAAATGCCCATGTGGCCTAATATATGTAGGGGAGACCACCCAGAATGTGAGGGATCGTATCTGTCAACATAAGTCCACTATCCGATGTGAGAACCTGCTACTCCCGGTCCCACACCATTTTCACAAAATGAAGCATAATGTGTCCCAATTGAAATTCCAAATAATAGAAAAAATAGAATTACCAAGAAGAGGTGGCAATAGACAACAAATGCTGAAAAAACGAGAGGCGTATTGGATACATAGACTACAAAGCCTAGAACCTAAGGGGCTCAACAGGGATTACGAACTGTCCTCGTTTATTTGAATGAATGTAATGTCATCGATATGTGTTAAACAGTGGATACGATTACTAACTACAAATCTTTTTATCTTTTTCAGATGCTCTAAGAACCGGACCCCCACCAAATTTGCTGTCCTTTTCTGTATCCTTTTTAGGTGTTGGTCTCTTTTCTTCCCCTGATTCCTATTGTCCTTTTTTCCACCTTTCTTCTCTCTTTCTTTTTCTTCCTCCTCTCTTTTTCTTTTCTCCACTTTTTCTTCTTCTTTTTTCTTCTTTTTGTCTTTTTTTTTCTTTCTATTGTTCTCCCTTAGTTCATTTTTACCTATAGTTGATGATTGACTCATTCTTTCTAAATTAACACATCTTCCCTACAATAATCTGCTCCACATTGTCCCTAGGGTTAGATGCCCAGCTCATTTACAACAGAATATCTACTGTGGCCAGTTTGAATAGGAGGATCGGATCCGGTGCGTTCCCAGCTGGAACGCATTGGCTACTGCCGGTCGCGGCTGGAACGCACTTCCGGTTGCGATCTCTGTGGCGATCTAACCATATGCAGACATGTCCTCTACATTCCTGTTATTCTTAGTTCCCGTAAAGACATACATATTATCCCCCTGGGCAAGCATAGCTGTAACAGTACTTTGAGGATATATAAAAGGTGGTATGCGTTCCAGCTTGGAACGCATAGGCACTTCCGGGTTTTGGCTACTTCCTTCCGGGCCGGCTATATCTTACCACATGTACCTCTCAGCCTTAGCGTCTATATGGGTGTGGATACACCATCAGCTCTATTCTTTCCATGTTTCTTCTTTACGGCAACTTGGTAAGTTGTTTTGTCCTTATGGGGGCACCCGGTTCTATCCCAATAGCCATATATGCATCTGAATGTCTCTATTTTTCCTAATGTTACTCCGGGGCTTAGGTCGCTCCCAGACTGTATGGGCTGCTGCCTATATCAAAGGATCGCAGATTGTTGATGAAACACTCCTTTATGTATATTAGTATTAAATAGATACCTATCTCATGAAATTCAATATTTATCCTGAATGTCGATTTAACAGATATGGAGTTTCATTTGACTGCTACAATCTAATTGTTTCTTGTTTTCCGACAAGAAGTATAAAATAATAGAGTATATATATATAGCTAGATTTATGTACATGAAGTCTTTGTACCGCTAAAGTTTTTCTTTTTCCTATTTTTTTGATTTTTTTGATGTTTTCTGCAATTGTATTTTACAATCGCTTTATATGCATAAAGAGTGTTATAAAATAAATCGCCAGTGTGACCATCTGCGATTCTAATTTTTATAAGGTCTCACTAGATATTAGTTATTGTTGCACTAAGTATTCCTGTGACATCACACCCACTATGTTAGTAGCATATTTGTATGGAAAGCTTAGAAATATATTTCACATGCACATTGCACATCCATTGTCATGCCGCACACTATATACCACACACACTATATACCGCACACACACTATATACCGTACACACACACTATATACCGTACACACACAGACACACACTATATACCGCACACACACACAGTTTATAGATTATAGTTTGTATCCTGTTGATCAGGACTCAGGAGAAGCTTTCTTTGTCAGACCGCCAGTATTTGCTGGTTCATTTAGAGTTACCCAGGGTGAATCCCGAGTAGGCGAACCAGCTGTACACCACATACCGTACCGTCACTTCGCTAGACAGGTACATCTCTGCTTAGCTGGACAATATCTGATAGCTCCGACCCCACCCACATACAATCATAATACAATTCCATCTTCTAACCGTAACAGTAAGGCTGCATGCACACGGGCGTGTTTTTTCACAACTACGGACCATAAAAACCTAGGCTGCTGTCCTGCAGAGTGGACGAGCGCACGGCGTCATTGGTTGCTAACTTGCTATGACGCCATGCGCTTCTTGCTGCCACCGCTGTAAAGTAATACACTTGTATAGATCATACCAGTGTATCACAGTACAGCGGTGGTGGCCGGAAGCGCATGGCATCATAGCAACCAATGACGCCGTGCGCTTGTCCACTCTGCAGGATGGCAGGACGGGTTTGTACGGTCCGTAGTTGTGAAAAAACACGCCCGTGTGCAGGCGGCCTAAATCTAATATTTCCACTTCAAAGCATTAAATACTTTTTGCAGTTTACTTGAGTAAATTATTTTTCAATACTATTATTGTTAAAAATTGGGATTATATGCTTGCCTTTTTATCTTGCAGCGGATTTTGGGGCGGCGATACGACCGCACTCGATCCCACGCCGAGAAGTAACGGATTGTGCGGGAGCTGGCATTTGAGATCTGGCGCAAAACGGGTCTCAAACACTGACGTCTGGCCATCATTAAAAAATGGTTCAGACATGAAGCGAAGACACCACCAGTTTGAAAAAAGAGAACGGGATGAAAAATGCACAGGTAGATAGATAAATAACTTTTGTATGTTTTGCCAACACCAATGTATACAGTGCTAAGCAAAAGTATTCACCTCCCTTGACTTCGTTCTTTTTTTTGTTGTCTCACATCCTGGAATTAACATGAATTGTTTGAGGATTTGCATCATTTAATTTGTAGAACATGCCCACAACATAGACCTTTTTTAAATTGGTTAATTGTAAAGCATACAACTAATAGGACAAAATAACCGAAAATGTCAATGTGCATAACTATTCACCCCCTAAAGTCAATACTTTGTAGAGCCACCTTTTGCGGCAATCACAGCTCCAAGTCGCTTTGGATAAGTCTCTATCAGCTTGGCACATCTTAACACAGTTGATTTTTGCCCACTCCTCCTTGCAAAACGAATTCAGCTCCTTCCAATTAGATGGTTTGCGCTTGTGAACAGCAATCTTTAAGTCTGACCACAGATTTTCTATTGGATTGAGATCTGGGCTGTGACTATGCCCTTCCAGCACATTTATATGTTTACCCTTAAACCACTCAAGTGTTGCTTTAGCCGTGTGTTTGGGGGCATTGTCCTGCTGGAAGGTGAACCTCCGTCCTAGCCTCAAATCATGCACAGAGTGGGACAGATTTTTCTCAAGAATATCCCTGTCCATGTTTCCCTCAACTCTGACCAGTTTCCCAAGTGATGGTGTTCTTTGGGTGATGTGATGTGTTGGCTTTGTGCCAGACAAGTGATGGACTGAACCATCACTGGGTCTGCAGTAGAAGCCTGAGGGCTAGCCTCAGGCCTATGGGCTATGCACCCACGACTATGGAGACCCCAACTCTGACCTATTTGGGTTAGAGGGAACTATAAACCATGATATTTTGGTTGAGTTTATAGGCCACGTCTTTCTTATTCCCCATTAAAGTTGCATGGTGTGAATCCATAAACGCAATAAGGGTTAACTCTGCTCTGAGACTCCCAATGAATGTGTAAGTTTATTTGTCCCGTTGTTCTATTGTGTTAGTGATGAGATTAAGAAGTAGCCGACTCTGGTGTAGAGAAGTAGATCATCCTATGATACACTCATGAGATAATCCAATCCCATGGGTCTCCTCTCGCCCTATTGTTTCATCAAGATACTGTGAAGGGGGATGTCTTTTTGCATGCTGTTCATTTTTTATTGAGTTATGCGTCATAAAGCTGGCAGCCACTGCGATTATGTATAGATCCCTCCATATTGGAATTTCTTTATATCTAATGTTGTTAAGATTTCTGAGTTGTTTATCTAAAATATAAACATTCTGTGATTACAAAAGTTCCTATTCCCTCCATTCGGAGAAGGCGATCGGCGGAGGCCGTGGAGGTGGTGGAGAATGAGGAGGAAGAGCAGGAGGAGGCCGGACCCTCCCAGCCTATTGAGCCACCCCCACCAGATGTAGGAGAATTGAAGGAGGTGGAGGTGGAAAGTGCTGGACCCTCCAGCAACCGCCCCATCTCAGAACTCGGAGGAAGAGGAGGCGATCCCCAGTCCCAGGAGGGTAAATATGTGCACATAGCAATATGTTTATGTATCCATAACATGTACATAAACATTAAAAGGGCCAACAATGAGGGGACAACATACACTATAGTAAAACAAAAAAAAGAACACTGGACAATAACTCTTTAATCTACATTAAAACCATTAACTTAACAAATAAATAATATTAAACTCTATAACTATCACTAATTAACAAACAAAATAAAATTATACTGTACTGAAATATCACTAGCTAATAAACTATATAATCATTATAAATATCACTAACGTATTGAGATTTAAATCGTCAATGTGTATAAAGACTTTAAATAAAAAAAGGTAAAAAATAGACAAACAGACATATTTTGTACCGTCGTGTACATATCGACCGTCTCTATAAAAATATACTATGATCTAACCCCTTAGGTGAACACTGTAAAAATAAAAAAATTGAAACAATAAAAAAAAATTATAATTTAGTCACCTAACATCACTAAAAGTGCAGCACCAAGCTATTAAAAAAGGCATATGCCCCTCAAAATAGTAACAATCGGTCATTTAATTCGGCCAAAAATTAGACCCTAACATTAGACAAAAATAATCATTTGGCTCTCAAACTATGGAGACACTAAAACATGAATTATTTTTGGTTCAACAATGCTTTTATTGTGTAAAACAGAAATAACTAAAAAAATAAGGAAACATATTAGGTCTTGCCGCATCTGTAACACAGGTGGACACCTTTCAAAACAAAAAATGAAAACTCTCCAAAAAGGCATTTTTTTGACAACTTTTATCACAAAAAGGTGTAATAGCAAGCGATCATAAAGTCATATGCACTACAAAATAAAGGTTTAAAGGTTTAATAAGAATTGCAAATAATGTTCATATATTTTTTTTTCAAACAGTAATGAAGACATTGAAGGCCAAATTGGCCAAAATGCAGAGGGAGCACCGCCAGGATATGCGGGCCATTCTGGAGCAAATGAAGGCCATGAAGGAGAGGCAACGCCAGGCCATGAAGGGGGTGCAGGAGATGCTCCTGCAATTGGAAAAGTTGCCTTATTTTTATTTTTATTTTTTTTCTAATAAGTTACATAAATTGTTTATACAGTTATAACGTGTATTTTGTTTTTTGTAATATTGCTCTGTTTTAGTGTAATAGCTCGGCTGAAATCAGCTCGAACTGACAGCAGCTGGTAAATACATGTCAAATACATATAGGGTCCATTCACACGTCTGTAAAATGGGTCTGCATCCGTTCCACAATTTAGCGGCACAGTTACAGACCCATTGATTTTCAATTCCAGTCAGAAAAATTTGGCATTCACAGGATAAATAAGTACGTTTCGGCCAGTACAGGCCCCAAAAATTTTCCAACGGGCGTTCACCTGACAGCAAAGAACTTTGTATTCTGTGGCTGGAGGTACATTAGGCATTCACAGGATAAAGAAGTATGTGTCGGCCACTACAGGCCCCAAAAATTAGCCAGCAGGCGTTCACCTGACAGCAAAGAACTTTGTATTCTGTGGCTGGAGGTACATTAGGCATTCACAGGATAAAGAAGTAAGTGTCGGTCACTACAGGCCCCAAAAATTTGCCAACAGGCGTTCATCTGACAGCAAAGAACTTTGTATTCTGTGGCTGGAGGTACATTAGGCATTCACAGGATAAAGAAGTAAGTGTCGGCCATTTCAGGCCCCAAAAATTAGGCATTCTAAGGACATAAAACACCTTTTATGCCGCTGTATTTACCTAGGACAGGGAGGGACCATGAATTGTTATGGGTGGTGGCAGATATTTGTGGGCTGTCGTAAGGAATTTGAATCAAACATGGTCTACTGGTCACATGTGTTGAATTCCTCTGAGATCCATGCCTCATTCATTTTTAGAAATGTGAGGTAGTCTACGCTGTGGTGAGCTAGGCAAATGAGCTTATTGGTCACGATCCCCCCTGCTGCGCTTAACGTCCTTTCGGACAGGACACTAGAAAAGCCTGCCCACCCAGTAGTCTAGGGGTTCATCACTTTTCAGAGCGTCCACATTGACCATTAACCCGATGTAGTCGGACACCTGTCAGTCTATGTGTTCCCTGATGCTGGATCCGGAGGACAGCTGTCGATGGGTCAGCTGAAAGAATGATCTCATATCAGAAGTGACCAAAACATCTTCAAACCGCCCTCTTCTTGCAGGTGCTGTTGGATTGGTACCCACTACTGTTCCTCTGTGAGTGGAAATTCCTCTGCCAGCACCCGCAAAAGCAGAATGCAGCATTTCTCGAAGCAAGTCCTGGAAGTGCTGCATTCTGACAGCCCTCTGAGATGGTGGTAACATTTCCACCATTTTTTGTTTGTACTGGGGGTCTAAGTACGTTGCCACCCTGTACTGGTCCTTGCCCTTTATTCTTTTTATACGGGGGTCTCCCTTAAAACACTGAAGCATGAAGGCCCCCATTTGCACTAAACTGGAAGCGGTGTAGTGGCCTGGCTCTTGCTCATCATCCAGGATAATGTCGTCCTCGTTCTCCTCCACCCATCCATGGACAACACCAGGGATCCCAGAAAGGTTTAAAGCATGCTCTTCTTGCTCCTCCTCATCCGCCCCGGCACCATCCTCCTCTGACTCCTCTTCAGACTCCTGTTGTTGACTTGTCTCAGATGGAGTAGCCCCCCCCCTGGGAATTCATCAAGCATTGTGACTTCCTCATCTTCCTGCTCATGCTCCTTGACGGCTTGATCAATCACACAACGCAATGCATGCTCCAGAAAAAAGGCGTAAGGTACAGTGTCACTGATGGCGCCCTGGCTGCAACTGGCCAGTTTGGTGATCTCATCAAATGGCCGCAGAAGTCTGCTTGCGTTCGCGCATGAGCAGCCACTGGCGTGGTGAAAAAAAAACAAGCTCCCCAGAACCTGTCCTGCCGCAGAGTTCGTACAGGTAGTCGTTAACTGCACGTTTCTGCTGGAGCAGCCTATCAAGCATATGCAAGGTTGAGTTCCATCGCATCGGGCAGTCACAAATAAGATGTCTGACGGGCAGGTTGCGTCACCGCTGAATATCAGTAAGGTGAGCCATGGCCATGTAAGATCTTCTGAAATGGCCAGAGATTTTCCTGGCCTGCCGCAAGGTGTCCTGGACCCAGGGTATTTGACAACGAATCTCTGCACGACCAAGTTCAGGACGTGTGTCATTTTGCCTTGTTTCAGCGCGCGTTCAGCAGATTGGCACTGTTGTTGCACACCACTTTACCAACTGTCAAATTGAGCGGGGTTAGCCACTGATCTGCCTGTGAACGCAAAGCTGAAAGGAGTGCAGGACCCGTGTGGCTCTAGGCTTCCAGGCACAACAGACACAGCACAGCATGGCAACGTCTCACCTGGCATGTGGAATAGGTGTCGGGGATCTTGGGGGGCACAGCGGAAGAGACGGTAGCAATGGATAAGGAGGAGTCAGCCGAGGAGGAGAGGGAGGATGGAGTAGGAGGAGGAGAAGAAGAGGCAGGTCTGCATGCAATTCGTGGCAGTAAAACCAAATCTACACGGGTGCCATGGGTTACATGCTTGACAACCGTCAGAAGGTTCACCCAGTGGGCAGTAAAAGTTATGTACCTTCCCTGCCCGTGTTTGCTAGACCACGTGTCTGTGGTCAGATGTATCTTGGCACCGACACTGTGTGCCAGAGATGCATTCACTTGCCGCTGAACTTGGCCATATAGCTCTGGGATGCCCTTCTGGGAGAAATATTTCCTTCCTGGGACCTTCTATTGCGGTGTTCCAATTGCCACAAATTTTCTAAAGGCCTCCGAGTCAACCAGTTTATATGGCAGTAGTTGGCGGGCTATCAGTTCCGACAAGCCAGCGGTCAACCGTTGGACAAGAGGATTATCCGGCGTCATCAATTTTTTACGCTCGAACATTTGGGCCACGGAAGCCTGCCTTTTGCCAGATAAACGTGAGGATGGCATGATGGAAGGTGGAGTGGAGGACAATTGGGAGGAGAGAGGAGAAGGAGAAGAGGCTGGACGGTGTGCACCTAGAGTGTGGCTTTGTGGGTTCTGACAGCGTTGCTCCCACTGCGCTTGGTGATGAGAGGCCAGGTGTCTTCTTAAGGCGGTTGTCCATAGGTGAGTGTTGGGCTTACCGCGACTTATGCGTTGACTGCAAAGGTTGCAGATGGCAACATTATTGTCAGCAGCGGACACGTTAAAAAAAACCTACACTGCAAAGCCATGTGCCGGCGTCCTGGGAGCGCCAGATGTGACCGTACATGGTTGATGGCTTGCTTCTGATACATTAGCAGTCTGGTTTTTCTCTCCTGTGCAATGTAAGTTCTGCCTGCTTCTCCTCCCTATCTGCTGGTCCATCTCTCCCTCTGAACTCCCCTCCTCTTCCTCTCTTGTGGGCACCCACGTGACGTCCATAGACACGTCATCATCGACGTCACCTTCCCCACCACTAACATTAGAGATCTCGGAGTAGGCAGCAAAAGCGGGGGCCAACTTCCTTGGGCTGATCTGAGTACTGTCGTCAGACTGCTGAGTGGCGGCCGTTGCTACCTTCTCTTCCTGATCCAATTCCAAGAATGGCTGCGCATCGGAAATGTCTTGTAATAGATCGGAAAATAATTCCTGTGACTCAAGCAGAGGGTATATGCTTGTGGTGTTGTTGGTGGTGGTGTCTTTGTGGGTGCACACAGCAGAGAGTGGAGAAGGTGCAGACAGAGAGGATGAGGAGGGTGCAGAAGCGGAAGGCTGAGTGAGCCACTCAACCAAATCTGGTGCGTACTTTGACGCAATCGAACGCACCTTCTGCAACTTCCCACTTTGGCTCCGGCCTGGTGCTCCTGCCCTACCCCTCTACCACCCCTGCGGAAGGGCCTGCCTCTTCCTCTGCCTGCCATTTTTTAAATGACCCTGTGACAAAAGTCTCTAGAGAAACGCAGTGTCTGTAGAAGAAGGTATATAACACCCGGCTTCAATCTGTCGTTTTGGGGGGCCACTGATCTATCACACCAGTTATAATGCTTTTTTTCCAGTACCGTTTGTCACTGTGTGTAGCAAAGGGAATGGTGCAAAACAGGCGAAAATTCTGCAGTACCCAAATACACTATTATGAAAGTATATTGTTATATAACACCCCGTTTCAATCTGTCGTTTTGGGGGGCCACTGGTGTATCACACCAGTTATAATACTTTTTTTCCAGTATCGTTTGTCACTGTGTGTAGCAAAGGAAATGGTGCAAAACAGGCAAAAATTCTGCAGTACCCAAATACACTATTATGAAAGTATATTGTTATATAACACCCTGCTTCAATCTCTCGTTTTGGGGGGCCACTGGTATATCACACCAGTTAAAATACTTTTTTTCCAGTACCGTTTGTCACTGTGTGTAGCAGAGGGAACGCAGCAAAACAGAAAAAAAAAAAATAAATCGCCAGTAGCCAAATACACTATTATGAAAGTACAGGTCCTTCTAAAAAAATTAACATATTGTGATAAAGTTCATTATTTTCTGTAATGTACTGATAAACATTAGACTTTCATATATTTTAGATTCATTACACACCAACTGAAGTAGTTCAAGCCTTTTATTGTTTTAATATTGATGATTTTGGCATACAGCTCATGAAAACCCCAAATTCCTATCTAAAAAAATTTGCATATCATGAAAAGGTTCTCTAAACGAGCTATTAACCTAATCATCTGAATCAACTAATTAACTCTAAACACCTGCAAAAGATTCCTGAGGCTTTTAAAAACTCCCAGCCTGGTTCATTACTCAAAACCGCAATCATGGGTAAGACTGCCGACCTGACTGCTGTCCAGAAGGCCATCATTGACACCCTCAAGCAAGAGGGTAAGACACTGAAAGAAATTTCTGAACGAATAGGCTGTTCCCAGAGTGCTCTTTCAAGGCACCTCAGTGGGAAGTCTGTGGGAAGGAAAAAGTGTGGCAGAAAACGCTACACAACGAGAAGAGGTGACCGGACCCTGAGGAAGATTGTGGAGAAGGACCGATTCCAGACCTTGGGGGACCTGCGGAAGCAGTGGACTGAGTCTGGAGTAGAAACATCCAGAGCCACCGTGTACAGGCATGTGCAGGAAATGGGCTACAGGTGCCTCATTCCCCAGGTCAAGCCACTTTTGAACCAGAAACAGCGGCAGAAGCGCCTGACCTGGGCTACAGAGAAGCAGCACTGGACTGTTGCATGTCATTCGGAAATCAAGGTGCCAGAGTCTGGAGGAAGACTGGGGAGAGGGAAATGCCAAAATGCCTGAAGTCCAGTGTCAAGTACCCACAGTCAGTGATGGTCTGGGGTGCCATGTCAGCTGCTGGTGTTGGTCCACTGTGTTTTATCAAGGGCAGGGTCAATGCAGCTAGCTATCAGGAGATTTTGGAGCACTTCATGCTTCCATCTGCTGAAAAGCTTTATGGAGATGAAGATTTCATTTTTCAGCACGACCTGGCACCTGCTCACAGTGCCAAAACCACTGGTAAATGGTTTACTGACCATGGTATTACTGTGCTCAATTGGCCTGCCAACTCTCCTGACCTGAACCCCATAGAGAATCTGTGGGATATTGGGAAGAGAAAGTTGAGAGACGCAAGACCCAACACTCTGCATGAGCTTAAGGCCGCTATCAAAGCATCCTGGGCCTCCATAACACCTCAGCAGTGCCACAGGCTGATTGCCTCCATGCCACGCCGCATTGAAGCAGTGATTTCTGCAAAAGGATTCCCGACCAAGTATTGAGTGCATAACTGAACATAATTATTTGAAGGTTGACTTTTTTTGTATTAAAAACACTTTTCTTTTATTGGTCGGATGAAATATGCTAATTTTTTTAGATATATAAAATATATGAAAGTCTAATGTTTATTAGTACATTACAGAAAATAATGAACTTTATCACAATATGCTAATTTTTTTAGAAGGACCTGTATATTGGTATATAACACCCCGCTTCAATCTGTCGTTTTGGGGGGCCACTGGTATATCACACCAGTTAAAATAATTTTTTCTAATTGGGTTTGTCATTTTTTGTAGTTGTAGTATCGCTGCAAAACCGCTCACCATTCACAATTCTGCACAATACAAATCCACTATAATATGCTTTCTATGTTAGAAAGTATATTATAAGTGCATTATACCTCTATATACTGCACACCAATCAAAAGTACACCTATACCAGTCCTTAAAAGGACTTTTGTGGACCTATTAGCTAGCGATTTGTGTCACTAACAGTCTGTCCCTGCTACAGACAGCAACCTCTCCCTACACTGACAAAAGACAGAATGTAAAATGGCAGCCAGATCAGGTCTATTTATAAGGTAGGGGGTATGTCTATGTGCTGAAATGTCTCAATTGGCTGTCCTGTATGGATGTGTCATGGGTCAAAGTCCTTCACAATGTAAAAGAATGTGACGGGCGTGAATATCGCCATATGTTCGCATGTTCGGCAAACCGCGAAAGAGCAAAGTTCGCCACGAACCGACCGCCGGGCGAACCGCAAGGTCATCTCTACATCCACTCTGGGCCCATCTCTGGGCCACTCTATGGTCTCCTGATGCTGCTGTCACCTCCACACTCAGTCAATGTGCCACTCTATAGCCTCCTCATGCTGCTGCCACCTCCACACTCTGTGGCCTCCTGATGCTGCTGCCACTTTAAGACTCTGTCATTGCGCCACTCTGTGGTCTCCTCATACTGTCGGCACCTCCAGATTATTTCATTGTACCCCTCTGTGGCATCCTCATGCTGCTGCCACCTCCATACTCTGTCATTGAACCATTCACAGGCCTCCTCATACTGCTGCCATGTCCACATTCTGTCATTGTGCCACTTTATGGCCTTCTGATGCTGCTGCCACCTTCCCACTCTGTCAGTGTGCCATTCAGAGGCCTCCTAATGCTGCAGCCACTTCCACACTCTGTCACTGTGCCAGCCTCTGGATGCTGCTGCCACCTTTATACTCTGTCATTGGGCCGTTCAGAGGCCTCTTAATACTGCTACCACCTCCACACTCTGTCAGTGTTCCACTCTGTGGCCTCCTTATGCTGCTGCCACTTCCACACTCTGTCATTGTGACACTTTTGGCCTCCTGATGCTGCTGCCACCTTCACACTCTGTCAGTGTGCCATTCAGAGGCCTTCTCATGCTGCTGCCACGTCCACACTCTGTCATTGTCCCACTCTCTGACGGCCTTATGCTGCTGCCACCTACACACTCAGTCATTGTGCCCCTTTGTGGCTTCCTCATGCTGCTGCCATCTTCAAACTCTGTCATTGGGCCACTCTGTAGTCTCTTGATTCTGCTGCCACCTCCAGACTCTGTCATTGGGCCACTCTATGGTCTCCTTATTCTGCTGCCACCTCCAGAATCTGTCATTGGGCCACTCTGTGGTCTCCTAATGCTGCCGCCACCTCCACACTCAGTCAATGTGCTACTCTGTGGCCTCCTCATATTGCTGCCACCTTCACACTTTGTCATTGTGCCTGTAAGGAAACCAAGTATATTTAAACCACATTCGGTAAGTTTCCTCCCGAACCGCCAGAGCCTGGTGAATATAGCGCTCCGTTTGGGATTTGAAGTAGACGAATTCCATCTGAAATGCCAATAACTTTATAAGATGATTCCCTTAATAAAGCATGCTGATCCCCAAACATCAGCCGAAGTCCAGAAGAAGGGTACAAATAGAACACCTTTTAATTATCACACACAGGCATTTTATGCAAGTCCCCATGCAAGGAGACATCCCACAGGGGGGGGGACACAGTATAGCCAATCAAGTACAATGGAAACATAAAACCCTTCCAGCATAAGCATACAATGCCCTCCCCTAGTCCTGGAGATAATCAAGCCTGATAAAGTAACAACTTGATTATCTCTAGGCATAAAAGGCACAGTTTTCCCCAATATCTGGAACACCCCTTTATACATGAGGTATCCCCACAAATCATATGTCCCCTGATAGCCCCGATCTGGGTGATCAACATATTCAAATTTCACCCATATCGGTTTAGGGGTTCTCAAAGTCACATGGAAATCTTCTGTGATGGGTTCACCCTGGGTAAGCTGCCCAAAATAGTTCCAAAAGTTTGGGTGTTTTTGCCGGTCAGAAAAAGGGAAAAACAAATAAAGTACTGCATGGATTCCCCTGGCTCCTAGCAGCGATTGTTCCCCTCCTTCGTATGCACAAAAGTACAGAATGGCGCTCTTCTAGCTATTTGGTACATATAGATCCAGCATTCGTTTGTTTTGAGACCAGTGTTCGGGGAGTCGAGTGTCCGATTTTAGTTCCAGACACTCGAGGACCAAGTCCCACTGCCTTTGTTCGGCTGAAAGAAAGATGGCCGCGGTCTCCTCAGCCACGTGGCGTTCAGTAGTGCGAACGCTGGCCGAACACGAAGAGGCTTAATTGAAGCAGGTTTTCAGGTTTAACGAGCCAGGGAGGGTGGTCTTCGTTCGGTAGTTACACCTACCGAATGGCATAGAAAGAAATATTGAAAGAAAAGGGGGATTTCTTCACAGTGCCACTTTGTGGCCTCCTCCTACTGCTGCCTCCTCCACTTTTTGTCATTGTGCCACTCTGTGGCCTCCTCATGCTGCTGCCATCTCCACACTCTGACATTGTGCCACTCTGTGGCCTCCTGATGCTGCTGCCACCTCCAAACTCTGTCATTGGGACACTCTGTGGTCCCCTCATGCTGCCGCCAACTCCAGAATCTGTCATTGTACCACGATGTGGCCTCCTTATGCTGCTGACACCTCCACATTCAGTCATTGTAACCCTCTGTGGCTTCCCCATGCTGCTGCCACCTGCACACTCTGTCATTGTGCCACTTTGTTGCCTCAAAATGCTTCTGCCACCTCCAGACTCTGTCATTGTCCCACTCTGTGGCCTCCTCATGCTGCTGCCACCTCCAGAATCTGTCATTGTCCCACTCTGTGGCCTCCTCATGCTGCTGCCACCTCCAGAATCTGTCAATGTCCCACTCTTTAGCCTCCTCATGGGGCTGCCACCTCCACACTCAATCATTGTGCCCCTCTGTGGCTTCCTCATGCTGCCGCCACCTCCACAATTTGTCATTGTGCTACTCTTTGGCCTCGTCATGCTGCTGCCACCTCCACACTCTGTCATTGTCCCACTCTGTGGCCTCCTAATGCTGCTTCCACCTTCAGACACTGTCATTGTCCCACTCTGTGGCCTCCTCATGCTGCCGCCACCTCCACACTCTGTGATTGGGCCACTCTATGGTCACCTGATGCTGCTGCCATCTTCACACTCAATGTGCCACTCTATGGCCTCCTCATGCTGCTGCCACATCCACACTCTGTCTTTGGGACACTCTGTGGCCTCCTCATGCTGCTGCCACCTTCACACACTGTCGTTATGCCACTTTGCAGCCTCTTAATGCTTCTGCCACTTCCAGACTCCACACTCTGTGATTGTGCCACTCTGTAGCCTCCTAATGCTTCTGCCACCTCCAGACTCTGCCATTGGGCCACTCTATGGTCACCTGATGCTGCTGCCATCTCCACACTCAGTCAATGTGCCACTCTATGGCCTCCTCGTGCTGCTGCCACCTCCACACTCTGTGATTGTGCCACTCTGTAGCCTCCTAATGCTTCTGCCACCTCCAGACTCTGCCATTGGGCCACTCTATGGTCACCTGATGCTGCTGCCATCTCCACACTCAGTCAATGTGCCACTCTATGGCCTCCTCATGCTGCTGTCACCTCCACACTCTGTCATTAGGCCACTCTATGGTCTCCTAATGCTGCTGCCACCTCCACACTTCGTCAATAAGCCATTCTATGGCCTCCTCATGCTGCTGCCACCTCCAGACTCTGTTATTGGGCCAATGTGTAGACTCCGGATGCTGCTGCCATCTCCAAACTCAGTCAATGTGCCCCTCTGTAGCCTCCTCATGCTGCTGCCACCTCCAGACTCTGTCATTGTCCCACTCTTTGGCCTCCTCATGCTGCTGCCACCTCCATACTCAATCATTGTGCCCCTCTGTGGCTTCCTCATGCTGCCGCCACCTTCAAACTCTGTAACTGGGCCACCCTGTGGTCTCCTCATGCTGCCGCCACCTCCAGAGTCTGTCATTGTGCCACTCTGTGGCTTCCTTATGCTGCTGCCACCTTCACACTTAGTCATTGTGCCCCTCTGTGGCCTCCTCATGCTGCTGCCCCCTTCACACTCTGTCATTGTGCCACTCTGTGGCCTCCTAATGCTTCTGCCACCTCCAGACACTGTCATTGGGACACTCTATGGTCTCCTGATGCTGCTGCCACCTTTACACTCAGTCAATGTGCCACTCTATGGCCTCATCATGCTGCTGCCACCTCCACACTCTGTCATTGTGCCACTCTATGGCCTCATCATGTTGCCGGCACCTCAAGACTCTGTCATTGTGCCCCTCTGTGGCCTCCTACTGCTGCTGCCACCTCCAGATTCTGTTATTATGCCCCTCTGTGGCCTCCTCATGCTGCCACCACCTCCACACTCTGTCGTTGTGCTACTTTGTGGCCTTTTAATGCTTCTGCCACCTCCAGACTCTGTCATTGGGCCACTCTATTGTCTCCTGATGCTGCCACATCCACACTCAGCCAATGTGCTACTCTATGGCTTCCTCATGCTGCTGCCACCTCCACACTCTGTCATTGGGCCACTTTGTGGCCTCCTGATGCTTCTGCCACCTTCAGACTCTGTCATTGGGCCCCTCTGTGGTCTCCTCATGCTGCTGTCACCTCAAGACTCTGTGATTGTGCCACTTTGTAGCCTCCTAATGCTTCTGCCACCTCCAGACTCTGCCATTGGGCCACTCTATGGTCACCTGATGCTGCTGCCATCTCCACACTCAGTCAATGTGCCACTCTATGGCCTCCTCATGCTGCTGCCACCTCCACACTCTGTCATTGGGCCACTCTATGGTCTCCTAATGCTGCTGCCACCTCCACACGTTATCAATAAGCCACTCTATGGCCTCCTCATGCTGCTGCCACCTTCAGACTCTATCATTTGGCCAATTTGTAGAGTTCGGATGCTGCTGCCACCTCCAAACTCAGTCAATGTGCCACTCTGTAGCCTCCTCATGCTGCTGCCACCTCCAGACTCTGTCATTGTCCCACTCTTTGGCCTCCTCATGCTGCTGCCACCTCCATACTTAATCATTGTGCCCCTCTGTGGTTTCCTAATGCTGCCACCACCTTCAAACTCTGTAACTGGGCCACCCTGTGGTCTCCTCATGCTGCTGCCACCTCCAGAGTCTGTCATTGTGCCATTCTGTGGCTTCCTTATGCTGCTGCCACCTTCACACTTAGTCATTGTGCCACTTTGTGACCTCCTAATGCTTCTGCCACCTCCAGACACTGTCATTGGGACACTCTATGGTCTCCTGATGCTGCTGCCACCTTTACACTCAGTCAATGTTCCACTCTATGGCCTCATCACTCTGCTGCCACCTCCACACTCTGTCATTCGGCCACTCTGTGGCCTCCTCATGCTGCTGCCACCTCCACACTCAGCCAATGTGCCACTCTATGGCCTCATCATGTTGCCGGCACCTCAAGACTCTGTCATTGTGCCCCTCTGTGGCCTCCTACTGCTGCTGCCACCTCCAGATTCTGTTATTATGCCCCTCTGTGGCCTCCTCATGCTGCCACCACCTCCACACTCTGTCGTTGTGCTACTTTGTGGCCTTTTAATGCTTCTGCCACCTCCAGACTCTGTCATTAGGCCACTCTATTGTCTCCTGATGCTGCCACATCCACACTCAGCCAATGTTCTACTCTATGGCTTCCTCATGCTGCTGCCACCTCCACACTCTGTCATTTATTGGGCCACTTTGTGGCCTCCTGATGCTTCTGCCACCTTCAGACTCTGTCATTGGGCCCCTCTGTGGTCTCCTCATGTTGCCGGCACCTCAAGACTCTGTCATTGTGCCACTCTGTGGCCTCCTCCTGCTGCTGCTACCTCCAGATTCTGTCATTGTGCCACTCTGTGGTCTCCTGATGCTGCTGCCACCTCCCCATTCTGTCATTGTTCCACCCTGTGGCTTCCTCATGCTGCTGCCACTTCCACACTCTATCACTGTTCCAGCCTCCTGATGCTGCCACCACTTTCAGACTCTGTCAATGTGCTTCTCTGTGGCCTCCCCATGCTGCTGCCATTTTCACACTCTGTCATTGTGCCACTCTGTGGCCTCCTGATGCTGCTGCCACCTTCAGACTCTGCCATTTTGCCACCCTTTGGCCTCCTCATGGTGATGCCACTTTCACACTCTGCCACTGTGCCAGCCTCCTGATGCTTCTGCCACCTCCAGACTCTGTTATTGTGCCACACTGTGGCCTCCTCATGCTGCTGCCACCTTTACACTTTGTCATTGTGCCACTCTTTGGCCTCCTCATGCTTCTGCCACCTCCACATTCTGTAATTTTGCCACTCTGTGGCCTCCTGATGTTGCCGTCACCTCCAGACTCTGTCATTGTGCCACTCTGTGGTCTCCTCATGCTGCTGCCACTTTCACACTCTGTCAATGTGCCACTTTGTGGCCTTCTCCCGCTGCTGCCACCTCCACACTCTGTCATTGTGCCACTCTGTGGCTCCTAATGCTGCTTCCCCCTCCAGACTCTGTTATTGTGTCACTTTACGGCCTCCTCATGCTGCTGCCACCTCCACACTCTGTCATTTTGCCACCTTGTGGCCTCTTCCTGCGGCTGCCACCTTCACACTCTGTGATTGTGCCACTGTGTGGCCTCCTCCCGCTGCTGCCACCTCCACTTTTAAAACTCCTATTGCAATAAGAATTTAAGAATTTAATTTGCTTTTTGGTTTAAATTTTTTTTAAATTTTTTTAAATTAGGGTGCACCCCAAAACATTGGGAAATATAACCCTCCAGTCATGCTAAACACACGTTCAGACCATACACTGGCTGCTGGGCAGGCCAGCACCTCCAAGGTGTAAAGGCCAAGCTCAGGCCATGTGCCCAATTTGGAGACCCAGAAGTTGCAGGGGCTGACCCCTGTCAGTTAGTTCGTGTAGGCGTGTGCACACTTACTGCCCCACCATGTTACACGTCCCCGTGATGTTCACGATCCAATTTGATATCTGCTCTATCAACTTTCGATGTTCTTTTATGCGCCTACCACGGTGATCACGGATGGCGGGGAATCAGGTTTCCAGGCCAGAGAGAGAGAAAAAAGGGACCAAATTTAAGGGAGATAAATTTATTTTAAAAAATTGGGATCGAGCAGAAATGTGGGAAAAGCTATTAAGGCATAAATGTGGGACAAATTACAGAAGCCCAAATGTGGGTCAAAAGAGTATAGCGGAAATGTGGGACAAATTATTGAAGTGTAAATGTGGTACAACTTGTTTAAGTTTAATCATTGAATCAAAGGAGGTGGCGCGCATCAATTAAAGAAGCATTTCACCTATGCAGTGCAGGGGTTTATTCATGTCTAAAATTGTATAATGTCAACCCAAGAATGTAACAGAAAAATTACAGAAATTAATTGACCTGTCTACTTGGTAGAGCAGGGGTTTATGACAGAAAACAATTGTTTATTGTCATCCGTAAAATAAAAATTATTGAAATTTATTAAGCTGTCAACTAGGTAGAGGAGGGGTATATTACACTCAAAAATTAGTGAATTTGACCCTAAAATGTAACAGACAAATGTTTGCAGTGGTACTCCACACAAAAATTGTTGAATTTCAATTGAAAATGTAACGGACAAATTTTTAATTTTTTTGTTAAGCGGCCTACTAGCTATAGCAGTGGTACTATACACCCCAAAATTGGTGAATTTCACCCGAAAATGTAAATGACAATTTTATATTTTTTAACCAGCCTACTAGGTATAGCAGTGGTACTATACACCCACAAATTGGCGAATTTCACCAGGAAAATGTAAATGCATTTTTTTTTTAACAGGCCTACTAATAATAGCAGTGGTACTATACACCCAAAAATTGGTTCATTTCACCTGAAAGTGTAAATGACAATTTTTTTCAACCGGCCTAATAGGTATAGCAGTGGTACTATATACCTACAAATTGGTTAATTTCACTTGAAAATGTAAATTACTTTTTTTTTTTTTTTAACCGGCCTACCAGTGGTACTATACACCCAAAAATTTGTTAATTTCACCCGAAAATGTAAATGACAAAGAAGTGAAATGATATAAAATAAAACACGTACAAAAAAAAATTTGATTTATGAGGTGGAGTTCCATATGGAGTATGTGTTTGAGGAGGCGGTGGACGTAGCGGAGTAGGTGGAAGCGGCAGTGAAGGAGGACGAGATAGCCAACACAGGTTTTTGGTTTTAATTACATTTTTTAAAATTAAGGTACACTTCAAAAGAGTGAGAAATATCCAAAATACAAACATGAGCAATTACGCTACAGTATAACAATGGCTGGTTAGTGCCGGTATACATGTCTATTCTGGACAAGGTATGGACAAGTCCTGAGGGATCCATGCCTGGTTCATTTTAATGAACGTGAGCTTGTACACATTGGCTGTGGACAGGCGGCTGCGCTTGTCTGTGATGACGCCCCCTGCCGTGCTAAACACACGTTCAGATAATACACTGGCTGCAGGCATCACCCCCAAGGTGTAAAGGGCAAACTCAGGCCATGTGCCCAATTTGGAGACCCAGAAGTTCAAGAGGGCAGACCCGTCATTCAGTACGCGTAGGCGTGTGCACACATACTGCTCCACCATGTTGGTGAAATGCTGCCTCCTGCTAAGACGTTCCATATCAGCTGGTGGTACTGGTTGTTGTGGCGTGCTGACAAAGCTTTTTCACATTTCGGCCATGCTAACCCTGCCTTCTGAGTTGCAGGCGGTGCACCAGCTGCATTGGCGACCTCTTCCTCGTCCTCTGCCTTAGCCTTGTGCTTCCACTGTGCCCTTGCTGTCCGGTGGGAATGCCACCAGCAGCGCGTCTACCAGCGTGCGCTTGTACTTGCGCATCTTACGATCACGCTTCAGTGACGGCATTAAGAACGGTACGTTGTCCTTGTAACGGGGATCCAGCAACGTGGCCACCCAGTAATCAGCACAAGTTCAAATGTGGGCAACTCGGCTGTCGTTGTGGAGACACTGCAGCATGTAATTGCTCATGTGTGCCAGGCTGTCCTCTGTGGGAGGTGTATCGTCTTTTTCCTCTGTATCCCCCCATCCACCACGCAGTGATGGCCATGAGCTGGTCTGGGTGCCACCCTGCTGTAAACATGGTTCCTCCTCCTCCATGTCCTCCTCCTCATCTTCCACCTCGTCATCCTCCAGAACTGTGCCCTGGACAATTGTGTACCTTGGGTTTGTGGGTGCAGGAACCCACCCTCTTCCTCCTCCTCCTCCTGTGCCACATCCTCTTCCATCATCGCCAGGAGCGTTTTTTCAAGGAGGCATAGAGGTGGGATAGTAACATTGAGAACGGCGTTATCGGCACTGGCCAGGTTGGTGGAGTACTCGAAACAGCGCAACAAGGAACACAGGTCTCGCATGGAGGCCCAGTCATTGGTGGTGAAGGGTTGCTGTTCTGCCGAGACCCATGCGTGCTGCAGCTGAAACTCCACACTGGCCGGCATGTGCAAGGTGGAGTTCCACCTTGTGGGCACGTCGCATATGAGGCGGTGAGCGGGAAGGCTGAAGTTACGCTGCAGTGCTGACAGGCGAGCAGCAGCAGGGTGAGAACGCTGAAAGCGCGCACAGACGGCCAGCACTTTAAGCAGCTCTGACAAATCGTATTTATGGAATCTCTGCACCACCAAATTTAGCACATGTGCCAGGCAAGGGATGTGCGTCAAACCGGCTAGTCCCAGAGCTGCTACGAGATTTTGCCCATTATCACGCACACCACCAGGCCGGGCTTGAGGCTGACTGGCACAAACCACTCATCGGTCTGTTGTTCAAGGCCCGTCCACAGCTCCTGCACGGTGTGGGGTTTGTCCCCCAAATAGATAAGTTTTAAAACTGCCTGCTGTCGTTTACCCCTGGCTGTGCTGAAGTTGGTGGTAAAGGTGTTACGCTGACTGTATGAGGAGCTGGTAGAGGATGAGGAAGCAGAGTAGGAGGAGGAAGCAACAGGAGGCAAGCCGCCGATCACCTGCAACTAGCTGTCCGCCCCTGCACCCGGCTTACAGGTGTCCTGGAAAGAGGAAGAATGAAGATTTACATGGTTTCAACTTCGGTGAGTGCCGCATGATACTTTGTTTCTTCTCTTTATGCTACATTCTAAATTAAATATTCCTTTGCCCAACAAGGCTGTATTTCAAATGGTTGTATTTCAAATGCCTGAATCAAACCCCTGTATGTAGAGGATGTATCTCACGCGGCCTGAACCAGTGAAGGCCTGAATTCAATATTGGTGCACCAAATGGCGGTATTTAAAATGCCTGAATCAAACTCCTGTATGTAGAGGGTTTATTTCACACGGTCTAAACCAGTGTAGGCCTGAATTAAATATTTCTTTGCCCAAAATGGCTGTATTTCAAATGGCTGTATTTCAAATGCCTGAATCAAACCCCTGTATGTAGAGGGTGTATCTCACAGTGCCTGAACCAGTGTATGCCTAAAATAAATATTTCTTTGCCCAACAAGGCTGCATTTCAAATGGCTGTATTTCAAATGCCTGAATCAAACCCCTGTATGTAGAGGGTGTATTTCACAGGGCCTGAACCAGTGTAGGCCTAAATTAAATATTTATTTGCTCAAAATGGCTGTATTTCAAATGGCTGTATTTCAAATGCCTGAATCGAACCCCTGTATGTAGAGGGTTTATCTCACACGGCCTGAACCAGTGTAGGCCTGAATTCAATATTGGTGCACCAAATGGCTGTATTTCAAATGTCTGAATCAAGCCCCTGTATGTAGAGGGTGTATCTCACATGGTCTGAACCAGTGTAGGCCTGAAATAAATATTTCTTTGGCCAACAAGGCTGTATTTCAAATGGCTGTATTTCAAATGCCTGAATTAATCCCCTGTATGTAGAGGGTGTATCTCACAGGGCCTGAACCAGTGTAGGCTTAAATTAAATATTTCTTTGCCCAAAATGGCTGTAATTCAAATGGCTGTATTTAAAATGCCTGAATCAAACCCCTGTATGTAGATGGTGTATCTCACATGGTCTGAACCAGTGTAGGCCTGAATTAAATATTTCTTTTTAGCCGTACTGTGTCTTCCCTGGCTGAAAGACCCAGGATGGTCTGCTGAAATTGATTTAGGATTTATTCTTGATCGTCTGACATACATCGGACCTCTCCCTCGTGTCATTAGTTTTTACCGATTTGTTTCCCCTTCTCCTTGTTACTGCCGTGACTAACCTCCCTGTGATTGGGACTAATCCTGTGTGGAGATTGATGGACTGCTGGAGGATTCCTCAGGGGGCTTGTATGACCTAATCTAACCTCCCTCTGACTGTGACTAACCCTGTGTGGAGATTGACGGGCTGCTGAAGGATTCCTCCGGGGGCTTTGTATGATCTCTATGCTATATCCGAATCCCTCCTTGTGTCTCTAGATTTCGTTGACCATCCCCCCTTCCTCCTTTGCACTGCTGGGATCAACCTTATAAATTCTATTTTTGATAGGCTGCTGGAGATTCGCTTTCCTCGTTTTTGCTGCCGGTGTGTCTCAGGACTTTCCAACCCTGGGGAAGGTTGAAAACCGGTGAGATCGTTCCTTTTTCTTTTTTTTTGTCCCCCCTCTTTTGTCTCCTATATGTCCTCTCCCTTGGATGATACCTTGGATGATACCTATTAACTAAAATTACTTTATCATCTTAAAACACATTTGGTGGCTACAAATATAAAAAGTAGTAAACTATAAAGTATAAGGCGGAAAGTGGAAGAGAGAAAAAGAGTATAAAGAGGAAAAGGAAAGAAAAGAAAAAAAAAAAAAAAAAAAAAGGGAGGAAAAGGAGGAGAAGAAAAAGAAGAGAAAAGAAAAGGAGGGGAGAGGGGAGGGAGAAGGAAGAAAAGAGGAAAAGAAAAGGTGAAAAAAGGAAAAAAAAAAAAGAATATAGGAACAGGGTATGGCTCCAAAAGCTAGCAGGCGCTCGGCTGACCTCTCAAGTCAGAAATCGGGGTCTAAAACTTTTGAAACAACAAAAATAGACCAGTTCCTGAGGTCTCCGAGGATTAATACGAGGGGCGGACAAAAGGAACTTGTCACAAAAAAAAATGATGACTTAGAGGTGACTGCAATAGAATCACAAAAAGCTTTCAGATACCCCGAAGAGGAAGACGGTATAATGGGGGAAGTTATCCCTAATGACAACTCTTCTCCGTTATAATATTGCTAGCGGTCAAACAAAATGGGGATTTAATACAGGCTGTTACAACCCAACTCGGGTTTATCCAAGTTGATGTGGGACTAATAAAAGATGATCTGTCCAAAATGCGAGATAGACTTAACAACCTCGAGAGCTCTGTTGCCCTGATACAGAATGAATCCAAAAAAATAAACACTGAAGTCTCCTCACTTAAACTAGAGTGTAATCTTCTGAAGAAAAAGGTGGTGGACCTTGAGGACAGGTCACGAAGATATAATGTGAGAATAATAGGGATTCCAGAGGGTGCGGAAGAGAAGAATCCAATTCAATTCATACAGAACTTAATCTTTGAGAATTTTGGGAAAGATTCTTTTCCACTTTTTTTATGATAGAAAGAGCTCATCGGGTCCCAGGGGGTAAGCCAATTCCAGGGAGACTACCTCGGACATTTCTCGTTAAGCTATTGGCCACAGGGGACAAAGATATCCTTTTGAGAAGGGCGAGGGAATGTTCACCGGTTGTATATAATGGTAATAGATTGGCTTTTTTTCCAGATTTCTCAAAAGACATACAAGAAAAGAGACGCACATTTATGACTGTCAAAAAGAGGCTAAGAGAAGGGGATATTAAATATTCTCTTATGTTCCCAGCAAAATTGCGGATTATTTTCAATGACAAGATCTTATTTTTTGACACCTCGGAAGAAGCCGTGGATTGGCTTGAACGAAATAATCTATGATCTAATTGTTTTAGGATGTGGTGGGAACAATAATGGTTACAAGGGGCCTATACCTCTAAATTTCTTTCTCTTCGCTTCCTAATAGGGGTGGCCGAGCGGGGGGAGTGTGGGAGGGATGGTCATAGGAGAGAAATCTACCACAATATGTGGTGGATTACCTGGGGGTTGGGGGGTGGGGGTTGGGGTTGGGCTGTGGTGCGTCAGAAAAACATTTTTTTTTTTTTTTTTCTTTCTTTCCTATTTAACCGCTGCTAATAATGTTGACTAGAATTGTTGCCTGGTATATACGCGGTTTGGGGGATAGAGGTAAAAGACAAGCGGTTTTTGACTTGACTCGGGTCCACTTACCAGCAATAGTATGCTTGTTAGAGACCCATCTCACTGAAGAGACCTCCAGGGTGGTCGACAGGGGATGGGCTGCGCACACGTATCATTCTACTTTCTCCAATTACTCGAGAGGTGTTACTGTCTTGATACATAGACTTATTGATTTCGTTTGTGAGGCATCCTCCGTCGACCGTCAGGGGAGATTTATTTTTCTATATTGTAGGTTAAGGGGGAAGATATGTATTTTGGCATTTGTCTATATTCCACCGCCATTTTCTTTTTCGGTCCTTAATTCTTTGGTATTATTTATGGATAAATGGCCAGAGTGTCCAACACTAATTATTGGTGATTTCAACTGTGTCATTGATCCTCTACGTGATAGGGTCTCTACGAGTGTCAAGAGTGATAGTCCGGTTCAGGGGTCTCCCCTGGCACGGTTTTGTCTGGAGGCTGGCTTTGAAGATACTTGGGAATATCTAGGACAGGGGAAAAGGGCTTTTTCATGTTTTAGTAAAGCAGGAAAATCGATGTCCAGAATAGATCTTGCATTGATAAGTAGTAAACATGTGAAACTGGTAAAGCGAATGAAATATGAAACGAGGTCAATATCGGATCGCTCTCCGTTACTACTCGAACTCTGCTTATCTCAGGAAAGATACACACAAAAACCTCCTTTTAGACTAAATCCTTATTGGCTATTAGTTATAAAGACACATGAAATAATCCAAAATGAAATTGGTAGATTTTGGGATAATAACTATGGCTCAGCAAAAATTCAAGTGGTGTGGGACACTTTTAAGGCGTATATGAGGGGATTGATGGTTAGTAACATCGCGAACCTCAGAAAGGAGTATGGGAAAAAACAGAAAAATCTAGAAAAACGTGCATCACTGGCGACAGAATCCTTTTATATGAATAAGACGGAGGAGAATAGGGAAAATATGCAAAGAGCAACACAGATATACTCTAATTTTTTATTGGACAAGGCCCAACAGAGCCTTTTTTTTAAAGGGCAAAAAAACTTCACGGAGTCAGGGCGACCTGGTAAATTTTTGTCCAGAGTAGTCTCAAGCCAACAATCCAAAAAATATATAGATAAGGTTAGACTGACTGATGGTAGGATGGTCACAGGACAGGGTCCGGTAGAGAAGGCCTTTGTTGACTATTTCCTTGATTTGTATAAAGCCGAATCCAAGATCACAGATGATAAGATAGATTTCTATCTTGATGGGATCGTCTTTCCAACTATTACTGAGGCGCAAAAGAAAGCACTTGAACTAGAGGTCTCAATTCAGGAACTTGAGGGAGCTATTAAATTATGCTCAGCCAATTCCACTCCTGGTTCAGATGGACTCCCATATGAATTCTATAGTAAATATGGGGACTGTATTCTCCCTAGATTGTTGGAAGTCTTTTCTGAATCAATGGAGGAAGGGAAGCTGCCAGATTCAATGATGGAAGCTGTAATAACATTAATTCCAAAAAAAGGCAAGGACCCTTTAGATCTAGAATCCTATAGACCAATTTCACTGCTTAATGCAGATGTAAAGCTTCTTGCGAGGGTCCTGGCTACAAGGCTTTCTAGGGTCATTTCCTCTATTGTCCATCCGGATCAGAGTGGCTTTATTCAAAACAAGGGCACACATCATAATTTACATCGACTCTTTTCTAATATTCAGGCCCCTGGGGGGACCGCTCGCTCCATCCTGTCATTGGATGCCTCCAAGGCCTTTGACAGGGTGGAGTGGCGCTTCCTCTGGAAGGTCCTGGCAAGGATGGGCTTTGGGGAAAAGTTTATAGGTACTCTCAAGTTATTGTATAGATCTCCAAGGGCAAAATTGAGTCTTAATGGAATTCTGAGTAGTAGTATTGACTTATATAGAGGCACGCGGCAGGGTTGTCCATTATCTCCCTTGTTATTCGATATTTATATCGAACCCCTTGCGATGGCCATCAGGCAGGATGATCAGGTTAAAGGATTTGGTACGCTAGGATCACAAGACCGTATTTCCTTATATGCGGATGATGTTCTTTTTTTTATAGACCATACGGAAATTACTCTTCCTAGGATTATCCAAATGGTTAAAGCATTTGGTGAGGTTTCCGGTCTTCTTATAAATTGGGCCAAGACCAGCTTGATGCCAATAGACCCCCTGCCACAGAAAGAGGTTCTTGTGACACAGTTGGACATTGTTGACACCTTTCAATACTTGGGTTTGACTATATCACCCCGGGTTGAAAATTTTGTACAACTTAATTTGATTCCCATAATGGTAAGCAGTAGAGCTAAAATAGGGATCTGGCTGAGACTTCCCTTATCTAGAGCTGACCGAGTTTCATTGGTTAAAATGGTGATACTACCACAATTTCTTTATGTGCTTAGGAATACACCTATTTGGATACAAGATAAGTATTTTAAACTCATGGAAAGAATAATTAATGATTTAATATGGGGAAGAAAGCGAGTTCGAATAAAGCTGGAATATTTGTATAAATCAGTGGAGTGCGGGGGATTAAATCTCCCCTACTTTAAAGGGTATTTTATTGCAGCCCAGCTATTGAGGTGCTATGAATCAGAGAACAGCGCACTGCTGGGGAAGTTGGTAACCAGTCACGCTCATAATAATATTTTTACCCTGTTGGAATCCGGGCTATTGAAGAGCTATGAGCAAGGCTATAGAGAGACTATAAAACTACTCCTGAAAACGTGGGCTACAACTAGGACATGGTTGAAGGTGAAGGGTTCACTTACATTTACGCCTCTTTGGCATAATGTGTATCTACAAAGGCTAGATGATATTGCAGCTGACACATTTTGGCAGAAGAATAAAATTCTGTATATTTCACAGGTAGTTAAGGATAGAGAGATTAAACCATTTACAGAGATGACACATAATATAGAAAACCTTTCATGGTTTAGGTATTTCCAATTGCGCTCAGTACTATCCAGTCTGGACGATAAACTGGTGTTGGATATAGATAATTCCTCTTTTTTGAATGATTGGGTAGGGGGTACACTGTCTAGAATAAAGATTTCAAATATATATAAGTTATTACTTAAGGCACGGTTTAGTGATACACAGTCACCAGGACAAAGAACGTGGGAGGTGGATTGTCCGAATTTACAATTAGAAGGGTGGGAGAATATTTTTGGGAACTTAGGCTCACTATCCCAGAACTTTAACCATGTTTTAGTACAATTTTATATTTGCCATAGATTATATATCACTCCTTTATGGATGAATAAATGTGGATTAAGAGACACGTCCAACTGCCCTAAATGCGATACCGTAGGAGCGGATTTTCTCCATATGATATGGACTTGTCCAGAACTCATAAACTATTGGAATGCTATAAATAATTGTATTATGTATAAACTAAAAATTCGAATCCCTTTTGAACTACAAGTACTTGTGCTTAATGATCTTTCCAAACTAAATAATCATAACTATCAAAAGATCCTCCTGAGTAGGATACTGATGTTGGCCAGAGTCCTGATCAGTCGGACCTGGTTCGCTCGATATACTCCAGATATAAATACATGGATAAATCTAATTAATAAGGTAAAAAATTATGAGAAAATCCTGTATAAACAGAGGGAAGCTGAGGAGAAGTGGACTAAGATATGGGCCGGTTGGAGGACCTGATTAGTTGTGATATTTTTTATTTTATTTTTTTGACGCACCACAGGTAGGAGGGGAGGGGTTAGGGAATCGGGGTTGGGGGGGAATTGCATCCTTTTTTCTATTTGTAGTGTTTTGATATATTAATTAATAAAGATAATCAATTTAAAAAAAATAAAAATAAAAAATATTTCTTTGCCCAACAAGGCTGTATTTCAAATGGCTGTATTTCAAATGCCTGAATCAAACCCCTGTATGTAGAGAGTGTATCTCACACGCCCGAATCAGTGTATGCCTGAATTCAATATTGGTGTACCAAATGGCTGTATTTCAAATGCCTGAATCAAACCCCTGTATGTAGAGGGTGTATCTCACATGGTCTGAACCAGTGTAGGCCTGAATTAAATATTTATTTGCCCAATAAGGCTGTATTTCAAATGGCTGTATTTCAAATGCCTGAATAAAACCCCTGTATGTAGAGGATGTATCTCACACGGTCTGAACCAGTGTAGGCCTGAATTAAATATTTCTTTGCCCAACAAGGCTATATTTCAAATGCCTGAATCAAACCCCTGTATGTAGAGAGTGTATCTCACACGCCTGAATCAGTGTATGCCTGAATTCAATATTGGTGCACCAAATGGCTGTATTTCAAATGCCTGAATCAAACCCCTGTATGTAGAGGGTGTATCTCACAGGGCCTGAACCAGTGTAGGCCTAAATTAAATTTTTATTTGCCCAAAATGGCTGTATTTCAAATGGCTGTATTTCAAATGCCTGAATCAAACCCCTGTATGTAGAGGGTGTATCTCACATGGCCTGAATCAGTGTATGCCTGAATTCAATATTGGTGCACCAAATGGCTGTATTTCAAATGCCTGAATCAAACCCCTGTATGTAGAGGGTGCATCTCACATGGTCTGAACCAGTGTAGGCCTGAATTAAATATTTATTTGCCCAATAAGGCTGTATTTCAAATGGCTGTATTTCAAATGCCTGAATAAAACCCCTGTATATAGAGGATGTATCTCACACGGTCTGAACCAGTGTAGGCCTGAATTAAATATTTATTTGCCCAACAAGGCTGTATTTCAAATGGCTGTATTTCAAATGCCTGAATTAAACCCCTGTATGTAGAGGGTGTATCTCACAGGGCCTGAACCAGTGTAGGCCTAAATTAAATTTTTATTTGCCCAAAATGGCTGTATTTCAAATGGCTGTATTTCAAATGCCTGAATCAAACCCCTGTATGTAGAGGGTGTATCTCACATGGCCTGAACCAGTGTATGCCTGAATTCAATATTGGTGCACCAAATGGCGGTATTTCAAATGCCTGAATCAAACCCCTGTATGTAGAGGGTGTATCTCACACGGTCTGAACCAGTGTAGGCCTGAATTCAATATTGGTGCACCAAATGGCGGTATTTCAAATGCCTGAATCAAACCCCTGTATGTAAATGGTGTATCTTACACTGTCTGAACCAGTGTAGGCCTGAAATAAATATTTCTTTGCCCAAAATGGCTGTATTTTAAATGGCTGTATTTGAAATGTCTGAATCAAACCCCTGTATGTAGAGGGTGTATCTCACACGGTCTAAACCAGGGTAGGCCTGATTTAGGTATTTCTTAGCCGAAAGTGGATTTATTTCAAATGACTGTATTTCAAATGCCTGAATCAAACCCCTGTATGTAGAGGATGTATCTCACTTGGCCTTAACCAGTGTAGGCCTGAATTCAATATTGGTGCACCAAATGGCGGTATTTTAAATCTCTGAATCTAACCCAAATGTATTAAGGGTGTATCTCACAATGACATCTGCATCAAAGGCTGCCAACTATTTTTTTTGGGCCCAAACGAGTGTTTGTTTAACAACTGAATTTGACAGCAGTATATAAGCCTGTAAATTCGCACGTGCTGATGCTGCAAGGCCTGAAAATAGTGTTTTTTTGTCAAAAAATGATGGGTGTATTTCTAGCTTAAATTGCACACTGACTAATCCAGATGTTGTAGATTGCCAAAAAAGGGTTTTTTTTCATAACAGAATATGAAAGCTGTATATATTAAACTTGAATTTAACACTTGCAGATCAGAAAAATAAATTTTTTGGGCAAAAAGTGTGTTTTTAAAACCCCAGAAAATGATGGGTGTATTTCTAGCTTAAATTGCACACTGACTAATCCAGATGTTGTAGATTGCCCAAAAAGTTTTTTTTTTTTTGGTAACAGAATATGAAAGCTGTATATATTAAACTTGAATTTAACACTTGCAGATCAGGAAAATACAGTTTTTTGGCAAAAAGTGTGTTTTTAAAACCCCAGAAAATGATGGGTGTATTTCTAGTATTTGACACTTGCCGATAAGGAAAATAATGTGTTTTGGCAAAAAAATTTGTGTTTTTAAAACTCCAGAAAATGATGGGTGTATTTCTAGCTTAAATTGCACACTGACTAATCCAGATGTTGTAGATTGCCCCAAAAATTTTTATTTCTTTTTTGGTAATAGAATATGGAAGCTGTATATATTAAACTTGAATTTAACACTTGCAGATCAGGAAAATACAGTTTTTTGGCAAAAAGTGTGTTTTTAAAACCCCAGAAAATGATGGGTGTATTTCTAGCTTAAATTGCACACTGACTAATCCAGATGTTGTAGATTGCCAAAAAAGTGTTTTTTTCATAACAGAATATGAAAGCTGTATATATCAAACTTGAATTTAACACTTGCAGATCAGAAAAATAAAAAAATTTTGGCAAAAAAGTGTGTTTTTAAAACCCCAGAAAATGATGGGTGTATTTCTAGCTTAAATTGCACACTGACTAATCCAGATGTTGTAGATTGCCCAAAAAGTTGTTTTTTTTTTTGTAACAGAATATGAAAGCTGTATATATTAAACTTAAATTTGACACTTGACGATAAGGAAAATAATGTGTTTTGGCAAAAAAAAGTGTGTTTTTAAAACCCCAGAAAATGATGGGTGTATTTCTAGCTTAAATTGCACACTGACTAATCCAGATGTTGTAGATTGCCCCAAAAATTTTTATTTATTTTTTGGTAATAGAATATGGAAGCTGTATATATTAAACTTGAATTTAACACTTGCAGATCAGGAAAATACCGTTTTTTGGCAAGAAAGTGTGTTTTTTAAACCCCAGAAAATAATGGGTGTATTTCTACCTTAAATTGCACACTGACTAATCCAAATGGTGATTTGCAATGTCCCAAAAGCTAAGATGCAGTGCTGGTGCACTGAGCTTGCATAAAATGGTCACTACCGCCACCCACCTAACTAACAGAATTATAAAAGTAATTATTTTTTTTTGTCAATGGGCTCAGGGCAGTGTAAATTGACTGTGTCCTGCACCCACACAACTATTTCTCTGTAGATCGCTGAGTTAGATTCTCTCCTATTCTCTCCCTGAAATCAAAGTCCAGCAGCATCCTCTCCCTACACTTGTAACAGCAGAGTGACGTGCAGCGCTACGTGACTCAAGCTTATATAGAGGCTGGGTCACATGCTGCTCTGGCCAATCACAGCCATGCCATTAGTAGGCATGGCTGTGATGGCTTCTATGGTCAGACAGTGAACCCAAACTTTTACTGAAATGTTCGGGTCCGGGGTCCAAAAATTCCAAAGTTTGGTACGAACCCGAACTTTACAGTTCGGGTTCACTCAACCCTAGTAGTAAGTCCCCAGAAAATAATAGTTCCTGGTAACAACCAGGCCCACAAATGCACTTAAGCCAAATCATAAATCTGCATAGAAAATTATTAGAATACAAACACAACTATAATAAATTAAACTAAGTATATAACTACTGCCAGACAAACACATAAAGGTCAGCCAAAAATGCAATAGAGAATAACGATACAAAAGTATGAGAATCTGCAAAGTAATGAGTGAAGTCCCAAAAATATCTTGAAGTTCTTGTAGGGAAAAGACCCCTGTTGTATCACCATATAAACATGGCTTCATCAGGGTAAGGGCTCGTTCACACGACCGTGGTTTGGTTCCGCATCGGGTTTAGACCCATTCACTTCAATGGGGCCACAAAAGATGCGGACAGCACTCCGTGTGCTGTCCGCATCCGTTGCTCCATTCCGTGGCCCCTCAAAAATTATAGATCATGTCCTATTCTTGTCCATTTTGTGGACAAGAATAGGCATTTCTATAACGGGCCGTCTGTTCCGTTCCACAGATTGTGGAAGGAATATTCGAATTCAGAATATTTATCTTGAATATCCGAACTTGGAGAATTTGGGAATATTTAAAATATAGTGCTATATATTCGCTATATTGAATATTCGTCATTTTTTTACATCTGAAAACATGATTCCTCCCTGCTTCTTGCTTGTGGGCCAATGAGTCATTGGCCCACAAGCAACTTAAGCAGGGAGGAATTATGACTTTAGATGGGAAAAATGCTGAATGTTATAAAAAAACTAATATATTGTACTATATCGAATATAAACTCGTGAAAACTCAGATCCAATGGTATATTCTAACTCCCAGGCATTCCCATGGTGACAGGGACGCTTGTCGGGGGGTAGCATGCCGAAGTGGAACAACTGTACAGATTGAAAAAAAAAAGACAAATATTCTAAAAAACTAATATATTCTATATAGATATTCGTAATATTCTAAAACAAGAATAAATAGCAAAATAGCGAATATTCGAAAAAATGAATGTAGAGCAATTTAGCTAATGTAGTGCTATAATCTTCTTTGTCTAATAGTTGTAATTTTTTTCTCATCTGAAGTTCAGATTGAAAAAAAATTACAACTATAAAAATAAGATTATAGCACTATATTAGCTAAATTGCTCTATATTCATTTTTTTTTTTGAATATTCGCTATATTGCTATATATTCTTGTTTTAGAATATTCCGAATATTCGGAAAAACAAATATAGCACTATATTAGCTATATTGCTCTATATATTAGTTTTTAGAATATTAGTCATTTTTTTCCATCTGAAGTCATGATTCCTCTTAAGCAGGGAGGAATCATGACTTCAGATGGAAAAAAAATGCTAAATATTCTAAAAAACAAATATATAGCACTAAATTCTATAGGAGTAGGTGATATTATCCCCCAACACTACGCACTGACTGACTGCCTCTGTGAACCCGTGCATAGCTACTTCCCGGGCAGGTAGGCTCCCACTAAGCGGGTGGTCTACCCCAGGGATTTTCGGCTCCCTACCTTCCACTGCTGCCACCCTGCTTATACCTGGCCACGCTAGCGACTTGCTGGCTCCACCGCTGGCTCACGGGCAAGCTGCAACCTTCTTCTGCTGATGATGTAGTCCCTTCGTCACCCGGTTCCCAAGTGCAATCAGGTACATCATCATCATCGAGTACTGTCTGCACGTCACCGATGTCCTCCTCAACCGTCTCCGGTTCAGGAGTCTGACACTCCGCACTGACTGACTGCTACCGCCGCTGCTTCCGTGAACCCCTGCTCCACTACTTTCCGGGCAAGTAGGCTCCTGCAAAGCAGATTGTCTACCCTGGGCACGTTTGGCTCCCGACCTCCCACTGCTGCCACCCTGCTGACTCCCGGCCACAATAGCGACTTGCTGGCTTCTCCACTGCCTCATGCGCAAGCTGCCACCCTCTTCTCCTGATGATGATGAAACCCCGAATTCACCTGGCTCCCAAGTGATCATCATCGAGTACTGTCTGCACGTCACTGATGTCCTCCTCAACGGTCTCTGAGCCAGGAGCCTGACCGCTCGCAACTCCAGCTCCCACGCCTCTCTCCTCATCACTACTTGCCAGCCTAGTGGAGGAAGCGGTGGATGTCTCCTCCAGATCTTGGCTGGGCAGGACCTGCTGACTGTCCTCTATTAGCTCATCCTCGCTATATAGTGGAGCTGAGCCCACAACATATAATACTTTTCTGGCTAAGGGAACAGAATAGGACAGAGGCAGGTTAAGGACAGGTGAAGGCACAGGGCCTGCTCCCAGGCCATGCCAACTAAGGGTAGTGTCTGACAAACCCACGACTCTTGGCTGGAGGTGTCTGATGTCACTTGGGACGAAGTGGATGACCGAGTCAACCATTCAAGCACCGCTGGGTTGCTGGTTAAGACACGACCGCTAGATGATATTGGCAGCTCAGACCTCTTGAAGTGACCCCTGCTGCCACGACCCCATACTCTGCTGCGACTTGTGCCTGCGCCAGAAACATTAAGGCCTCTGCCTCTCCCCTGTGCAGGGCCTGTCACTTCTCTGTCTGACATGCTGTTAGATCAAATACATAAATAAAAAGGAAATTAATACACCCCAAAAAAGGCTGTCGTTTTGTCACTTCACAGCACAAACAAGCCTTTTTTTTCCACTAATACACAACAAAAAAGGCTTTAGAACATATAACTGCACCGCACAATGGCTAATAAGACATAGAAATATTTCCTAGTAATAAACTCTGTTAATGGCTGTATCACACAGCACTTGCACCCTAATAACAAGCAAAGTTTGCTGGAATTACAGAGGTATCATCTATTGCAAACCTGAAAGCAGCAGTATAATGGCAATTTGGATGCCCTATCAGTGCAGCAGGATTGCTCCTATTACCCAGGCTGTACATTCCCCTATTGGACCCTGTTTTCTTTTTATAGTGTGGAATAATTCCTCCCTATCATTTCCCTGAACCTCTATGCAGCCCAAAAAAAGTTTTAAAGTCTTTCTACCACTTTCCCTAGTGACTGCTAACTGGAGATTATTATTATTATTTATTATTAAAGCGCCATACATTCCATAGCGCTGTACATATGAGAAGAGGTATACATACATAATACAGAAAATTGCACTAATCATAAACAAGACGAGTTACAAACTGGTACAGAAGGAGAGAGGGCCCTGCCTGTGAGGGCTTACAATCTACATGGTATGGGAGAAGGACACAGTAGGTGCGGGTGAAGTTGTTCATGGTGGTATAGAGGCACCAGGGTCACGTTGTAGGCTTGTCTGAAGAGGTGGGTTATCAGGTTTCTTTTAAAGGATTCCACTGTAGGTGAGAGTCTGATATGTTGGGGTAGCGAGTTCCCGTATGGGGGATGCACGGGAGAAATCTTGGAGTCGATTGTGGGAAGAGGCGATAAGAGGAGAGGAGAGAAGGAGGCCTTGTGAGGATGTCTGGACCACAGAGGTATTTGTGTGTCGTCAGCGTAGGAGTGATACTGAAAGCCATGGGACTCTATGAGCTGTCCCAGACCAAAATTGTAGATAGAGAAGAGCAGGGGTCCTAGGACAGAGCCTTGCGGGACACCAACAGAGAGGAAATGAGACAAGGAGGTGGTGCGGGAGTGGGAGACCCTAAACGTCTGGTGTGTGAGGTATGATGTGATCCAGGAGAGGGCCAGGTCAGTGATGCCAAGGGAGTGGTCAACAGTGTCGAAGGCAGAGGACAGGTCAAGGAGAAGGAGGACAGAGTTTTGTTTCTTGGTTTTGGCTGTCAGTAGGTCATTGGTGACTTTGGTGAGGGCAGTCTCAGTGGTGGTGGGGTCAGAAGCCAGATTGAGGAGGAAAGGTGAGAGCAGAGCCGGCGTCACCTGTAAGGTGACCTAGGCAGCCGCCTAGGGAGCAATTTAGCAGGGGGCCCTGGAACAGTGCGGTTTAAAAAACAAAGCCTTGGTTAAGTGGTGGCCGGCCGGTCCTGCCGCAAGTTTTTTTTAAAAGTACGGCGGCGGGTACTCCCCCGCACCAGGCGGCTGCCGCACTGCCCGGGCTGGCGCGTCTATAATTGTGCACTTCCCGGGCGCAGCCTGAAGAGAGGGACTTACAGGAGGTAAGCGCCTCTAATGTAGTGTGGCCGAGCTCTGTTCGGTCCGCGGTACAGGAGCTTTTGTTTCCTGTACCCGGCCGGACTGACAGTAAGTGCTCACTTAGTGTGCACTTCCTTTCAGTCCGGCCGGGTACAGGAAACAAATGCTCCTGTACCGCGGACTGAACAGAGAATGGCCACGCTACACTAGAGGTGGGGGGGAATAAGAGTGACAAGGGAGGGGGGAGGGGGGAGGAAATAAGAGTGACAAGGGAGGGGGGGTGAGAGTGACAAATGAGGGGGGTGAGAGTAACAAAGGAGGGGAGAATCAGAGTGACAAAGGAGGGGGGATGAGAGTGACAAGGGAGGGGGGTATTGAGAGTGACAAGGGAGGGGGGATTAAAAGTGACAAGGGAGGGGGGAGTAAGAGGGGAGTAAGAGTGACAAGGGAGGGGGGGAATGAGAGTGACAAGGGAGGGGGTGATGAGAGTGACAAGAAGGGTGAGAGAGTGACAAGGGGAGGGGGGTGAGAAAGAGAGTGACAAGGGAGAGGGGATAAGAGTGACAAGGGAGGGATGGGGGAGAAGAGAGTGACAAGGGAGGGAGGGGGAAGAGAGTGACAAGGGAGGGAGGGGGGAGAGAGTGACAAGGGAGGGAGGGGGAGAAAAGAGTGACAAGGGAGGGGGAGAAGAGAGTGACAAGGGAGGAGGGGGGGAGACTAGAGTGACAAGGGAGAGGCAGGAGAAGAGAGTGACAAGGGAGGGAGGGGGGAGAAGAGAGTGACAAGGGGAGGGGGGGAGAGAGTGACATCCATCACAATGCCCTCCTTGCACACATACACAGAAACACACAATGCCCTCCTTGCACACAATGCATCTCTTACACACACTCAATGCACCCCTTACAGACACACACACTGCATCCCTTACATACACAGAAACACACCTTGCAGCCCTTACACATACAAACACATATTCACACAACGCATTCCGTACACACATTCAGAAATACACAATACATACCTTATACACAAACACAAACTTCTTTCTATCCCTTACACAAAAACACACTGCAATCCACTACACACACACACTGCATCATCTACACACACTGGTATCCCTATACACTACATTCCATAAGCACACACATTCTCTACAGCAGGGATGTCAAACTCGTGGCCCTGCAGCTGTTGCAAAACTACAACTCCCATCATGCCTGGGCATACTACAGCTATCAGGGAATGATGGGAGTTGTAGTTTTGCAACATCTGGAGGGCCATGAGTTTGACATCCATGCTCTACAGCAACACATAACACATCCCCTACACACTTCACCCACTGTGAACAAACTCATGCAAACTCATGGGTGGAACATGTAGGTGGACTTATGGGTGGGCCTTATGGGCATACTCACCGTCAGACCCTGGGGCCCAGACCTTGAGCTGTGTAAAGGGCCCCAAAAAATGGAGCTGCTTCCCGTTCTCCCAGAACATTGATTTTTGTGACCACAGTTACAAACAGCCTCCAGAGAGCCTGTTCTACACAAGACCAGTGGAGCCAGACTGCAGCTAGAGCCCATCATCATCCTCATCTGGTTGTAAGGAGGCAATCTAGTATATTATTTGTGGCACTAATCTCTAATTTACCTCACATTATAGAGACATTATAATCCCTAGAACCACTGCAGCTTAATGTTCTGGATCCAGTGGACCATCACGCCAATGACACCCTGGATGAAGTAGGACCAGATTTTATTAGGACTGGGTGAGTGTAGTCATGAATTGGGCTTAGGGCTCTTTAACACAAGCGGATGCCATGCGGGTAAACAAGAAAATGACGTTGTGCTGGACTGCTGGTATAATTACACAATGCTATGGGGCTGGTATGTAATTTTTTCCAGGGCTGGTTTTCATACCCAGTCCGGCCCTGGTGGAGGCGGAGCTCTGCCGACTTGGATGGAAGGCTGGGTAGCTCAAGGGCGCAAGGCTGGGTAGCTCAAGGGTAGCACTGTGCTCCCTGAGCACTACGTTTACAACCCCCTGACCCCTCCCACTCTTGAGCACGCAGAGCAGAGAGGGGGTGAAGCGAAGAAGGAAGGGAAGGCTACTGAGCAGCCGAGCAGCCAGCCACCAGCAATGTCCTGCCTCCCAGTACCTTCTGGGACAGAAGTGGGCTTCTGGATTGGAGTGCAGCTGCTTTCTTCTTCCCCAGGGCAACATTGGTGTTTGTCTCCAGTCCCCAGAGTCCCCAGAGCCAGACCAAGAGCCAGACTGCAGCCAGAGACCAGATCATCTTATTGTCCTGGTGGTAAGTAGACAATGCAATATGTTTATTATTTAATTGTTTAGTTATTAATACTACATTGGAAACTAATTTACCTCACATTAAAAGGACACTATAGTCCCAGAACCAGTACAGTTTAATGTAGTGGTACTGGTGTCTATAGCCTGTTCCTGCAGAGAAAAGACACTGTGCAGTACTGGTGGTAAAGGAGCACTATAGTGTCAGGAAAACAAACTCATTTTCCTGGCACTATATAGTTGTTAGGAGTCGGGCACCCTCGTGTCCCCCTCCCACTGGGCTGAAAGGGGTTAAAACCCCTTCAGCCACTTACCTTTCTCCAGCGCCGGCACTGGGAACTCTTCTCCCCGATCCTCCTCTCAGCTGCGCATGCGCACGCATTCAAAACTATGTTCCGCGTCTTCCCACTGTAATTTTCACAGTGAGAATCGCGGAAGCACCTCTAGCGGCTGTCAGGGAGACAGCTACAAGAAGCTTGATTAACCCTAAGGGAAACATAGCAGTTCTTTTAATTTAAATGCTAAGAAAGGGGTGGAACATATGTGATGTCATGATATGGGCAGATCATCTGATAAAGGGGGGGGGGGCGGCAATTTTTATCTTGCCTAGGGCGGCAAAAATCCTTGCACCGGCCCTGGGTGAGAGGACAGTTCAGAATGGACATGTTGTTCAAGTAGCTTTGAGGCATACGGAAGAAGTGATATGGGGCGATAACTGGACAAAGAAGATGGGTCAAGTGAAGGCTATTTGAGGATGGGTGTAATGGTAGCATGTTTAAAAGCAGATGGGAAGACACCAGAGGTTAGTGATAGGTTGAAGAGATGAGTTAGGACTGGGATAAACACTGTGGTGAGGTTAGGGATGAGGTGGGATGGGATTGGGTCAAGTGCACAGATATTGAGATGTGATCTGGAGACAAGAGTGGAGAGTTTTTCTTCTGTTATGGTGGAGAAGCAGATTTTGGGAGAAGAGGACAGAGCAGTTGTGTAGTGGGTCTGTAGGGACTGTGTAGTGAAGCTTTCTCTGATGTTGACTATCTTTTGTTTGAAATATTTGGCAAAGTCCTCAGCTGAGAAGAGAGGAGAGGGTGGGGGTGCTGGGGACGGAAAAGGGAGTTAAAAGTGCTAAAAAGTTGTTTAGGGCTGTGGGCCAGGGAAGATATGAGAGATGAGAAGTAGGCCTGTTTTGCATCAGCGAGTGAGGTTTTAAATATGAGGAGAGATTGCTTGTATGTGGTCAAGTGATCTTTAGAATAGAATTTCTTCCATCGCCACTCAGCAGCCCTGAAAGCTTGTCTGAGTTTTTTGGTCATGTTGGTGTGCCAGGGTTGTCTGTTAATTTTTCTGGTTTTGTTGTGTGTGAGGGGGGGGGAAAAAGCAGGGCCGGACTGGCCTGCCGAGATACCGGGAAATTTCCCGTTAGGCCGGCAGGCCTGAGTGCCACAAGGCCGCGGCCCTGGTGACAAGTGTGGGTGGCCGGCAGCAGGGCACAGGGAGATGAGCGCTTCCATTGTGGAAGCGCTCATCTTCATAGTCATCTGTATTGCCGTCCTCAGGACGGCGATACAGATGTCTATGCTGTAGCAGGGCAGGGAGAGGTGTGTCCCCTCTTGTCCCTCTGACAGGCTGCCAGCACTAGGCTGGCAGCCTATCAGAGGCCGGCGCAGGCTGCACGATGACGTCATCGCACCACCTGAGCCGTATAGCGAGGGACACAGGACGGAAGAGGCCTACATTGCATCGCTGGAGGTAAGTATAAGTGTTTTTTTTTTTTTATATATAGGTACAATACTGGATCATGATGGGAAGGGGGGGGCTACTGGCACATGATTATGGGGGCTACTGGCACATGATTATGGGGGCTATTGGCACATGATATGGGGCTACTGGCACATAAGGGGGGCTACTGGCACATAAGGGGGCTACTGGCACATAAGGGGCTCTGCTGGCACATGGAGGGCTAGTGGAACATTATAAGGGGGGCTACTGGCACATGATAAGGGGGCTACTGGCACATGATAAGGGGGGCTATTGGCACATGATATGGGGCTATTGGCACATAATAGGGACTACTGGCACATAAGGGGGGCTGGTGGCACATGGGGGCTATTGGCACATGGTAAGGCGGCTACTGGCACATGATAAGGGGGTCTATTGGCACATGATATGGGGCTATTGGCACATAATAGGGGCTACTGGCACATAAGGGGGGCTGGTGGCACATGGGGGCTATTGGCACATGGTAAGGCGGCTACTGGCACATGATAAGGGGGGCTTCTGGTACATTTTCCACAGTGGAAAATGTCTGAATCCAAGATGGCTGAGGCTATTTATAGGGCTGTGACATCACAGGGCTGGCTGGCTGCTGATTGGCTGCATGCATGGCATTGTGGATGATCCCTCGTTCCCAGAGTTCTTTGCTCTATGTCCTAACACGTGCAGCAGCCATTTTATTTTTTAAATGCGATTTGTTTCCATGAAGCGTGCAGGAAATTTGAATTCAGTGCAAATCCTATTTTTCCTGAAATTCAGATTGAATTCCACTTCGTCAACTTCCATTCACTGCTCACAGATCAGAGGTACAATTAGCACCTTCTTGCCAAAGAATCTTCCTGCCCCCATGTCAGGTTAAGTACCCATCAATCTGGTATTTTCTTGACAGAACTTCATAAAAACTTACTTTCTGTAGTCGGTGTGGCTCTGGCATCGCAGGAGGTCTAACACCTTTAGCCTGGGCAGCGAGCTTCAGAAGAAAAGGACAGATCCTTATCACACAGCTGGTTGGTACAGGTAGGAAGATGACCTGAAAGTCCCCTTCAATCCATAGACTTCATATTTTTCCCATATTTTCCTAATATTTCATGGGTTATGGAAATATGAAAGGAACCATCTTTTCAGAGATGGTTTCGGTTCTTCTAACCCACCTTCTAGGAAGCCCGTAGGCAAATCAGAGATTCCGGCTCGAGATATAAAGGTTCTCAGGCACCCTGTATTATCTTCCAGTCATATTTGTTATCAGATGATGCGCAAAATTGTACTGATTATCAATATCAACTATATTTCTTGATTGGACTTAAAGGGATATGGAGAAATGGGCAAAGCAAAGATTCTGCCAGATTTTCTCCCTATTGGGCAAAGGACTGCCCCTGTTTCAATTACACAAGACTGGACCTGTACGTGTCATAACCACTCCCCGCTTCAGAGTGGGTAAAAACAGTGACACACTCAGGTCCTGGGTCCTTCACCTAATATCTGACGTCGACTACATCACGACCGCCCGCTGGACACAGGCACCCCGCCATCTTGGATTATTTATTTCAAAGACTTTATCTTTTACTGGACACTACCACGGTAATTCTGAACTTAGACATTCAATCCCCTTCCACCTCTTACCTATTTCTATCCAACCAATCTGTTCGACTGACAGGTATATTTATCTGTCAGTTTTAATGCATATATATTTTTTGTGTATAGTTTTTAGAATAAAACTATTGATTGCATCGTTCCAGTTTTGCCCTTGTTCCTTGATTATCTGGTTTATGCTAAGAACTCTGTCTTCAGAGGAGACATACTACTGCATTGTCTTCTAAATTGTTAATTGGTTAGCTAGGTTGCAAATAACCGTTTCTTCCCTTTAGGATTAGCTAGCCGGGGTCTCTTCGCCCCGATTCAATAGGAAGAGTGGTGGCAGCAAATTAATCTGATTTCCAGCGTGAAATCAATAATTTTATTTTACTGATTGTATCATGTATGGGTACACCAACCAATCTTAAACATCTACTGTGCTCACAGTGGATTCGCCCCCAGAAGTCTCTAGTAGACGAGACTGGTATGGCAACTGTGGCATGGTATGGCAACTGTGGCATAGTACGATGGGATTGGCGGGTGGTTTGTCACCAGCGTGGCCTAACCGGATCATAGCCGTGGCTTAGCGGGACCTGGGGGCAGGGATTTAAGTCTTTTGAGGGTGGACACATTGTGGCAGGGGGCGTGTCTGGGCTCCTTCCTGCAAGAGTGATGTCCCCCTGGGCACCTTACTGGCTCATTTGCATATCAAATAAACTGGATTTTCAGAGGATAAAAACATCTATTGCTGGAACAAAGGCTCATCTAGAAATAAGGTACTAAGTGCTATTAGGCCATGGCTTTACTTCAATAGCAATTATCCTGGTGACAGATTTCCTTTAAAGCTCTCCTACAGCAGTGAAGATAAATGGCTGGGTTGTTATGAAAACCTGAAGTAAAACTGCATCTGGAGACTGAAGGACCTACGAGCTTCTATTGGCTGATAAGGGTCATGTGACCAAGCTTCTATTGGCTAATGCATTTTTTGGAAATATCTCAGGAACAGTACGTCCTAGAGAGCTGAGACCTGCTCTAAAACCTTCCCGGACACCTGATGTACCTGTGTGCCATTTTGTGATTGCAAATGCAATGGTGCATATTCCTTTAGTGGGCAGACACACACATACACTCAGCTTTATATATCTATCTAATATATAAAGCTGAGTGTATGTGTGTGTGCGCTCAGTGCTTCCTGTCCCAGCCCAGTGGTCATGTGACTGCCGGGGCTGGGAGAGTGCAGGAGCTGTCGTGTCTTTCACAGACCTCGATCAGCCCTGCAATGAGGCTTTACAGCGCTGTATTCTGCTGTACAACCTCTCTGGGGGGGTGTATTTCCCATGTAATTGGGGCTACTATGTCAGTCCCAGTTACAGGAGAAATCAATAGTGGGGAAAAAAATGTGAAGTTAACTGTCCCCCATAGGTCTTGTATGACCTTATGGGGATGCAAAGTGTAAAATAAAATAAATAAAATAAATAAATAAACTGTTTTATAAAAAAAAAAGCTTTCACATGTAAAAAATAAATAAAAATATTCCCCAATTAAGTACCGTATTTTTCGCCGTATAAGACGCACCGGCGTATAAGACGCACCTAGGTTTTTGGGGAGGAAAATAAGAAAAAAAATATTTTTAACCAAAAGGTGTGCTGTGGGTTTGGAACTAGATGGTCTGTGGATGGCACTATTACTGGGGATCTGTGGATGACGGACACTGTTATGGGGGGATCTGTGGATGACGGACACTGTTATGGGGGATCTGTGGATGACGGACACTGTTATGGGGGGATCTGTGGATGACGGACACTGTTATGGGGGCAACTGTGGATGACGGACACTGTTATGGGGGAACTGTGGATGACGGACACTGTTATGGGGGAACTGTGGGTGACAGACACTGTTATGGGGGGATCTGTGGCTGGCACTGTTACAGGGGGGGGATCTGTGGATGGCACTGTTATACATGTGTCATCTACAGACCCTCCCAGCCCATAACTGTGCCATCCACAGATCCCCCGCCGCTCCAGTATACTAATATAATATGTCAGATTTAATTAATGGTTATTAAATATGCATCTTTATTCCTAATAGTACCTTGAATCCTAAGCGCTTCAGTACAATGCCGGCAGGCCGGGCAGCCGGCGCGGCGCGTCACTCACTGACGTCACTTGCCTGCGCCGCCTGCTTCATTCATAAAGTAGGCGGCGCAGGCACGTGACATCAGGGAGTTACGCTGCCGCCCGCCCGGCCTGCATTGTACGGATGCGCTTAGGATTTAAGGTACTATTAGGCATAAAGGGGCATATTTAATAACCGTTAATGGAATATGACATATTTTATTAGTACACCGGAGCGGCGGGGCGGGCCTTTAGTACAGTGACTGCACCGCCCCGCCGCTATTGCCGGCCCCAGCTCCTCCTCCCAGTCCCTCCCAGTCCCTCCCAGAGTCCCCGCTCGCTTTACATCGCTGCCAGCGATGTAAAACTGACTGCATTCGCCGTATAAGACGCAGGGGCATTTCCCCCCCATTTTGGGGGAAGAAAAAGTGCGTCTTATACGGCGAAAAATACGGTAATTAAAAAATATGTTAAAAATAGAAAAAATAAAATAAAATAGACATATTTAGTATTGCTGCGTCTGAGACGGCCAGCTCTATAAATATATCACTTGATCCACCCAGTCCAATAAACAACATAAAAATAAATAAATAAAATCTGTTTTACAAAAGTGCAACATCAAGTGATCAAAATGGTACCAATAAAACTGAGCCCATACATAAGAATATCGGTTAAAAATAAAAATAAAAATATAGCTCTCAGAACGTTTCAAAAATGCTATTATTGTGTTAAAGGATAACTGTCACATTTAGACCCTAATTTCAATTTTCATATATGTAGTTACTAATAACATGATATTCCATAATCAGTTACTATTAGATTGACTTACCCCATATTTAATAAGATTCAGCCCTTAGCAACCAGTCTGTATAAAACTGCAATTTCACTATTCAGTTAAGATGGCGGCCACTGCCCTCACCCTGAGGCTAATCCCGCCTGCCCTCACTAGCCAGTAACAATAGCCCCCCAAAAGTGTCAGTAACCAGAGCCCTCCCCCTAAAGGGTTAATCTCCTGCAGCACAAAGGGGTCCTCTTACCACATGTTGCTTTCATTTATACACTGAGCAGATGGCAGATCTCCCTTCCCTGTTGTGCGCTGCTTCAACTCTGCATTTTCCAGCTCTGCTGAGTGAGGGAGCGTCTGCCAAGCGCAGGGACAGGGAGAAGTGCACACAGCCCAGGCACTGTTATCAGCTGCTGGGGAGGACCTGGCTTTAATCATTTACTTACAGTCCCTGGCTGTCAGTAATGTGAGCCTGCATGCTGCGTGCTCCGTCTATTAACAGATAGACGGACCATGCCTAACAACCCTATTTTAAGCACAGGTAAAAGTAGGCAGTACAGGGAACAAAAATGTGGAATTAAGTGATAATTGAATACACAGTGAAAAGTTAAAATAGGGCCACCAAGGTGATATTAATCACCACAATCCAATACTCCCAAAAAAATATATACAACAGTTATCCTTTGAAGTAAAATAAAATAAAAATTATACATATTAGGTATCATCGTGTCCGTAACAACTGCAAAAAGCACTGTGAACACTGTAATTTTTTTAAAATAAAAACAGTGCCAAAAAGCAATTTTTGGTCACCTATCAAATAAACAAATAAAGTGCAAAACCAATCGATCAAAAAGGTGTATGCCCCCCCCCCCCAAAAAAAATAGTACCAGTCAAACAGTCACCTCATCCCGCAAAAAATTATATCCTATCTAAGACAATTGGTCAAAAAATAAAAAAGTTATGGCTCTCAGACTATGAAGAGACTAAAACATATTTTTTTTGGTTTAAAAAATCTATTATTGTGTAAAACTTAAATAAATAAGAAAAAGTATACATATTAGGAATTGCCACGTCCGTAACTATCTGATCTATAAAAATGTCACATGACTTAACCACTCAGGTGAATGCTGTAAAAATAGATAAATAAAAACTGTGCTAAAACAACCAATTTTTTGGTCACCTTGCCCCATAAAGTGTAATAATGAATAATCAAAAAATCATATGTTCCCAAAAATTGTACCAATAAAAACATCAACTCTTCCTGCAAGAAACTAGCCTCTGAACAAGACGATTGGCAGCAAAATAAAAAAATATGGCATTCAGAAAATGGAGACACAAAAACATATTTTTTTTCCCAAAAATGCTTTATTATGTAAAACTGAAACAAACAAAGAAAGTAAACATATTTGATATCATTGCATCTGTAACAACCTGCTCTATAAATATAGCACATGATCTACCCTGTCAGATGAATGTTGCAAAAATAAAAAAATAAAAACAGCGCCAAAATGGGACATCTAAAAACCAGTACAACAAAATCTGCCTTCCAAAAAGCATATAGTGCTCCTTTTCTTGTGCGCCCTGCCGTTTGTTCTTATAACAGTTTATGACCACATGTGGAGTGTTTATGTAAATCGCAGAATCAGGGTAATAAATATTACGTTTTGTTTGGCTGTTAACCCTCAATGTGTTAACGAAAACATGGAATATCCCCCTAAGGACTTGGCAATTTTTTGCAAATCTGACCAGTGTCACTTTAAGTGCTCATAACTTTAAAACGCTTTGACTTATCCAGGCCATTCTGAGATAGTTTTTTCATCACATATTGTACTTCATGACACTGGTAAAATGAAGTAAAAATAAATAAATTTTAATTTATAAAAATAATACCAAATTTACCAAAAATTTGAAAAAAAAATCCGATTTCAAAGTTTCAATTTCTCTACTTCTATAATACATAGTTATACCTCCAAAAATTGTTATTACTTTACATTCCCCATATGTCTAAATGATGTTTGGATCATTTTGGGAATGATATTTTATTTTTTCGGGATGTTACAAGGCTTAGAAGTTTAGAAGCAAATCTTGAAATTTTTCTGAAATTTTTAAAAACCAATATCTTAGGGACCAGTTCAGGTCTGAGTCACCAAAAAATGACTCCATTCTAAAAAACTACACCCCTCAAGGTATTCAAAACGGATTTTACAAACGTCGTTAACCCTTTAGGTGTTCCACAAGAATTAATGGAAAATAGAGATACAATTTCAAAATGTCACTTTTTTGGCAGATATTTCATTTTAATATTTTTTTTCCAGTTTCAAAGCAAGGGTTAACAGTCAAACCAAACTCAGTATTTATGGCCCTGATTCTGTAGTTTATAGAAACACCCCATATATGGTTGTAAACCGCTGTACGGGCACTGGGCAGGGCTCAGAAGGAAGCCGTACGGTTTTTGGAAGGCAGGTTTTGCTAGACTGTTGTTTTTTTTTACACCATGTCACATTTGAAGCCCCCCTCATGCACCCCTAGAGTAGAAACTCCAAAAAAGTGACCCCATTTTAGAAACTATGGGATAGGGTGGCAGTATGGTTTGTACTAGTTTAGGGTACATTTAGTTGCTCATTATTACACTTTTTGTAAAGCAAGGTAACAAGAAATGTAAGTTTTACACAATGATTTCTTTTTTTAAACAAAAAAATCATGTTTTAGTATTTCCATAGTCTGAGAGCCATAATTTTTTCAGTTTTTGGGCGATTACCCTGGGTAGGGTATGAATTTTGCGGGATGGGATGAGATGACGGTTTTATTTGCACTATTTTGGGGTGCATGTGACTTTTTGATCGCTTGCTATTACACTTTTTGTGATGTAAGGCGACAATAAATGGTCTATTTAGCACAGTTTTTATTAAAAAAATTTTATGGTGTTCATCTAAGGGGTTAGTTCATGTGATATTATTATAGAGCCGGTCGATACGGACGCGGCAATACCTAATATGTATACTTTTTTTTTTAATGTAAGTTTTACACAATGATTTCATTTTTGAAGCAAAAAAAATAATCATGTTTCAGTGATTCCGTAGTCTGGGAGCCATAATTTTTTCAGTTTTTGGGTGATTACCTTGGGTAGGGTATGATTTTTGCGGGATGAGATTTTATTGGCACTATTTTGGGGTGAGTGTGACTTTTTGATCGCTTGCTATTAGGCCTCTTTCACACGGGCGTTGCGGGAAAAGGTGCGGGTGCGTTGCGGGAACATGAGCGATTTTTCGACGCGAGTGTAAAACATTGTAATGCGTTTTGCGTTTGAGAAAAATTGGCATGTTTGGTACCCAAACCCGAACTTCTTCACAGAAATTCGGGCTTGGTATCAATGTTCTGTAGATTGTAACATGGTTATAAGGGAAAATATCAGCATTCTGAATACAGAATATATAGTACAACTCACCTTAATCCATTTTATCGCGCAGCCCAGCATCTCTTCTGTCTTCTTCTTTGCTGCATGCAGGAAAAGGACCTGTGGTGACGTCTATGTATTTAGAATGCTATTATTTTCCCTTATAACCATGTTATAAGGGAAAATAATAATGATCGGGTCGCCATCCCGATCGTCACCTAGCAACTGTGCGTGAAAATCGCACCGCATCCGCACTTGCTTGCGGATGCTTGCGATTTTCACGCAACCCCATTTATTTCTATGGGGCCTGCGTCACGTGAAAAACGCACAAAGAGGAGCATGCTGCGATTTTCACACAACGCACAAGTGATGCGTGAAAATCACTGCTCGTGTGCACAGCCCCATAGAAATGAATGGGTCAGGATTCAGTGCGGGTGCAATGCTTTCAACTCACGCATTGCACCCGCGTGGAATACTCGCCCGTGTGAAAGGGGCCTTACACTTTTTGTGATGTAAGGTGACAAAAAATGGTTTATTTAGCACAGTTTTTATTTTACATTTTTTACAGTTTTCATCTGAGGGGTTAGGTCATGTGATATTTTTATAGAGTTGGTCGATACAGATGCAGCGATACCTAATATGTATACTTTATTTTATTTATGTAAGTTTTATACAATAATATCATTTTTGAAACAAAAAAAACATGTTTTAGTGTCTCCACATTCTGAGAGCCATAGTTTTTTCAGTTTTTGGGCGATTATCTTAGATAGGGTCTCATTTTTTGCGAGATGAGATGACTGTTTGGCACTATTTTGGGGTATATATGACTTGCTTTTACACTTTTTGTGATGTAAAGTGACAAAAAATTGTTTATTTAGCACAGTTTTTATTTTTTACGGTGTTCATCTGAGGGGTTAGGTCATGTGATATTTTTATAGAGCCGGTCGATACGGACGCGGAAATACCTAATATGTATACTTTTTTTTATTTATGTAAGTTTTACACAATAACAGCTTTTTTTAAACAAAAAAAATGATGTTTTAGTGTCTCCATATTCTGAGCTATATATTTTTTTTTTTTTTTTTTGGGTGATTGTGTCAGGTAGGGGCTCATTTTTTGCGGGATGAGGTGACGTTAGATTGGTACTATTTTGGTGGGCAAACGCCTTTTTGATCGCTTGCTGTTGTACTTTTTGTGATGTAATGTGACAATTTTTTTTTTATTTAGCACAGTTTTTATTTTTTTCATCTGAGAGGTTAGGTCATGTGATATGTTAATAGAGCCGGTCGATACGGACGCGGCGATACCTTATATGTATCATTTTTTTACTATATGTATACTTTATTTGGGGAAAATGACGTTTTTGTTTATTTTTACTTGAAACTTTAAATTTTTTTGTGTGAAAACTTTTGTTTTGCAACTTTTTTTTTCACTTAATTTTTTGTCCCACTTTGGGACTTGAACTTTTGGGGGTCTAATCCTTTACAATGCATTCCAATACTTCTGTATTGGAATGCATTGGCTGTATGAGTAATACTGTGTGTATTACTCATACAGCTTCCAGCCTGTGAGATCCAGGGGGCTGGATCTCACAGGCTCATCACCAAAAGGCAGCGCGATGCCTTCCTTAGGCATCGCGCTGCCTTCCATGCCACCCCCCCCCCCACAGCCGCATTGGGACCGGATGGCACCTCCACACGCCGCCGCAAACTGCAGATAAAGCTGCAAACCGCAGGTCTGAATGATTTCAGCAAACATCCTGTTCCTATTAACCCCCACCGCGCCGCAATTTAGTTTTAAAGTTATGATGTACCGGTATGTCATAGGTCTTACTTCAGTTTTAAAGTTATGCAGTACCGGTACGTCATAAGTCCTTAACGGGGTTAAAATGGAAAATCTGCCAAAAAAGTGATATTTTGACATTTTATCTACATTTTCCTTTAAATCTTGTGGAACACCTAAAGGGTTAACAAAGTTAGTAAAATCAGTTTTGAGTAACTTGAGGGGTGTAGTTTCTACAATAGGGTCATTTATGTGGGGTTCCACTGTGTAAGCCCCACAAAGTGACTTCAGACCTGAACTGGTTCTTAAAAAGTGGGTTTTGCAAATTTTCGTAAAAATTGTAAGAATGCCTTCTAAAATTCTAAGCCTTTTAACGTATTAAAAAAATATAATGGCATTTACAAAATGATGCCAACATAAAATAGACATAAAGGGAATATTAAGTAATAAATATTACTTTCTGTTTTAAAAGCAGAGAGATTCAAATTTAGAAAACAGTGAATTTTTACAAATTTTCGTTAACTTTTGGATTTTTTTTATAAATAAAGGTAACACATATTGACTCAAATTTAACATTGACATGAAGTACAATGTGTTACGAGGAAACAATCTCTAAATAGCCTGGATAAGTAAAAGCATTTCAAAGTTATTACCACATAAAGTGACACATGTCAAATTTGCAAAATTAGGCCTGGTCAGGAGGGGGTAAATGGCCCGGTCTGGAAGTGGTTAATATAGAGGGGTGAAAAAGAATCAGCACAAAAGTATCAAATAAAATGGCTGTATCATTATTCTTAAAATTTAAAAAGCACAGCTTCTGACACAAATACATAGTATTTTGCAGATTACTTTTTTTTTTACAATGCGCAGATAGTACTGTACTACTAACCCCTCTATCCACCAAATATCGCAGCAGCACAGTCAGACCACGTGCACTGGGTGCAACTCCTCACAGAGGTCGGCTTCTCCTCCACGATATATACTTTGCAAATAACGAGGCAGCACTTCCAGCTTTCGGTGACAGGGTAAAGACCCCAAAACTTTATTCCCAGCAACGTTTCGGCCTACTCAATGAGGCCTTGAAAAATTGCTCCAAAAATTTTCAGCTGACAATGCTGGCGGCAGAGTACATATTTCATTGGGCAACCAAGGAGGGGAGGGGAACACACAGCAGTTCCAACAGAGGTAAGGCATCAATCTCCAAGGCCTGGCACAGTTTCCTGACACCCTGCCAGCACCCTCACCCTGATATGCAGCCTACTGTCAAAAGGAGGGCAAAGTTTTGGAAGTTGGTGAAGGAGTACATAGCAGACCGTGTCAGCTTCCTCAGTGATCCCTCTGTGCCTTACAACTACAGGGAGTGCAGAATTATTAGGCAAATGAGTATTTTGACCACATCATGTTGTCTTACTCCAAGCTGTATAGGCTCGAAAGCCTACTACCAATTAAGCATATTAGGTGATGTGCATCTCTGTAATGAGAAGGGGTGTGGTCTAATGACATCAACACCCTATATCAGGTGTGCATAATTATTAGGCAACTTCCTTTTCTTTGGCAAAATGGGTCAAAAGAAGGACTTGACAGGCTCAGAGAAGTCAAAAATAGTGAGATATCTTGCAGAGGGATGCAGCACTTTTAAAATTGCAAAGCTTCTGAAGCGTGATCATCAAACAATCAGGCGTTTTTATTCAAAATAGTCAACAGGGTCGCAAGAAGCGTGTGGAAAAACCAAGGCGCAAAATAACTGCCCATGAACTGAGAAAAGTCAAGCGTGCAGCTGCCAAGATGCCACTTGCCACCAGTTTGGCCATATTTCAGAGCTGCAACATCACTGGAGTGCCCAAAAGCACAAGGTGTGCAATACTCAGAGACATGGCCAAGGTAAGAAAGGCTGAAAGACGACCACCACTGAACAAGACACACAAGCTGAAACGTCAAGACTGGGCCAAGAAATATCTCAAGACTGATTTTTCTAAGGTTTTATAGACTGATGAAATGAGAGTAAGTCTTGATGGGCCAGATGGATGGGCCCGTGGCTGGATTGGTAAAGGGCAGAGAGCTCCAGTCCGACTCAGACGCCAGCAAGTGGAGGTGGAGTACTGGTTTGGGCTGGTATCATCAAAGATGAGCTTGTGGGGCCTTTTCGGGTTGAGGATGGAGTCAAGCTCAACTCCCAGTCCTACTGCCAGTTTCTGGAAGACACCTTCTTCAAGCAGTGGTACAGGAAGAAGTCTGCATCCTTCAAGAAAAACATGATTTTCATGCATGACAATGCTCCATCACACGCGTCCAAGTACTCCACAGCGTGGCTGGCAAGAAAGGGTATAAAAGAAGAAAAACTAATGACATGGCCTCCTTGTTCACCTGATCTGAACCCCATTGAGAACCTGTGGTCCATCATCAAATGTGAGATTTACAAGGAGGGAAAACATTACACCTCTCTGAACAGTGTCTGGGAGGCTGTGGTTGCTGCTGCACGCAATGTTGATGGTGAACAGATCAAAACACTGACAGAATCCATGGATGGCAGGCTTTTGAGTGTCCTTGCAAAGAAAGGTGGCTATATTGGTCACTGATTTGTTTTTGTTTTGTTTTTGAATGTCAGAAATGTATATTTGTGAATGTTGAGATGTTATATTGGTTTCACTGGTAAAAATAAATAATTGAAATGGGTATATATTTGTTTTTTGTTACGTTGCCTAATAATTATGCACAGTAATAGTCACCTGCACACACAGATATCCCCCTAAAATAGCTAAAACTAAAAACAAACGAAAAACTACTTCCAAAAATATTCAGCTTTGATATTAATGAGTTTTTTGGGTTCATTGAGAACATGGTTGTTGTTCAATAATAAAATTACTCCTCAAAAATACAACTTGCCTAATAATTCTGCACTCCCTGTATTGAGTGTCAAAGCTGGACACGTGGCATAACATGCCGCTCTAAGCCTTGGAGGTGCTGCTGCCGCCAGCGTTTTGTCAGAGCTGGTATTTAGTGCTGTTGGAGGCATAATAACTGATAAGCGCATCCGATGCCCGTCAACTGAAAATGCTGACAAGTTGACTCTTATCAAAATTAACAAGGCCTGGATTGTTTCTCTACTTCACCAGAGGAAAGCGGCTCAACATAAAGGCACTTTAAATGTGGCTTCCCATGCACCCCTTCCACCACAAAAAAGGGTATGTGGTTCAATCTTCCTTTTCTCATCCTCCTTCATCATAACAACATGCTTATTAGGCTGCCCTCGCTCCTAATGTTTTAGAGGGTCAGGTCAGCAGCAGACCCTCACCCCTAATGTTTTAGATGGTCAAATCAGCAGCAGACCCTCACCCCTAATGTTTTAGAAGGTCAGCTCAGCAGCAGACCCTCACCCCTAAATTTTTAGATGGTCACGTCAGCAGCAGGCCCTCACCCCTAATTTTTTAGAGGATCAGCTCAGCAGCTGACCCTCACCCCTAATATGTTATAGGGTCAGCTCAGCAGCAGACCCTCACTCCTAATTTTTTTAGATGGTCAGATCAGCAGCAGGCCCTTGCTCCTAATGATGTTTTTGAGGGTCACCAGAAGGCCATCAATCATAATTTTTCAAGGGTGCGTTTGATGCCCTCTTTTTTTTTATTTTTTTTTTATAAATTTTTATTTTGGGAAAGCGCAGACATACATGTTGACAATAAAATCACATTAACCAACATAGTTAAAAATTACTTTATTGTGACTTTTCCACATATCTCAAAATGTACAGTTACAGCTTCTTTAGTACTTGAATTTGTGCGAGTGATCTTTTGCCTTCTGTTTCCCACTTTTTAAACCCCTCCTGCCCTTACCCCCCTCCAAACAAACATTAACACCCAAAACATAAAAGACATCCTTCCAGAACCAAAACCATAAGCATCCTCCATGATCTATCCAGATTCAGCGAGAGTTGCTCTTATAATATATTTGTCCACCTAATAATGGTGTGATTTTACTACTGTTGTGCCAAACAGCCTAACGTCCCTTTCAGTTGTTCTTTCAGGTACCATTGTATAAGTGTGAAAGGTTTCACTATATTTTCTATTTCTGAGTCTGAGAGAAATTGCATCAGAAAACTGCGCCATCTTTTAGAAAACATTTTCTACTTTTCCTTCTATACACCTCTCCGCCTCTCTACGTTCCAATGCCAGTAAAACTTCAGATTTTGTAGGATATTTTCTCTAGAGGGGATCGAGAGTTGCAACCAATGTTGGCAGTCTTGGTTCTGTAATACCCCCAACTCCCGTCTCTTTCCAATAGTAAAATAAATATATCATAGGGTTTAGTGGAATGGTAAGGCTCCATACGTCCTTGACTGTCTGCGCTACTTGCTGCCACAAGGAGTATACCTGTGGGCAAGTCCAGAGGCCGTGATATAGGTCTGTACGCGGTGTGAGGCATTTTGGGCAGCTGGTCAATCTATTGGGTCTACTGGGGGCTGGTGGCAAATTAAAAGCGTAAATGGCATTATGCATTAGCCTAAAATGAGTGTCTCTCCATGTTTTGTTTAATATGGATGTCCTCATGGTCCACCATCCTTTCAAAATCTTATCCCTGGCCTCTCCATCCTCCAGTATCCAAGCCCATGGCCTAAATGTCTGCTGGTGCAACCCATCTCCTATCTCCCAAAACCTCTCTTATTTGGAAATATAGGAAAGAGATGGACTGAAAGCCTGCCCCCTTTAATAATATCTTATCAAAATAGTTTTTATTTACTTCCCTAGTAATGTCAGATAGCCTGTCGGTTAGAAATGTCTTGATTTGGGCATATTGTATGTTCTGGAAGGGACTTAATGTCCATTCACACATCCATATGTGTTTTGTAGATCCGCAAAACACGGACACTGGCAATGTGCGTTCCGCATTTTGTAGACCACACATCGCCGGCACTCTCATAAGAAAATACCTTTTCTTGTTCGCAATTGCGGACAAGAATAGGACATGTTCTATTTTTTGGCAGAACTGAAGTGCGGATCCGGACAGCACATTTCAGCCCCATTGAAAATGAATGGGTCCGCACCTGTTCAGTAAAATTTCGGAACGGATGTGGACCCATTTTGCAGACGTGTGAATGGACCCTTAACTGGTATTTGTCCCTGACTTCCTGATATGTAAGCCATCTATTCTCTGTGTCATGCATCAGCTGTTGAGCTGTTAATATCCCCTTTTGTCTCCATTCCTTGAACAAAACACTACTTCTGTTTTGTTCAAATTATGGGTGTCCCCATAAAGGAGGCAGGTGATTCGACACTTTATGGCACAGGCAAAAGCTTTTCAAGTTGCCCATGTGTGCCGAAACAGTATTGAATTTCTTAGATGTGTGGGCAGGTTTTTCAAACTTGTGTGTAGCAGGGTGCAAAGATCCCAAGGGGCACAAAGGTTCCCCTCTAGCACATAATCTGAGTGAAAACTAGTGTGGCACACCCAGTCTTTAATATGTCTGAACAAACTTGCTAAATTATGTATCCTTATATTAGGCATGTTCATACCTCCTTTGATTTTAAGAGCCATGAGTTTTGCTATACTTATTCTAGGGCGTCTGCAATGCCATAGAAAATGTACCATTTCACTCTGCAGCCTGGCTATGTCTGCATGTTTGATCAATAGAGGTAGCATCTGAAGGGGGTACAAAAGTCTGGAAAAGCTCATCATTTTGATTAGATGTACTCTTCCCAGGAGTGACAAGGGTAGGTTTTTGCCAATTGCGCAATTCTTGCATTATTTTGTGGATTAGTGGAGTATAGTTAACTTGGTACAAGGAATCTGGCTTGCCCCCAACTTTAATCCCCAGATTGGTTATACTACCCTTCGCTATTGGTATGTCATACAGTGTATCTTCCAGACTGGACCTGTCTGACCCCTTCCATAACTGTAAAAGTGCACATTTAGCAATGTTAATCCGGAAACCTGAGAGCTTTCCAAAATCCTTTATACTATTCAATACCCCCTGCAGCTCTTCCCGTGGCCTTTCCATAAATAACAGAATGTCATCTGCAAAAAAAAACTGCCTTCAGCACAACATTACCTACTTTAATTTGCCTCTTAAGGTCAAAAAGCATACCAGGGGCTCCACTGCCAGATTGAACAGGAGAGGTGATAAGGGACAACCCTGTCTGGTACCTCAATGTAATGCGAAAGGGTCAGACAGGCCAGTGGGGTTACATAAAGTTGTGTTAAATACATCCAAAATGAACCCCTTATCTCCAACTTGTCCAGCACCCTCCCCCACCACTCCCAATGGATGTTATTAAAAGCTTTTTCAGCATCTAAAGTGACCAGGGAGGGCACTGTAGTCCCCTTTCCCCTCGGACCCACAATATCAAGAGCCGCCAGGACTCTGCGTATATTTATGACTGCCAATCTCTCTTTTACAAAACCCACTTGCATAGGGCTGATCATGCTCGGAAGAACTCGAGCCAATCTGTTAGCCATTAGTTTGGAAAGGATCTTCAGGTCTTGGTTGATAAGGGAGATCGGGCTGTAGGATGCTGGGTTATCAGCAGGTTTACCCTCTTTTGGAAGCAATCTTATATGTGCCATATTCATTTGCGGTGTTAATTTCTCTCCTTGCAAAAGCGCATTTCCTATGCTAGTCATAGTAGGTGCTATTTGCACTTTCAGAACCTTGTAAAAGTCACCTGGGTAACCATCAGGTCCTTGGGCTTTATCTCCTGGCAGCTGGGCAATCGTGTTTTGCATTTCTGTCTCCATAATGGGCACATTAAGGAGAGCTAGGTCTTCAGGTGACATTTTTGGGAGGTTCACATTTTCCAGATAATTTGCCTCCCTTTCCCTGCAATCTATCTGTTTGGAATATAAATTGGAATAATACTCTCTAAAGATCTTTAGGATTTCGGAAGGCTTTGCCTCTAAATTCCCCCCAGGTCCTCGCAGCTGGCAAATCGGGAATGTTTGCCGCCTACCTTTAGCCAAATTGGCCATCAGTCTTCCTGCCTTATTCCCAAACTTATGTAGTTCTAGTTCCTATTGGGATTTGTTACAAACCTCTCTTGTCTCTGCCCAAGGTTTCAAAATCTCGCCTGGTCTCCATCCAATTTTGTTTATTCTTAGGCGATTGGTTTTGTATGAAGTCTCTGTATTTCTTTTGAACCTCCTTTCTAGTTTTGATATATTGGGCATTAGTGGCCTTTTTAAGCCCTGTTATGTATGCAATCAATCTACCTCTCAGCACTGCCTTGCCTGCTTCCCAGAACAGTATTGGGTTAGGGACATGTTCCTGATGTAACGTGATGTACTCTAGCCACCATCACCACAATAATTCGACAAAGGACTCATCCTTCACAAGGAAAGACGGAAACTTCCATATATCATCTGTTCCCCTCTGCGCTGTGTCCGCTAGTGACAGGACCACTGGTGAATGATCCGAGATTACCAAATTTTCAATAGATACTTCCTGAACGCTAGATAACAGCTCTGGCTTCGCTAGCCAGTAGTCGATTCTTGACCATGAGTTTTGCGCGTGAGAATAGTGGGTAAATTCCTTGCCATCAGGGTGTGAAATCCTCCATACATCCACCAGGGACATGTCTTCCATGAAGGAAGTCAGAACCCGATTTGTGATATGTGCATCGAATTTAGGTTTGTCTACCTGCCTTCGGTCCTCCACTGCGACAGCAGTTGTGTTCAAATCCCCTCCTATGATCTTATCTTCTGTCGCGTCCTGCGAGATTCTATCTCTTAGAGAAACAAAAAAAGTTTTTGATCTACATTGGGGGTGTAAACATTATAAAGGCTGAGACATCTGTCTCAGTCTTTCAGTGTTAGCACTAATACTCTGCCGTTGGCGATCTATAATCATTCCTTGTACCTTATGCACTATTTTTTTGTGTATTAGAGTGATCACTCCAGCTTTACCTTGGACTGCTGTGGATCTATACACCCCTCCAACTCAAAGCTTTGACATTCTCTAAAAATCTTCTTCTACTAGGTGTGTTTCCTGCAGAAGTGCAATGTCGGCACCTAGGCGTTTGAGATGGCGCAACACCATCATGCATTTCTGCGGGGAACGCAGACCCTTGACGTTCCATGTGATTATTTTAACCATTAAAAAGCCTTGTTTGATCCCTTCCTCTCGCCATTCTATTCTATGGAAGTATACTGTAAATATGATGAGCAGGAGAAACCCAACAGAGTATAAATGCCCACAAAAAGAATAATTGAACAACATTAACTAAAAGTCAGTCTTACTAAAATACAGGATAACAATTTTGTTTGTGGACTTCTCTTTTTTCTGGTAGCATAAGACATTCCGCTTCCTCCCATTCTGTGCATGCTGGGGAAGAAAGTAATGTAGAATGTCAGGAAACTTTTGGCTTACTACTTGCCAGGGGCAGTTTTGTGTTGCATTCCCTGGTAGCTTTCAGTGGCGTTGGCGCCTTTGATCTTTAGCAGACGAGGTGACATAGTCTATCTTCCGTTTTGCTTGATCCTAAGATGGCCCAGGTGAAGTGCACTGTGTAGTCTATGGTCCGTTTCTCTCTTTTCCTTTATTTATGTAGCGGTCTTGTAGGTATGGATCTTGGGCAAAATAAACGTATATGGTTAGTGGGGGGTTCTTGACATGAGGGTGGTTCCAATATTGCCTGCAATTTGTGGCACTCATGTTAGTTTTTGGATTTTCCCCTCTATTTGGATCAATTATATCCTGGGTCCGATAGACGAGCTGCTGTCGCAGCGCTTGCCTGCATTGCTGCAGCTTACATTACAATTTTTTATGTCTTTTTGTAATATTTATTACTCAATAAAATTTGTCATTACTTTATATGTGTGTCCCTTGGTTTAATTTGGTATAGTTGATCCTAAGATGGCCCAGGTGAAGTGCGCTGTGTGGTCTATGGTCCGTTTCTCTCTTTTCCTTCATTTACATAGCGGTCTTGTAAGTATGGACCTTGGGCAAAAAAAACTCTGGCTTCTGAGGCAGATTCAAAGCTCTTGTACAATCCATCTGCACACTTGACACATGGTACCGCTGGGTACAATAATTAAAAGCGTATCTTCCTTTGAAATAAGGACGTGCATATTTCACTAAACCCTCTTCTTTTTTTTTGTGACTGTTGCCGAATAGTCATTAAACAGCATCATTTTGTGACTCTAATAGGTCAGTGGCTCTATAAACGCATATGATTTCCTCTTTGTCGGTAAAATCCAGATATTTCATTATGATCTACAGATGTAGCAGGGTTAGCACTCCAGCTCTTAACTCAAATTTCTTAACTCATCGCGTTATCTTGAGACAAAAGCCATTGAAAAACAATTGAAGGTGTTTGCTTAGATTAGATAACACAACTCAGAAATCTCAGAAAATAGGAGTGTTAACTCTACTCCATCCGTATCTCCCTCTCTGAGGTTTGTCTGGTGTTTCCCTGGATCTTCTGGGCTGTTTAATTGTGGTCCCAGTCTATGCACCCTCTCCACTTTTCGTGGTATAGACAGGCCAAGTGCTCTTGGTAGATCTGACTCACATATGCGTCTTACCTCTGACCCCGATACTCCCTCTGGCAGGCCAACTAGGCGGAGATTGCTGTGGCGGGAATGGTTCTCAAGGTTGTCAACTTTATCTTTAAGTTCACCAACTTTTTGTTGCAGTATTGCTATGTTTGCATTCGTGCCTCCTAAGTCCTCTCCCACACAGAATGTTTGCTGCTCAAGTTCATCTACGCGATACCCTTGATGGGTGTATGTCTCCTGCAATTCTGTGAGAGCTGACTGTATCCTCGCTGACAGCGTGGTCTTGAGGTCTGGAGCTAAGTGGTTAGCCACTTCAATCACCAGGCGTTTAAGGTCAGTAGCTGTAAGTGGGCTGGGTCCGAAGATATCTTCCTTTCTGTGAGTACTTTGTCTGAAGCGTCATCAGCCTGCTCCAACGCCATCTTGTCCGTGCGATCAGGCTGCGATTCTTCACCGTCACCCGGTTTCTTTCCGCTGCGTAACAGGTACCTCTCCATGCAGATTAGAAGTTCATACGGTTTATACCACAGTATGTTTGGGAAGAGAGAGCTCGTAGGCGGTGTATGGAGGGTGATTATATCGGGGAGGGTAGCGGAGCACCGCTAGTCGCGTCTCTCCATACCTGCGCCGGAACCGGAAGTCTGATGCCCTCCTTTTTGTGTAATAAAGGGTGTATTGTAGTGCAGGTTCCTTGTAATTTTTGGCAGCCCTTTCACTTAGTGCATAGGCTTTATGAGTGTAGGAGTCCCACTACCTAAACAATTGTACCACAATGTGAATTGGGGCCCTCCTTTATGTGAGATACAGGTTGTATCAGAGTGCCTCTTCCTTGTAATTTTTGGGAGCACTTGCACTTTATATACAAGTAAATATACAGGAAAGAATGCTTCCTAATTTTTCCTCTAAAATCGATTTTATCTTTATTTTATCTTCGGTTAGGTGTATATTATTGTCAGTCTGAAAAAGTGGCGTACTACTCGGACAACATCGTTTCCAGCAGCGTCCTAGGAGTCCAAGATGCATCCAGATGTTCTCTCCGTGCTGTTCCCTAACCATTTCAGTGGTGTTTCCATCAATTTCTGACCTTTTTCCTGTGAACTAGACACCCTCCCATCTTCAGGGCAGGGGGTGCCTGGTTTAATTCTCGGGTTCTACTATTGACTTCCATTGTGCTCGGGTGCTCGATCAACACTATTTAGGATCAGTTAAATTGGGCATCTCACCTTCCTGTCACTTTCAATAGCTAAGTTCTCAAAATAAATTTCCATTCTATGCATTTATAGGGAGCTTCCTAAATTTAAAAAACTGAGGTAGATGCAGCTGAAGCAAAACTATTTGCGAAACATATCAGATATTGAATTTCTCTAAATTTAGATATTCCTGAAATCTTTCTAACAGCTATAGCTCAGAAGAAAGTTATTGTATACCAGCCAGGGGCATACATAGAAATCATGGGGCCCCATAGCAAAACTCAGAATTGGGCCCCCCCAATAAAAAGTTGAAAATTAAAATTGGAATAAAGGCCGTATGTATTTTGTGGTCTGCAAAATGTGAATTCCCCAAAAATATGGTTGACGTCCGTGTAACATTCGTGTTTTTTGGGGGAACCATTGTAACAATGCCTATTTTTGACCACAAAACAGTGCAGGACTATGGAACAGACATCAGACAGACGAATGCAGAGAGCACACGGTGTGCAGTCCACATTTTTTGCACACCCATTGAAATGAATGGGTCAGCATTCTATCCGCGAATGGACATGGAAATAAAATATATTCGTGTGCATGAGCCCTTATTGAGAAAAAATTACTTAGTGGATATTTTTCCTTTTTTTTTTTAAAGGGAAGGGTTGTATGTCTATGGCAGTGATGCTGTGTGTCTTGCACTTATAGTAAGCTATTACTACTAGTGCAAGCCACACAGGCCTCCCCAAATTCCTCCCTCAACATTGCAGGGTAGTCACTCACACAGATGCCGACTGCTGCATTTTCGTCTGCTGGTTTAATCTGTCCATGCTCTCTAGTCTCTCCTGCAGGTCACTAGGATTTAGGACCTCAGTCATAGGCTGCACCGAAGGGGGATGGGCTGAGATCTTACATTGCTCTCATTACATAGGCGCTGGACTGTAACACCTCACACTGGCAGAGCACAGAGCAGAGGTGTCAGCTAGCCAAAAAGCAGCGCAGGCAGCACAGCATCTCCTTGATTATTGGCCAGCTGTACTGTACTTGACTTGTTCTGAAAGACAGGGGGCAGGGGCCAATGCCATTCATCAGCAGAGGCAAGGAGGAGGGCAGGAATCAGGAGGAGGTCCCAGGACTGGGGCCAGTATATATCTCTCTCTGCTGTTATGCAGCATGTATTCAAGCCAGAAAGGGGGTGGAGCCATGTAGCCTGGCTGGGCCCTCTAACCTCACGTGCCCCATAGCCTGCGTGTGGTCTACCTATATTGACGGTATGCCACTGACAGCATGTATAGTAGCCCATTTTTGCATCCTTCACAGAAAGTCTAAAAATACCAATTTTTGACTGGTAGCCAGGGTCTAACAATATGGATAGCCAGTAATCATTCCTCTGCCTAATCCTGACAATGCTACTGTCTCTACAAAAACAAGAAAGCATGCATCTGTCTATTTGCACAAGCGACTCAGTGGGCCTCCCTGCCTCCATCTCCACTGCATACTGTCATGGCCATCTGTGTTGTCTTCTTTGTCACCCGTCAGCTCCTCCTGCTCCTCTCCTGTTCCGTAGGCAGATAAACCACCTAGTTGTGTATAAAATTCCTGGGCATTAATGTCCTCATCCTCCTCCTCCTCTGCCAGTTCATACTCCTCAGGGCTCAGGTGGCTGTGAGATGTAGGCACCATGTCTTATGTCCCCCCGCCAATAAGTGGAATTATATCATTCATCCCGTAGTTCTGCCGACTGACAAATAAAGTGGCCTCCTCAAAAAGCCTGAGCAAAGGGCACGTGTCACTTGCTAACTTGGAAGTTACACCGAGGAGTAAACCTGTCCATCTGCTGCATTAAGAAATCGTTCACCGCCTTCCTCAGCTCATACAGGCGGTGAATGACGGGTGGAAAGGTTGCATAACAGGTGATGTTGGGAAAACTATTTTGCCTTTGCAGAGCTCAAGGAGGGCGTGATTGCATGCTAAGAGTGGCTGAAGTGCATGCACAATTTCCTGGACATTTTTAACAGCTCTTGCAGTTCAGTGGGAGACTTGAGGAACCGTGTTAAAACGAGATTGAAGACGTGCGCCATGCAGAATGCACTGCCTGACGCAGTGCAGACAAAATGTTGTTCCCACTATCAGTAACCATGGTTCATATCTCCAGCTGGCGAGGAGACAGCCAGTGTTTGATTTCTTTATTGATGACATCAAGCAGTTCCTCCCCAATGTAATTCTGTTTAGCCAGCTTGACGAAGTGCAGAACCGCATGACAATGCCTAGAAGACCACTGTGAATTGTGCCTAGAGGGGAAGGTGAGGACAAGGTGAAGGATGAGGAGGCCGGGGAGAACATTGACGCAGAAATCCCAGCATGACAATACAGAGGCGGCAGTGCCATCACCTGGTCTAATTGTTGATGTGCCAGAACCACATTTACCGATTGGGCTGTGAACGACATATATTGTCCTTGACTATAGTCATAACTCCATATGTCAGCGCTGGATTTGGGTAGAATTGATTCTGACCTGATTCAAAAGTTCTGACAGATCGCATAGAATTAAGCCTAAAATGAAATTTGTTCATCTCTCCTCAGGATAGATCATCAATATCTGATAAGTGGGCTATTGGCAAATCAGTGACAAATCAGAAACAAATCAGTGTGTGGAGACAGAAGCAGAAGGCTCCATCCACTGGCCACTGTTGTGGCCATGAAAGCAAACTTCAGCTCATCTCCCATTCACTTGAAAAAGAGAAGCGCTGACACTTAAATGGGAGCTGAGGTGCAGTAAGGGTACTTTCACACTAGCGGCAGGACGGATCTGACAGGCTGTTCACCCTGTCGGATCAGTCCTGCCGCTATTTCGCCGTGCCGCTGGACCGCCCGTTCCACCCCTATGAGGAATATGGATTAATATTTACTGTTAGCCATGTCCTCACACACACCATTTGCTGACAGATAGCAGAGGTAGTAAACTCCACAAAAGGGCCCTGCTTCAAAGCCCCAGCCATCTGATTGTCAGCTAGCCAGGAAGAAAGCTCCAGGAGACCAGGCTTCAAGGAGGGCACAGGTGAAGAATGTCACACCTCAATCTGCCATTTTGGAGGCAAGCTAAATCCTGCAGGAAAACCCCCCAGCAGGAGGTATTAGCCCTTGCCAGGATCAATGCTACCTCCCAGACATGTTGACACCTACATTTCATAAGGAATTATGAATCGCCCGGCCATCGCAGGCGCAAACCGGATACATATTTGTGTCCCGGTGGCCACGATGTGCATGCCCATGGTCTTTGTTTGATGGGGCAATGCCAGGGAAAGGAGATATCCATATCTCCCCACAGAAATCAAATACTGGTACCAGGTTTGGACTCTAGTTATAGCCGGAACCCAGGCAGATCAATTGGGCGTGGAACCATCTTCCTGTGACATTCTGGTCTGGGGCTATGAGCCCTATGGGTCCTTTGCTCCCAGCACCAGAGAAGGAGGGGTTGACCCTACCCATAGGTGGGGAGGGGAGCAGCCGGCTACAGGTCATAAGCCCATGCAAGCCAGAGGACAGTGTCTTTCTCTGAAAGGGGGTCACATTGTGCAAATGTTTTTGGAGAGACCTGAAAACCGTTGACATCACCGCCCCCTCACGTGACTGAAGCTAAGGACTATTCCACCATCATAGAACTTTCAACTACCCGGTAACTGACTTTTGTTCTGCTTAACCCTGTTGTACCCATATAACCTGTATCTGTAACCTCAGACCACTGTATATATTCTCTGTGTATATTGTGTTATATCTCGTGTGTCCTTACGGCGATTAAATATATATATATTAAATATATAATTTTATCTTGTGCTATCTTGTATCTCGATCACAAATCCCATGTCTGTGTTTTGGCCTAGTTATAAGCTACTGCGGGTTGGTTTCTCACCCTATATAATGCCATTAACAGACCGGCTTATATCAAACGAGAAGCTGGTGGCAGATTATCCAAGCTGAGTCAGCGCTGTTTTCACTGCAAACGTGAAAAGGCTCTCTCAGCTTGTTGACTCTCTGTGCCAGCGTGGACAGGAGGTGTATGTGTAAACTGTACCAAGCTGACCGTAACCGCTCCTCTGGAGGGCGGACGTCATGTTTTTGGTAACCCGTGACCATACCGCGTCTCGTGAGCTCGTCAAGCGGGTACGAGGTGTGGTATTCGTCACAGTCCCCATTGACTATAATGGGGATGGGCGGAGCTCCGGCACAGCTCGCCAGTTCGCGGTGAGAGGCCACCGGACTAAAATGTCGGACATGCAGTACTTTTAGTCCGGTGGCCTTTCACTGTGCACTGCCGTGCTGCGCCGGAGCTCCGCCCCTGTCCTCATTATGGTCAATGGGGATGGAGCGGCGGTCCGGCGGCACGGCGAAATAGCGGCAGGTCGGATCTGAGAGGGTGAACAGCCTGTCGGATCTGTCCTGCTGCTAGTGTGAAAGTAGCCTAAGTCTGCTTCTGGCTCTTATGTCAGCGTCTGCCAAAAACAGCTGATCCCCCAAAATAGTATTGATGACCTATTCTAAAGCTAGATAATCAATCACAGACTGGAAAACCCATTTAAGATTAATTACCTCTTCTAAGAATAAGTGTAATTTTATACAGTATAGATCACATTGTCAACCCTGAATAATAGCTTGAATCTCAAAAGATAAAAGAGTTTTCCCATCACATTTATTTACATATTTAATATACATTACAATTTAGGGTTCTGACTACCAAGACTTGCAGAGATCATGGAAATTTAAGTTCCATTTCCCTCTTTTGCTTGATTAGTGACTACAACTGTACTCTATTATATTCTGTGGGGAAGTAAAGAAATATCTGAGTGAGAACTTTCCCTGCTTCCTTTCTTACATATTGAATTTCTTACAATTATGTGTAATAAGTGAAAGTATACTTTTACTGTTTGGTCCATGGCCAACATTTATAACCTATTTACAGGATAGGTAATTAATTTATTATCACTGAGATTTTAACTGCCGGGACCCTTACCAATCATGAATGGAGCATTGGTGTGTATCTGTGACCACCACTCCATTGACTTCCATAGAACCATCAGAGATACATGAGCAGTGTACTCCACAGTTCCATAGGAGTGAATGAAGTGGTGGGCACACATGCGCACCACTTCTGTACTCACAGAGGAGATTCAGAAACACCCTCTATTGTGATTGATGGTGGTCTGAGCAATCATATCCCTAGTGATCATACATTTATCATCTATCCTGTGTTCATGGGCCAACGGTTTGAAATGTAATACCTTCTGTTTTTGTTTATTTATTGAAATTGCATGTGAGACACAATAAATCAACACATCCTCCATTGTCAACCAGAATGTGTAGAATGCTTTCACTCATATAATTGAAGAATGTGAAAATTTCAACGCTGGCCAGTTGCCCGACCCCGGCATGATGACATATTTGCCTATCATAGAACCAGGCCTTTTAAAAGGGGATTCTGGAGAAGAAGCAGCAAAAATGAAGGCTTTCTTGATTGCCTTGTCCTGAGGAAGAGAATGGTTTGGTCTCGTAATGCACTGATGTTTTGACACATAATAAATGCACTTAGGTAACAATCAATTCAGCTTTTGACAAGCAGAGCAATCAAGAAAGTCTTCATTTTTGCACTTCCTTCTGCCTACAAATAGACACTCAAGCCCTGTGAAAGAAGTGAACAGCAGCTTGTAAGTCTACGTGCACAGTGAGGTGTTTCTCTCTGACATAACCCTATAAGGTGAGCAGGCGAACCGAAAGGGTTACCCCTGGCAGTGTCCACTTGTTTATATCCACTAAAATTTCCCTATGAAGAGCTGTTTTATTTTTGTAAACTCTTAAAGGGGTTAACATTATAAAGGAGTTGTCCCATCTGGACAATTATGGCATATCAATGATAATTTATGGTGATCAATGTGTGTATCACCTGTAGGACCTGCTCTTTCCTCAGCTCTCTCTTGGAAGTCCCATAGCAGTGTATAAAGAATGCTGTCCATGTGGAGAGCGCTTTCCATTTACTGCCGGCCCCACTCCTATCGGTCATACATGTCCACATGGAACAATCACCTTAAATATTGAATTTCTCTTTTAGGCCAAGTAAAACATTCAATTTCTCAAGTGGAATTAAAAAAGAAAAATGCTTCTGTGTCTAGGTACAGAATAACATTTCTGTTATATGCTTGGTATGGTGCAGAAAATTGTCTATATATATGCCTCATGGGCCATCAAGGGTAGCATTTTTTACTCAAAAAAAATTAAGAAAGCCTGTTCATCATATTGCAGAAAGCTAAAGGGTAAAATGTTGCCTCAAATACATAATGCACTAGTACTTTGCTTCTTTAATTCCAGACTTTTCTCAAATGAACATGTCACTCACAGAACTACTTGCTAAATGTGAGGTCTGTGTGTCCAGGATGCTGCTGCCTTCACTAGGTCTCATGCATCAGCACAGCTTCATGCCCGATTTCCATTCCCTTGCAGAGTACAAATGAAATCAGTAAGCTAGATTTATCAATGTATTTACATCAGTTTTCTCAGTGAACTCTGAACAGCTGTTGGCTCTCTTGGTCTTGGCAATCACCTGCTTATCATGTGAAAAAACTGTTTTGTCTAAATAGAGCAAGCACTATACTAGTTATTAGACCTTTTCTCCACTATATCTCAGACTATTATGACAGGTAGTAATAACAATGTCCCACAATGAACTAGTCTGATCTTTTAGGAGACATATTGTAATATAAAATAATACAATTACAATAAAGAAAAACACTTATTACTGCTGTTTTGTGCTCTGCATAGGCGTATACCACAGATAAATACACAAGAGTAAAAGTCAACATGTTACAAAAACCACTAGATAAAAAGTGTGGTGGTATAGATATCAAAATAATTTGTAGTTAGCAGAGTAGAAGAAAACCGCTATGACATTATTGTGGCTAGTCTTAAAATCGCTGATGCCTTAGTCCCAAAACCAGAACAGAAGGTCTGTCTAAACCAGGGGTGCACAACCTGTAGCCTGAGGGCCACATGCTGCCCTTGATACCATTATGTGTGGCCCCCAACAATCCGGTTACAGACATGTAAGTCTATGTCTTGTGACTGCTCACATTCATTTTTCATGTAATTCTCCCATTAGATTGGATTCCTGGATCTGTAACTAGTGTAGGAAGGCGCAAGGGTCCGTCATTGATGGAAGGTATGTGTCACCGAGGTTCCTGGCCTCGTTGAAGTAAAAGGTGGCAGCTAATGCTGATCGACACTTTGCTATTTTAGTATGGCTGTATAGCTGATTCGGGACCGCTCTTACTGGGAGTAGTCAAATGGGTGGGTGACTACTCCCCACGTTCCAGGTCGGGTCTTGACTGGCCTATAAAAAACACAGCCAGCAGTGTCAGCTGTGAGTGATTACCTCTCTCTGACAGAGGAGCTCTGGCAATCGCTGGTGTTCGAACTGAGCCCTGTGCTGGACTGAAAAGCTGAGACCTGTGTGTTGGGAGAGCAGGCCTCCTAAAGCCTGCATTTTGACTGCTGGAAGCAGAACCGCCAACAAGGTGACTTTTTTTGGTATGCACAAACTTTCTACTTGGTGTGAACAAACACCAACCTTGAAAAAGTGTTTTTTGTTTGACCTTATGTGTGAATAAACACAGACATTTGAATTACGACCTTGTACTTTGCCTCTGTACTGCACCCGCTTATCCCAACAACCAGAGCTAATCCCCACAATTGGTAGAGGATGCGTGCATTGCAATGAGGCTGGCGTGAAGGCCGAAATATTTTTGTTTTTCCGGGTGTGAGCTTGTGAGCCAGCTCTCTTTGTTCAAAGTTTGTATATATTTGTTATTGGGCATTTCTGCCACTAGACTGTTTCGCAGTTACAACCAGCACACTCTGGGATTTGCATATGTAAAATAGATGATGACTCATGCAGGCTGTTTTTGTGAGGAGACCCAGGAAGTGAAGGTGCTGACATCTTGAGAGGATTGTGTGTGAAGGAGGCTATCCGGTTGCATCCTGGCTGCAGGGAGTCTGAAAGTGATCATAGTCGCGGAAAGGAGAGACTGATCCCTGCTTTCTATTTGATCCTGTTTGTTGGAGAAAGGATTGCTTCCAGGAAGGCTGCTGTAAACGGTGTAATGGAACATCATCTACCTCGGCAAGGCCGCATTTGTGTAAAGGGACTTGTGGCCATCCGGGTTAAAGCCACCCTCAGATACAGAAGGGACTAAGGTCAGCGAACCCGTTTATACTTTATGTTGCATCAGTGACTCCAGTACCAGAAACAAAGTTTAGGCCTGCAAGTAGTTAGATAGGGTTTTTGCTAGACTGCACTGAATTGTTCTGCGGCGCGGTAACGACTTGCAGGCTCTGCTGTGACCGCCACCGGCTAGGTTTGTTACCCTTTTGCTGCACAGCACTAATGTAGGCTCGGTTGTGTGCGCCACCTGTCTAGGCCTGTCCAGCGGAGAGGGACACTGACTGGGGTTGGGAGTCTGGAATACAAGATATTCTGGGTGTCTTTATATTGTTGTGTTATTACTACTGTTAAAATAAAGTTTCTGTTTTTGCATAAATAACTGGTGTCGGTGTTGCTTTTCTCGTCTGTGACTTCTCTGTATCCTGGGGAGCCCACCCCGGTACACGGCCTACACTGGCAAAGTTGTATGTCTTACATCAAACCAGGGAGATTACAACCCGTGTCCCTCGACAAAATGGAAGCTGTCGTGAAAGCCCTCATAAAAAGCTAACCTGCAACAGCGGGAGGCCAATATGCAACAGCAGGAAACAAACCAACTTCTGTTACAATATGTGATGGCTTTACAAGCAGCAGGAGCATCCCAAAGTGTCCACGATGCCTGGAAAGCGGTCAGTGCGGCAATCCCCAAGATGACCCTCGCAGACGATGTTGAGACCTATTTGGCGATCTACGAGAAGATAGCTGTGAGAGAGAAGCTACCCCGGGAGCAATGGGCTGAGGTCGTTGCTCCTTCCTGGCATCTGGACCCCTGCAGGTGAATTTTGACTTACCGGATGATCAAGCGGCTGATTACCCGACAGTAAAGGGTGAGATCCTGGTGAGACTGGGGGTGAATGTATTAGCCCAGGCCCAGCGGGTGCATCAGTGGGAGTTTAACCCGGCTGAGCCCAGGAGGCCACAGTATTATACTCTATTAGACCTGTTGCAAAAATGGCTGCAACTTGACGTGCTGAGTCCCACTGCTATGTTGGACCGTATGTTGGCTGATGTGTTCTGGAGGGCTTTGCCATAGCCTCTCCAGCACTGGATTGGCCAGGTGTCTCCTGGTAATGCCCTTGACATGGTGGACCTGGTGGAACGCTATGAGGCTACCAGGAATTTGAAAGGGGTTTCGTTTGGGAGGAGGGCAGCCAAACCCCAGCAATCTCCATACCAGACCCAGAGACCTGTGTCAACCAAGCCCATCCGGGGTGTACCCCCCCGTAGACCCGGCTACGAAAGTATGCTGGTGGTGTCAGGAGCCTGGCCACGTAAGGGCCGACTGTCCCCATCGGGGCGAATCCATGGAGACTAACTATGGATGCTGCGACTCGTTGAACGCCAGGAAGCTGTGTGCACCAGGTATCCCAGAGACTATAGACAATAACCACCTGTGCCAGGTATAAGTGGGAGACACTCTGGCAGTGGCTTTGTTGGACTCAGGGAGTCTGGTGTCCCTGGTAAGAGCTACCCTGGTGCAGCCCGATGAGTATACTGGCCGAAAAATCTGAGTTGTGTGTATACATGGAGATTTAAAGAAATATCCCAACGCCCTGGTGTCTCTATCCATGGAGGCGGCAAGTGGACCCACGAGGTGGCTGTTGCCACCAATTTACCTTATGAACTAATAATAGGGAGAGACTTTACAGGCTTCCTGGCCCTGTGGCTGGCTGTGAGAGTTGTTGATGCCCCTGAGTCAGGGGTAACTTCAGCAGAGTGGCCTAGCTCAGGCAGGAGGCCAGAACCCTGGGAACCCAAGGCCGAAGGGACAGCGGTAAGGGTGACCGCCACTTCAGTGGAAGAGGGGGAGACAACCCCGCTGAGTGTGATGGTAGGAGATATTGAGGACTTGCCGCCGGCTGTATCGGGTAATCCAACTACGGGTTGAGCATATTGAACATCTGGTGATGCCCAAGGCGTATCGCAAGCTTGTATTGGAGCTTGCCCACCAACATGTTCTTTGGGGTCACTTGGGGTGGCAGAAAACGCAGGACCGGATACTACAGCGGTTTTACTGGCCCAGTGTGTTCAGAGAGGTAGAAGAGTTTTGTAAGTCTTGCCCAACCTGCCAGATAAATAGCCCCCAGCCACATTTTCGGACCCCCCTGGTGCCTCTCCCGATTATCGAGGTCCCGTTTGAACGAATCGCTATGGATCTCATAGGCCCAATACCGAAGTCCGCTAGAGGGCACCAACACATCTTGATCGTCCTTCGACTACACCACTCGCTACCCAGAGAAGGGGCCACTGCGACATACATCAGCCAAACTTATAGCTAAGGAGGTAACGGAAATGTTTTCCCAAGTGGGACTACCTAAAGAGGTTCTGACTGACCAAGGGACCTCTTTTATGTCCAAGGTCATGAGGGAACTCTGTAAGTTTCTCAACATAGAACAGCTACGGACGTCCGTGTATCATCGGCAAACGGATGGCCTGGAAGAGAGATTTAATCAAACATTAAAAAACATGTTAAAAAGAATGGTGTCTAAGGATGGGAGGGACTGGGACCTTCTTCTGCCCTATCTCATTTTCACAGTGCGAAAGGTGCCCCAGGCCTTAACTGGGTTCTCGCCCTTTGAACTGCTATATGGCAGACACCCTCGTGGCAGCTAATGCTGCAACTAAACGTCATTGAGTAGTTCAAAAGTGAATGGGCCAGTCCGATAGTCTTAATACTCAAGCCGGACAGGACGTTACGGTTCTGTAACGATTTTCGCAAACTAAATGATATCTCCAAGTTCGATGCGTATCCCATGCCCCGGGTAGATGAGCTTACCGAGAGGTTAGGACAAGCCCAATATTTTTCAGTTTTGGACCTCACAAAGGGCTACTGACAGGTGCCCTTAACAGGGTCTGCCAAAGAGAAAACTGCCTTTATCACCACTGAGGGGCTGTATCAGTATAAAGTGTGACCCTTTGGTCTGCATGATCCCCCCGCCACATTCCAACGACTCATGGACATTGTACTTCGTTCACAACGTTGGTACGCGTCGGCTTACCTGGATGATATCGCCATGTACATTACCGACTGGGTCATCTACCCAAAGTGCAGGCTGTAGTGGACTCCCTTAGGAAGGCTGGACTGACACGAACCCAAAGAATTGCTCGATAGGGTTAGAGGAGAATAAGTACATGGGGTACATAATTGGACGTGGAGTTATCAAACCCCAAGTGAATAAAATAGAGACGATTTGGAATTGGCCCCGACCTGTCACCACTAGGCAAGTAAAGTTGTTCCTGGGAATGGGGGGGGCTATTATATGAGGTTTATTCCCCATTTTGCTCCTTTAGCGGCTCCGTTGACAGGGCTCTTGAAGGGACAGAAGTCCGTGATGGTCCGCTGGAATGGCCAGGTGGAAGAGGCTTTTTCCGCGTTGAAGTCGGTCCTGTGTGGGTCACAGGTTTTGGTAACACCCAACTTCAAGAGGGAGTTTGTGGTACAGGCCGATGCCTCTGAAGTAGGCCTCGGAGCTGTACTCTCTCAGGAAATCAATGGGGAGGAACATCCCGTTGTTTTCCTGCGCTGCAAACTCACCCCGGCCGAGACTAGGTACAGTATAGTGGAGAGAGAGAGTGCCTGGCGATCAAATGGGCACTCAAGTCTCTCCGCTATTATCTGTTGGGGAGAAAGTTCCATCTGGTGACTGACCACTCCCCTCTCAAGTGGATGAGCCAGGCCAAAGAGAGGAATGCTCGGGTCACCAGATGGTTTTTATTCATTACAGAACTTCAAGTTCTCAGTGGAATACAGAGTAGGCCACTTACAGAGAAACATTGATGCCCTGTCCTGGGTACACTGTATGGCAAGTGTTCACCCCCTCAGGGTTAAACAAAGGGGGGAGGTATGTAGGAAGGCGCAGGGGCCCATCATTGATGGAAGGTATGTGTCACCGAAGTTCCTGGCCTCGGTGAAGTAAGAGCCAGTATTTTCAGGTGTCAGCGGCAGCTAATACTGATCGACACTTTGCTATTTTAGTATGGCTATATAGCTGATCCGGGACGGCTCTTACTAGGAGTAGTCAAAGTGATTGGTGGGTGACAACTCCCCACGTTCCATACCGGGTCTTGACTGGCCTATAATAAACACAGCCAGCAGTGTCAGCTGTGAGTGATTACCTCTCTCTGACAGAGGAGCTCTGGCAATCGCTGGTGTGGAAACTGAGCCCTGTGCTGGGCTGAAAAGATGAGACCTGTGTGTTGGTAGAGCAGGCCATTTAAACCCTGCATTTTGACTGCTGGAGGCAGAATCGCCGAAAAGGTGATGTATTTTTTGTTATGCACGAACTTTCGACTTGGTGTGAACAAATACCAACCTTGCAAAGAGTGTTTTTTGTTTGACCTTATGTGTGAATAAACACAGACATTTGAATTACGAACTTGTACTTTGCCTCTGTACTGCACCCGCTAATTCTAACTACCAGAGCTAATCCCCACACTAGATATTAAAGGGGTTCTCCAGGAAATTAGAAAAGGAAAATACTTAAATATTACAAATATCTAATATATATATATATATATATATATATATATATATTATAAATATATTTCCAAATACCTTTCATTAGTTATAACGGCTCGTTTTGTCTAGGGAGCAATCAATCATTAGGAGAAACAAAATGGCCGTTGTCCTATTACTGCACACAAAACCTGTCCTAATCACACATCCTCCTCTCTCTGCTCTACATGTCAGGGATAATGATCCTGAATACAGATGATAAGATCTTTAGCTGAATCTCTGTAGCAAGGGAGTTTATGAGGAGACATGAAGAAGTGAGTGGATGTACAGGACAGACTGTGGTAATGTGGGGCTGTGGGTAGGGATGAGCGAACTCGAACTGTATAGTTCGGGTTCGTACTGAATTTTGGGGTGTCCGTGACACGGACCCGAACCCGGACATTTTCGTAAAAGTCCGGGTTCGGGTTCGGTGTTCGTCGCTTTCTTCGCGCTTTTGTGACGCTTTCTTGGCGCTTTTTGAAAGGCTGCAAAGCAGCCAATCAACAAGCGTCATACTACTTGCCCCAAGAGGCCATCACAGCCATGCCTACTATTGGCATGGCTGTGATTGGCCAGAGCACCATGTGACCCAGCCTCTATTTAAGCTGGAGTCACATAGCGCCGCCCGTCACTCTGCTCTGATTAGCGTAGGGAGAGGTTGCGGCTGCGACAGTAGGGCGAGATTAGGCAGATTAACTCCTCCAAAGGACTTGATTAACTGATCGATCTGCAGCTGTGGATCATTGAGCTGCTGATCCTCAATTGCTCACTGTTTTTAGGCTGCCCAGACCGTTTGTCAGTCACATTTTTCTGGGGTGATCGGCGGCCATTTTGTGTCTTGTGGTGCGCCAGCACAAGCTGCGACCAAGTGCATTTAACCCTCAATGGTGTGGTTGTTTTTTGGCTAAAGCCTACATCAGGGTGAAGCTGTCACACCAAGTGCATTTAACCAGCAATAGTCTGTTCATTTTTTGGCCATATACAAAATCAGGGGCAAGCTGCGCCTGTCACCAAGTGCATTTAACCCTCAATGGTGTGGTTGTTTTTTGGCTAAAGCCTACATCAGGGTGAAGCTGTCACACCAAGTGCATTTAACCAGCAATAGTCTGTTCATTTTTTGGCCATATACTAAATCAGGGGCAAGCTGCGCCTGTCACCAAGTGCATTTAACCCTCAATGGTGTGGTTGTTTTTTGGCTAAAGCCTACATCAGGGTGAAGCTGTCACACCAAGTGCATTTAACCAGCAATAGTCTGTTTATTTTTTGGCCATATCCCAGTCTAATTCTGTCACTAAATCCATACCGGTCACCCAGCGCCTAAATACTAGGCCTCAAATTTATATCCCGCTAAATCTGTCCTTAGTGCTGTAGCTGGGCGAGTTATTTAGTGTCCGTTCAAGCACATTTCTTGTTCTGGGTTGAAATACAATTCCCAATTTAGCAATTTCATAATTTAGTGGTTTCTGCTATATCAGAGCTATTTGAAATCTATCCCTAAAAGGGTATATAATATTCAAGGTGCACATTGGGTCATTCAGAATAACTTCACACACACCCGCTACTGTGTATTTCCAAGTCTAATTCTGGCACTAAACCCATACCTATCACCCAGCGCCTAAATACTAGGCCTCAAATTTATATCCAGCTAAATCTGTCCCTAGTGCTGTAGCTGGGCGAGTTATTTAGTGTCCGTTCAAGCACATTTCTTGTTCTGGGTTGAAATACAATTCCCAATTTAGCAATTTCATAATTTAGTGGTTTCTGCTATATCAGAGCTATTTGAAATCTATCCCTAAAAGGGTATATAATATTCAAGGTGCACATTGGGTCATTCAGAATAACTTCACACACACCCGCTACTGTGTATTTCCAAGTCTAATTCTGGCACTAAACCCATACCTGTCACCCAGCGCCTAAATACTAGGCCTCAAATTTATATCCCGCTAAATCTGTCCTTAGTGCTGTAGCTGGGCGAGTTATTTAGTGTCCGTTCAAGCACATTTCTTGTTCTGGGTTGAAATACAATTCCCAATTTAGCAATTTCATAATTTAGTGGTTTCTGCTATATCAGAGCTATTTGAAATCTATCCCTAAAAGGGTATATAATATTCAAGGTGCACATTGGGTCATTCAGAATAACTTCACACACACCCGCTACTGTGTATTTCCAAGTCTAATTCTGGCACTAAACCCATACCTGTCACCCAGCGCCTAAATACTAGGCCTCAAATTTATATCCCGCTAAATCTGTCCTTAGTGCTGTAGCTGGGCGAGTTATTTAGTGTCCGTTCAAGCACATTTCTTGTTCTGGGTTGAAATACAATTCCCAACTTAGCAATTTCATAATTTAGTGGTTTCTGCTATATCAGAGCTATTTGAAATCTATCCCTAAAAGGGTATATAATATTCAAGGTGCACATTGGGTCATTCAGAATAACTTCGCACACACCCGCTACTGTGTATTTCCAAGTCTAATTCTGGCACTAAACCCATACCTGTCACCCAGCGCCTAAATACTAGGCCTCAAATTTATATCCCGCTAAATCTGTCCTTAGTGCTGTAGCTGGGCGAGTTATTTAGTGTCCGTTCAAGCACATTTCTTGTTCTGGGTTGAAATACAATTCCCAATTTAGCAATTTCATAATTTAGTGGTTTCTGCTATATCAGAGCTATTTGAAATCTATCCCTAAAAGGGTATATAATATTCAAGGTGCACATTGGGTCATTCAGAATAACTTCACACACCCGCTACTGTGCATTTCCAAATCTAATTCTGTCACTAAACCCATACCTGTCACCCAGCGCCTAAATACTAGGCCTCAAATTTATATCCCGCTAAATCTCTCGTTACCGCTGTCCTGTTGTGGCTGGGAAAGTTATTTAGTGTCCGTCAAAGCACATTTTTTGTTCTGGGTTGAAATACAATTCCCAATTTAGCAATTTCATAATTTAGTCGTTTCTGCTATATCAGAGCTATTTGAAATCTATCCCTAAAAGGGTAGATCATATTGAAGGTGCACATAGGGTCATTCAGAATAACTTCACACACACGCTTCTGTGCATTTCCAAGTCTAATTCTGTCACTAAATCCATACCGGTCACCCAGCGCCTAAATACTAGGCCTCAAATTTATATCCCGCTGAATTTGAATACAATACATTGGGCCAAATAATATATTTGTTGTTGTGGTGAACCATAACAATGAGAAAAACATCTAGTAAGGGACGCGGACGTGGACATGGTCGTGGTGGTGTTAGTGGACCCTCTGGTGCTGGGAGAGGACGTGGCCGTTCTGCCACATCCACACGTCCTAGTGTACCAACTACCTCAGGTCCCAGTAGCCGCCAGAATTTACAGCGATATATGGTGGGGCCCAATGCCGTTCTAAGGATGGTAAGGCCTGAGCAGGTACAGGCATTAGTCAATTGGGTGGCCGACAGTGGATCCAGCACGTTCACATTATCTCCCACCCAGTCTTCTGCAGAAAGCGCACAGATGGCGCCTGAAAACCAACCCCATCAGTCTGTCACATCACCCCCATGCATACCAGGGAAACTGTCTCAGCCTCAAGTTATGCAGCAGTCTCTTATGCTGTTTGAAGACTCCGCTGGCAGGGTTTCCCAAGGGCATCCACCTAGCCCTTCCCCAGCGGTGAAAGACATAGAATGCACTGACGCACAACCACTTATGTTTCCTGATGATGAGGACATGGGAATACCACCTCAGCATGTCTCTGATGATGACGAAACACAGGTGCCAACTGCTGCGTCTTTCTGCAGTGTGCAGACTGAACAGGAGGTCAGGGATCAAGACTGGGTGGAAGACGATGCAGGGGACGATGAGGTCCTAGACCCCACATGGAATGAAGGTCGTGCCACTGACTTTCACAGTTCGGAGGAAGAGGCAGTGGTGAGACCGAGCCAACAGCGTAGCAAAAGAGGGAGCAGTGGGCAAAAGCAGAACACCCGCCGCCAAGAGACTCCGCCTGCTACTGACCGCCGCCATCTGGGACCGAGCACCCCAAAGGCAGCTTCAAGGAGTTCCCTGGCATGGCACTTCTTCAAACAATGTGCTGACGACAAGACCCGAGTGGTTTGCACGCTGTGCCATCAGAGCCTGAAGCGAGGCATTAACGTTCTGAACCTGAGCACAACCTGCATGACCAGGCACCTGCATGCAAAGCATGAACTGCAGTGGAGTAAACACCTTAAAACCAAGGAAGTCACTCAGGCTCCCCCTGCTACCTCTTCTGCTGCTGCCGCCTCGGCCTATTCTGCTGCTGCCGCCTCGGCCTCTTCCTCCGCCTCTGGAGGAACGTTGGCACCTGCCGCCCAGCAAACAGGGGATGTACCACCAACACCACCACCACCACCTCCGTCACCAAGCGTCTCAACCATGTCACACGCCAGCGTTCAGCTCTCCATCTCACAAACATTTGATAGAAAGCGTAAATTCCCACCTAGCCACCCTCGATCCCTGGCCCTGAATGCCAGCATTTCTAAACTACTGGCCTATGAAATGCTGTCATTTAGGCTGGTGGACACAGACAGCTTCAAACAGCTCATGTCGCTTGCTGTCCCACAGTATGTTGTTCCCAGCCGGCACTACTTCTCCAAGAGAGCCGTGCCTTCCCTGCACAACCAAGTATCCGATAAAATCAAGTGTGCACTGCGCAACGCCATCTGTGGCAAGGTCCACCTAACCACAGATACGTGGACCAGTAAGCACGGCCAGGGACGCTATATCTCCCTAACTGCACACTGGGTAAATGTAGTGGCAGCTGGGCCCCAGGCGGAGAGCTGTTTGGCGCACGTCCTTCCGCCGCCAAGGATCGCAGGGCAACATTCTTTGCCTCCTGTTGCCACCTCCTCCTTCTCGGCTTCCTCCTCCTCTTCTTCCACCTGCTCATCCAGTCAGCCACACACCTTCACCACCAACTTCAGCACAGCCCGGGGTAAACGTCAGCAGGCCATTCTGAAACTCATATGTTTGGGGGACAGGCCCCACACCGCACAGGAGTTGTGGCGGGGTATAGAACAACAGACCGACGAGTGGTTGCTGCCGGTGAGCCTCAAGCCCGGCCTGGTGGTGTGTGATAATGGGCGAAATCTCGTTGCAGCTCTGGGACTAGCCAATTTGACGCACATCCCTTGCTTGGCGCATGTGCTGAATTTGGTGGTGCAGAAGTTCATTCACAACTACCCCGACATGTCAGAGCTGCTGCATAAAGTGCGGGCCGTCTGTTCGCGCTTCCGGCGTTCACATCCTGCTGCTGCTCGCCTGTCTGCGCTACAGCGTAACTTCGGCCTTCCCGCTCACCGCCTCATATGCGACGTGCCCACCAGGTGGAACTCCACCTTGCACATGCTGGACAGACTGTGCGAGCAGCAGCAGGCCATAGTGGAGTTTCAGCTGCAGCACGCACGGGTCAGTCGCACTACAGAACAGCACCACTTCACCACCAATGACTGGGCCTCCATGCGAGACCTGTGTGCCCTGTTGCGCTGTTTCGAGTACTCCACCAACATGGCCAGTGGCGATGACACCGTTATCAGCGTTACAATACCACTTCTATGTCTCCTTGAGAAAACACTTAGGGCGATGATGGAAGAGGAGGTGGCCCAGGAGGAGGAGGAGGAGGAGGAGGAAGAGGGGTCATTTTTAGCACTTTCAGGCCAGTCTCTTCGAAGTGACTCAGAGGGAGGTTTTTGGCAACAGCAGAGGCCAGGTACAAATGTGGCCAGCCAGGGCCCACTACTGGAGGACGAGGAGGACGAGGATGAGGAGGAGGTGGAGGAGGATGAGGATGAAGCATGGTCACAGCGGGGTGGCACCCAACGCAGCTCGGGTCCATCACTGGTGCGTGGCTGGGGGGAAAGGCAGGACGATGACGATACGCCTCCCACAGAGGACAGCTTGTCCTTACCCCTGGGCAGCCTGGCACACATGAGCGACTACATGCTGCAGTGCCTGCGCAACGACAGCAGAGTTGCCCACATTTTAACCTGTGCGGACTACTGGGTTGCCACCCTGCTGGATCCACGCTACAAAGACAATGTGCCCACCTTACTTCCTGCACTGGAGCGTGATAGGAAGATGCGCGAGTACAAGCGCACGTTGGTAGACGCGCTACTGAGAGCATTCCCAAATGTCACAGGGGAACAAGTGGAAGCCCAAGGCCAAGGCAGAGGAGGAGCAAGAGGTCGCCAAGGCAGCTGTGTCACGGCCAGCTCCTCTGAGGGCAGGGTTAGCATGGCAGAGATGTGGAAAACTTTTGTCAACACGCCACAGCTAACTGCACCACCACCTGATACGCAACGTGTTAGCAGGAGGCAACATTTCACTAACATGGTGGAACAGTACGTGTGCACACCCCTCCACGTACTGACTGATGGTTCGGCCCCATTCAACTTCTGGGTCTCTAAATTGTCCACGTGGCCAGAGCTAGCCTTTTATGCCTTGGAGGTGCTGGCCTGCCCGGCAGCCAGCGTTTTGTCTGAACGTGTATTCAGCACGGCAGGGGGCGTCATTACAGACAAACGCAGCCGCCTGTCTACAGCCAATGTGGACAAGCTGACGTTCATAAAAATGAACCAGGCATGGATCCCACAGGACCTGTCCGTCCCTTGTCCAGATTAGACATTAACTACCTCCCCATAACCATATATTATTGGACTCCAGGGCACTTCCTCATTCAATCCTATTTTTATTTTCATTTTACCATTATATTGCGAGGCTACCCAAAGTTGAATGAACCTCTCCTCTGCCTGTGTGCTAGGCCTAAATATATGCCAATGGACTGTTGCAGTGGTGGGTGACGTGAAGCCTCATTCTCTGCTATGACATGCAGACTAATTCTCTGCTGACATGAAGACAGATTCTCTGTTACGGGACCTCCCTCCTCTGCCTGGGTGCTGGGCCTAAATATATGCCAATGGACTGTTGCAGTGGTGGGTGACGTGAAGCCTGATTCTCTGCTATGACATGCAGACTAATTCTCTGCTGACATGAAGACAGATTCTCTGTTACGGGACCTCTCTCCTCTGCCTGTGTGTGTGCTGGGCCTAAATATATGCCAATGGACTGTTGCAGTGGTGGCTGACGTGAAGCCTCATTCTCTGCTATGACATGCAGACTAATTCTCTGCTGACATGAAGCCAGATTGTCTGTTACGGGACCTCTCTCCTCTGCCTGTGTGCTAGGCCTAAATATATGCCAATGGACTGTTGCAGTGGTGGCTGACGTGAAGCCTCATTCTCTGCTATGACATGCAGACTGATTCTCTGCTGACATGAAGCCAGATTGTCTGTTACGGGACCTCTCTCCTCTGCCTGTGTGCTAGGCCTAAATATATGCCAATGGACTGTTGCAGTGGTGGCTGACGTGAAGCCTCATTCTCTGCTATGACATGCAGACTGATTCTCTGCTGACATGAAGCCAGATCGTCTGTTACGGGACCTCTCTGCTCTGCCTGTGTGCTAGGCCTAAATATATGCCAATGGACTGTTGCAGTGGTGGGTGACGTGAAGCCTCATTCTCTGCTATGACATGCAGACTGATTCTCTGCTGTCATGAAGCCAGATTGTCTGTTACGGGACCTCTCTGCTCTGCCTGTGTGCTAGGCCTAAATATATGCCAATGGACTGTTGCAGTGGTGGGTGACGTGAAGCCTCATTCTCTGCTATGACATGCAGACTGATTCTCTGCTGACATGAAGCCAGATTGTCTGTTACGGGACCTCTCTCCTCTGCCTGTGTGCTAGGCCTAAATATATGCCAATGGACTGTTGCAGTGGTGGCTGACGTGAAGCCTCATTCTCTGCTATGACATGCAGACTAATTATCTGCTGACATGAAGCCAGATTGTCTGTTACGGGACCTCTCTCCTCTGCCTGGGTGCTGGGCCTAAATTTATGACAATGGACTGTTGCAGTGGTGGCTGACGTGAAGCCTGATTCTCTGCTATGACATGCAGACTGATTCTCTGCTGACATGAAGCCAGATCCTCTGTTACGGGACCTCTCTCCTCTGCCTGTGTGTGTGCTGGGCCTAAATATATGCCAATGGACTGTTGCAGTGGTGGCTGACGTGAAGCCTCATTCTCTGCTATGACATGCAGACTGATTCTCTGCTGACATGAAGCCAGATTCTCTGTTACGGGACCTCTCTCCTCTGCCTGTGTGTGTGCTGGGCCTAAATATATGCCAATGGACTGTTGCAGTGGTGGCTGACGTGAAGCCTCATTCTCTGCTATGACATGCAGACTAATTCTCTGCTGACATGAAGACAGATTCTCTGTTACGGGACCTCCCTCCTCTGCCTGGGTGCTGGGCCTAAATATATGCCAATGGACTGTTGCAGTGGTGGCTGACGTGAAGCCTCATTCTCTGCTATGACATGCAGACTAATTCTCTGCTGACATGAAGACAGATTCTCTGTTACGGGACCTCTCTCCTCTGCCTGGGTGCCGGGGCCTAAATATCTGAGAATGGACTGTTCCAGTGGTGGGTGACGGGAAGCCAGATTCTCTGCTATGGAACCTCTCTCCAATTGATTTTGGTTAATTTTTATTTATTTAATTTTTATTTTAATTCATTTCCCTATCCACATTTGTTTGCAGGGGATTTACCTACATGTTGCTGCCTTTTGCAGCCCTCTAGCTCTTTCCTGGGCTGTTTTACAGCCTTTTTAGTGCCGAAAAGTTCGGGTCCCCATTGACTTCAATGGGGTTCGGGTTCGGGACGAAGTTCGGATCGGGTTCGGATCCCGAACCCGAACATTTCCGGGATGTTCGGCCGAACTTCTCGAACCCGAACATCCAGGTGTTCGCTCAACTCTAGCTGTGGGCTTTAATGGTATATACTGTGTTCAATATGCCATAAATACAATATTTCAGTTGTTAACACCCCTTTAAATGTTATTTTCAGTGGTATAAAGTCACTATGATGCCCCGAATAAAATGTATTTTAGTGAACAGATTCTGAGCCAAGAACTGATCTCATAATACTTGGTATATAAAAGGCCATTAACACACTGAGTCCTGACATCAGAAGCAGTGGGGATAGTGGTGAAATCTGCAGACTTGCTTAAGGTGTGTGTTCTTTTAGCTTTGTCATTTCTTTGGGGGACAATTTGTTTGATGACCTGGCTGACTTTTCTGCTGCCCCCAGACTCGACTGTCTCGTAACGTATTAAGTTCTATTTCTTTTATTCTTTTTATTTTCAAACTGTTACTTTTTGCATTGCAATTGTATGTCATTTTTTGTACGCACTGTCCTTTAGATATTAAAACTTAATGTTAATAAAATCCTTCTTGTGCTTTAAATGATTTTACAACCTAAGTAGAAGGTGTATTAACCCTGTCAATGCTAGAGAGAGTAGTGGGTTTGAGTGGGTAATTGTAAATTGCCTAGTTTAAAGAATCTTGTCCTCTTAATTAGTGTTGTTGATCGAGCACCAAAGTGCCTGAGCACAATGGAAGCCAATGGGAGAACCCGAGCATTAAACCAGGCACCCCCTGCTCTGAAGAGGGGAGTGTGTCTGGTTCATAGGAAAAGGTCAGAAATTGATGAAAACACCACCGAAATAGTTTGTGAACAGCATGGGGAGGATGTCTGGATGCATCTTGTACTCCCAGGTCGCTGCTGGGAACGATGTTGTCTGGGTAGTACACCACTTTTACAGACTGACAATAATACACACCAAACCGAAGATAAAATTGATTTTAGAGGAAAAATTGTTAGGAAACATTCTTTCCTGTATATTTACTTGTATATAAAGTGCAAGTGCTGCCAAAAATTACAAGGAAGAGGCACTCCGATAGAACCTATATATCACATAATGGAGGGCCTCATTCACATTGTGGTACAATTGTTCAGGTATTGGGACTCCTACACATAAAGCCTATGCACTAAGTGAAAGGGCTTCCAAAAATTACAAGGAACCTGCACTCCAATACACCCTTTATTACACATAAAGGAGGGCATCATACACCCTTGAAAAATTATGATTGATGGCCTGCTGGTGAACCTCAAAAACATTAGGAGCAAGGGCCTGCTGGTGACCCTCTAAAACATTATGGGCGAGGGCCTGCTGCTGAGCTGATCATCTAAACCATTAGAGGTGAGGGTCTGCTGCAGAACTTACTCTCTAAAACATTAGGGGCGAGTGCCTGCTGCTGATGTGAGCATTGAAAAAATTATGCGCGAGTGCTTGCTGCTGAGCTGACCATTGAAAAAATTTTGGGTGAGGGCCTGCTGGTGAGCTGACCCTGTAAAAGATGATGGGCGAGGGCCTGCTGGTGAGCTGACCCTCTAAAACATTATATGCGAGGGCCTGCAGGTGAGCTGACCCTCTAAAAGATTGTAGGTGAGGGCCTGCTGGTAAGCTGACCCTCTAAAACATTACATGCGAGGGTCTGCAGGAGAGCTGACCCTCTAAAAGATTATAGGTGAGGGCCTGCTGGTGAGCTGACCCTCTAAAAGATTATAGGTGAGGGTCTGCTGGTGAGCTGACCCTCTAAAACATTATATGTGAGGGCCTGCAGGTGAGCTGGCCCTCTACAACATTAGGAGCGAGGGAAGACTAATAAGCATGTTGATATGATGGAAGAGGAGGAGGACGAGAAAAGGAAGATTGAACCATATACCCTTTTTTGTGGTAGAAAGGGTGCATGGGAATACAGTGTATTCAGTACATTATACAAAAAACATTTAAAGTGCCTTTATGTTAAGCCACTTTTCTCTGGTGAAGTAGAGAAGTCAGGGGCAATCTAGGCCTTGTTCATTTTTATAAGAGTCAACCTGTCAGCATTTTCAGTTGACAGGAGGATGCACTTATCAGTTATTATACCCCCAGCAGCACTAAATACCCGCTCTGACAAAACGCTGTCGGCAGGGCAGGTCATCACCTCCAAGGCATAGAGCGCCAGTTCGTGCCACGTGTCCCGCTTCGACACTCAGTAGTTTTAAGGCACAGAGGGATCATTGAGGACGCTGACACAGTCTGCTATGTACTCCTTCACCATCTTCCAAAATTCCCCTCCTTGTGACACTAGGCCATGCATCAGGGTGAGGGTGCAGGTGGGGTGTCATGAAACTGTCCCAGGCTTTGAAGAGTGTTTCCATGCCTCTGTTGGAACTGCTGTGTGTTCCCCTCGTCTCCCCTCCTAGTTTACCCAAGGAACTACGTACTCTGCTGCCAACGTTGTCAGCTGGAAATTTTTGGAGCAATTATTCCACAAGGACCTTCTGGTATTGCATAAAATCTTGAAGAAAAAAAGGGAGGCTGGAACTGCTGCCTCTTCCTAAGACCATTGAAGCGATCCAGGATTGGGAGGAAACTTTTTTGGGTGTCTTGAGCTTTATCCCTCAAAATTTCCTCCCTGTGAAGTGAGTGGAGAATACTATTATTGATTTTACCAAGTATTTAAAATTTTACTAATTATATTGTTTTATTCACTTATATGTATCGGCCCCCAGGGGTCCAAAACCTGGTAGTACCAGTTTATACCTGCACCTTCTAATTTATGTACTAGATATCCACTCAGGATCCGAGTATTCCGGGTGTTATTCTGCTATCTATCCTACTTACTGCTATGACCACGATCCAGCTGGTCTTAATACCTCTAGACTTCCAGTGCGACTTTCTATCACTGATTCGCACTTGTTGAGAAAATATATATTCCTTACAAATATAGGTATTGTCTTCTTTCCCTTTTGACTGGCGCCGAACATTGTGGTTTTTTCAACCTCCCTTTTTTTCTTCAAGATTTTATGTATGTGTTGAACTTGTTCACACCATTGACCACATCCGGCTGCCTATCAAATACCTAACTTCGCTCTTTGACCTACTTTATCCTACTCTTACCTCCTTTGGCGCCCTGCAACTAATTATATAGACTCCTTGGATTTGGATCCAAGTAAGTCTTGTGATTAACCCTCTACATCTTTTTTCTCTTATACCTGCTTCTGGTATTGCACCATTTTGCTAGTCCTCTCCACCACAGGAATAAGAGATGAAAAGTTCTCTTTGTAGCAGGGGTGACCAACCAGTAATCGGTGTTGCCTAAAATACATATAGCGCAAGGGTTACGGGAAAGGCAGCATAACATAAAGTCAGCCATGTGTGCCAGAGTCCCAACAGACAAGACTTCACTGTACTCATCAGGAGGATGACTCTCACTCTCCTCATCCTCTTCCTCCTCTTCGGCCCATCCACGCTGAACAGATGGAATAAACCTGCTAAGGGTACTACCCCCTGTAGTGGAGGCAACCGTCTCCTGCTCCTCCTCCTCATCATCATCATCCAATTCGTGCTGAGAAGACGAACGGAGGGTGATCTGGCTATCACCCTGTGTACTGTCTTCCCCCATTTCCACCTCTTCCACATGCAAAGCATCAGCCTTAATTGTGAGCAGCGAGCGTTTCAGTAGACACAGAAGTGGGATGGTTACACTGATAATAGCGGCATCGCCGCTCACCATCTCTTTAATTCCTCAAAGTTGCTTAAAACCTCACAGAGGTCAGACATCCATGCCCACTCCTTGCTTGTGAAGAGCCGAAGCTGACTGGAAATGCAACGACCATGTTGCAGCTGGTATTCCACTACTGCGCTCTGCTGCACACAAAGCCTGGCCAACATGTGGAACGTTGAGTTGCAGCGCGTGCTCACGTCGCACAACAGTCGATGAGGTGGCAATTGTAAGCGCTGCTGCAGCATTGACAGACCGGCGAAAGCTGTTGATGACTTGCGGGAATGGGCACACACGCGGCGCACCTTCACCAGTAGCCCAGGCAAATTTGGGTAGGTTTTGAGAAACCGCTGAACCACTAAGTTGAAGACGTGGGCTAGGCATGGGATGTGTGTGAGCTTGCCGAGCTCCAAAGCAGCCACCAAGTTACAGCCATTATCAGACACAACCATGCCTGGCCACAGCTCAGTCTGGTTTCTTATCCCCTGCCACAGCTCTGCAGTGGTGAGCTGTTTGTCACCTAAGCAGATCAGCTTAAGCACGGCCTGTTGACACTTCCCCACTGCAGTGCTACACTGCTTCCAGCTACCTACTGATGGCTGACTGGTGCTGCAAGAGGATAATTCTGAGGTGGAAGTGGAGGAGGAGGCGGAGGAGGAGAAGTGGGGGTTGGAGCCACTAAAGTAGGTGGTGGCGGAAGCCCTGATGGAAGTAGGGCCCGCAATCCTTGGTGTCGGTAGCCCCTGTGCCATCCCAGGGTACGACTTGCTCCCGGCCTCAACAACGTTCACCCAGTGTGCCATCAGGGAAATGTAGTGTTTCTGGCCAAAAGCACTTGTCCAAGTATCAGTGGTTAAGTGGACCTTCACAGTAACTGCGTTGGTCAGGGCACGTGTGATGTTACTGGACACATGCTGGTATAAGGCGGGCATGGCACACCATGAAAAATAGTGGCGGCTGGGTACTGCATAATGAGAGATAGCTGCTGAAATCAGGCCGCGGAAGGCCTCAGTGTCCACAAGCCTAAATGGCAACATTTTCAGGGCCAGAAATTTGAAAAGTTGCAGATTTAGTGCTATGGCCTGTGGGTGGGTGGCTGGGCATTTGCGCTTGCGTTCAAATGCGCTGGGACACGGAAGTGGATGTGGTGGCTGATGCTGCTTGCGAAGGTCAAGGTGCAGGGCAGGAGGCATCCCTTCGACAGGGGATTGGCCAGCACGTAACACAGGGGAAGAGGAGGCAGTGGTGTGACCCGCAGACACAGATTGTGGACCCAGGCGTTCGGGCCACCTATTACAGTGCTTTGATGCCATGTGGCGGATCATGCTGATGGTGGTGAGGTTGCTAGTGTTCATACCCCTGTCATTTTTGTATGGCGCAGGTTGCAAACTACAATTCTTTTGTCACCTGCACTTTCCTCAAAAAAGTGCCAGACTGCGGAACACCTACCCCTTGGCAAGAGAGATTTCTGCAAGAGTGTGCTCTGGGGAACAGTTGTGGGCCTGTTTGGTGTGGCCTGCCTTCTCTATTTTGCCACCCCACTACCTCCCCCTCTTTACTGCTGTCCTCGCTTGCCACCTTCCCAGGTTGGGTCAGTGATTTCATCGTCCACCACCTTCTCTTCCACTTCCTCACTCTGCTCATCCTGCTGACTTGTTGACCTAACAACAACCTCAGTTATTGCCAACTGTGTCTCATCATCATCATCAACCTCTTGAGACACTAATTGCTGTTGACTTATTGCCAACTGTGTCTCATCATCATCATCCACCTCGTGAAACACTAATTTCCGTTCCCCACCGTCATCTTCTTGTGACTGTGGATGCTCAAGAGTTTGGGAATCAGGGTACAAGATCTCATGTCCCTCTTCAAGCGGGCTGAAAATAGCTCCTCAGAATATCTGAGTATGGGATCACTTGTTCTGCAAGACTCTCCATGGTGGGAGGAAGGAGGATCAGGATGAGCATTGTGTTGACCAGACTCTTGGCTACTGAGACTGGACTTGGTGGAAGACAGGGTGGTGCTTAACTGACTGGAAGCATTATCTGCTGCAATCCAACCAACCATCTGGTCGCACTGGTCTGACTTCGAGAGCGTTGTTCTGCGCGGCCCTGCAAACTGGGACATGAAGCTAGGTATTGTGGATGATTGTTTTTCTTGTGCTCTGGCGGTAGGCACAGCTTCAACGTGTCCAAGGCCACGGCCTCTGCGTGCACTATTAGCATCATGGCTACTTACCTGTCCCTTACTGTTCACCTTCTTCATATTAAATGTTATATATGCTTGAAAGTATGTCACACGTTCAGTAGCATAGGATTTGTAAGTGTATGCGCAAAAAAAAAAAAAAAAAAGGCATTTTGGATGTAGAAACGTCACACAGGAGATATACCGCAGATAATGTCACTGATGTCAGCAGCAGCTAATATAAAATTACAGGGAATGTCACAGGTATTTTGGATGTGGAAACGCTACACAGGAGATGTACCCCAGGTAATGTCACTGTCGGCAGCGGACACTGTCTACGGAAAAAGTACACTGGATGTCACAGATATTTTTGGGATGTGCACACGTTACACAGGAGATGTAGTGCAGATAATGTTGCTGCCTGCAGCGGCCTAACTATTGCATGCTATTTAGCGCAGTATGCGCTAAAAATAGATATTGCTGCCATACACAACAGTCAGACTTTTGGGTCTCTAAAGTTTTAGCAATTTAGCGCAGGTTGCGCTAAAAATATATATTGCTGCTGCCACACACAACAATAGTCCTTAAAAGGACTTTTGGGTCTCTGACTAAACTTACCAACAAAAATAGGGGAAGATTTAGAGTAACCCTGTGAATAAAACTAGCAGAGTGGGAAGTTAACATTAAAATCTGGGGGACCCTTTGGCTATGTACACCATTTGGAGGACATTTTTATTTATGATTGCATTTTATTTTTGGCTAAAAATTATATTTTCAATTGGCCTTTATTAAAAATATTGAGCTGTTCTGTCACAAAGGGTTAGCTGTTTTTCTGTGTGACTGGTACTTTTAATTGCACTTTGTGCTGGTCATCTCGTAAACCTTATCTCTAAACTACTGTGAGACAGTGACAGGTCTCACTCAGGTTAGAGGCAAGGAAGGGGTGGATAGTTCGGTCCACACCCCTGTTCCACCACAGGTGAGAGAAGCTGGAGGTAATCAGCCTGGCACAAAGCACCTCCCAGAGTGTCAGAAATGGGGGGAGTGTGGTACCTGTGGACAGAGGCCTGGAGGCTCTGTCTGTGTGGTCTCAGCTGGGCAAGGCTGAGGGACCACAAAGCTGGGCGATAGCCTGGAGTTGGGGGACGCAGCGACGCCTGGGAGGGTCGCAGGGCCATAGTCAGACAGACTACTGAGCCCCAATCCCCCACAAGAAATACTGAACTGGAGACAGTGGGCGTACTGTGCTCTGTACAGCCAGGAGGCTGTGGGACATTGGCTGACAAAGCCGCACGAGTTCACAGGGTGTGAACTGGGACCTAGGTGAGTCAGGAAACTTTATGTTTAGTTAGAGCCTGGACGGGCGAGTGTTTATTATTTTGTCATTTTATTGTTGCTGGTGTTGAACAATAAATGCACGGTTTGGACCTGAAACCTGGTGTCCTAAAGGCGTATCTGTGAGAATGACCCCCAAATAAGAGGCGATCCCTTACACTACTAAGAGGTGAAAAACACTTATTTAAGCCACATTCCTATCAGTAAGATAAGAACTAAGCTATAATAAGTGTTTATACTGTCAGAGAGCAGAGATAAGGAGCCTGTGAGCTTCCCAACTGATGGAAAAATGAGAAAATCCACAGGCTTCTTCTAGAGCAGTGGTTCTCAACCTAGGGGTCGCGACCCCTTTGGGGGTCGATCGGCCCTTTCCGGGGGGTCGTCTGAGGCTTCCTATTGTGCGTCGCCCGCACAACGGCAGCGGCCCCTTATCCTCGCGCACAGGAAGTGATGTCCTATCACTGCCTGTGCTTGAAGGAGCCTGACGTCTGGACGGGTAAGTCGGGCCGCCTGTCTGCTGAGGTCCGAGTTTTTTCGTTAATTACACCGCCGCTGAGCACCACTGCCACCAGTGATTTAATTGAGCCTGGCTGAGCCTGGCTAATTTTATTTTAATTATTTGGCTGAGCAAGGCTTAATTTATTTGGGGGGACATGAAGCACCGCTGATTTATTTATTTGGGGGACCCTGAGCATTTCTGATTTATTTATTTAAGGCTTAAATAAATAAATCAGAAGTGCTCAGGGTCCCCCAAATAAAAAAAAATCAGCGGTGCTTCATGTCCCCCCAAATAAATAAATCAGAAGTGCTCAGGGTCCCCCAAATAAATAAATCAGCTGTGCTTCATGTCCCCCCAAATAAATAAATCAAAAGTGCTCAGGGTCCCCCAAATAAATAAATCAGCGGTGCTTCAGGTCTGCCTAAATTTTAAGCAGACCTGAAGCACCGCTGATTTATTTATTTGGGGGACCCTGAGCACTTCTGATTTATTTATTTGGGGGACCCTGAGCACCATTGATTTATTTATTTGGGTGAAACCTGATGCACCACTGATTTATTTATTTGGAGGTACCCTGAGCACTGCTGATTTATTTATTTGGGGGAGACCTGAAGTCCCGCTGATTTATTTATTTGGGGGACCCTGAGCACTTCTGATTTATTTATTTGGGGGGGACTTGAAGTACCACTGATTTATTTATTTGAGGGGTACCCAACATTTTGTCTTTGTGATTAATTACTCTGCTTTAATTATGTTCAATTTGTAGCAATAAAAATACATCCTGCATATCAGATATTTACATTACAATTCATAACAGTAGCAAAATTAGTTATGACGCAGCAAGGAAAAAAAATTAATGGTTGGGGGTCACCACAACATGAGGAACTGTATTAAGGGGTCACGGCTTTAGAAAGGTTGAGAACCACTGTTCTAGAGCATCTCAGCTATGTACAGAAAAAAATGACTCCATATTTTTAATAAAAACGAATTGAAAAATGAATTTTTTGATCAAAATTAGTAGAATTGCCCCCAAAGGTGTACATAGCCTTTAAGCAGGCGCAGACACAGATAGCAATAGTTAATATGGGTCAATACGCTTACAATTTGTATATATATTTTTTCATACTAGGCCATGTAACGAGGCCCTTATAACCCAAATAAGTAGCTTCGTACTGTCCCAAGATCATGCCATTTGGACATCCAGAACCATGTGATCCTAATGTCCCCTTTTCCTCAGAGAAGAGACCACACACCTCTGGTTCATCTGAACTCAGAACATAAACTGATTTATTGAGGTAAAACAACAGTTTTCATATCCCCCTCCCCAAGATGTGAGGGATAACAACAGTTTCGAATCCCACCTCTCTCATGGCAGGTCACATGACATTATCACATTCCATTGCCCGTTTACAGGTAAACAACCTTAGGTACAGCTGTTAATCTGTTGTTGCCGGGCAGAGTCTCCGCAGGGGATGGTGGACACAGTTACACAGCGCCTGCCTTCTCTTCAAACAGATGATCGACGGGCGTGCCGAGTGTCAGACCCCAGCCGATCTGATATTGATGACCTATCCTGAGGATAGGTCATCAATAAATATAACTTGGACAACCCCTTTAAGCTATCCCTCAGGACTCTCTCATACGCTTTCACAATTAAAAAGCTGACCTGTTACATGTGCACTTGGCAGCTGAAGGCATCTGTGTTGGTCCTGTTGTGGAAATTTTATTATGCGGACATTTTATCTTAGGATGTGTGTGTGTTTTATAGATTGTCATCATGTCTCTCAGTGGTAATGGTAGATTATTGTATATACATGTGTTTGTATGGGGTGTGTCCATTGTCTGCACAGTCACATTGGCTGCCCCTCCCTGTCCTTTGATATGTCATCACTTCCTGTATCCTTGTCTGGGGCCAGCCCCTTTTTGCACCTTTTGTTTTAGTCAATAAAGGACGCACTGGGCATGGAGGAGGAAGGACATGGGAAGGAGTTGCTCAGAATTGAATCAAGATGGTAGCATTTGTGTGGCTCTCTGGCTGTAGCTGATGGAGGATGGAGTTGCCTTTTCCTTACACTAACTTTGATGCGAGCTGATTACAACTATTAATATTTTTACCACAACAGATGGCGAGCTCAGGAAGGAAATAATTTTTTCCCCCCTGTTATCAGCAGAACTTAAAAGGAGACACAATTTAATTTTCAAAAAGCAAAAAAGGCCGGCATAAGGTAATATCCTTTTCTTTACTCTCATTTTTGAGAAAGTTTTGCTCTTTGTGAACTGAAATCTGTGTCCTCCAATCTGCTGCTATCAGAGGAAAGAAAAATCTGTTCAAACAACCTATGTGGTTGTTGTCTGCCGCATCAGAGGGTGTAGGGATAAGGTAAGTGTTTTTCCATTGTGTTGATTGTACAGAGATTGTATGATGAGCAGTACAGGGTATTGTGTTTTTTGTAACTTCTTTACTTTTATGTTACTGTGATTTTGTAAGAGGCGATTTTATAGAGGCAGCAATTGGTTTTAGTGTCTGTACATTAGAGACAGCGTTCAGAGTGGTTTTTGTATTGTTAGCCTGTAAATCACCCATAGAGTGGAGGTTTTGCTCTGGTTTAAACATAGGGAAATATAAAAACTGTTTTTATTGCTGGATATTGTAGACACTATCTTGATTTCCTTTGTGTGACCATGCTTGTTGGCCATCTTTACCATGCTTGTCGGCCATCTTTACCATGCTTGTCGGCCATCTTTAAGTTTGTCGGCCATCTTAATTAGTTTGCTATGGGAAGCGATTTGATTATTTTTGCCTGAAATGTTAGTTTTGTTGAATAGTTATCTTGTCTTTTTGTAACCTTTCTATGTACAGTTTGATTTTGTTATAATAAGTTTTGTGCTGATATCGGTTTAGTGTTCGGTTATGTTATAGCTCAGTGACCGGTCTGATACAGGAATCATTGTGTGAGCATTAGTGGCAGTTTAGTGGTGAAATCGTCCTATAGTTGATGATTCTGCTTAATGTTTGTGTATCTGTGGCTGTTACACTGAATTGTAGACTCGTTTGGCATAATTAATGTGGGTATTACAGTGTAGAAAGGAGGTACTTGTAGTTCTGTGCCAAAAGTATTGGGACAACTAGTACTAGTGTTTTGTTTTTTGTAGCAACCATTGTGGTGTTTGTTTTCTGGTGCAATGGAAAGTAGAATGAAGGTTTATCTGGAAGCCTGATGCATGCACAGGGTGCTGTAAGGGAATTGCTAGAGTTATTGAAACAACCCTTGGAGTGTAATGTGTCTGGGATTAAAGGCAATGTATGGTCACGATATTGTAATGTTGCTAATGGCAACAGACACAGGTATGTTAAGTACCCCAGAACCACACCTAGCGGCGAGGTGGGGTAATGGTCCCAGATATGCTTCAGGGACAGGGACAGCCAAGATCTTGGATCAGTGAAGCAGATTTTAAATCACAATATGAACGGTTAAAATGTGAAAGAAACTGGTTTTGGGACCTTGTGATGTTAAATCCTGCTTCTCTGGTCAAATGAATCTGAATCTGTTTGGGGCTGGGGGCAAATTAACATTTCAATTACTGGGTGGGTAGGAATTCCTCCTGTACGGTTTCAGGGGAACCCTCCAGGACATTGATTTGTTAATTCAGTCCTATACAATTGTATGTGTTCCTAAGGGTTTAGTTTTTGCATGAGTTTTGGGTTTTAAGGTAAAATTAATTTTTTACTGAAGCTCAATGTAGATAATCAAGTGTTTTTTCCTTTTTTCTATTTTTCAGTTATATTTGTCTATTTTTGTGTGGGTATTTCTTTCATTAATTTATATTTACATTTTTCATCTTTTACAAATTTTTATTTTTTAGGTTTTTATTGTATATTTACATTTTTCTTCTTTTACTCATTTTTATTTTTTAGGTTTTTATTGCATATTTGCTGCTTTTCTCTCTCTCGCCCTCTCTTTTCTCTGTAGATTTGGTTAGGAGTACTGGGGGTCTCATGATATTGTGTGGGAACTACTGTCTGAATTCAAGGGTTGCTGCTGAGAGAGGTTTTTGATCAGTCACTGCAAAAAGGGCTTCGTGTGCTGTTCAGCTTGACTATATAGAATCATATCGGCAAAGGAAAGTGAGTTGATGAGCATTTTTTTTAAGGAGACAAGGTGATGTATATCACCTGGGCATACCAATAGCTATGTGAGTAACCCCATTCCCCACAGGAGTACTGTGTGTTTGTTTCCTGTGCACCCCTCATCCCCACAGAAGGCACTGTGTGTTCTCTGTGCACCCCCCTTTTCCACTCCAGGTCAATTGGAAGCCCTATCCTGTGGTCAGGTCACTATTCAGAGCCAAAACCGAGGCTGGTATATCTCATTAGGAGACTCAGAGGGCCGCCGTGTGTCGGCGAGAGCCCTTTTCCTCACACTGATTACTCCTTTTCCTGAGGTCTATCTAGGGTGAACGGAGTCCGTGTGTCGGTGCCAGAAACCCTAGGGCAACTCAGAGGCGAACGAAGAGGAGTAGCAGCCGTCCAGGCGTTTGTCGCAGGACACTGGAGGTGGACGCACCTACTTTTAGAAAATTCCTTGCGTAGGTCGCAGGAAACTTTATGCTCGAGCATGGGTTTAGGGAAAATTAGGGATCAGAAGGGTACCACTTCTGACTACTATATGACAGCCAAGCAGTACATGAAATCCATCTATAGAGGAGGAGTTGTTAAGCCCCCTCAAAGATTGGCACCAAGGGACTGTAGGTTCAGAGTGGATCATCCCCAAAGAAGGGACCTTTGAGGTCTGGATTGGGAAAAAGTTTGTCCGTAAATTCCCCACTAGACTCCAAAGCCATGGTTCTCTCCAGAAAGCAGAACTGTGGCTGCACGAATCCATCGATCTCCAGAAACAGGACATTCAAAAGTCCCAGACAGTGCGAACTAACACTGTCATGTACTCCCATCCCGCTAGGACTGCAGAGTCCAAGAGAAGCGCTTTTCTTTTTCTCTTTCTCTATCTCTCTCTCTCTCATCCCTCCGTCATCTCTCCATCTAACCTTGAGACGATGCACCATACTAATCCAGCTTCTCTTCGTCCTGGTTTTAAGGCCGATTAGAAGGGGGGAAAGTGGTGCAGAAACCAGCGATCTTCAAACCTTCTAACCTCTCAAATGTCAATGAATCACAACTGCCTTTTCTTTGCTGGTACTTGGGTCAGATTTTTGCAAAGTAGGTAAAAATCACGGCCGATCCATGGCCTGAATGTTCCGCTGTAACCCTTTTATTCCATCAGGTATGCCTCCAGGCAGCCCCACGGGTTATCACCCGATGTCCACCACCAGGTTCGGGAATTGCTCCCGGACCCAGACTCAATAACCAGTGTTCATTCTAGCCAACCAGGTGATTGGGTCATGCTAAAGAAACATCCGAGGACGGGACTAGAGCCGAGATATCTTGGGCCATTCCAGGTGATGCTGATGACGCCAACCTCTCTGAAGTTCGAGGGACAAGACAACTGGATCCACACCGGTCACTGCAAGAAGCTGCTCAACTAAGTCAAAGAATGCAGAGTATCACTTTTGTTTGTTACAAGGAGGCATTTGTTGATAGACAATATTAATATTAGCTCTGGCTCCTGCTCCTCGCTTGTTAATCCTGTATGGGTGTCCGGGCAGCTAGGCGACCCGTAGATTTGGGATCCTCCAGTTGTGAGGAAGGTATATGGTTATGCCAGGCTAGCAGACACCATTGACAAGGGTCAGGCCCATACTGACAGGAGCAGGGCAGGGGCGGAGCTATGACTAGTGAGAGTCAGAATCCTTTTTAAAACTTTGGGAGGTCTTGGGGCTCACTGGTTTTCCATTGGATCCGGGCGAAAGGAAATAGGACATATACTTATGTTTTTTGTCTCCATTCCTTCTATACGCCGGAGTGAGATGTTCCTGATGTCTAATCGACTGATATACCGAAGCCCGAACAGACAAGACGCCCTGAAGACAAAACCATAGACCAGACGCAGAGGATTCCAAACCAGCCGGCGACCAACGCGAAACGCCACCTCCTAAGTCACCTCCCGAAGAAAAGAAGCTACGTGTCAAGATTGACTTTCTGTTTTCCATCATCTGTTTTGTTTTATGGATTCAGGACTTTTCGTAGACAAGACTGGTTTTTTTGCAAAGAAGAAGATCAAGATTTGTCAAGGGACACTGGGGAGCATATGACAAAGAGGAGGGACTGTTGTGGAAATTTTATTATGCGGACATTTTATCTAAGGATGTGTGTGTGTTTTATAGATTGTCATCATGTCTCTCAGTGGTAATGGTAGAATATTGTATACATGTGTTTGTATGGGGTGTGTCCATTGTCTGCACAGTCACATTGGCTGCCCCTCCCTGTCCTTTGATATGTCATCACTTCCTGTATCCTTGTCTGGGGCCAGCCCCTTTTTACACCTTTTGTTTTAGTCAATAAAGGACGCACTGGGCATGGAGGAGGAAGGACATGGTCAGGAGTTGCTCAGAATTGAATCAAGATGGTAGCATTTGTGTGGTTCTCTGGCTGTAGCTGATAGAGGATGGAGTTGCCTTTTCCTTACACTAACTTTGATGCGAGCTGATTACAACTATTAATATTTTTACCACAACAGTCCCATGTTCATATGTGCCTGCATTGCTGAGAAAAATGATGTTTTATTATATGCAAACGGGGATGTTATGATTACTCCTAGAGGCTCCGCTCTCTCTGTAACTGCTGTGCCCTCTGCACTTTGACATGGCCAGTTGTGATGACATTTTTACTGCCAGGCCCTGTCAAAGTGTGTAATGACAACACCCCCATTGCTCTTAGAGGCTCATTTGCGTAAATTGAAACATCATTTTTCTCAGCAATGAGGGCACATATGAACATGGGACTAACACAGATGTCTTCAGCTGCCAAGTGCATACGTAACAGGTCAGCCAGTTTCATAGGTTCAAAACTGCTGACAGATGCCCTTTAAAGCAGTTGTCTGGGTTCAGACCTTTCTCCCCCCACTCTGCCCCTCTGACATTTCATACTCTGATGCTCTCCCTTGACCTGCACTGTAAAGCGTAGGGCAAGGGCTATTATGTTTACAGCCCTAGCAGTGTTCCCAGTGATGGGTGGCTTTACAGGCTAAGGCAGCGCTAAAGCTCGTCCATTAGTGCCGGTGTCGTCACCAGGCTCACTACTAAGCGTAAGCCCCACCCCCCTTTAGTACCCCTACGGTGCCCTCAGTACTAATAAGGCACCCGTAATAGAAATAAGGCCAACCTTTAAGGCACTCCTATGGAGCCCTCAGTAGTAATGCCTGCCAACACTGCTTACAGTATTTAAAATGTTCCCTGCAGTGCCCCTAGTAATTATAATGCCTCCTGCCTAGCCCCTGGAGTTATAATCTTCTCTGTAGTGTCCCCATACATTGTAATGCCTGCCCTCATCCTTCAGTCTTCTATACAATACAGTCCCATGAAAATAGCATCACTTCTCTTCCTCTAGTCTTCTATACCATGCAGTCCCATGTAAATAACACCAGTCCTCTCCCTCCAGCCTTCTATATGATACAGTCCCATGTAAATAACCTATTTTCCTTACAGTCTTCTATAACATACAGTCCCAAGTAAATTACATCAGTCATCTCCCTCCAGTCCCATGTAAATAACCTCTCTTACTTAAAGTCTTATAAAACATACAGTCCCATGTAAATAACTTAAAGAGGACATTTTGTCTGTTTTATTTATAGGAGCTAATTACCTGTACTTGCGGGGTACCCCCCCCCCTGATGCTGCCACCCAGTTGTTGTTTTTTAAGCATCGCCCCCCGCTGCACCCGCCTGAAGTTCTTGCAATCAGTTTGATTGGATCGCGGCACAGCCAGGGAGAAGGAGATGCCTATTGAGAAACCCTGGCGTCTCCTCTTCCCTGTTCCGATGCTCAGTATTTACATACTGAGCGCGAGAACTTCAGGAGGGTGCAGCGGACGTAAAGGCGATGTTTAAAAAAATAAATAAATGGGTGGCAGCATCAGCGGGAGGTACCCCACAAGTACAGGTATTTAGCTCCGATAAGTAAAACAGATGAGAGGTCTTTAAATCCCCTCCTTCAGCCCCTCCAACACATAGTCCCATGTAAATAACATCAATCCTCACCCTCCAGGCTTCTACAGGGAGTGCAGAATTATTAGGCAAATGAGTATTTTGACCACATCATCCTCTTTATGCATGTTGTCTTACTCCAAGCTGTATAGGCTCGAAAGCCTACTACCAATTAAGCATATTAGGTGATGTGCATCTCTGTAATGAGAAGGGGTGTGGTCTAATGACATCAACACCCTATATCAGGTGTGCATAGATATTAGGCAACTTCCTTTCCTTTGGCAAAATGGGTCAAAAGAAGGACTTGACAGGCTCAGAAAAGTCAAAAATAGTGAGATATCTTGCAGAGGGATGCAGCACTCTTAAAATTGCAAAGCTTCTGAAGCGTGATCATCGAACAATCAAGCGTTTCATTCAAAATAGTTAACAGGGTTGCAAGAAGCGTGCGGAAAAACCAAGGCGCAAAATAACTGCCCATGAACTGAGAAAAGTCAAGCGTGCAGCTGCCAAGATGCCACTTGCCACCAGTTTGTCCATATTTCATATTTCAGAGCTGCAACATCACGAGTGCCCAAAAGCACAAGGTGTGCAATACTCAGAGACATGGCCAAGGTAAGAAAGGCTGAAAGACGACCACCACTGAACAAGACACACAAGCTGAAACGTCAAGACTGGGCCAAGAAATATCTCAAGACTGATTTTTCTAAGGTTTTATAGACTGATGAAATGAGAGTAAGTCTTGATGGGCCAGATGGATGGGCCCGTGGCTGGATTGGTAAAGGGCAGAGAGCTCCAGTCCGACTCAGACGCCAGCAAGTGGAGGTGGAGTACTGGTTTGGGCTGGTATCATCAAAGATGAGCTTGTGGGGCCTTTTCGGGTTGAGGATGGAGTCAAGCTCAACTCCCAGTCCTACTGCCAATTTCTGGAAGACACCTTCTTCAAGCAGTGGTACAGGAAGAAGTCTGCATCCTTCAAGAAAAACATGATTTTCATGCAGGACAATGCTCCATCACACGCGTCCAAGTACTCCACAGCGTGGCTGGCAAGAAAGGGTATAAAAGAAGAAAAACTAATGACATGGCCTCCTTGTTCACCTGATCTGAACCCCATTGAGAACCTGTGGTCCATCATCAAATGTGAGATTTACAAGGAGGGAAAACAGTACACCTCTCTGAACAGTGTCTGGGAGGCTGTGGTTGCTGCTGCACGCAATGTTGATGGTGAACAGATCAAAACACTGACAGAATCCATGGATGGCAGGCTTTTGAGTGTCCTTGCAAAGAAAGGTGGCTATATTGGTCACTGATTTGTTTTTGTTTTGTTTTTGAATGTCAGAAATGTATATTTGTGAATGTTGAGATGTTATATTGGTTTCACTGGTAAAAATAAATAATTGAAATGGGTATATATTTGTTTTTTGTTAAGTTGCCTAATAATTATGCACAGTAATAGTCACCTGCACACACAGATATCCCCCTAAAATAGCTAAAACTAAAAACTACTTCCAAAAATATTCAGCTTTGATATTAATGAGTTTTTTGGGTTCATTGAGAACATGGTTGTTGTTCAATAATAAAATTAATCCTCAAAAATACAACTTGCCTAATAATTCTGCACTCCCTGTATAATATCCAGTCCCATGTAACTAACACCCATCCCCTCCCTTCAGCCCCTCTAACATACAGTCCCATATTTCCCTCCCACTAAGTAGGGAGGAGGTATAATAGGGAAGAAGTGAACCATATCTACCAACATTTCTCTGGCACTTACATTTATTCCATGGCATGATGATCTTTTCTTACTTCTCTCCACTGCTGAGAGCTGCCTCTTTCTGCACTGGTCACATGACAGTGACCTCATCACAGGTCCTGCTACCACTTCCAGTGTTGAAAACATCACATGACTATGATGTCATCACAGGTCCTTCAGTTATGGAGAATAGACAGAACCGGCAGTAGATGATTCACTGTAAGTCCTAATCAGGCCCCCACCCCCAACTCCCCATAAATAAATAAATAAAACAGCTCAGCTGGCACTGGGAAAGGTCCTCATCCCTCTCTGGGCCCCTGTACAGCTGAACCAGCTGCACAGGCGGTATGTCCACCCCTGCCTTTAAGCTACCATCCTGAGTCTAAGTTGTGATCCTGACAAAAAGCAAAAAGGAAAACGTGCATGGCAGAATGCATCTTAAGTTAAATTCAATACATTTATTCTAATACGAAACAAGGACGTTTAACATTAAACAAAAGGTGCAAACATGCATGAACAACATCCTAACTCCTCACTTATATATGTTTTTGGCTCCCATAGAAGTGAATAGTGGCCACCTCACCATTCACTCTCTGTCTGGGTGCTGCTACCAGTGCCCACCTCACCAGACAGGAAATTGGCTGGGACACTCCATTATGGAGATAGGTGACAGTCCCGGAGGTGGGACCAACATCTATCAGTTGGGAGTACCCTTTTAAAAAGCATATTAGCCTTTTACTCCAGACAGATATACCCCAAATGGTTCACCTTAAAATTACATTTGACTATTACAATCTCAAATCTTGCCATATATTCTCAATTGGATTAAGAGACCAGTACTTTGACTAAGCATAGGTAACACATGATGAGCTATCAGCAGTATTTGATTTCCCACTTACTGTGGGTCCACCAACAATGAGAGTTGGCTGTGACTGACAGTCAGCATTCTACTGCACCAGTATGGATGAAAAAGTAGCCACAGCACAATGGTTCCCTTCGTCATCTGTCAGCGGCCCCCACAATAAAATTGTTTATTGGGCAAAAACGTCATCAAAGTATAATAATGAAAACAGCAATATGACTTCCCCATGTAAAATAGTTCACATATGTGGCAAGTTACATGAGCACATCCTGTAGATCTTGTATAATTAATATTTTTAATTTGTCTTCCAGGCTATTAAGGTGCTCTGAGGCATATCAGCAGCATTGGAAGATTGCCTTCTGTATTTAATAATTCATAGAGTCTTTCACAGTCTGTGAACTATTAAATACCGTAGTGTTTTCTTCATCTTCTGATGTTATGGGGGTTAGTCTGTATTCATTACTAGGATCTAGGACTAAAGTGCAGGATGTCAGTGAAGTAATTAGAAACACTGGGCTCCACAGCAAATTTTTTAACTGCCCCCCCCCCCCCTCTCCTCCAGGAACTTCTTTACAACTTCCCCCAACTCACATGCAGCCCCCAGCCCAGCAGCTGTTCCGTCCGTTTCCTACAGTGTCACTGTATATTATGTAATTGTATAAGGCCTCATGCACACGGATATGTGCACAAGGGAAAGACTTGCAGGCTTGTATTGGCTAATGCAGATCATTTTTTGGGAATATCTTAGGAATGGTACATCCTAGAGAGCTAGTACCTTCCTGGACACCTGATGTACCTATGTTCCAAATTTGGTGAAGATCGGTCCAGTCGTTTGGTCACACATAAAGAACAGACAGACGTAAGGACAGACAGAAACTCATTGTGTACCGGCATTTTACATCCACAGTATTTTTTCCCAGATAGTATGTGATATGTATACCAAGTTTAGTAGAAACTGATCAATGAGTTTTTGAGTTACAGAGCAATATGTGTGTAGCAAAAACAGTTGGAGTACACAAACTCCATGCAGTTGCTGTGTAGGGGTGTATGACCCCCACAAGATTTCTTTCCAGGTAGCAAGGGATGTGTATACCAAGTTTTGTTGAAATCCATGGTTGCGTTAAGGCTGCATTACGGGGAAGGTTGCTGCGGTGATCTGTTGCTGGTATCGTCCCATTCCACTCCATGGTTTTCTTCCAGCCCTGCACACTGCTTGTCTTCCAGCCTGTTCCCTGTAGTACCTTGTTAAGAGCCAATGCACGTCACTTCCTATTCTTTAAAGGTTTTGCACATATGACCTGTGTGACCAATCCTAGCCATCCTGCACCTATATAACTGGTCCAGCCCCCTTCCCAGGTACCTGAGCAACAAAGTTCTTTGTGTCCTGCAAAGTTAGAATTTGTGCTTGAGTTCCTGTGTTTATGGCCTGTGCTTGTCTTCTGGATTCCACTACCAGTCTGATCCTTGCATCTATGTCTCGACTCTCCTGTTGCACACCCGGATTGCCGGCCTGTATCTGTACTGCCTGCCCTCACCCATTGCTTGTACAAATATGCCTCTGCCTCATCCTTGGTCCTGCACTGTCGCTCTTCGTTACGAATCAGCCTGTTGACTACATCCATACCTTTGGTACTTTGCTCTGGTACTTTGCTCTGTTTCTTTTGGGCAAGTCTATCTCCACCATTTAGGGTACTGTGAAGAACGAGGGGTTCACTTAGACAACGGTCTTTGAGGAGGTTGGTCACGTGGCACAGTGGGTTCACACCCGCTGGTTTATGAGAGCTATGCTGCTGCTTCGGCACTGCAGAGAAAAGTGCTGCCCTTTTGCTGACATAAGATGTGGTTTACGTCCCAGACACTTTGATGAAGTTAATAGCATTCAATATTTTCTACACTAATGTAAAATGTTGCAATCCAAATGAGGATAGACTAGAGAGCGGAATGTAGGCAGTTACTAAGATTCAAGTGGGACAGACCTCTATATTATGACTGAAGATGTTGATAAAAGCTTCAAAAAGCTATGTTTGCCCTGCTCTTCCCAGTCCTTGCTTTATGCTGTCAGCAGTTTAACATTGTCAAAACTACTGACAGATTCCCTTTAAAGGGGTCGTTCCATCTTGGACATGACCACCTCCGGGACCCAGATCTATACTTAGAACGGAATCTGCAAAGTGCAGGAACGTACACCCCGCATGTATGGCCACCCTGCATTCTATGGGACTGGCAAGCCAGATAGAAGTAAATAGAGAGGTGGATGCGCTTGCGTGGTGCACTTCCCATTCATTTCAATGGAACGTCACAAAAATGGATGCGCACACTGCTTAGCTATTTTGGTCAGTCTCATAGAAATGAATGGAGGGCAGCACTTTGCAAGCTCCATTCTAAAAAAAATGTGCTGGTCCCTGAGGTGGGACCCATACCTGTCAGGGATTGGGTGCATATCTAACTCATTGTTCGTTGTCCAGAATTCCAGGTATCATTTACAGAACAGACAAGTTTGCAGTGGTTGCTTGTCTGATAAACCATCTATTACATGATCACACTCCCAAATTATTACACGATACTCTGCTCATCTAAAGGGGTGGTTGTACGTTAACTCGAATAATGGCTTATTCATTGCACGGTCAAATCAATTATCGACTCATGTAAAGGAGCCTTAAGTGTCCATGAATTCCACATTTAATGGAAGCTAAGTGCACAATATTTTTGCTAAATCACAAACTTTACAAGAAATAAAAACATATCTCGTAATATCTGCTCTGTTTCAAGCTGCAGATGGTGCAGAAAATGATAATGCTCCATACATTCACTTATTATAAATGTGTTACACTTAGAAGCACTTGAGCTGCAAATTCATTAATTAGCAGACTGTTTTCATAAATGTCCCAGATAGAATAGTAGAGTGGCCATTATCCCAGGCCTGTATCATTCATTAAAGCAGGGTACTTGACAACAATGAGGACAGGATTTTTTTAAACAAAAGAAAGCACTATTATCTATAATATACTATAGTATAAGCAAAACCATTTAGAGCTGTTCCTGATCAGACACATTAATACATGCAATATAGACTGGATAGAACCGGCACTCAAAACAATCGGATTACACGTGGAAGTTGAATAAAAATTTATTAAACAATCAACACTATATACTAGATGCACCAAGGTAAAATTCATATAAAATATATAAAAAATATAATAAAAAGCATATATCTCAGTGTTAGCCAAGCGAGTGGAGTTTTCTTAGGGCACAGAGGTCTGAAGTGCTACGCACAGAGGGCTGCATCCGTGTCCCCCCAATTGGGTAGGCTGTTGGATCACAGTCGTCCGTGACGGAGCTACACAGAGCGGATTGAATATTGTGCTTAAAATAGTCGCAGGTATTATTCACATATAAATTTCACATAAGCTTAAATGCATGTAAATAAAATCTTGTGCCACCGTATGGGGTAGAGAAAAGGTATTTAAAGGTGAACTAAGTTCAATTATCCATCACCTATAGTGGTCTCAATTTCTGAGTAAACTGGAGGTGAGAAAGTCACTAGTCCAGCACGTCTGATGTCACCGTGCATATGCCGCCTTGCGTACAGCGGTTCAGTATGGTTCCACTTGAGTTAATGTTACTCACTGTTTCCCGTGTGGATTCACTCGGTTAGGTCTGCGGGAGGTTTTCTGTCGTGGCGTCCCACGCTTCAGTCTTTCCCCGCTGTATTAGTGTCGGGTCCAGTTCTCTGTTTGGATCCCGTCTGTACTCTCGTGGGAGACCTATGTCAGCTGTTTCACTTACGTGAATTTCACAGCGCTTCTTGGTCTTACGTGAGTGAGTGGATGAACTTTTAGTACATGGCCATGTACCGCTGCAATAGTTCTTTCACAGGTAATACGCCCAGACGCGTTTCGAGATATCTTATCTCTTACCCACTGAGGAAGAGATAAGATATCTCGAAACGCGTCTGGGCGTATTACCTGTGAAAGAACTATCGCAGCGGTACATGGCCATGTACTAAAAGTTCATCCACTCACTCACGTAAGACCAAGAAGCGCTGTGAAATTCACGTAAGTGAAACAGCTGACATAGGTCTCCCACGAGAGTACAGACGGGATCCAAACAGAGAACTGGACCCGACACTAATACAGCGGGGAAAGACTGAAGCGTGGGACGCCACGACAGAAAACCTCCCGCAGACCTAACCGAGTGAATCCACACGGGAAACAGTGAGTAACATTAACTCAAGTGGAACCATACTGAACCGCTGTACGCAAGGCGGCATATGCACGGTGACATCAGACGTGCTGGACTAGTGACTTTCTCACCTCCAGTTTACTCAGAAATTGAGACCACTATAGGTGATGGATAATTGAACTTAGTTCACCTTTAAATACCTTTTCTCTACCCCATACGGTGGCACAAGATTTTATTTACATGCATTTAAGCTTATGTGAAATTTATATGTGAATAATACCTGCGACTATTTTAAGCACAATATTCAATCGGCTCTGTGTAGCTCCGTCACGGACGACTGTGATCCAACAGCCTACCCAATTGGGGGGACACGGATGCAGCCCTCTGTGCGTAGCACTTCAGACCTCTGTGCCCTAAGAAAACTCCACTCGCTTGGCTAACACTGAGATATATGCTTTTTATTATATTTTTTATATATTTTATATGAATTTTACCTTGGTGCATCTAGTATATAGTGTTGATTGTTTAATACATTTTTATTCAACTTCCACATGTAATCCGATTGTTTTGAGTGCCGGTTCTATCCAGTCTATATTACATTGATCAGAATCAGGGGGTTCTTCTTTGAACCTGTGCACCTGTCGTGTCGAATCACAGTGAGCCACCTGCACAGCACCCTTTGCACATTAATACATGCAACTTCAAAAGCCGTAACTTTATTCCTGTTTGATTATTTAAATAATTTTTGCTTCTTTTTCATATACATGGACATTTATTTTGATGCTGTTATTATTACGTTGTTTTTTTTTTGCAAAAAAAGGTAAAATAGCTAAAAGTGCAATATAAGATGAGTTCACACCACTGCTATATATTACCATTGTTCTGCTCTTTTAGAGGAGGAGAACATCAAAAAATATTGGAAGTACTGGATTTGGCACATAGTTGAATGAAGTTAAACAGAATGGAGTATGTTCAAAATCTGTTTTTTTACCAGATAAAAAAGTCAGCATACAGGACTTTCTTGTTTCTCCTTTTTGACGGCCCCAAACTGAACTTCCAATGCAGATGTGAACAAGCCCTAAAATACATTGTTAAATTGTATCTCCTTTCCATGAAAGTTGTTTTAAGAAGCAATATAAAGTTTACAGTGAACGGGGTGGTACTAGAGGCTGCAATGTGGGCTAGTGGTGGTGTTCTTTTTTATTATATAGCTATAGGGCTACTGAAGTAACAGATGAACCTGGGCCCTAAAGCTTGAATGTGCACAGTGTTATAAATGGCATGTGGCAAGTAAGGGCTCTTTCACACTTGCGTTGTTCTTTTCCGGCATAGAGTTCCGTCGTCGGGGCTCTATGCCGGAAGAATCCTGATCAGGATTATCCCAATGCATTCTGAATGGAGAGAAATCCGTTCAGGATGCATCAGGATGTCTTCAGTTCAGGACCGGAACGTTTTTTGGCCGGAGAAAATACCGCAGCATTCTGCGCTTTTTGCTCCGGCCAAAAATCCTGAACACTTGCCGCAAGGCCGGATCCGGAATTAATGCCCATTGAAAGGCATTAATCCGGATCCGGCCTTAAGCTAAACGTCGTTTCAGCGCATTACCGGATCCGACGCTTAGCTTTTTCTGAATGGTTACCTAAAGTCCTGTTTGCCATGGTAAAGTGTAGTGGGGAGCAGGGGAGCAGTATACTTACCGTCCGTGCGGCTCCTGGGGCGCTTCAGAGTGACGTCAGGGCGCCCCACGCGCATGGATCACGTGATCGCATGGATCCATGCGCATGGGGCGCTCTGACGTCATTCTGGAGCACCCCAGGAGCCGCACGGACGGTAAGTATACTGCTCCCCCGCTCCCCACTACTACTATGGCAACCAGGACTTTAATAGCATCCTGGTTGCCATAGTAACACTGAACGCATTTTGAAGACGCTTTCAGTTCACTTGCGGTGTTACGGATCCGGCGGGCACTTCCGGCAAATGGAGTACACGACGGATCCGGACAACGCAAGTGTGAAAGAGCCCTAAGGAGAGCATTTCCAACCTCCTTTAATTTCTTTTTCTGGACAACAGAGCAAATATTGCAGGCAGCTCAAAATTTTCACTAATATATGTTCTACTCCTTTATATTGTCCCCATGTTTGTATAACTTTGACCTATGAAACACTCTTGAATCAAAAGTACAAGAGTGCACATCTGTTCTGTAAAATTAATTAAGACAGGCATCAGACACCAAGATTAAGACAAACCCTAATATCTGACCCCAGAAACTAATGTAGACTCAAATAGTGAGACTCCAGACTCCTCACCCCAAAATGAAAGGATTGTATGGGTCACAACTTAAAGGCTATATACACCTTCAGGGACAATTTTTTTGTCCCAAAAATATTGAGCTATTCTGTTATAAAGGGTAAAATGTTTTTTCTAGCTGTGTGAATGGTACTTTCACTTTGTGCTGGTCATCCAATAACCCTTACCTCTGATTTACTAAAAGGTTATTGACACTTATTTAAGCCACATTCTTATCAGTAAGATAAGAATTGAGCTTGAATGAGTGTTTATAAGGTGAGAGAAGCCCATCAGCTACCTGCCTGACTCAGCAGAGAGAAAATACAGATCCTGCTAGTAGATAAACCCAAAGCTGTGCAGGGAAAATGGCATTTTTTAGTACAGGAGGATTAGCGAGCTGTGAAGGCTCTGTGGCAGTGCCAATAACGCACTGGAGTAAAAAAAAGGTTACTTTAAGCCCCCATTATGGCAGTGAAAAAAAATGCTTTTGAATTACTTCTGTTAGCTGTAAAATGACTGTGCATTACTATTAGGCAAAGTTCACACTTCCCTTATTTAGTCATTAACTGGTCAAAAACACAGAAGAGTTGCAGATCTCAGAGAGTAGGATTACAGCTCCACATGTCAGCGCTGCAATGAACTGTACCAGACACTGAAAGGCTCAAGGACTGGCCCATCTTCTGCTGTAAGTACGTATGCAGCTTTTTAGAGAAGTAGGGACTGCTTGGGACTCTCTACCTTACAGTAGCTCGGCACAAGCCATCAGTTCACTGAGATGTGGAGAGTCAACCACATGGAAAGGGAGGGACTGTAGTACCAGCAACTTGGCCAGGAGCATGTTCACCTTCTGCGCCATTGGATGACTGTACACATAGTGTTGTTTGTTTGCAATTGCATCTGTGAACGATTGCTTGCAAAATGCGTGATGAGGAGATTGTAGGAGGAGGAGCATCAGGACCAGTAGACAATGGTAAGGAAACATAGTTGACTCTTGCTGAGGTGGTGGAGTCTTGACTGCTGGAGAAAGGGGTGTGGGCTGCTGGGAGATACATCAAGGTGCACCACTACATTAGCACCATGGTTTTCCCAGGCCACTGCATGCTGCCACCCTGCCCCTGTCTGATGGGCAAGCTGCCACTCTCACCCCCTGATGATGATGAAGCCCTCTCTTCACCTGGCTCCCTCATGGTACATTATCATCCATTACTGTCTGTTAATCACTTATGTCACCCTCACCAGTCTCATGGCCACGTCCCTGACATCTGGTATCACCTGTTCTCATGTGACTGTCAATGTTGCTACTTGCACGCCTACAGGAGGAAGCAATGGACCTCTCGTCCAAATCTCGGCTGGCCTATAGATCCTGACTGCCCTCAATAATATCTTTCTTGCTGAAAAGTGGAGCAGAGCTTGGGGCATACATTGCTTGCCTGGCAGAAGGAGCAGCGAAGGAAAGAGGCAGGTTCAGAACAGGTGAGGGCACAGAATTTGTTCCTGGGCCATACCAACTAAGTGTGGTGTCATCAGAACCCACTGACTCCTTGCTGTGGTTGTCTAATGTCAGTTGAGATGATGTTGAAGACCGAGTTAATATTCCAGGACAGCGGGATTGGTCGTCAAAACACGACCCCCGGATGATAGAGGCAGCTCTGGCCTGTTGCTGCAGCTGCTGCTACATGTCCCTTTCTTCTGCTACTACTTCTGCCAGCTCCAGCAACATTTTTGCCACAGCTCGTTTCTTTGGAGGGCCCTGGCTACTGTCTGTTGAACATACTGTACGGTAACAGTAACTGTATATGCAAAATAAGTTATTCAATGTCAATGTGAACAGTTCACTAACAGAAGAACAAGACAAGTTATTCATCCCGGTTTAAATTGCTTATCTATTAAACAAGGCGGACACCCCAATAACAATAGAACTAGACAGCTTATTCACCCCAATTTGAAAATTAAGGTGTAATAGAATTGCATATACAGGTTGTGTTCAAAATTATTCAACCCCAATGCTGTAAAGGGTTTTAGGGAATTTAGTGTACATTTGTAATTGTGTTCAAATGAAATCTTACAAGGACTTTTTAAAGAACCAAATGCAACTAAAATGACATCAATTGTTTTTGTAATACAGTATTAAATGTTCTTTTTTGTGATTTCTTCATTGACACAATTATTCAACCCCTTAAAGACTACCACTCTTAAGGACAGAGGTTCATTCAAGTGTTTTCGATCAGGTATTGAAAACACCTGTGGATGTCAAGGATCAGCAATCAAGCATAATAAGCACCAATTAGGCAGATTTAAAAAGGACTGTGATACTCAGCTCCTTCTAGACATTTACTGGTATGTTTACAAACATGGTGAAGTCAAAAGAATGGTCCAGGAAGACAAGAGAAGAGGTGATTTATCTTCACAGGAAGGGCAATGGCTATAAGAAGATTGCAAAGATGTTAAACATACCAAGAGACACCATAGGAAGCATCATTCGCAAATTCAAGGCAAAGGGCACTGTTGAAACGCTACCTGGTTGTGGCAGAAAGAAGATGCTGACTTAGACTGCTGTGCGCTACTTAAAGCGCAAAGTGGATAAAAGTCTCCGTGTGACTGCTGATGAACTGAAAAAAGATTTGTCAGATGTGCTTACTGAAGTTTCAGCTCAGACAATAAGGCACACATTGCGTAATTAAGGCCTCCATGCCAGAACTCCCAGGCGCACACCCTTGCTGTCTCCAAAGAATAAGAAGAGTCGACTGCAGTATGCCAAAAGTCATGTGGACAAACCACAAAAGTTTTGGGATAGTGTTCTGTGGACTGATGAAACAAAATTAGAACTGTTTGGGCCCATGGATCAACGCTATGTTTGGAGGAGGAAGAACAAGGCCTATGAAGAAAAGAACACCTTGCCTACTGTGAAGCATGGCGGGGGGGCAATCATGTTTTGGGGCTGTTTTGCTTCTACAGGTACAGGGAAGCTTCAGCGTGTGCAAGGTACCATGAATTCTCTAAAGTACCAGGAGATATTGGATGAAAATGTGATGCAGTCCGTCACAAACCTGTGGCTTGGGAGACGTTGGACCTTTCAACAGGACAATGATCCCAAGCATACCTCCAAGTCCACTAGAGCATGGTTGCAGATTAAAGGCGGGAACATTTTGAAGTGGCCATCGCAGTCAACAGACTTAAATCCGATTGAGAACCTCTGGTGGGACTTAAAGAAAGCAGTTGCAGCGCGCAAGCCTAAGAATGTGACTGAACTGGAGGCTTTTGCCCATGAAAAATGGGCGAAGATACCCGTAGATCGCTGCAAGACACTTGTGTTAAGCTATGCTTCACGTTTAAAAGCTGTTATAACTGGAAAAGGATGTTGTACTAAGTACTAAGATTGAATGTCACTTGGGGGTTGAATAAAACTGATAATGATATGAGCACAGAAAAGACATTTGTGGTTATTTCTTTATAAATGTTATATTATATTTGTCTGACTTAGGCTCCTTTCACACTAGCGTTCGCTGGTCCGCTCGTGAGCTCCGTTTGAAGGAGCTCACGAGCGGACCCGAACGCAGCCGTCCAGCCCTGATGCAGTCTGAATGGAGCGGATCCGCTCAGACTGCATCAGTCTGGCGGCGTTCAGCCTCCGCTCCGCTCGCCTCCGCACGGACAGGCGGACAGCTGAACGCTGCTTGCAGCGTTCGGGTGTCCGCCTGGCCGTGCGGAGGCGTGCGGATCCGTGCGGATCCGTCCAGACTTACAATGTAAGTCAATGGGGACGGATCCGTTTGAAGATGCCACAATATGGCTCAATCTTCAGGCGGATCCGTCCCCCATTGACTTTACATTGAAAGTCTGGACGGATCCGTCCGAGGCTATTTTCACACTTAGCTTTTTTTTTGCTAATATAATGCAGACGGATCCGTTCTGAACGGAGCCTCCGTCTGCATTATTACGATCGGATCCGTTCAGAACGGATCCGATCGAACGCTAGTGTGAAAGTAGCCTTACAAGTGCCTCTTTGATTTAATTATAAACAAGATGACTGAAATGATCAAAATAAATGTCAAACCGGCCAAAACACTAAATTTCAGTGGGGGTTGAATAATTTTGAACACAACTGTATAATAAACAAGTTGGACAGCCCTTTAACAGTAGAACAAGACAGGTTTTTCACCCCAATTTCAGAATAAAGGCGTAATATAATTATTTATCTAGTAAACAAAGTGGACACCCCAATAACACTAAAATGGGATAGCTTATTCACCCCAGTTTGAAAATGAAGGTCTAATAGAGTGCTTATCTGTTAAACAAGGTGGACACTGTTCAATTAGATAGTTCTGGGCCCTATATACAGGGATTAATGCAAAGTGGGCTGTCTCATATGGATCCCATCAGCTCCAGATTACAGTCCCTGCACTGTCCCTGTAGTCTCCTTATGTTCTTCCTATGATCTCCCTACACTGTCCCTGCACTCTCGCTGTCCAATATTCCAAATTTAAAAGCTTTTAGCAACACTGTACCTAGCGCTTTTCACATCTCTACCTATGCTCAGCTCACAGTGAAATGGTGGAGATCTCGCGGGATGGCTTTTAAACGGATGAGACATCACAGGGGCTGACTAGCTGATGATTGACTGTCTGCACGACATTATGGGTGATCTCACGTTCCCAGGTTTCTTTCACTTTATAACTCTTCATTACCATGAAGCGTGAGGAAATTCGGATTCACTGCAATTACTATGCTTCCATTTGATCAAAACAAATTATTAACTTTGAGGGTCTGAGTTGGGGTCTATTGAAAAATATATAATTTTCTTATCTTCCTTCTCTAAAGCTAGGTGCTTCTGATGGGCATGTGCTTCTTATAGGGTGGAAACGGCGTACCGTAAATAGCGGCAGACCACGCAGTTGCTATGGGGCCTGTGAGCTTCGGGGGCCCGGCCAGGTTGAATGACCACGCTCCCTTTCCGACCTGAATACACACCACATACAGATGCTGGACAGATACTGTAAATGCCAGCCCTCCTAAGTACTCCTCCTGAAGCCCCCTGCTACTTGCCACTGCTGCCAGCATAAACTTCTATCTGTGAGAACAGTCAGCTGGCCAATAAGCAGGGAGATGCTCTGCTCCTTACTGGTCAGCTGACTTGTAAGCAGAGTCACCTAACCTCCACTCTTGGCTCTGCCTCTAACTTTGCCTGCGGATGTGCCTCAGTCCAGCGTCATTACAAGAGTAATGAGAGCACAGTCTGAAGGCTCTTCCTGCTCCAGAGTGGCCCACAGCTTAAATCCAAGGATCCAACACCCTGAACCAACCTGCTGGTGAGCTGACATGTAGCTGTAGCATTCACCACATTGTGTGTCAGTGTAAAAAGACACACTGTACTGCAATGTGGAGGGGTCACAGGTGGATGTGCTGGTGTTTATACATACAACTATACACAACCAGTGATTGCCAGTTCGCCATGTTCGCCCGCAAACACATGCAATCTGCCATCTTAACTGACAAGTCCGGCGAGGCTCAGGTAAGTCCTAACCTGTGCCTGTGCGCGAGCCGGTCTGAAATGAAATGCGGTCACCGGGAGCAGGTAGTTCTGAGAACAGCCTCCGGGGGCCTTCATCGGTCTGTTCTCAGAACTGCCTGCACCCGGAGACCGCATTTCATTTTAGACCATCCTCCGCACAGGCACAGGTAAGGGCTTACCTGTGCCTCGCTGGACTTGTCAGTTAAGATGGCAAATCGCATGTGTTCGCAGGCGAACATGGAAAACTGTACACAATCCCCCATGGACATATACAGTACAAACCAAAAGTTTGGACACACCTTCTCATTCAAAGAGTTTTCTTTATTTTCATGACTATGAAATTTGTAGATTCACACTGAAGGCATCAAAACTATGAATTAGCACATGTGGAATGATATACAAAACAAAAAAGTGTGAAACAACAGAAAATATGTCATATTCTAGGTTCTTCAAAGTAGCCACCTTTTGCTTTGATTACTGCTTTGCACACTCTTGGCATTCTCTTAATGAGCTTCAAGAGGTAGTTACCTGAAATGGTTTTCACTTCACCAGTGTGCCCTGTCAGGTTTAATAAGTGGGATTTCTTGCCTTATAAATGGGGTTGGGACCATCAGTTGCATTGTGGAGAAGTCAGGTGGATACACAGCTGATAGTCCTACTGAATAGACTGTTAGAATTTGTATTATGGCAAGAAAAAAGCAGCTAAGTAAAGAAAAATGAGTGGCCATCATTACTTTAAGAAATGAAGGTCAGTCAGTCCGAAAAATTGGAAAAACTTTGAAAGTGTCCCCAAGTGCAGTCACAAAAACCATCAAGCGAAACTGGCTCACATGCGGACCGTCCCAGGAAAGGAAGACCAAGAGTCACCTCTGATGCGGAGGATATGTTCATCCGAGTCACCAGCCTCAGAAATCGCAGGTTAACAGCAGCTCAGATTAGTGACCAGGTCAATGCCACACAGAGTTCTAGCAGCAGACACATCTCTAGAACAACTCTTAGGAGGAGACTGTGTGAATCAGGCCTTCATGGTAGAATATCTGCTAGGAAACTACTGCTAAGGACAAGCAATAAGCAGAAGAGACTTGTTTGGGCTAAAGAACACAAGGAATGGACATTAGACCAGTGGAAATCTGTGCTTTGGTCTGATGAGTCCAAATTTGAGATCTTTGGTTCCAACCACTGTGTCTTTGTGCGACGCAGAAAAGGTGAACGGATGGACTCTACATGCCTGGTTCCCACCGTGAAGCATGGAGGAGGAGGTGTGATGGTGTGGGGGTGCTTTGCTGGTGACACTGTTGGGGATTTATTCAAAGTTGAAGGCATACTGAACCAGCATTGCTACCACAGCATCTTGCAGCGGCATGCTATTCCATCCGGTTTGCATTTAGTTGGACTATCATTTATTTTTCAACAGGACAATGAACCCAAACACACCTCCAGGCTGTGTAAGGGCTATTTGACCATGAAGGAGAGTGATGGGGTGCCACGCCAGCTGACCTGGCCTCCACAGTCACCAGACCTGAACCCAATCGAGATGGTTTGGGGTGAGCTGGACCGCAGAGTGAAGGCAAAAGGGCCAACAAGTGCTAAGCATCTCTGGGAACTCCTTCAAGACTGTTGGAATACCATTTCAGGTGACTACCTCTTGAAGCTCATCAAGAGAATGCCAAGAGTGTACAAAGCAGTAATCAAAGCAAAAGGTGGCTACTTTGAAGAACCTAGAATATGACATATTTTCAGTTGTTTCACACTTTTTTGTTATGTATATAATTCCACATGTGTTAATTCATAGTTTTGATGCCTTCAGTGTGAATCTACAATTTTCATAGCCATGAAAATAAAGAAAAGTCTTTGAATGAGAAGGTGTGTCCAAACTTTTGGTCTGTACTGTACTTCAGGTTCTGAGACAAGTCCAGTCCCTGTCTCTTATTGCTCTATTAGTAATAGCCTATTTCTATTAAGGCAATGTGGTGGAGGACCCCCCTCAGAACTTGTAGCAACTATATGTACTGTATATAGATTTTTTTAAATCCTCATTATCTTCTGCTACTGCTATGTACTGCACATACATGGTACAGACACAGTGTCACTACCAGAGCTTTGAGACGTTCTCACAGCTCTGTGTCTCCACCCCTGTGATGATGTCACTTAGAGTTTGGAGGTGTTCTCACTGTTCTGTTTCTCCGCCTCTGTGATCAGGTCTTTACTCCCAGCTGTTCCTCCTGCGTTTGATTTCCCTGCCTTTAAATCACCCCTCCTCCTATTGCAGGGCGTGGATTATATTTCTCTTTTCAGTTGTAGCTCTGCCTTGAGTTTCTTCACTTGTTAAGCTATTAGTTCTCTGGACCTGTGTTCTGTTGCTGCAAGCACTCCGGATATTGCCAGCGGCCCTTGGATACGTCTTCTCTGCGGTTGCAGCTCCATCAGTTAAGTGTGCAGACATTGTTGTGTACCTGGTGATTTTCTGACTGGATCTGAGGTGGCCACGGTTCCCTCCATATTCTGAGCAGGGCATCGGTGGCCGTGCCCCTTCCACTATTGTAGGGGTTACAGGGCTCATCAGTCTTAGGCACGCGGGCATGCCTCGTTCCACCACATGGATCCGGGCATGTGCTTTAGCAGCATAGGGAGAGTGTTGAGGGTCTGACAGGGGTCACCCTTTCTCTTCCCTAGTTTGGGTCCGGTCAGTAGCTCTTTTTACTGTGTATGCTCTTGTTACCCTTAAACAGCCGTGACATCATAATCCACCAAAACCGTCCTTGTTGACATGGATCCGCTTTCTGGCTTGGTTGACCGCATGCAGGGTCTTTCTTTGGAAGTAGCGGATCTCCATCAATCTGTGTCTCAGCTACAAGCATTGGGCTCTGCTCCAGCTCATGGAGTCTGTTGCGAGCCAAAGGTCTCACTTCCGGAAACGTTCTCTGTGGGCAGTGAGAATTTTGTTCGCTTCAGAGAGGCATGTAAACTCCATTTTTGTTTGTGTCCCCACTCCTCTGGTAATGAGAAACAGAGGGTGAGGATTGTCATCTCCCTGCTCAGGGGTAATGCACAGACTTGGGCTTTTACGCTGCCATCAGGGGATCCTTCCCTTCGATCCGTGGAAAGATTTTTTGTGGCCCTGGGGCAGATATATGATGACCCGGATCGTGTTGCTATGGCAGAATCGAACTTACGTGTTTTATGCCAGAACAAACTGTCTGCGGAGCTTTATTGTTCTGAATTTCGGAGATGGGCAGCTGATTCAGGCTGGAATGATGCTGCACTCCGAAGTCAGTTCTGTCATGGTCTCTCAGAAGGTTTGAAAGATGCCTTTGCTTTCCATGAGAGACCAACGTCCTTGGAGTCTGCCATGTCATTGGCGGTACGCCTTGACAGGCATCTAAGGGAAAGAAACAAGACCTCTCCGTCCAGCCATTGTCAGTCTAGGGGCAATGGTGCAGACTCATTCAGTATGCAGGGGTCTCACCCTGTCTCGCTCCCCTCTGAGGAGGAGCCCATGCAGCTAGGCCGACTTGCCCCTGATAAAAGAGGATTTAGTCCTCAGAATATGGTGTGTTTTTGTTGTGGGGGCATAGGTCATTTGGCAAATGTTTGTCCGTCTAGGAGATTCCTGAACTGTACTAACAGTGATAATAAGAGAAAAACCTCAAGAGGTAGATCATCAAGTTCTGCTTCATCTGCTACTTTGGGCAAAGTTGATGTGGGAATTGATGCTATTCCTCTGACCTGCAGTTCCCGTTTTCTCCTGTCTGCCAGGGTGGCGCTAGAGAGCAAAGTCATTCCTTGTGAGATTTTTGTCGATAGTGGAGCGGCCGTCAATCTTATTGACACTCAATTTGTAGCCTTGCATGGTTTTCAGGTTTGTACATTAGAAAAGGATATACCTGTTTTTGCTATTGACTCTGCCCCACTCTCGCAGAGATCTCTGAAAGGCATTGTTCACAATATCAGGCTAGCTGTAGGTGACACTCATGTGGAGGAGATATCTTGTTTTGTCCTTAACGGATTGCCTTCTCTTCTAGTCTTGGGGCTACCCAGGCTCACTAGACATAACCCCACTATTGATTGGCAAGGAAGGCAAATAAATGAGTGGAGTGACTTTTGTAGAGAGAATTGTCTCACAGCGACTTTTGCAGAGGTGTCTACTAAAACTGTGCCATCATTTCTCTCTCATTTCTCGGATGTGTTTTCCGAGAGCGGTGTTCAGGAGCTACCTCCTCACCGGGAGTTTGACTGTCCCATTAACCTCATTCCCGGCGCCAAGCTGCCAAAAGCACGCCTCTACAATCTCTCACAACCGGAAAGACTCGCAATGCGAACCTATATCTCCGAGAGTCTCGAGAAGGGGCATATTCGTCCCTCAAAGTCACCTGTTGCCGCGGGGTTTTTTTTTGTTAAAAAAAAAGATGGCTCTCTGAGACCTTGCTTAGATTTTAGGGAGCTGAACCGTATCACGATTCGCGATCCCTATCCCCTTCCTCTGATCCCGGACCTCTTCAACCAAATTGTTGGGGCCAAGGTGTTTTCCAAATTGGATCTGAGAGGCGCGTACAACCTGGTCAGGGTCAGAGAGGGGGATGAATGGAAAACGGCCTTTAATACCCCTAACGGGCATTTCGAGAATCTCGTTATGCCTTTCGGCCTGATGAATGCTCCGGCCGTCTTTCAGCATTTTGTTAATAGTATTTTCTATCATTTAATGGGGAAATTTGTATTGGTGTATCTTGATGATATTTTGATTTTTTTCCCCTGATGTTCAGACCCATCAGGATCATCTTTTTCAGGTCCTGCAGATACTGCGGGAAAATAAACTGTATGCCAAGCTGGAGAAATGTCTTTTTATGGTGTCGGAGATTCAATTTCTGGGTTTTCTCCTCTCTGCTTCTGGTTTTCGCATGGATCCGGAGAAGGTCCGTGCTGTGCTGGAGTGGGAGCTTCCTGAAAATCAGAAGGCATTGATGCGCTTTCTGGGTTTTGCTAACTACTACAGAAAGTTCATTTTGAATTATTCCTCTATTGTCAAACCCCTTACTGACATGACAAAAAAGGGGACGGATTTTTCCTCTTGGTCGGAGGAGGCGCTTGCAGCCTTTTCTAAGATTAAAGAGAGTTTTGCGTCTGCTCCCATCTTGGTGCATCCCGATGTTTCCTTACCTTTTATTGTTGAGGTGGATGCTTCCGAGGTGGGTGTGGGTGCAGTTTTGTCCCAGGGCCCCTCTCCTGCCAAATGGCAACCTTGTGCCTTTTTCTCTAGAAAACTCTCCCCGGCAGAGAGAAACTATGATGTGGGAGATAGGGAGTTGTTGGCCATCAAGTTGGCTTTCGAGGAATGGCGCCATTGGTTGGAGGGGGCCAGGCACCCTATCACCGTTTTTACCGACCATAAGAATCTGGCGTACTTGGAGTCGGCCAGGTGTATGAATCCGAGACAGGCCAGATGGTCTCTGTTCTTCTCCAGATTCAATTTTGTTGTTACTTTCCGCCCTGGGATCAAGAATGTGAAGGCTGATGCTCTCTCTCGCTGTTTTCCGGGAGGAGGAAACTCTGAGGACCCGGGTCCCATTTTGGCGGAGGGGGTAGTTGTTTATGCTCTATATTCCGATTTGGAGGCCGAGGTCCAGGCTGCCCAGACTGAGGCACCTGCCCGTTGTCCCTCCGGGAAGTTGTTAGTGCCTCCTGAGCTATGTCACAAACTCTTTAAGGAACATCATGATACGGTTCTTGCTGGTCACCCCAGGAGTAGAGCCACGGTAGATCTCATTGCTCGGAGATTTTGGTGGCCGGCTCTTCGTAAGTCTGTGGAGGGTTTTGTGGCGGCTTGTGAGACGTGCGCTCGCGCTAAGGTCCCTCGTTCACGACCTTCAGGTTCCCTTCTCCCGTTACCCATACCTTCCCGTCCTTGGACACACCTGTCCATGGACTTTATCACGGATCTTCCTCGTTCCTCAGGGAAGTCGGTGATCCTGGTGGTCGTGGACCGTTTTAGCAAGATGGCTCATTTCGTTCCTTTCCCTGGTTTACCCAATGCTAAAACGTTGGCGCAAGCTTTTGTCGACCATATTGTTAAATTGCACGGCATTCCCTCTGATATTGTTTCTGATAGAGGCACGCAGTTTGTGTCCAGGTTCTGGAAGGCTTTCTGTTCTCGCCTGGGGGTTCGGCTGTCCTTCTCTTCTGCTTTTCGCCCGCAGTCGAATGGTCAGACTGAGCGCCTCAATCAGAATCTGGAGACATATTTGCGCTGTTTTGTGGCAGAGAACCAGGAGGATTGGTGTTCATTTCTCCCTCTTGCTGAGTTTGCTTTGAACAACCGTCGTCAGGAATCTTCTGATAAGTCACCATTTTTTGGTGCATATGGGTTCCATCCGCAGTTTGGGACATTCTCGGGAGGGGCTCTTTCTGGTTTACCTGAGGAGGAGAGATTTTCCTCGTCTTTGTCTACCATTTGGCAAAAGATTCAGAGTAATCTCAGAAAGATGAGTGAGAAGTATAAGCGTGTGGCTGATAAGAGACGTGTGCCTGGTCCGGACCTGAATGTGGGTGATCTGGTGTGGTTGTCTACAAGAAATATTAAACTGAAGGTTCCCTCCTGGAAATTAGGTCCCAAGTTTATTGGGCCTTATAAAATTTGATCTTCCACGGGTTTGGAAGATACATAATGTATTTCACAGATCTCTCTTAAAACCATATGTCCAGCCCACGGTACCCTCCTCTTTGCCTCCTCCTCCGATTTTGGTTGATGGCAATCTGGAGTTTGAGGTTTCCAGAATTGTGAACTCTCGCATTGTCCGCGGTTCTCTTCAGTACCTCGTTCATTGGAAGGGTTATGGTCCTGAGGAGAGGATGTGGGTTCCGATGTCGGACATTAAAGCCACTCGCCTTATCAGGGCATTTCATAGGGCTCATCCTGGGAAGGTGGGTCCTGGGTGTCCGGAGTCCACCCGTAGAGGGGGGGGTACTGTCACTACCAGAGCTTTGAGACGTTCTCACAGCTCTGTGTCTCCACCCCTGTGATGATGTCACTTAGAGTTTGGAGGTGTTCTCACTGTTCTGTTTCTCCGCCCCTGTGATCAGGTCTTTACTCCCAGCTGTTCCTCCTGCGTTTGATTTCCCTGCCTTTAAATCACCCCTCCTCCTATTGCAGGGCGTGGATTATATTTCTCTTTTCACGGTTCCCTCTATATTCTGAGCAGGGCATCGGTGGCCGTGCCCCTTCCACTATTGTAGGGGTTACAGGGCTCATCAGTCTTAGGCACGCGGGCATGCCTCGTTCCACCACATGGATCCGGCCATGTGCTTTAGCAGCATAGGGAGAGTGTTGAGGGTCTGACAGGGGTCACCCTTTCTCTTCCCTAGTTTGGGTCCGGTCAGTAGCTCTTTTTACTGTGTATGCTCTTGTTACCCTTAAACAGCCGTGACACACAGGAGCTGAGCTTACACCATTACCTGTTGATGTCCATTATAACATGCAGGTGACACATTGCTGTAGCTGGCAGGATTGTAGCTAGTTCCAGTTCTGTCATTGTAACACTTTTAGATGCTGTGTGCTGACATAACAAACATAATACACACACAATTTTATTAAAAGACACAAAAAAACAATTCACAGGCTTTTTTCTCATCAATATCAGATTAAATCCCACACCCCACCAGCTACAATAACTCTATTTTTTATTGCAAGTTGTGGGGGGGCATTTTGAGTTTTGCTAAGGGGCCCCATGATTTTTATGTACGACCCTGGGTTTAAAATATGGTAAATATAGTATGGCCATAACTGTACTGACCCAGAGAATGAAGTGGGTGGGTCAGTTTTACTGCATAGGTAATATCGTAAAAACAAAACCCATAAAACTGTGTGGCATTGCATTCTTTTCCAACTTCACCCCATTTGGATTTTCTTATTAGCTTCCCAATACATTGTATGCAATATTAAATGGTGCCATTAGAAAGTACAACTTGTCCTACAAAATGCAAGCCCTCATACAGCTATTTTAATAGAAACCTAAAAGGGTTATGGCTCCAGGAAGACAGTAAAAAAGGAAAATGCAAAAACAGAAAATAGCCCATGACATATACTGTACATAAGTCTGATAATGGTGCCTCAGTGATATTAGGAATATCATACATAGTGTATCACAAATGTCTCAGATATACTTGAGGTGGCATGTCACATAATAGACACACTACTGGCTTTTTGCACAGCAATTATGAGCATAACTGCCCAACAACTCGGCATGGGTGGTATAGACACTATAACAAGTGTAAGATGGTACAAGGAATCATTATGGATGATAGGTATGTGTCACAGAGGTTCCTGGCATTGGTGGAGTAAGAGCTGTTTTTTATGTGTCAGCAGCTGTTGCTGTTTGACACCTTAATACTTAGTATGGCTGTATAGCTGATCCGGTACGGCTCTTACTGGGAGTAGTCAAAGTGCTGGGTGGGTGACTACTCCCCATGTTCCAGGCCGGTTTTGCCAGGCCTAAAAACCACCCAGCACTGCCAGATGAGGAGGATGACCTCAGTCTGGCAGTGGAGCTCAGGAGGTGTGTGTGTGCTGGCATCTGAGGCTTGTGCCGTGCTGGAGGGCTGAGACCCATCTGTGAGGGAAATGGGCCCCTTAAAAGCCTGCTATGGACTGCTGTTGGCAGAACTGCCAACAAGGTGACTTTTGCTATGTGGACTTTCCATTGTGTGTGAACTAATACCAATGAACACAATTGATGGCTGGCACTCTGCTGAGTATAGTATTATCTTTGGTGCTCAGTGATGGAGGTTATCTCCAAAGTAATATTAATTCACGGCACTCAGGATTTAATGTGAATAAAGTAAACAGTTTTATTTGAAATGCCACTGGTAATTGTCAGTTATATAGGCCAACGTTTCGGTTTTCCCGGACCTTGTTCACGGCCTGTTAATTAGAATAACACCAAATCAATGTATGACAAACAATACGTAAAAAGAAAATAACCATATAGATAGATATATACATATATATATATACAATAATATACACAATATACTATACTATATTAAAGTCTGCAAGTGTAGATCAATATATATTCTGATCATGTTGTAGTCATCACAGAAATAACTCTACAAATTACACAAACCAAAGCATGGAAGGACATTTGGGTAGTCAGAAAATAATCAGACATCAAAGAAAATCAAAACTTGTCAAAGATACATTGGCAGAACATGGCTTCTATACAACGGTAAAAAACAGGAAAACATCAAACATTAGACCTTTACAGAAAACCACTATGTATATATAGAAAGACTACAATGGGTTAAATCAGCCAAGATTGATAGATCTATCTATGTGCCACACTCCATATAGTATATCCATTGGCTATCGTTCTATTTGAATATAAGATATCCCAGCAATTCCAGACAGTGGAGTATTAGGCACATATATAGAGAGAATCCATAAAGTACAATACATAACAATATCAGCATCACGTACATACCTCCAAGCAGTCCTGACTAGAGAAAAGTGGCGTTGCGCTGGGTGACCTGCGCATGTCCGGTATTTATGCAGAGCCTGATCTCGCGATGTCATGAAAGACGTCATCAACAGGATATCCGCATGTGCAATTGAAATAGCGGCAGTCCGGTTATTTGTAGCATTCGAATATATTTTCATAAAAAAATCGCAACATCCGAATCAAAAGATCGGAAAGTCCGAAAATCGGAAACTCCGATCAAAGAATCGGAATGTCCGATCTATGGTAGGAATAAAATATAAATAATCGTGTAGAATATCGGTAAATCCATGTATATACTATAAGTTCAATGTAATCGAAATTAGCACGATATAATCAAGATAAACATCGGAGGTCAGGCTTCATGCAAAAATCCATAAGCAAAGTATAGAATAATTACAAATAAATGAAAATTATGAAAATAATATTTTAAATTGTTAAGTATATTGGTATGTTAGTTTAATAAGATTACATCAGTATATTAATCCACTAGATTATCAGACACGGACAAGACACCACAATTACATAATTGTGCACATCATGGGACTATATACACTTGGGTAGTACAAGATTTGAACCCATGAGTTTCATGCTACTCCTCTGATGAAAGCTGGTTAGCGCCAGTAGCAAAATACATATACATACCCGAATTACTGGTTTCTGAGGCAATGACTGATATACAGTACACCTGGAATAGAGAAATGCTGGGCCTTTATTTGTTTCCCTTTTGTGAATAAGATCCCTGAGGTTTCTTCACCTTGTGTTGATAGATTAGAATTCTAGAAATTAGCCTACACGCTATGTAGATTTTCTGACTCTTCCATGGCTGTATGTAGAGCTCATACCGACCTAAGGATGTGCATGACTACAATATAAATTGGAAAATGTATCCACACAGGTGCTCTTTATTCCACATCTCTTACATTACATCAAACATTTAGAAATGTGAAGCATTAAAAGGAATACTAAAATAGGGGGTGTGAGAGTAATTGGTCGATGCCAACATTATATTCCTATCGTACATATAATATGAATGATTTACTGTATGTATACAGTCATGTGAAAAAATTAGGACACCCTTTGAAAGCATGTGGTTTTTTGTAACATTTTTAATAAAAGGTTATTTCATCTCCATTTCAACAATACAGAGAGATTAAAGTAATCCAACTAAACAAAGAAAACTGAAGAAAAGTCTTTTCAAGATCTTCTGTAAATGTCATTCTACAAAAATGCCTATTCTAACTGAGGAAAAAGATAGGACACCCTCACATGTATTCCCTCTTAAATTGGCTCAGATCTCACACAGGTATATCACACCAGGTGCACATAATTAGTAGATCGTTACTCTGCATGTTGAATAAGGCTTGCCCTATTTAAACCTCAGACATTTAGTTTGGTGTGCTCCTGACTGTTGAAGTGAGAGTGAGCACCATGGTGAGAGCAAAAGAGCTGTCAGAGGACTTCAGAAAAAAGATTGTAGCAGCCTATGAGTCTGGGAAGGGATTTAAAAAGATCTCAAAAGATTTTGAAATCAGCCATTCCACTGTCCGGAAGATAGTCTACAAGTGGAGGGCTTTCAAAACAACTGCCAACATGCCCAGGACTGGTCGCCCCAGCAAGTTCACCCCAAGAGCAGACCGCAAGATGCTAAAAGAGGTCTCCAAAAACCCTAAAGTGTCATCTCGAGAACTACAGCAGGCTCTGGCTACTGTTGATGTAGAAGTACATGCCTCTACAATCAGAAAGAGACTGTACAAGTTTAACTTGCATGGGAGGTGTGCAAGGAGGAAACCTTTGCTTTCCAAGAGAAACATCGAGGCCAGACTGACATTTGCCAGAGATAAAGTTGACAAAGACCAGGACTTCTGGAATAATGTTCTTTGGACAGATGAGTCCAAAATTGAATTATTTGGACACAACAGCAGAGGACATGTTTGGCGTAAACCAAACACAGCATTCCAAGAAAAGAACCTCATACCAACTGTGAAGCATGGAGGTGGAAGTGTCATGGTTTGGGGCTGCTTTGCTGCAGCAGGACCTGGTCAGCTCACCATCATAGAATCCACGATGAATTCTACTGTGTATCAGAAGGTGCTTGAAGAACATGTGAGACCATCAGTTAGAAAATTAAAGCTGAAGCGGAACTGGACCATGCAACATGACAATGACCCAAAACATACTAGTAAATCAACCAAAGATTGGCTGAAAAAGAAGAAATGGAGAGTCCTGGAATGGCCAAGTCAAAGTCCAGATTTGAATCCCATTGAGATGCTGTGGGGTGACTTGAAAAGGGCTGTACGTGCAAGAAACCCCTCCAACATCTCACAGCTGAAAAAGTTCTGCATTGAGGAGTGGGGTAAAATTTCCTCAGACCGATGTCGAAGACTGGTAGATGGCTACAAGAACCGTCTCACTGCAGTTATTTCAGCCAAAGGAGGTAACACTCGCTATTAGGGGCAAGGGTGTCCTATCTTTTTCCTCAGTTAGAATAGGCATTTTTGTAGAATGACATTTACAGAAGATCTTGAAAAGACTTTTCTTCAGTTTTCTTTGTTTAGTTGGATTACTTTAATCTCTCTGTATTGTTGAAACGGAGATGAAATAACCTTTTATTAAAAATGTTACAAAAAACCACATGCTTTCAAAGGGTGTCCTAATTTTTTCACATGACTGTACATATATATCAGTATAGCTGAACCTTGATTTTGTTCCATTTGAATTCTGTATGAACTTTATCATCTATTCCACTGTTCCATAACAACTTGGCCTTAGAACACATTCTGAACGCCATCTGTAATTGTGCTGTGACATGAATATTTGTAAGGAAAAGGGAGTATTTCACTCAATTCAGAACACAATGAAGAAGGTTACAAAAGATGCAGTGTGAACAGATACAGACGTGGACAAAATTGTTGGTACCCTTTGGTCAATGAAAGAAAAAGTCACAATGGTCACAGAAATAACTTTAATCTGACAAAAGTAATAATAAATTAAAATTCTATAAATGTTAACCAATGAAAGTCAGACATTGTTTTTCAACCATGCTTCAACAGAATTATGTAAAAAAATAAACTCATGAAACAGGCATGGACAAAAATGATGGTACCCCTAGAAAACACAGAACATAATGTGACCAAAGGGACATGTTAATTCAAGGTGTGTCCACTAATTAGCATCACAGGTGTCTACAACCTTGTAATCAGCCATTGGGCCTATATATATGGCTCCAGGTAATCACTGTGTTGTTTGGTGATATGGTGTGTACCACACTCGACATGGACCAGAGGAAGCAAAGGAAAGAGCTGTCTCAAGAGATCAGAAAGAAAATTATAGACAAGCATGTTAAAGGTAAAGGCTATAAGACCATCTCCAAGCAACTAGATGTTCCTGTGAGTACAGTTGCACATATTATTCATAAGTTTAAGATCCATGGGACTGTAGCCAACCTCCCTGGACGTGGCCGCAGGAGGAAAATTGATGACAAATCTAAGAGACGGATAATCCGAATGGTAACAAAAGAGCCTAGAAAGACTTCTAAAGAGATTCAAGGTGAACTTCATGCTCAAGGAACATCAGTGTCAGATCGCACCATCCGTCGTTGTTTGAGCCAAAGTGGACTACATGGGAGACGACCAAGGAGGACACCATTGTTGAAAACGAATCATAAAAAAGCAAGACTGGAATATGCCAAACTACATGTTGACAAGCCACAAAGCTTCTGGGAGAATGTCCTGTGGACAGATGAGACAAAAATCGAAGTTTTTGCCAAGGCACATCAGCTGTATGTTCACAGACGAAAAAATGAAGCATATCAAGAAAAGAACACTGTCCCTACTGTGAAACATGGAGGAGGCTCTGTTATGTTCTGGGGCTGCTTTGCTGCGTCTGGCACAGGGTGTCTTGAATCTGTGCAGGGTACAATGAAATCTCAAGACTATCAAGGAATTCTAGAGAGAAATGTACTAGCCAGTGTCAGAAAGCTTGGTCTCAGTCGCAGGTCATGGGTCTTGCAACAGGACAATGACCCAAAACACACCGCTAAAAACACCCAAGAATGGCTAAGAGGAAAAAATTGGACTATTCTAAAGTGGCCTTCTATGAGCCCTGACCTCAATCCTATTGAGCATCTTTGGAAGGAGCTGAAACATGCAGTCTGGAAAAGGCACCCTTCAAACCGGACACAACTGGAGCAGTTTGCTCATGAGGAGTGGGCCAAAATACCTGCTGAGAGGTGCAGATGTCTCATTGACAGTTACAGGAAGCGTTTGATTGCAGTGATTGCCTCAAAAGGTTGCGCAACAAAATATTAAGTTAGGGGTACCATCATTTTTGTCCATGCCTGTTTCATGAGTTTATTTTTTTACATAATTCTGTTGAAGCATGGTTGAAAAACAATGTCTGACTTTCATTGGTTAACATTTATAGAATTTTAATTTATTATTACTTTTGTCAGATTAAAGTTATTTCTGTGACCATTGTGACTTTTTCTTTCATTGACCAAAGGGTACCAACAATTTTGTCCACGTCTGTATATCTCAATGTTCTCAGAGATTCTAGGAAATGTCTCTTGCTTTTCCACAATTAATGGATCCAGATGGTATTAGACAAATGAACTTTTACCTAGTTTTCAAACAACAAGATATTGCCAATATGCTATCACCTGTAATTATGTAATATGTCACGTTTACATTTAACCCCTTCAGGACCAGGCCATTTTTTGCAAATCTGACGTGTCACTTTATGTGGTGATAACTTTAAAACGCTTTTAATTTTCCAAGCCATTCTGAGACTGTTTTCTTGCCACATATTGTACTTCAAGACAGTGGTGAATGTGAGTCAAAATATTTCATTTTTATTTATAAAAGAAATACCAAATTTACCAAAAATGTGGAAAATTTCTAAATGTTCTAAATTTCAATTTCTCTGCCTTTAAAACAGATAGTGATGCCTCCTAAAATAGTTATTACTTTACATTTCCCATATGTCTACTTCAGGTTTGGATCATTTTGTAAATTACATTTTCTTTTTTGGGACATTAGAAGGCTTAGAAGTTTTGGAAGCAAATCCAAAACCCACTTTTTAAGGACCAGTTCAGGTCTGAAATCACTTTGTGAGGCTTACATAATAGAAACCACCCATAAATGGCCCCAATTTAGAAACTACACCTCTCAAGGCATTAAAAACTGATTTTTCAAACTTTCTTATCCCTTTAGGTGTTCCACAAGAATGAATGGCAAATGTAGACGAAATTTCCCAATTTTACTTTTTGAGCAGATTTTCCATTTTAATCTATTTTTTTTCCCAGTAACAAAGCAAGGGTTATGTCGCGGAAGGTGTACAGGAAACTAGAAGACACAAAATGAATATCCGACTCACTGGATCCAAAACTAAGGAACAAAAGGGAGAGCCCTGCATCAGACCTGGCTTTCTCCCTGACTGCTCAGCCTATGCGAAAATCCCAATGGTAGATGATCGCATATCCTCGTACCTCGACTGTATAACCCTACACTTGATCCGGAGGGAGTCAGGGTCACCTGGGATCCAGCAAACAGAAAAACACAAATGAATGAACAAAACTTATCTGTAGAAGACTCAGAAGTAGGATCAGCATGCACACACTCCAGGAAGGAATTTAAAGGGATGCAACAGTGCAACTACATGACAGCTGAGAGAGGCTAACGAGATGAGAAAATGAAAGCAAAACAAAAGGAAGCTCAAGGAGGAGGTTCTGAAAGGCATCTGTCAGAGCTTCTCAGATGTCTGGTGGTGACAGTACCCCTCCTTCTACGAGTGGACTCCGGACACTCAGAGCCCACCTTCTCAGGATGGGACCTATGGAAAGCCCTGATGAGACGAGTGGCCTTAATGTCCGTCACTGGGACCCACATCCTCTCCTCAGGACCATAACCCTCCCAATGAACGAGGTACTGGAGAGAACCGCGGACAACACGAGAATCCACAATCCTAGAGACCTGAAATTCAAGATTACCATCAACCACAATTGGAGGAGGAGGCAAAGACGAGGGTACAATGGGTTGGACATAAGGTTTTAATAAGGACTTATGAAAAACATTATGGATTTTCCAAGTCTGAGGAAGATCAAGACGGTAGGCAACAGGATTGATGACGGACAAGATTTTGTAAGGCCCAATAAACTTAGGACCCAACTTCCAGGAGGGAACCTTCAATTTGATATTCTTAGTAGACAAACACACCAGATCACCAACATTCAGGTCCGGACCAGACACACGTCTCTTATCCGCCACACGCTTATATCTTTCACTCATGCTCTTTAGATTATCCTGAATCTTTTGCCAAATAGATGACAATGACGAGGAGAATCTGTCCTCATCAGGTAAACCAGAAGACCCCTCTCCAGAGAATGTCCCAAACTGCGGAAGAAACCCATATGCACCCAAAAATGGTGACTTATCAGAGGACTCCTGACGACGGTCATTTAAAGCAAACTCAGCAAGGGACAAAAAAGAACACCAATCCTCCTGATTCTCCGCCACAAAACAGCGCAGATATGTCTCCAGATTCTGATTGACGCGCTCTGTCTGGCCATTCAACTGCGGGTGGAAAGCAGAAGAGAATGACAACCGAACCCCCAAGCGAGAACAGAAAGCCTTCCAGAATCTGGAAACAAACTGCGTGCCCCTATCAGAGACTATGTCTGAAGGAATACCATGCAATTTGACAATGTGATCAATAAATGCCTGCGCCAGTGTCTTAGCATTGGGCAAGCCAGGAAAAGGAATGAAATGCACCATTTTGCTAAAACGGTCCACCACCACCAGAATCACAGTCTTCCCCGAGAATCGAGGCAGGTCCGTAATGAAGTCCATTGACAGATGTGTCCAAGGACGGGAAGGAATGGGTAAGGGAAGGAGAGGACCTGATTGCCATGAATGAGGAACTTTGGCACGAGCGCAGGTCTCGCAGGCTGCCACAAAACCCTCAACCGACTTACGAAGCGCCGGCCACCGGAATCTCCGAGCGATGAGATCCGCTGTGGCTCTTGCCCCCGGAGGCCCAGCAAGGACAGTATCGTGGTGTTCCTTAAAAATCTTGTGTCTTAAAGCGAGAGGCACAAAAAACCTCCCAGGAGGACAAAGATCAGGAGCCTCTGACTGGGCTACCTGAACCTCTGCCTCCAATTCAGGAAAAAGAGCAGAGACCACCACACCTTCAGCCAAAATGGGACCCGGGTCTTCAAAATTCCCACCTCCCGGAAAACAACGTGACAGGGCATCCGCCTTCACATTCTTAACCCCAGGGCGGAACGTGACAACAAAATTAAACCTGGAAAAGAACAAAGACCATCGGGCCTGTCATCAGACGCTTGGCTTACTCCAAGTAGGCCAGATTCTTATGGTCAGTAAATACAGTAATAGGGTGTCTGGCTCCCTCTAGCCAATGGCGCCATTCCTCAAAAGCCAACTTGATGGCCAACAACTCCCTATCTCCCACATCGTAATTTCTCTCTGCGGAGGAGAGTTTCTTCGAGAAAAAGGCACACGGTCTCCATTTGGCAGGAGAGGGACCCTGAGACAAGACTGCACCCACACCCACCTCAGAAGCATCAACCTCAACTATGAAGGGTAGAGAAATATCAGGTTGTACCAAGATGGGAGCGGAAGCAAAACTCTCCTTGATATTAGAAAAGGCCTTACGTGCCTCTACCGACCAGGAGGAAAAATCTACCCCCTTTCTAGTCATATCAGTGAGTGGTTTAACAACAGAGGAATCATTCAAAATAAACTTCCTGTAATAATTGGCAAAGCCCAAAAAACGCATCAGTGCCTTCTGATTCTCAGGAAGCTCCCACTCAAGCACAGCGCGGACCTTCTCCGGGTCCATGCGAAAACCAGAAGCGGAGAGAAGAAACCCCAGAAATTGAATTTCTGGAACCGCAAACACACATTTTTCCAGTTTAGCGTACAATTTATTCTTCCGCTAGATGAGCAAGACCTGACGTAAGTGTTCCTTATGAGTTTTGAAATCAGAAGAAAAAATCAAAATGTCATCTAGATACACTAATACAAATTTCTCCATTAAATGATAAAAAATGCTGTTCACAAAATGCTGAAAGACGGCTGGAGCATTCATCAAAGCAAAAGGCATTACCAAATTCTCAAAATGGCCCTCAGGGGTATTGAAGGCCGTCTTCCATTTGTCTCCTTCTCTGACCCTGACCAGGTTGTATGCCCCTCTTAGATCCAACTTGGAAAAAACTTTAGCCCCAACAATCTGGTTAAACAGGTCTGGGATCAGAGGAAGCGGATAAGGGTCACAAATTGTGATATTGTTCAGCTCCCTGAAATCCAGACATGGTCTTAAAGAACCATCTTTTTTCTTAAAGAGGACCTTTCACTAGTTTAAAAACTAAAAACTAACTATATCAGTGGGCAGAGCGGCGCCCAGGGGTCCCCCTGCACTTACTAGTATGTCTGGGCGCTGTGATTGGCCAGCGCTGCAGCAAGGGACACGCCTAATACAAAAACTTCACCCAGTACAACAGAGGGAGCTGCAGACACCGGAGCCTATACCGGGCGAATGGAGCGGCGCCCAGACATACTGGGACTCCCAGGCTATGAGCTGTGTGCTGCGATTGGCCAGCGCTGCAGCAAGGGACACGCCTAATACAAAAACTCCGCCCAGTACAACAGAGGGAGCTGCAGACACCGGAGCCTCTACCGGGCGAACGGAGCGGCGCCCAGACATACTAGTAAGTGCAGGGGGACCCCTGGGCGCCACTCTGCCCACTAATATAGTTAGTTTTTAAACTAGTGAAAGGTCCTCTTTAACAAAGAAAAAACCAGCGGCAACAGGTGACTTTGAGGGTCGTATGTGTCCCTTTCTCAGACTCTCCGAGATATAAGCACGCATAGCGACCCTTTCAGGTTGGGAGAGATTGTATAAACGAGATTTAGGCAGCTTGGCGCCTGGGGTGAGATTAATAGGGCAATCATACTCCCTGTGCGGGGGCAAGTCCTGAACACCACTCTCAGAGAAGACATCCGAAAATTCTCAGAGAAAAGATGGTACAGTCTTAGTAGAAACCTCAGAAACAGATGTCGTGAGACAATCCTCTCTGCAAAAGTCACTCCAATTATTTATTTGCCTCGCTTGCCAATCAATGGTGGGGTTATGTTTAGTGAGCCAGGGTAGCCCCAACACAAGAGGAGTAGGCAACCCGCTAAGGACGAAACATGACACATCCTCAATATGAGCATCACTCACAATCAAATGGATATTGTGAACTATGCCCTTTAACGATTTCTGAGAAAGTGGAGCGGAATCAATAGCAAAAACAGCTATATCCTTTCCCAAAGTGCATACCTGGAAACCATGAGTTATAGCAAATTGATTATCAATAAGATTGACAGCTGCTCCACTATCTACAAAAATCTCACAAAAAATGTTCTTGCTCTCTAGGTAGGACAAAACGGGAATTACAAGCAAACGGAAAACCCTCAATTTACGCATCAACCTTGCCAATGGTAACAGATGGAACATTTTTAAAGGATTTTTTTCTTTTAGTCTCTTTATTACTCTCAAAAGACTGTCTGAATCTCCTAGAGGGACAAACATTTGCCAAATGATTTATACCCCCACAACAGAAACAAACCTTCCTATGAGGACTGAATCTTCCACTGTCAGAGGCAATCAAACCGAGCTGCATGGGCTCCTGCTCAGAAGGGACTGAGAGCGACTGAGACCCCTGTGCACTGAATGAGACCGCCGCACTGTCCTGGGACTGAGTATGACAGGAAGGAGTGATCTCTCCTCTCTCTCTAAGACGCCTGTCAATACGAACGGCCCGAGACATGGCAGAGTCCAAGGAGGTAGGTCTCGCATGAAAGGCAAATGCATCTTTCAATCCCTCTGAAAGACATGGCAAAATTGACTTCGGAGTGCAGCATCATTCCAACCAGTATCAGCTGCCCATCTCCGAAATTCTGAGCAGTATATCTCTGCGGATTGTTTACCCTGACATAAAAGACGTAGTCTAGACTCAGCCAGAGCAATACGATCCGGATCATCATATATCTGACCCAGGGCTAAAAAGACTTCATCCACTGAACTGAGGGGCCGTGCCCCCCACCGGCAGCGAAAAGGCCCAGGACTGAGCGTTATCCCTGAGCAGCGAGATGATGATCCCCACCCTCCGTTCCTCATCACCAGAGGAATGGGGAAGTAGGCAAAAATGGAGTTTGAAAGCCTCTCTAAAACGAACAAAATTCTCACTACCCCCGGGAGCGAGATCTTAGGCTCAGAACAAACTCCATGAACGCAAGCTGAACCGGTCACCTGAAACTGAGAAAGAGTCTTACGGAGATCTGCTACCTCCAATGAAAGACCCTGCATGCGTTCAGTCAAAAGTGAAACCGGATCCATGCTTGAGACGGTTTTGCCAGTTTATAATGTTGCGGAAGGTGTACAGGAAACTAGAAGACACAAAATGAATATCCGACTCACTGGATCCAAAACTAAGGAACAAAAGGGAGAGCCCTGCATCAGACCTGGCTCTCTCCCTGACTGCTCAGCATATGCAAAAATCCCAATGGTAGATGATCGCATATCCTCGTACCTCGACTGTATAACACCTGAACACCCTATAATAGTGAGGGGACACGGCCACCAGCTCCCTACACTTGATACAGAGGGAGTCAGGGTCACCTGGGATCCAGCGAACAGAAAAACACAAATGAATGAACAAAACTTATCTGTAGAAGATTCAGAAGTAGGATCAGCATTCACACACTCCAGGAAGGAATTTAAAGGGTTGCAATCAGTGCAACTACATGACAGCTGAGAGAGGCTAACAAGATGAGAAAATGAAAGCAAAACAAAAGGAAGCTCAAGGAGGAGGTTCTGAAAGGCATCTGTCAGAGCTTCTCAGATGTCTGGTGGTGACAGGTTAACAGCGAAACAAAACTCTATATACAGACGTGGACAAAATTGTTGGTACCCTTTGGTCAATGAAAGAAAAAGTCACAATGGTCACAGAAATAACTTTAATCTGACAAAAGTAATAATAAATTAAAATTCTATAAATGTTAACCAATGAAAGTCAGACATTGTTTTTCAACCATGCTTCAACAGAATTATGTAAAAAAATAAACTCATGAAACAGGCATGGACAAAAATGATGGTACCCCTAACTTAATATTTTGTTGCGCAACCTTTTGAGGCAATCACTGCAATCAAACGCTTCCTGTAACTGTCAATGAGACATCTGCACCTCTCAGCAGGTATTTTGGCGCACTCCTCATGAGCAAACTGCTCCAGTTGTGTCCGGTTTGAAGGGTGCCTTTTCCAGACTGCATGTTTCAGCTCCTTCCAAAGATGCTCAATAGGATTGAGGTCAGGGCTCATAGAAGGCCACTTTAGAATAGTCCAATTTTTTCCTCTTAGCCATTCTTGGGTGTTTTTAGCGGTGTGTTTTGGGTCATTGTCCTGTTGCAAGACCCATGACCTGCGACTGAGACCAAGCTTTCTGACACTGGCTAGTACATTTCTCTCTAGAATTCCTTGATAGTCTTGAGATTTCATTGTACCCTGCACAGATTCAAGACACCCTGTGCCAGACGCAGCAAAGCAGCCCCAGAACATAACAGAGCCTCCTCCATGTTTCACAGTAGGGACAGTGTTCTTTTCTTGATATGCTTCATTTTTTCGTCTGTGAACATACAGCTGATGTGCCTTGGCAAAAACTTCGATTTTTGTCTCATCTGTCCACAGGACATTCTCCCAGAAGCTTTGTGGCTTGTCAACATGTAGTTTGGCATATTCCAGTCTTGCTTTTTTATGATTCGTTTTCAACAATGGTGTCCTCCTTGGTCGTCTCCCATGTAGTCCACTTTGGCTCAAACAACGACGGATGGTGCGATCTGACACTGATGTTCCTTGAGCATGAAGTTCACCTTGAATCTCTTTAGAAGTCTTTCTAGGCTCTTTTGTTACCATTCGGATTATCCGTCTCTTAGATTTGTCATCAATTTTCCTCCTGCGGCCACGTCCAGGGAGGTTGGCTACAGTCCCATGGATCTTAAACTTATGAATAATATGTGCAACTGTACTCACAGGAACATCTAGTTGCTTGGAGATGGTCTTATAGCCTTTACCTTTAACATGCTTGTCTATAATTTTCTTTCTGATCTCTTGAGACAGCTCTTTCCTTTGCTTCCTCTGGTCCATGTCGAGTGTGGTACACACCATATCACCAAACAACACAGTGATTACCTGGAGCCATATATATAGGCCCAATGGCTGATTACAAGGTTGTAGACACCTGTGATGCTAATTAGTGGACACACCTTGAATTAACATGTCCCTTTGGTCACATTATGTTCTGTGTTTTCTAGGGGTACCATCATTTTTGTCCATGCCTGTTTCATGAGTTTATTTTTTTACATAATTCTGTTGAAGCATGGTTGAAAAACAATGTCTGACTTTCATTGGTTAACATTTATAGAATTTTAATTTATTATTACTTTTGTCAGATTAAAGTTATTTCTGTGACCATTGTGACTTTTTCTTTCATTGACCAAAGGGTACCAACAATTTTGTCCACGTCTGTATATTACCCTGATTCTGTAGTTTACAGAAGCACTCCATATTTGGTCGTAAACTGCTGTACGGGCATACGACAGGGTGCAGAAGGAAATGAATGCCATATGGTTTTTGGAAAGCAGATTTCACTGGGATAATATTAAGTTGCCATGTCAGATTTGAGGACCCCCTGATGCACCCCTAGAGTAGAAAAAAATGACCCCATTTTGGAAACTGCAGGTTAAGGTGGCAGTTTTGTTGGTACTATTTTAAGGTACATATGATTTTTGGTTGCTCTATATTACACTTTTGGTAATATAGTGGTGTTTTATTGTTGGATTTTTTTTTATCACTGCTGAGGATGTATTTGGTGCTACATGGTGGTATCTGTTGCTGCTGAGAAGGTTAAAGGGAATCTATCATCTGCAGCCTCCCTATTTAACTGTTTGCATAGACACATAGTTGTGGTTCACCTGATTAACATACTGTTTTTATTTTGTTGATCTGAGGCTCCATTCCCAAGTTCTGATACTTTTCTTAACCCCCTCCCATCCTCACGTTGACTAAAAACGTCCGGGAGGTGGTTCTATATCTCTAAATGGATGTTTCTGAAAGTCCATTAAGATATTGCAGCTGCATGCTAATCGTGCAGATGCATGCTAATCGTGCAGCTGTAGATCGGGTTGCCCGCTGTCAGTGACTGCAGGGCAGCCCTTAGAGAAGGCAGGGACAGTTCCCAGGTGTCCCTGCCTCCTAGACCGCTGTATACACAGAGCTCACCGAGCGATGTGTATACAGTGCAGGAAGCGCTCTGCGCTTCATGTTCTGGCCCGGCAGTCACGTGATCGCAGAGGCCTGAGAGTGCAGGAGCTGTCAAGTCTTTCACAGACCTCGATCAGCCCTGTACTGAGGCTGTATAGCTCAGTATACCGCTGTACAGCCTCTCTGGGGGGTGTATTTCCCCTGTAACTAGGGCTACTATGTCAGCCCCAGGTACAGCAGAAATGAATAGGAAAAAAAAAAAGTGAAGTTGAATGTCCCCCAGAGGTCTTGTATGACCTTATGGGGGATGAAAAGTGTAAAATAAAAAAAATAAAAAATATAGTGTTAAAAAAAAAAAGGTTTCACATGTAAAAAAAAAAAAAAAGAATCCCCAAGTAAGAAAAAATAAATAAAATTTAAATAGAAAAATAAATAAATAAATATAGACATATTTCCTATTGCCTCGTCTATGATGGCTGGCTCTATAAATATAAATATAACACATGAACCACCCAGTCCGATAAACACCATAAATAAAATTTTAAAAATTGTCACCAGCTATTTTTGTCACCTCACATCCCAAAAAGTGCAACACAAAGTAATCAAAAAGGCGTATGTCACACAAAATGGTACCAATAAAACTGTTACCTCATCCCGCAAAAAATGAGCCCCTACATAAGAAAATAATAAAAAAAACTATAGCTCTCAGAACACGGACACATTAACCACCTCAGCTCCCCTAGCTTAAACACCCTTAATGACCAGACCACTTTTTACAATTCTGCACTACACTACTTTCACGGTTTATTGCTCGGTCATGCAACTTACCACCCAAATGAATTTTACCTCCTTTTCTTCTCACTAATAGACTTTCATTTGGTGGTATTTCATTGCTGCTGACATTTTTACTTTTTTTGTTATTAATCGAAATTTACCGAAATTTTTGCAAAAAAAATGACATTTTTCACTTTCAGTTGTAAATTTTTTTTTTTAAAAAACTACATTTCTATACAAATTTTTCTATAAATTTATTGTTCTACATGTCTTTGATAAAAAAAGTTTGAGTAAAAAAAGTTATAGCGTTTACAAACTATGGTACAAAAATGTGAATTTCCGCTTTTTGAAGCAGCTCTGACTTTCTGAGCACCTGTGATGTTTCATGAGGTTCTACAATGCCCAGACAGTAGAAAACCCCCACAAATGACCCTATTTGGGAAAGTAGACACCCTAAGGTATTCGCTCATGGGCATAGTGAGTTCATAGAACTTTTTATTTCTCTCACCCAGCATGGGTATATGTAAAAAGACACCCCAAAACACATTGCCCAACTTCTCCTGAGTACGGCGATACCACATGTGTGACACTTTTTTGCAGCCTAGGTGGGCAAAGGGGCCCACATTCCAAAGAGCACCTTTAGGATTTCACAGGGCATTTTTAACAAATTTAAATTTCAAACTACTTCTCACGCATTAGGGCCCCTAAAATGCCAGGGCAGTATAACTACCCCACAAGTGACCCCATTTTGGAAAGAAGACACCCCAAGGTATTTCGTGATGGGCATAGTGAGTTCATGGAAGTTTTTTTTTTTTGTCACAAGTTAGCGGAATATGAGACTGTGTAAGAAAAAAAAATAATCATTTTCCGCTAACTTGTGACAAGAAATAAAAAATTATAGGAACTCGCCATGCCCCTCACGGAATACCTTGGGGTGTCTTCTTTCCAAAATGGGGTCACTTGTGGGGTAGTTATACTGCCCTGGCATTTTAGGGGCCCTAATGCGTGAGAAGTAGTTTGAAATTTAAATTTGTTAAAAATGCCCTGTGAAATCCTAAAGGTGCTCTTTGGAATGTGGGCCCCTTTGCCCACCTAGGCTGCTAAAAAGCGTCACACATGTGATATCGCCGTACTCGTAAGAATTAGTGCAATGTGTTTTAGGGTGTATTTTTACATATACCCATGCTAGGTGAGAGAAATATCTCTCTAAAAGTCAAGTTTTCCCATTTTTTTATACAAAGTTGTCATTATAGAGAGATATTTCTCTCACCCAGCATGGGTATATGTAAAAAGACACCCCAAAACACATTGCCCAACTTCTCCTGAGTACGGCGATACCACATGTGTGACACTTTTTTGCAGCCTAGATGCGCAAAGGGGCCCAAATTCCTTTTAGGAGGGCATTTTTAGACATTTGGATCCCAGACTTCTTCTCACGCTTTAGGGCCCCTAAAATGCCAGGGCAGTATAAATACCCCACATGTGACCCCATTTTGGAAAGAAGACACCCCAAGGTATTCGCTGAGGGGCATATTGAGTCCATGAAAGATTGAACTTTTTGTCCCAAGTTAGCGGAAAAAGGGAGACTTTGTGAGAAAAAAACTATTTCCGCTAACTTGTGCCTAAAAAATAAATCTTCCATGAAATCGCCATGCCCCTCATAAAATACCTTGGGGTGTCTTCTTTCCAAAATGGGGTTACATGTGGGGTATTTATACTGCCCTGGCATTTTAGGGGCCCTAAAGCATGAGAAGAAGTCTGGAATATAAATGTCTAAAAAACTTTACGCATTTGGATTCCGTGAGGGGTATGGTGGGTTCATGTGAGATTTTATTTTTTGTCACAAGTTAGTAGAATATGAGACTTTGTAAGAAAAAACAAAAAAATAAATAAAATCAATTTCCGCTAACTTGTGCCAAAAAAATGTCTGAATGGAGCCTTACAGGGGGGTGATCAATGACAGGGGGGTGATCAGGGAGTCTATATGGAGTGATGACCACCCTGTCATTGATCACCCGCCTGTAAGGTTCCATTCAGACATCCGTATGTATTTTGCGGATCCGCAGTGTCCGTGTTTTGCGAATCCACGGATCTGCAAAACACATACGGACGTCTGAATGGAGCCTTACAAGGGGGTGATCAATGAAGGGGGGTGATCAGGGAGTCTATATGGGGTGATCACCCCCCCCTGTAAAGCTCCATTCAGACGTCCGTATGTGTTTTGCGGATCCGATTCATGGATCCACAAAACACATACGGACCTCTGAATGGAGCCTTACAGGGGGGTGATCAATGACAGGGGGGTGTTAATTATATGTACCCAAAAATAGTACCAATAAAAGTGGCACCTTATCCTCTAGTTTCCAAAATGGGGTCACTTTTGGGGAGTTTTTACTGTAAGGGTGCATCAGGAGGGGCTTCAAATGGGACATGGCATCTAAAAACCAGTTCAGCAAAATCTACCTTCCAAAAACCATGTGGTGCTCCTTTTCTTCTGCACCCTGCCGTGTGCCCATACAGCAGTTTATGACCACATGTGGGGTGTTTCTGTAAACCGCAGAATAAGGGTAATAAATATTGAGTTTTGTTTGGTTGTTAACCCTCGATGTGTTAAAGAAAAAAATGGATTCAAATTGAAAATCTGTCAAAAAAGTGAAATAAAAAATTTGATCATTTTCCTTTAATTGTTGTGGAACACCTAAAGGGTTAACAAAGCTTGTAAAATCAGTTTTAAGTAACTTGTAGGGTGTAGTTTCTACAATGGGGTCATTTATGGGGGTATCCACTATGTAAGCCCCACAAAGTGACTTCAGACCTGAACTGGTCCTTAAATAGTGGGTTTTGGCAATTTTCTTAAAAATTTTAAGAATTGCTTCTAAAATTCTAAGCCTTCTAACGTCCTAAAAAAATAAAATGACATTTCCAAAATGATGCCAACATAAAGTAGACATCTGGGGAATGTTAAGTAATAAATATTTTATGAGGTATCACTTTCTGTTTTAAAGGCAGAGAAATTGAAATTTAGAAAATTGTTGTTTTTTTTGTAAATTTGGAATTTTTTAATAAATAAAGGCGAAATACAGTACAGACCAAAAGTTTGGACACACGTTCTCATTCAAAGAGTTTTCTTTATTTTCATGACTATGAAAATTGTAGATTCACACTGAAGGCATCAAAACTATGAATTAACACATGTGGAATTATATACATAACAAAAAAGTGTGATGCAAATGAAAATATGTAATATTCTAGGTTCTTCAAAGTAGCCACCTTTTGCTGTGATTACTGCTTTGCACACTCGGCATTCTCTTGATGAGCTTCAAGAAGTAGTCACCTGAAATGGTCTTCCAACAGTCTTGAAGGAGTTCCCAGAGATGCTTAGCACTTGTTGGCCCTTTTGCCTTTACTCTGCAGTCTAGCTCACCCCAAATCATCTTGATTGGGTTCAGGTCCGGTGACTGTGGAGGCCAGGTCATCTGGCGCAGCACCCCATCACTCTCCTTCATGGTCAAATAGCCCATACACAGCCTGGAGGTGTGTTTGGGGTCATTGTCCTGTTGAAAAAAAAATGATGGTCCAACTAAACGCAAACCGGATGGAATAGCATGCCGTTGCAAGATGCTGTGGTAGCCATGCTGGTTCAGTATGCCTTCAATTTTGAATAAATCCCCAACAGTCTTACTAGAAAAGCACCCCCACACCATCACACCTCCTCCTCCATGCTTCACGGTGGGAACCAGGACATGTAGAGTCCATCCGTTCACCTTTTCTGAGTCGCACAAAGACACAGTGGATGGAACCAAAGATCTCAAATTTGGACTCATCAGACCAAAGCATAGATTTCCACTGGTCTAATGTCCATTCCTTGTGTTCTTTAGCCCAAACAAGTCTCTTCTGCTTGCTGCCTGTCCTTAGCAATGGTTTCCTAGCAGATATTCTACCATGAAGGCCTGATTCACACAGTCTCCTTTTAACAGTTGTTCTAGAGATGTGTCTGCTGCTAGAACTCTGTGTGGCATTGACCTGATCTCTAATCTGAGCTGCTGTTAACCTGCGATTTCTGAGGCTGGTGACTCGGATGAACATATCCTCCACAGCAGAGGTGACTCTTGGTCTTCCTTTCCTGGGACGGTCCGCATGTGAGCCAGTTTCTTTGTAGCGCTTGATGGTTTTTGTGACTGCACTTGGGGACACTTTCAAAGTTTTCCCAATTTTTCGGACTGACTGACCTTCATTTCTTAAAGTAATGATGGCCACTCGTTTTTATTTACTTAGCTGCTTTTTTCTTGCCATAATACAAATTCTAACAGTCTATTCAGTAGGACTATCAGCTGTGTATCCACCTGACTTCTCCACAACACAACTGATGGTCCCAACCCCATTTATAAGGCAAGAAATCCCACTTATAAAACCTGACAGGGCACACCTGTGAAGTGAAAACCATTTCAGGTGACTACCTCTTGAAGCTCATCAAGAGAATGCCAAGAGTGTGCAAAGCAGTAATCAAAGCAAAAGGTGGCTACTTTGAAGAACCTAGAATATGACATATTTTCAGTTGTTTCACACTTTTTTGTTATGTATATAATTCCACATGTGTTAATTCATAGTTTTGATGCCTTCAGTGTGAATCTACAATTTTCATAGTCATGAAAATAAAGAAAACTCTTTGAATGAGAAGGTGTGTCCAAACTTTTGGTCTGTACTGTATGTTGACTCAAATTTATGACTGCCATGAAGTACAATGTGTCACGAGAAAAGAATCTCAGAATGGCTTGGATAAGTAAAAGTGTTCCAAAGTTATTACCACATAGTGGTAGTGGTACCACAAGTGAGATATGTCAGATTTGCAAAAATAGGCCTGGTCAGGAAGGGGGCAAATGGCCCGGATGTGAAGTGTTTATTATGCAAGTTAGACATGTGGTACAATTATGGCATCTCCAATGCATTGCTCTTGTTGCACCCAATCTCTTCTCCTTTTTGTGGCCAGCCCCTCCCTGGCTGCTTTGATTGAAAGAGCAGGCAGTAGCAAAGCAGCCAGGGAGGGGCTGGCCATACCCAAGAGATGGGGTACCAAAGAGTTAAATGACAAATTCAGCTCTGTAATTGTATGTCACTTTTAATTATCTTTTAAGTTCACATCACAATGCCCCAAATTACGGGAACATGAAGCTGTGCCGTTAAGATGACAGGATGCACCATCTGCTAAGACAATGACGGTTTAATCATTATTTTAAGACATTCATTCTTAGTGTTTCATTGACATTTAAGTGTTTTTTCAAGAATTGCTTAATAAAACAGTTTATTGCATTTTGTTCCATATACAGTGACCACTAAGGTCAGTAGAGATGGCCTTGCGGTTTGCCCGGCAGTCGTTTCACGGTGAACTTTGCTCATTCGCTGTTCACCGAACAGGCGAACATATGGCAATGTCCGCCAGCGCCATATTCTTTGCATTGTGTAGAACTTTAAACTACAACACATCCATCAGGTGGTACAGGACAGCCAATTGACACGTTTCAGCACATGAACATATTACCTACCCTATAAATAAATCCGATCTGGCCGCCATTTTACATTCAGTCTTTTGCCAGTGTAGGGAGAGGTTGCTGTGTGGAGCAGGGACAGACTGTTAAAGACACCAAACGCTAGCTAATAGGGCCACAAAAGTCCTTTTAAGGACTGGTATAGGTGTGCTATCGATAGGTGTGACATACGGAGGGGTGTAATATACTTATAATATACTTTCTAATATAGAAAGTATATTATAGTGCATTTGTATTGTGCAACAGTTGTGTGCGGTTCTGCTGAGATACCGCAGCTATACAGAGGGACAAACGCTATTGGAACAACTAATTGCAACTGGTGTGATATACCAGTTGCCCCCCCAAAAAACTGATTGAGGCAGGGGTGTGATATACTTATAATATACTTTCTTTATAGTGCATTTGTATTGTAATTGCAACTGGTGTGATACACCAGTTTCCCCCCAAAAAATGTATTAAGTGGTTCTATATACTTGTTTCCACAAATACTGCTCTTCTATAGGGACTTTGTAAGAGGATCATTTTGAAAATGACAGGCAGAGGAAGAGGCAGGCCATTCCGCAGGGGTGGTAGGGGTCGGGCAGGTGCACCAGGCCTGAGCCTAAGTGGGAAGTTGCAGAAAGTGCGTGTGATTACGTCAAAGGACACACCAGAGTTGGTTGAGTGGCTCACTCAGCCTTCCACTTTTGCACCCTCCTCATCCTCTGTATCATCACCCTCCTCACTCTCTGCTGTGTGCACCCCCAAAGAGACCACCACCACCAAAGCCCCTCCACTTGAGTCAGAGGAATTATTTTCCCAGACCTTACCGATGCACAGCCATTCTTGGCATCGGATTAGGAAGAGGAGGTAGCAACGGCCGCCACCAAGCAGTCTGACAACAGTACCCAGATCAGCCAAAGGAGGGTAGCCTCACTATTGCTGCCTACTCCGAGATCACTAAAGTCAGTGGTGGTGAACGTGACGATGATGACATGTCGATAGACGTCACGTGGGTGCCCACAAGAGAGGAAGAGTAGGGGAGTTCAGAGAGAGAGACGGAGCAGCAGATAGGGAGGAGAAGCAGGCAGAACTCGCAGTGCACAGGAGGCAAAAAGCAGACTGCAAATGTATCTGGAGCAAACCATCCACCATGCAGAGTCACATCTTGCGCTCCCAGGACGCCATCACATGGCTCTGCAGTGTGGGCTTTTTTTAACTTGTCAGCTGCTGATAATAGTGTTGCCATCTACAGCCTGTGCTGTCAACGCATAAGTCGCAGTAAGCCCAACACTCAACTAGGGACAACCGCCTTAAGAAGGCACCTGGCCTCCCATCACCAAGCACAGTGGGAGCAACGCCGTCAGAACCCACAAAGCCACACTACTGGTGCTCCACATTCTGCCTCTTGAATTTCCTCATGACAGCCCTCAAATATCCGCCACCACCCAGAACAAATATTGGTCCCTGTCTTAGGTAAATACAGCAGCATAAAACTCCTTTTCTGTCCGGTAAATGCTTAATGTTTGGGACCTTGGAGATATTCAACAACTTTGACGACCACGTGTTATTGAATTTCATATAAGTTTTTTTTCAAGAGTGGTGATTTCGTTAGCCATGTTTTTAATCCGATTTTATTTTTTTTGTTCTTTTAAACATATGTATTTGACATCTATTTGTACTGGCCTGCAGTAAAATTGATATCTAATGACCGTCTAATATACCTCCAGCCACAAAATTACTTGTTCTTTTCCTTCAGGTGAATGCCTAATGTTTGGGGCCTGTACTACACTGGCCTGCAGTAAAATTGATATTGAAAGGCTGTCTAATATACCTCCAGCTACATAATCATTTGAACATTTATGTACGTTGAATGCATAATTTTCGGGGCCTGTAATCTAACTGGCAAACATTAAAATTGTTATATGGTGACTGCCTAATTTACCTCCAGCCACATTATTAATTGTTCTTTTCTGTCTGGTGAATGCCTAATGTTTGGGGCCTGTACTAAACTGGCCTGCAGAAAAATTGATATTGAATGACCTTCTAATATACCTCCAGCCATATAATTACTTGTTCTTTTCTGTCCGGTGAATGCCTAATGTTTGGGACCTCGGAGGAATTGAATACCTGTTGACGATGAACACGTGTTATCGAATTTCAACTATTATCATTTTTATTTTATTTTTCAAGAGGGGAGATTTTGTTAGCCATGTTTTAAATCCAATTTTATATTTTTCGTTCTTTTAACCCCTTACGGACACATGACGTACCGGTACGGCATGTTTCCCGAGTCCTTAAGGACACATGACGTACCGATACGTTATGTGTTCTTCCGAACACCGCCGCCCGGCGGGCGGTGATCGGAACAAGGTGCCTGCTCAAATCATTGAGCAGGCACCTCGGCTAAATGCGCGGAGGGGGGGTGTCCCGTGACTTCCCCCCGTGGCGGCAATCGCGGCAAACCGCAGGTCAATTCAGACCTGCGGTTTGTGGCTTTCTATAGTGTGGCGGCGGTGCCATCGGGTCCCCATGGGGCTGTGGGGGGGACACAATGGCATGGATGCCTTCCTGAGGCATCTGCGCTGCCGTCCCGTGAAGAGCCTGTGAGATCCAGCCCCCTGGATCTCACAGGCCCCGGAAGCTGTATGAGTAATACACAGCACAGAAGTATTGGAATGCATTGTAAAGGAATATACCCCCAAAAGTTCAAGTCTCAAAATAAAGTTTTCCCCCAAAAAAATTAAAAGTTTCAAGTAAAAAAAACAAAAACATCATTTTCCCCAAATAAAGTAAAAAAATAAAAATTGGTAAAAAACTGGTGGGAAAAAAAAATACATATTAGGTATCGCCGCGTCCGTATCGACCGGCTCTATAAACATATCACATGACCTAACCCGTCATCTGAACACCGTAAAAAATAAAAACTGTGCTAAATAAACAATTTTTTGTCACCTTACATCACAAAAAGTACAACAGCAAGCGATCAAAAAGGCGTTTGCCCACCAAAATAGTAACCGTCACCTCATCCCGCAAAAAATGAGCCCCTACCTGAGACAATCGCCCAAAAACTGAAAAAACTATGGCTCTCAGAATATGTAGACACTAAAACATGATTTTTTGGGGTTTCAAAAATTATATTATTGTGTAAAACTTACATAAATAAATTAAAAGTATACATATTAGGTATCGACGCGTCCGTATCGACCGGCTCCATAAAAATATCACATGACCTAACCCCTCAGATGAACACCGTAAAAAATAAAAAATAAAAACTGTGCTAAATAAACAATTTTTTGTCACCTTACATCACAAAAAGTGTAATATCAAGCGATCAAAAAGTCATATGCACCCCAAAATAGTGCCAATCAAACCGACATCTCATCCCATAAAAAATTAGACCCTATCTAAGATAATCGACCAAAAACTGAAAAAACTATGGCTCTCAGAATATGGAGACACTAAAACAATATTTTATTTTTAAAAATTATATTATTGTGTAAAACTTATATAAATAAGATAAAAGTATACATATTAGGTATCGACGCGTCCGAATCGACCGGCTCTATAAAAATATCACATGTCCTAACCCCTCAGAAGAACACCGTAAAAAAAGTGTAATAGAAAGCGATCAAAAAGTCACACGCACCCCAAAATAGTGCCAATAAAACCGTCATCTCATCCCGCAAAAATCATACCCTACCCAAGGTAATCGGCAAAACACTGAAAAAATTATGACTCTCAGACTATGGAAACACTAAAACATGATTTTTTTTGCTTCAAAAATGAAATCATTGTGTAAAACTTACATAATCAAAAAATAAGTATACATATTAGGTATCGCCGTGTTCGTAACGACCGGCTCTATAAAAATATCACATGACCTAACCCCTCAGAGGAACACCTTAAAAAAAAATTAAATAAAAACTGTGCTAAATAAACAATTTTTGGTCACCTTACATCACAAAAAGTGTAATAGCAAGCGATCAAAAAGTGACCTGAACTGGTCCCTAAAAATTGGGTTTTTGAAAATTTCAGAAAAATTTCAAGATTTGCTTCTAAACTTCTAAGCCTTGTAACATCCCCATAAAATATCCTTCCCAAAATGATCCAAACATAAAGTAGACATATGGGGAATGTAAAGTAATAACTATTTTTGGAGGTATTACTATGTATTATAGAAGTAGAGAAATTGAAACTTAGAAATTTTAATTTTTTTCCCAATTTTTGGTAAATTTGGTATTTTTTTTATAAATAAAAATTACTTTTTTTTACTTCATTTTACCAGTGTCATGAAGTACAATATGTGACAAAAAAAACTATCTCAGAATGGCCTGGACAAGTCAAAGTGTTTTAAAGTTATCAGCACTTAAAGTGACACTGGTCAGATTAGCAAAAAAATGTGAAGGGCTGAGTCCTTAAGGGGTTAAACATGTATTTGACATCTATTTGTACTGGCCTGCAGTAAAATTGATATCCAATGACCGTCTAATATACCTACAGCCATATAATCACTTGATGTTTTATGTCACGTGAATGCCAAATTTTTGGGGCCTGTACTCCCGTGGCCTAAAATAAAAAAACTCTAGGCTCCAGCAGGCCACATTTTTGACAGTTTCCCTTTAAGATGTATAAAAATGGCCCCTGATTAAAATACATATTTTTTGTGGGAATTTTTGCCATTGATCCCCCTCTGGTATGTCAATGTCCATGTTGTGGATCGATTTGTGCACTTCCTTCAAGTATTTGGTGTCTGCTATAATGACCTGAAGGTTTTTCAGGTTCATCTGCTATTAAAGTGAATGGAGCCCGCCGCAAACTTGCGGTTCACGAACATTTGATCTCGTTCGCGCATTCGCGAATCGTTCCGGACTATGTTCGTCCATCACTAGAGGTCAGTATCTACAGGGAGTGCAGAATTATTAGGCAAATGAGTATTTTGACCACATCATCCTCTTTATGCATGTTGTCTTACTCCAAGCTGTATAGGCTCGAAAGCCTACTACCAATTAAGCATAATAGGTGATGTGCATCTCTGTAATGAGAAGGGGTGTGGTCTAATGACATCAACACCCTATATCAGGTGTGTATAATTATTAGGCAACTTACTTTCCTTTGGCAAAATGGGTCAAAAGAAGGACTTGACAGGCTCAGAAAAGTCAAAAATACTGAGATATCTTGCAGAGGGATGCAGCACTCTTAAAATTGCAAAGCTTCTGAAGCGTGATCATCGAACAATCAAGTGTTTCATTCAAAATAGTCAACAGGGTTGCAAGAAGCGTGTGGAAAAACCAAGGCGCAAAATAACTGCCCATGAACTGAGAAAAGTCAAGCGTGCAGCTGCCAAGATGCCACTTGCCACGCATTTTTTAAACAAATGCTCCTTTGACCTTATTGCCTTAACTTTGTCATACCTCCAAGAAGCAATCACCAAAACTAAAGGTGAAATCAAGACCATAGAGGAACAACTAACCGCGGTACTACCGGCAGATGAATTCCAGCAGCTACACACTAAGATTGAATCTTCTCTACAGAACCACAAGAAGGAAGTCGAGTCCATGAAACGTAACAAGTTTCTACGCGATACCGAGGATTACAGACTCAACAGGGTATATAAATGGCCCGACCCCACCAATTCCACTAACAGCCGCTACAGACACCGCTCCCAATCAAGGGACTCGTCACACTCAGGCTCAGAAGGTGACCCCTACTCTCAACAGGACAACTATACTCAACATTCCTTCAGAGGCCGACGCAGAAACCAGGGAAGAATGGCAACAACAACACAGAGACCACCCAATATGACGACTAGATCTCAGGTACCGTCTTTAGTCGTAAACATCTCATCACACTCACTAGGACCTGCTGAGATATCCCTTCTTGAGATGGGACTATCGTTCTGTCCGTCTAACCAAGTGGACACTTTCCAATTGGATCTAGACCTACACAGACTTTACAGAAACATTCGCCTAAAGGCACATTTTTCTGAACTACAGGAATGCAATAAAACCATCTCTTGTAATCATAGCCCACAAGTTTCCATTGGTGACTTGGGACTAAGAAACAAGAGTCACTTCATGCCACCTAAGACAAAACCGGCCATAGAGACCTTTATAGCCCTGGTCCAAAAAGACATGACCCAATTTAGGAAAGATCTCCACATGGGCAAATATAAATACCAAAATAACCTCAACAACGTTCAAAAACAGGCCCTCCTCTCCTTAACAAAAAGAAAAAACCTTATCATAAAACCAGCAGATAAAGGGGGTGCACTGGTACTAATGGATAAAGCCCAATATACAACAGAGATTCACCGCCAATTACAAGATACAACCATTTACCGTAAACTTCCCTCAGACCCCACCCCACAGATTAGGGAGAAAATACACAAGATTTTACAGCAATACCAGATGCTAAACATCATTGACAACACTACGGCCACCTTCCTATCCAATAGCCATCCAGTCATCCCTGTTCTATATACACTACCCAAAATCCATAAAGACCTACATAAACCACCCGGGAGACCAATCGTGGCCTCAACTAATTCGATATTGTCACCACTTTCCATTCTACTAGAAAAATCACTCACCCCCTTGATCAAACAGACTAAATCATTTATACTCGACACATCAGACTTCTTAAAGATTATCCACAATCTCCCACCATTACCACAAGAAACATTACTGGTCACTTGGGACGTCTCGAGCCTATATACTTCAATCCAGCACAACAAAGGATTACAGGCCGTCTCTAAATGCCTTACAGTCAACTTCAACAATCCTGACACTATATCATTCTATATGGATATACTGGAACTTGTTCTCACCAATAATTTTTTTCTTTTTGAAGACACTTTTTATCTACAATGCCAAGGGACCGCGATGGGGTCCAATGTAGCCCCTCCATATGCAAATTGTTACATGGCCGAGTTCGAGGAATCCTTCATTTATCCAGACAGTCGTTTTTGTGAACATGTTCTCGTTTGGAAACGTTATATCGATGACATTTTTTTGCATATGGAGGGGTTCGTTGGAGTCCCTGAACGACTTCCACTCATACCTCAACAGTATATATCAAGAATTACAGTTCACCATTCATTCTGATCCGACATCCATCAGTTTCCTAGACACAACAGTCATTAAAACTCCATCAGACACACTCTCCACAGACCTATACCGAAAACCAACAGACCGCAACAACCTACTACACTTTAAGAGTTTCCATGCATTAAATACCAAGAAATCCCTCCCCACCTCCCAGTACACAAGAATCAAGCGTATTGTTACATCTAGCAATCAACTACAAACACGCCTGACGGAGATGAAAGATAGATTCATAGAGAGAGGATATCCAGAACAAATCCTTAGAGATGAGACAACTACCGTCATCAGGAAACCAAAAACCAAACTCAGTCGCATACCATTTGTTCATACCTATCATCCTACCAATAAAAAGATGCTAAACAGTATCAGAAATCATTGGTCCATCCTGCACAAAGCTTTCCCCACAGTAGAAGAATTTAGGAATCCCATTCTAGTTTGCACACGGAGACCCAAAAACCTAAGAGATTTTCTAGTCAAGGCGGACATTGGCCCCACACAAACCATTCCTAGACAGAGGTTCCTCACAACACAAAAAACAGGGACCTTCCCATGCATTCACTGCCAACAATGCAGCAATGTACAAAAAGGTACTCATTTTCATCACCCCCAATCAGGAAAAAGCTTTCCCGTGAAAGGCTTTTTCACATGCGACTCGGCCTTTGTAGTATACTTACTCAAATGCCCGTGCGGCAAAATTTACATAGGAGAAACGACCCAAAAAATACGTGATCGCATATGCCAACACAAGTCTTCGGTTAGACGCAAAAATCTACTACTCCCAATACCGTCCCATTTTGAAACAGCCGGGCACCATCTATCACAACTTAAATACCAGGTCATAGAACAGGTTTTACCCCATAGGAGAGGATATGATCGCATAACGCAACTAAAAAAACGGGAAGCATTTTGGATCCACAAAATGGACTGCTTGGAACCCAAGGGACTCAACAGAGACTACGAAATACAATGTTTTACATGAAATCCTGACCTGTCCCATGGTTATGATATAACAAGAGTTATTATGCATTTCTAACCATTTTTCTTCTCCTTTCTCATAGGCTACATAATCAATGTCGGACTGCGACATATGACCAGATATCCTTTACTTTGATATCCTTTTCTCTGGTATAGAATTACAAGCCTCACTCTTATGTGTTAATAGATCCAGGGATTGTTTCTACTATATACACCTCCACCCATACTAGATATATTCCATTTTCCAAGATAGACCAAAACGCTAGGTGTACACATACTATCAAATAACAGCTATCTAGCTTAGCCTCTGGTGGATCGGGACACTAGTGGTGTGCACGCACCGCTGTTGTCCTGATGGATCAGGTTACTAGTAGTGGAATACAGCACTTCCGGATTCCCCTGGAACGCAGGGCTTTTCCGGTTACATGTGACGCCACATCCGTTCCACCATGTGACCAGTGGAACGCATGGTGGACCGCACGCTCTCGGCGCATGGTGACACGCCCCCCCACGCTATTTAGAGACGCGCTCAACTTCTAATGGAGCGCATCCCCAGAGAGACGTGTGGACACACGCCATCACCTACTCTGCGCAGGATCTATTGACACAGCCTCCCACAGCGGTATTGGGTAAGCCTCCCCATATGTAGACTACTAATAGGATCACTTATAAGTCCATTTGACCCAACCCCCCAGGTTAATATATTATCCAGAGTTTAGACCCATCACCTCTAGATCTTGGTCCACTTGGTTGCTTCTCCTTAACATAGAGACTACCATATACACTGCTCCTACTGGCAATGATAATTTAAGTATAATGCTATGTTTCTTTTCTATGTCCTTCTTTAACTTCTGCCTTCTATTTTGTTTTGATTTTGCTTTTGTTCTGTGGAACACCGATACTATATGGCAATGAATACGTACATATAATGCGAATAGCGTATGAATAATTGTCTTATTAATAACATATATAAATATGTAACCATATGTTGGTATTCACTAAATTGTAATTGTCACTTTTCTATTGATATTGTCACAGTTTGATAAAGGCCATCTAGGCCGAAACGTCACTTTGAAGCCGCATGTCAAAATAAACAGAATACCATTTGATTCAAAATACAACTGGAGTTTTTCTATTATTATCATACGGGGTGGGAACCCGACTCCAATTGATTACTTCCAGTGTGCCAGGAGGTTATATCTCTACTTGCCACCAGTTTGGCCATATTTCAGAGCTGCAATATCACTGGAGTGCCCAAAAGCACAAGGTGTGCAATACTCAGAGACATGGCCAAGGTAAGAAAGGCTGAAAGACGACCACCACTGAACAAGACACACAAGCTGAAACGTCAAGACTGGGCCAAGAAATATCTCAAGACTGATTTTTCTAAGGTTTTATGGACTGATGAAATGAGAGTGAGTCTTGATGGGCCAGATGGATGGGCCCGTGGCTGGATTGGTAAAGGGCAGAGAGCTCCAGTCCGACTCAGACGCCAGCAAGGTGGAGGTGAAGTACTGGTTTGGGCTGGTATCATCAAAGATGAGCTTGTGGGGCCTTTTCGGGTTGAGGATGGAGTCAAGCTCAACTCCCAGTCCTACTGCCAGTTTCTGGAAGACACCTTCTTCAAGCAGTGGTACAGGAAGAAGTCTGCATCCTTCAAGAAAAACATGATTTTCATGCAGGACAATGCTCCATCACACGTGTCCAAGTACTCCACAGCGTGGCTGGCAAGAAAGGGTATAAAAGAAGAAAATCTAATGACATGGCCTCCTTGTTCACCTGATCTGAACCCCATTGAGAACCTGTGGTCCATCATCAAATGTGAGATTTACAAGGAGGGAAAACAGTACACCTCTCTGAACAGTGTCTGGGAGGCTGTGGTTGCTGCTGCACGCAATGTTGACGGTGAACAGAACAAAACACTGACAGAATCCATGGATGGCAGGCTTTTGAGTGTCCTTGCAAAGAAAGGTGGCTATATTGGTCACTGATTTGTTTTTGTTTTGTTTTTGAATGTCAGAAATGTATATTTGTGAATGTTGAGATGTTATATTGGTTTCACTGGTAAAAATAAATAATTGAAATGGGTATATATTTGTTTTTTGTTAAGTTGCCTAATAATTATGCACAGTAATAGTCACCTGCACACACAGATATCCCCCTAAAATAGCTAAAACTAAAAACTACTTCCAAAAATATTCAGCTTTGATATTAATTAGTTTTTTGGGTTCATTGAGAACATGGTTGTTGTTCAATAATAAAATTAATCCTCAAAAATACAACTTGCCTAATAATTCTGCACTCCCTGTATGTGTCAGATCTGCAAACAGAACCTTCATCAGATAGTGTTCTGATCATACAGCTTCAAGTCACAGAATCCAATGGGAATAGTAAAAAAATGGACAACGCATTAAATGCTACATGAAAAGGATGGGAGGGTTGTTTCCCAGCTATCTTTAGTTGCATTTATACCGTGCCATAATTGGTGCTTTTGGAAACTAACCTTTAACTACTCTTTACTGTCAAAGGTAGGGGGGCATGAGTGAGATTCAAATTTTTAACAAGTTTCCTACTCAACGGTGGACATGCGGCATCACGACACATGTCTACATATACATACACCATATATATGCAACACACATACATACACTATATACATGGTACACATACATAAATACACCATATATACACTGTACAAACATACCACCCAACTAAGGAGCTAAACTATCAGTGGCGTGCAAAGCAATGGAAGCAAACATCTCCAGCTGCCCTGACACCACCAGAGCACCGGATCGGGACTCAGCCAGTAACAAGGTTCTCTGATCCAGTTGTAATTTTAACAACCGGATCTGGAGAACTGGAGGGAAATGGCTGAATCCCGTGCCTGGAGGGGGGTAACATTTTTGGGTAGTGAAGAGTTGCACCACAACCAGGAAGAACTGGTCCTAAACATTGCATGCTACGGGTAGCTGGCATTGACTGCATTAATAAAATATGATGAATGGAGAGCTGGCTGTTGTCCTGTGAGCCCACTTTTAGTCTGCTGCTGGATACAACCACTTTGAATGGTAGAATGGGAATCATTGGACTCATGAGACCCAGGGGGTTAATGCTATACTGTAATGTGGTTCACAGTTAAAAGAGTTATTCCCATACTGTAATCTGGTTCACTGCTAAAAGAGTTAATTTTTGTTAACTATGCACTTTCAATAGCATAACTGGTTAATATGACTATATTCTGCACTTGTATTCCAAAAGGCTGTATACGGGAAGAAAGTAGTTAACATGCAACCCTTAGAGACAGTTTCCGGGTGGTGGGCTGACCCCACCCTGCTGCTTAGAGAGTTGCTAGCAAGTAAGCCAAGAGAGAAGATGTGTGTAGTAGTTCTTGCCCACCACACTTTGAAGTAAGAAATAAATTGCACTCCTTTGGTCAGTTGGGAAGATTGCTTGTATATATAGAAAAAGTCTCAGGCAGGACCATCCTAGTAACCACCAACTACACACAGCCTTCAAGAAAAGCCTACCTTGTGATATATTTAACCCCTTAAGGACATAGGACGTACCAGTACGCCCTATTTCCCGAGTCCTTAAGGACCAAGGACGTACCGGTACGTCCTAACTTTAAATCGGGATTCCGGCGCCCCAGGGGTTAATCTGAACAGGATGCCGGCTGAAATCATTCAGCTGGCATCCTGTCACAATGCCAGGGGGGTCATGTGACCCCCCTCCGTGTCGGCGATCGCAGCAAACTGCAGGTCAATTCAGACCTGCGGTTTGCTGCGCTTTTTGCAGTTTCTGATCCCCGTGGTCCCTGACCGCGGGGATCAGAAACTTCAGAGTGCCTAAAATCAAGATTTTGCACCCCCCCTGCACCCCTGCACGATTTTATGGTGGTGGGTGGTGCAGGGGGGGAGTCGCAGGCGGTGGGGGCGTTGCGGGAGGCGGGCGTTGCGGCAGGCGGGATCGCGATCCCCCGCCCGCCTCCCCTTGAATAATCGTTGGCGTCTAGTGGGTTATACCAGGGTGCCAGCACATTGCTGGCACCCTGGTCTAAACGGCTGACATCGTTGATGCGATGTCAGCCGTTTAACCCTATAAACAGCGCAGGGAGCTCCCTCCCTCTCCGATCGGGGGGCTGCTGTGCCTTTGATGGAGAGGGAGAGAGCCCCCAGGCAGCCCCCAGAAGCCCCGTCCTCACCCTTCCCCGTCTGCGAAGTTGTGGCAGACGGGGAAGGTTCCCATGGCAACAGGACGCCTTCTCAGGCGTCCTGCTGTCCATGGTGCTGAACAGATCTATGCTAAAAGCATAGATCTGTTCAGTGTAAGTAAAATACAGTACAGAACCGTATAGGGTTCTGTACTGTATTTTACAGACATCAGACCCACTGGATCTTCAAGAACCAAGTGGGTCTGGGTCAAAAAAATGTAAAAAAAAGTGAAAAAAGTTAAGATAAAAAAAAACATTTATCACTGAATAAAAATTAAAAAAATAAAATACACTACAAATATTAGGTATCGCCGCGTCGGTAACGACCTGATCTTAAAACGGTCATGTTACTTTCCCCGTACGGTGAACGCCATAAAAATAAAAAAATAAAAACTATGAGAAAATTGAAATTTTGCCCACCTTACTTCCCAAAAAAGATAATAAAAGTGATAAAAAAAGTCGCATGTACGCCAAAATAGTACCAATCAAACCGTCATCTCATCCCGCAAAAAATGAGACCCTACTCAAGATAATCGCCCAAAAACTGAAAAAACTATGGCTCTTAGACTATGGAAACACTAACCCCCTCAGGTGACCACCGTAGAATATTTTTTTTTAAAAACGGTGTAAAAAAAGCAATCTTTTGCCATCTTACGTCGCAAAAAGTGTAATAGCAAGCAATCAAAAAGTCATATGCACCCCAAAATAGTGCCAATCAAACCGTCATCTCATCCCGCAAAAAGTTAGACCCTACTCAAGATAATCTCCCAAAAATTGAAAAAAACTATGGCTCTTAGACTATGGAGACACTAAACAATTTTTTGGTTTTAAAAATGAAGTTATTGTAGAAAACTTACATAAATAAAAAAAAATTGTATACATATTAGGTATCGCCGCGTCCGTGACAACCTGTTCTATAAAATTACCACATGATCTAACCTGTCAGATGAATGTTGTAAATAACAAAAAAAAAGTGCCCAAAAAGCTATTTCTTGTTACCTTGCCGCACAAAAAGTCTAATATAAAGCAACCAAAAATCATATGTACCCTAAACTAGTACCAACAATACTGCCACCCTATTCCGTACTTTCTAAAATGGGGTCACTTTTTTGGAGCTTCTACTCTAGGGGTGCATCAAGGGGGCTTCAAATGGGACATGGTGTCAAAAAAACAATCCAGCAAAATCTGCCTTCCAAAAACCGTATGGCATTCCTTTCCTTCTGCGCCCTGCCATGTGCCCGTACAGCAGTTTACGACCGCATATGGGGTGTTTCTGTAAACTAAAGAATCAGGGCCATAAATAATGAGTTTTGTTTGGCTGTTAACCCTTGCTTTGTAACTGGAAAAAAAATATTAAAAACGAAAATCTGCCAAAAAAGTGAAATTTTGAAATTGTATCTCTATTTTCCATTAAATCTTGTGCAACACCTAAAGGGTTAACAAAGTTTGTAAAATCTGTTTTGAATACCTTGAGGGGTGTAGTTTCTTAGATGGGGTCACTTTTATGGAGTTTCTACTCTAGGGGTGCATCAGGGGGGCTTCAAATGGGACATGGTGTCAAAAAAACTGTCCAGCAAAATCTGGCTTCTAAAAACCATACGACGTACCTTTCACTCTACGCCCCGCTGTGTGGCCGTACAGTAGTTTACGGCCACATATGGGGTGTTTCTGTAAACAGCAGAGTCAGGGCAATAAATATACAGTCTTGTTTGGCTGTTAACCCTTGCTTTGTTAGTGGGAAAAAATGGGTTAAAATGGAAAATTAGGCAAAAAAATGAAATTCTCAAATTTCATCCCAATTTGCCAATAACTCTTGTGCAACACCTAAAGGGTTAACAAAGTTTGTAAAATCAGTTTTGAATACTTTGAGGGGTGTAGTTTCTTAGATGGGGTCACTTTTATGGAGTTTCTACTCTAGGGGTGCATCAGGGGGCTTCAAATGGGACATGGTGTCAAAAAAACTGTCCAGCAAAATCTGGCTTCCAAAAACCATACACTCTACGCCCTGCTGTGTGGACGTACAGTAGTTTACAGCCACATATGGGGTGTTTCTGTAAACAGCAGAGTCAGGGCAATAAATATACAGTCTTGTTTGGCTGTTAACCCTTGCTTTGTTAGTGGAAAAAATGGGTTAAAATAGAAAATTAGGCAAAAAAATTAAATTATCAAATTTCATCCCCATTTGCCAATAACTCTTGTGCAACACCTAAAGGGTTAACAAAGTTTGTAAAATCAGTTTTGAATACCTTGAGGGGTGTAGTTTATAGAATGGGTGTCATTTTTGGGCAGTTTCTATTATGTAAGCCTCGCAAAGTGACTTCAGAGCTGTAGTGGTCCCTAAAAATTTGGTTTTTGTAAATTTCTGAAAAATTTCAAGATTTGCTTCTAAACTTCTAAGCCTTGTAACATCCCCAAAAAATAAAATATCATTCCCAAAATAATTCAAACATGAAGTAGACATATGGTAAATGTTAAGTCATCACAATTTTTGGGGGTATTACTATGTATTACAGAAGTAGAGAAAATGCAACTTTGAAATTTGCTAATTTTTCGAAATTTTTGGTAAATTAGGTATTTTATTATGCAAAACAATTACATTTTTTGACTTTATTTTACCAGTGTCATGAAGTACAATATGTGACGAAAAAACAATCTCAGAATGGCCTGGATAAGTCAAAGTGTTTTAAAGTTATCAGCACTTAAAGTGACACTGGTCAGATTTGCAAAAAATGGCCTGGTCCTTAAGGTGAAAATGAGCCTGGTCCTTAAGGGGTTAAAGACTGCGCCCATTACTTAGAATTGTGCTGTGCCACTCATCATCCACTCAGGAAAATAGAGACAATGGGGCATATTTATTAAGACCGTCATTTTAGATGTCGGTCTTAATAAAGGCCCATAGCTGGCGGTGGATCAGCCAAAGTTATAAAGAGGTGCAGGCTTCGCATCCAGCACTAGTTCTAAATGTAAGACAGCTTCCAAGCGTAGAAAATGGTGAATGAAACGGGCCTACTGGCCCACACCCTTTCCCCACCCACAATTTTACAACTGGTGTGAGCGGGGCGAAGTCGCAGATAGCGGTGCAACTAACCGCTGCGCTGCCTCTGTGCCTGAAATACAGCTTAGTAAATAGCCCCTATATTTTGACCAAGCTGGCCTGCTCATTTGTTTGCATGTCCGATCAGTTCTCCTGCTTTACCATCACCAGGCAGGAGCCCCCAAAACAGGGTGCTACCTTCCCATCAATGCATGACCCAAGGTGCTCTGAAGTATTTGCCACCATGAGAACTACAACCACTCCTGCTCTCTGTCCTGCTCCCCATACAGGCCTGTTTCAACAATACTCTCCAGAGATAACCATATGTATGTTTTAGACCTAAAAAGAATCTGTCACCCATTGTATGCTGCCCTATCTGAAGACAACATAAACTGGAGACAGAGACTCTGAGCAAAACACTGGGTCATTTGCTTGAATTTGATCAGTCATTTTGCTAATATCTGTACTGAGCAGCTAAAGCACTAGAGTCCACTCAATACATTGCATGAGTTTGGGAGTCTTCATATTCATGGGCCTCTGGCTCCCGCCTACCCCGATACTGACTACTATAATATAAGAGCTATCAGTGGTAGTGGGGTGGTGACAGCCAGAATGTGCAGTAATCTAGGGCATTAAATTGTATCATTTTATTTTTATCTACTGCAAATAGGCCCATCTACCAGGGGTGTAGCTATTGGGGGTGCTGAGGTAGCAGTTACAACGCCCAGGAGCCTGAGGAGGCCCAAAGACCCTTGTGCTACATAAGAAGACACTGGAATTATAGAAAGTGCATGCTGGTCAATTTACACCTCTGCCTGGAGGAAAGTGGTTAAGAATTTGGCATGGGGGGGTGCCGTTTAAATTTTTGCCTCAGGCAGCATGAAGGCTATGTGCTTCCCTTCCCCTGGCTGCAAAGCACTGAAGGTAGGGGGGCCCAAGGTGAACTTTTGCACCAGGGCCCAAGAGCCTTTAGCTACGCCCCTGTTGTCTACTGATGTAATAGATTATTATAGTGGTCAGAGCTCCATTGTTCTGATATAGAGCCTACCATCTGCCTACCTTCACCTAGAGTCAAATGATGACTTTGTTTTTTCCCCGCTGTCAAAACTAGGGAGAGCTCATTATGAAATTTAGATAACACCCGTTGAATTCAATGCTGTCTGTGTAAATCAGCATCATGCAGCCTATCCTCGGGAGGCAGAAATACCGTAAGTGTGTCATTTAATTCCGCGTTACTGGGTGGCAGAGGGCACAGCAGGCCCCTATTTGGTGCCCCCTGAGAACAGTACAACTTGTATCTCCTTGTGTGCAGCCCTGATTATTGACTGTATGTCATGCTGTTACAAAATATTTTAGGTAGACATAACTGTAAAACATTGTTAAACGGAGCCCTCAGATATCATTATCTAGCAGAAAGGATAAGAACATAAAATCTGGTATTGGTTTTAGATAATAATAATTATGCCATGCATAATATTTATAAAATTATTATAAAGCACACAGCCATAATTAATAACAAAATAAATTTTTAGCCAGAAAGACATTGGTATTTAAAGATGACCTCTGGTAGAAAATGTATGCAATCTGTAATGTTTGCTGTAAATACTGTAGTAACATCAAGATTTATGATCACCCAAAAAAAGTCCCCATGGTTTTATTGCTGGAAACTAGCACAATTAACAATGATGTGCGATACAGTACACAAATCCATACATGACACGCCGACAGGTATAAGGGGCCGCAGCTGCCTGTGTTCAGTGGGTCTGTATTGTTTATGGCCGCGCAGTACCTTCAATACCGCAGGCCATTAACAATGCAGACCCACTGAACAGTGCAGTCTCATTAGTTTAATTAGAGACAACTGTGCCCATACAACCACACCGTGGTCACTTTGCAACAGCAAAATGACTGTGCTGTTTGGTCATACCCTTAGAATAGGAAGAGTGATCAAACCATAGATACCTTTTTTCTTTTTAAAAGCCCGAGGAGAGTGCTTTCTATACCCATGCAACAAAATCGTGCAGCATGCCACCAAAAAAACGTGCACAAGGTTACGGTCTACCACAGGCCCTCTCCATAAGAGAAGGGCTCCCCATAAACCTTTCCCAGTCCCTCCGGGCCAGAAGGCACCTGCAAGGGACCAAGACAAAAGGCAAACCCCAGCCAAAGTTGTGGGGTACACACTGGCAACTCTCAGTGGAAGCCGAGAGTACGCCAATCTGTGCTCCGGCCTCCACCTAGGCTGCCACCCTAGGTGTTGTCACAGAGCTCAACAATACTAGATCTGTGCTCTCCCCGGAGAAGAATCCAAGGGGTTTTGCAGGGGGCGTGAGGAACCAGATGGCCACACCCCTCCCCAGACCTCAAGGGGCATAATCCATAAGGGTGCCGCAACCCCTAGGAATCCTTGTGACCGGAACAAGATGGCCACCCCCCCATCCCCCCAGACCTCAAGGGGTGTAACCCATAAGGGCGCCGCAAACCCTAGAAATCCTTGTGACAAACAACCATGGAAAGTGAACACACAGTGAACAGAAAAAATAAAGTAAATGTGTGCTAAAACTCAGCCTAGACATTCGGACATAAAAATGACTCCTCCTTACGCCAGGCCTAATGGCCAGGCAAAGAATAGAGGTGAGTGCACACAAAATGTGAGAAAGGGAAGTACGTGCAAATGTGCCCTCACTGAGTGGGCTCCCACCCCCATTAAGTTCAGGCACCCCAGGGTCACCACTCCTGGGGCACTTCTGCACCTCAGGCTTTCAAACACCTCAGGCCCTGGCTTAAATCATTCATGGTCATTGGTCACCTAGCATAGGGCACTAATGGCCCAGGCCATATACCCTAGGGATACCGTTTAGTTCTTTGCCTCACATTCTGGTGGCCTGATACTGCCTCCAGAAATGATAAGAACAGATACTACGCTTCATCTCAGCCAAAAGGCGGAGACCTTTTTCATGGTTCTTGATCTCCATCACTACAGAGCAGGATTCTGGTTGGCTGGATGACTTGCCTTAGACGTAGCTTAGGAGTTACTGGTTCTCATTGAACAGAAACAGGCGGAGATTTGTCAAACTTGTGTAAAGTAGAACTGGCTTAATTCCCCACAGCAACCAATCAGATTCCTCCTTTCATTTTCCAAAGGAGCTGTCCGAAATGAAAGGTAGAATCTGATTGGTTGCTTTGGGAAAATAAACCATTTCAACTTTACACCATTTTGATAAATCTCCCACACAGTGAGTATACATGGACCTCTTCTCAGGCAATGCTCCATGGGAATAAGTGTGCAAATTAGTCGGTGTCAAACTGTAGCTGATATCTGTGGCACTCTGAAAAGCCCTGGGTCGCATGAGCTACTATGAGGGCACCAATTTGGTTTTTATCTAGTAATAATATATAGAAAAGGAGAAATCACATTTGTACACATTCTGATCTTCATTTATAGCGCTATTCCCATTAACATTCACATTTATCCATCATCCCTTTCTTTTTTTAATGCAATAAAATAAATTGAGTGGACGAGAAAAAAAAAATCACAATCCAAACAAGTGGGATCTTCTCTTTGATTGCTCCGCAGCTCTATTTGCACGAGGTCATGTTTTCATAATCCTGTCCATACAAATGAGAGTACTTAAAACCACAAAGCTTCAACAAACAATTTATAGATATAGAAAAACAGACAAATCAATATACAGGGAGTGCAGAATTATTAGGCAAGTTGTATTTTTGAGGATTAATTTTATTATTGAACAACAACCATGTTCTCAATGAACCCAAAAAACTCATTAATATCAAAGCTGAATATTTTTGGAAGTAGTTTTTAGTTTGTTTTTAGTTTTAGCTATTTAAGGGGGATATCTGTGTGTGCAGGTGACTATTACTGTGCATAATTTTTAGGCAACTTAACAAAAAACAAATATATACCCATTTCAATTATAAATTTTTACCAGTGAAACCAATATAACATCTCAACATTCACAAATATACATTTCTGACATTCAAAAACAAAACAAATCAGTGACCAATATCGCCACCTTTCTTTGCAAGGACACTCAAAAGCCTGCCATCCATGGATTCTGTCAGTGTTTTGATCTGTTCACCATCAACATTGCGTGCAGCAGCAACCACAGCCTCCCAGACACTGTTCAGAGAGGTGTACTGTTTTCCCTCCTTGTAAATCTCACATTTGATGATGGACCACAGGTTCTCAATGGGGTTCAGATCAGGTGAACAAGGAGGCCATGTCATTAGATTTTCTTCTTTTATACCCTTTCTTGCCAGCCACGCTGTGGAGTACTTGGACACGTGTGATGGAGCATTGTCCTGCATGAAAATCATGTTTTTCTTGAAGGATGCAGACTTCTTCCTGTACCACTGCTTGAAGAAGGTGTCTTCCAGAAACTGGCAGTAGGACTGGGAGTTGAGCTTGACTCCATCCTCAACCCGAAAAGGCCCCACAAGCTCATCTTTTATGATACCAGCCCAAACCAGTACTCCACCTCCACCTTGCTGGCGTCTGAGTCGGACTGGAGCTCTCTGCCCTTTACCAATCCAGCCACGGGCCCATCCATCTGGCCCATCAAGACTCACTCTCATTTCATCAGTCCATAAAACCTTAGAAAAATCAGTCTTGAGATATTTCTTGGCCCAGTCTTGACGTTTCAGCTTGTGTGTCTTGTTCAGTGGTGGTCGTCTTTCAGCCTTTCTTACCTTGGCCATGTCTCTGAGTATTGCACACCTTGTGCTTTTGGGCACTCCAGTGATGTTGCAGCTCTGAAATATGGCCAAACTGGTGGCAAGTGGCATCTTGGCAGCTGCACGCTTGACTTTTCTGAGTTCATGGGCAGTTATTTTGCGCCTTGGTTTTTCCACACGCTTCTTGCGACCCTGTTGACTATTTTGAATGAAACGCTTGATTGTTCGATGATCACGCTTCAGAAGCTTTGCAATTTTAAGAGTGCTGCATCCGTCTGCAAGATATCTCACTATTTTTGACTTTTCTGAGCCTGTCAAGTCCTTCTTTTGACCCATTTTGCCAAAGGAAAGGAAATTGCCTAATAATTATGCACACCTGATATAGGGTGTTGATGTCATGTAGACCACACCCCTTCTCATTACAGAGATGCACATCACCTAATATGCTTAATTGGTAGTAGGCTTTCGAGCCTATACAGCTTGGAGTAAGACAATATGCATAAAGAGGATGATGTGGTCAAAATACTCATTTGCCTAATAATTAGGGATGAGCGAACTCGAACTGTATAGTTCGGGTTCGTACCGAATTTTGGGGTGTCCGTGACACGGACCCGAACCCGGACATTTTCGTAAAAGTCCGGGTTCGGGTTCGGTGTTCGTCGCTTTCTTGGCGCTTTTGTGACGCTTTCTTGGCGCTTTTTGAAAGGCTGCAAAGCAGCCAATCAACAAGCGTCATACTACTTGCCCCAAGAGGCCATCACAGCCATGCCTACTATTGGCATGGCTGTGATTGGCCAGAGCACCATGTGACCCAGCCTCTATTTAAGCTGGAGTCACATAGCGCCGCCCGTCACTCTGCTCTGATTAGCGTAGGGAGAGGTTGCGGCTGCGACAGTAGGGCGAGATTAGGCAGATTAACTCCTCCAAAGGACTTGATTAACTGATCGATCTGCAGCTGTGGATCATTGAGCTGCTGATCCTCAATTGCTCACTGTTTTTAGGCTGCACAGACCGTTTGTCAGTCTCATTTTTCTGGGGTGATCGGCGGCCATTTTGTGTCTTGTGGTGCGCCAGCACAAGCTGCGACCAAGTGCATTTAACCCTCAATGGTGTGGTTGTTTTTTGGCTAAAGCCTACATCAGGGTGAAGCTGTCACACCAAGTGCATTTAACCAGCAATAGTCTGTTCATTTTTTGGCCATATACAAAATCAGGGGCAAGCTGCGCCTGTCACCAAGTGCATTTAACCCTCAATGGTGTGGTTGTTTTTTGGCTAAAGCCTACATCAGGGTGAAGCTGTCACACCAAGTGCATTTAACCAGCAATAGTCTGTTCATTTTTTGGCCATATACAAAATCAGGGGCAAGCTGCGCCTGTCACCAAGTGCATTTAACCCTCAATGGTGTGGTTGTTTTTTGGCTAAAGCCTACATCAGGGTGAAGCTGTCACACCAAGTGCATTTAACCAGCAATAGTCTGTTCATTTTTTGGCCATATACAAAATCAGGGGCAAGCTGCGCCTGTCACCAAGTGCATTTAACCCTCAATGGTGTGGTTGTTTTTTGGCTAAAGCCTACATCAGGGTGAAGCTGTCACACCAAGTGCATTTAACCAGCAATAGTCTGTTTATTTTTTGGCCATATCCCAGTCTAATTCTGTCACTAAATCCATACCGGTCACCCAGCGCCTAAATACTAGGCCTCAAATTTATATCCAGCTAAATCTGTCCCTAGTGCTGTAGCTGGGCGAGTTATTTAGTGTCCGTTCAAGCACATTTCTTGTTCTGGGTTGAAATACAATTCCCAATTTAGCAATTTCATAATTTAGTGGTTCCTGCTATATCAGAGCTATTTGAAATCTATCCCAAAAAGGGTATATAATATTGAAGGTGCACATTGGGTCATTCAGAATAACTTCACACACACCCGCTACTGTGTATTTCCAAGTCTAATTCTGTCACTAAACCCATACCTGTCACCCAGCGCCTAAATACTAGGCCTCAAATTTAAATCCCTCTAAATCTCTCGTTACCGCTGTACTGTTGTTGCTGGGCAAGATATTTAGTGTCCGTCAAAGCACATTTTTTGTTCTGGGTTGAAGTACAATTCCCAATTTAGCAATTTCATAATTTAGTGGTTCCTGCTATATCAGAGCTATTTGGAATCTATCCCTAAAAGGGTATATAATATTGAAGGTGCACATTGGGTCATTCAGAATAACTTCACACACACCCGCTACTGTGTATTTCCAAGTCTAATTCTGTCACTAAACCCATACCTGTCACCCAGCGCCTAAATACTAGGCCTCAAATTTAAATCCCTCTAAATCTCTCGTTACCGCTGTACTGTTGTTGCTGGGCAAGATATTTAGTGTCCGTCAAAGCACATTTTTTGTTCTGGGTTGAAGTACAATTCCCAATTTAGCAATTTCATAATTTAGTGGTTCCTGCTATATCAGAGCTATTTGGAATCTATCCCTAAAAGGGTATATAATATTGAAGGTGCACATTGGGTCATTCAGAATAACTTCACACACACCCGCTACTGTGTATTTCCAAGTCTAATTCTGTCACTAAACCCATACCTGTCACCCAGCGCCTAAATACTAGGCCTCAAATTTAAATCCCTCTAAATCTCTCGTTACCGCTGTACTGTTGTTGCTGGGCAAGATATTTAGTGTCCGTCAAAGCACATTTTTTGTTCTGGGTTGAAGTACAATTCCCAATTTAGCAATTTCATAATTTAGTGGTTTCTGCTATATCAGAGCTATTTGAAATCTATCCCTAAAAGGGTATATAATATTGAAGGTGCACATTGGGTCATTCAGAATAACTTCACACACACGCTTCTGTGCATTTCCAAGTCTAATTCTGTCACTAAATCCATACCGGTGACCCAGCGCCTAAATACTAGGCCTCAAATTTAAATCCCTCTAAATCTCTCGTTACCCACCGCTGTACTGTTGTTGCTGGGCAAGATATTTAGTGTCCGTCAAAGCACATTTTTTGTTCTGGGTTGAAGTACAATTCCCAATTTAGCAATTTCATAATTTAGTGGTTTCTGCTATATCAGAGCTATTTGAAATCTATCCCTAAAAGGGTATATAATATTGAAGGTGCACATAGGGTCATTCAGAATAACTTCACACACACCCGCTACTGTGTATTTCCAAGTCTAATTCTGTCACTAAACCCATACCTGTCACCCAGCGCCTAAATACTAGGCCTCAAATTTAAATCCCTCTAAATCTCTCGTTACCGCTGTACTGTTGTTGCTGGGCAAGATATTTAGTGTCCGTCAAAGCACATTTTTTGTTCTGGGTTGAAGTACAATTCCCAATTTAGCAATTTCATAATTTAGTGGTTTCTGCTATATCAGAGCTATTTGAAATCTATCCCTAAAAGGGTATATAATATTGAAGGTGCACATTGGGTCATTCAGAATAACTTCACACACACGCTTCTGTGCATTTCCAAGTCTAATTCTGTCACTAAATCCATACCGGTGACCCAGCGCCTAAATACTAGGCCTCAAATTTAAATCCCTCTAAATCTCTCGTTACCCACCGCTGTACTGTTGTTGCTGGGCAAGATATTTAGTGTCCGTCAAAGCACATTTTTTGTTCTGGGTTGAAGTACAATTCCCAATTTAGCAATTTCATAATTTAGTGGTTTCTGCTATATCAGAGCTATTTGAAATCTATCCCTAAAAGGGTATATAATATTGAAGGTGCACATAGGGTCATTCAGAATAACTTCACACACACGCTTCTGTGCATTTCCAAGTCTAATTCTGTCACTAAATCCATACCGGTGACCCAGCGCCTAAATACTAGGCCTCAAATTTAAATCCCTCTAAATCTCTCGTTACCCACCGCTGTACTGTTGTTGCTGGGCAAGATATTTAGTGTCCGTCAAAGCACATTTTTTGTTCTGGGTTGAAGTACAATTCCCAATTTAGCAATTTCATAATTTAGTGGTTTCTGCTATATCAGAGCTATTTGAAATCTATCCCTAAAAGGGTATATAATATTGAAGGTGCACATAGGGTCATTCAGAATAACTTCACACACACGCTTCTGTGCATTTCCAAGTCTAATTCTGTCACTAAATCCATACCGGTGACCCAGCGCCTAAATACTAGGCCTCAAATTTAAATCCCTCTAAATCTCTCGTTACCCACCGCTGTACTGTTGTTGCTGGGCAAGATATTTAGTGTCCGTCAAAGCACATTTTTTGTTCTGGGTTGAAGTACAATTCCCAATTTAGCAATTTCATAATTTAGTGGTTTCTGCTATATCAGAGCTATTTGAAATCTATCCCTAAAAGGGTATATAATATTGAAGGTGCACATAGGGTCATTCAGAATAACTTCACACACACGCTTCTGTGCATTTCCAAGTCTAATTCTGTCACTAAATCCATACCGGTGACCCAGCGCCTAAATACTAGGCCTCAAATTTATATCCCGCTAAATCTCTCGTTACCGCTGTACTGTTGTTGCTGGGCAAGATATTTAGTGTCCGTCAAAGCACATTTTTTGTTCTGGGTTGAAGTACAATTCCCAATTTAGCAATTTCATAATTTAGTGGTTCCTGCTATATCAGAGCTATTTGAAATCTATCCCAAAAAGGGTATATAATATTGAAGGTGCACATTGGGTCATTCAGAATAACTTCACACACACCCGCTACTGTGTATTTCCAAGTCTAATTCTGTCACTAAACCCATACCTGTCACCCAGCGCCTAAATACTAGGCCTCAAATTTAAATCCCTCTAAATCTCTCGTTACCGCTGTCCTGTTGTAGCTGGGAAAGTTATTTAGTGCCCGTCAAAGCACATTTTTTGTTCTGGGTTGAAGTACAATTCCCAATTTAGCAATTTCATAATTTAGTGGTTCCTGCTATATCAGAGCTATTTGAAATCTATCCCAAAAAGGGTATATAATATTGAAGGTGCACATTGGGTCATTCAGAATAACTTCACACACACGCTTCTGTGCATTTCCAAGTCTAATTCTGTCACTAAATCCATACCGGTCACCCAGCGCCTAAATACTAGGCCTCAAATTTATATCCCGCTGAATTTGAATACAATACATTGGGCCAAATAATATATTTGTTGTTGTGGTGAACCATAACAATGAGAAAAACATCTAGTAAGGGACGCGGACGTGGACATGGTCGTGGTGGTGTTAGTGGACCCTCTGGTGCTGGGAGAGGACGTGGCCGTTCTGCCACATCCACACGTCCTAGTGTACCAACTACCTCAGGTCCCAGTAGCCGCCAGAATTTACAGCGATATATGGTGGGGCCCAATGCCGTTCTAAGGATGGTAAGGCCTGAGCAGGTACAGGCATTAGTCAATTGGGTGGCCGACAGTGGATCCAGCACGTTCACATTATCTCCCACCCAGTCTTCTGCAGAAAGCGCACAGATGGCGCCTGAAAACCAACCCCATCAGTCTGTCACATCACCCCCATGCATACCAGGGAAACTGTCTCAGCCTCAAGTTATGCAGCAGTCTCTTATGCTGTTTGAAGACTCCGCTGGCAGGGTTTCCCAAGGGCATCCACCTAGCCCTTCCCCAGCGGTGAAAGACATAGAATGCACTGACGCACAACCACTTATGTTTCCTGATGATGAGGACATGGGAATACCACCTCAGCATGTCTCTGATGATGACGAAACACAGGTGCCAACTGCTGCGTCTTTCTGCAGTGTGCAGACTGAACAGGAGGTCAGGGATCAAGACTGGGTGGAAGACGATGCAGGGGACGATGAGGTCCTAGACCCCACATGGAATGAAGGTCGTGCCACTGACTTTCACAGTTCGGAGGAAGAGGCAGTGGTGAGACCGAGCCAACAGCGTAGCAAAAGAGGGAGCAGTGGGCAAAAGCAGAACACCCGCCGCCAAGAGACTCCGCCTGCTACTGACCGCCGCCATCTGGGACCGAGCACCCCAAAGGCAGCTTCAAGGAGTTCCCTGGCATGGCACTTCTTCAAACAATGTGCTGACGACAAGACCCGAGTGGTTTGCACGCTGTGCCATCAGAGCCTGAAGCGAGGCATTAACGTTCTGAACCTGAGCACAACCTGCATGACCAGGCACCTGCATGCAAAGCATGAACTGCAGTGGAGTAAACACCTTAAAACCAAGGAAGTCACTCAGGCTCCCCCTGCTACCTCTTCTGCTGCTGCCGCCTCGGCCTATTCTGCTGCTGCCGCCTCGGCCTCTTCCTCCGCCTCTGGAGGAACGTTGGCACCTGCCGCCCAGCAAACAGGGGATGTACCACCAACACCACCACCACCACCTCCGTCACCAAGCGTCTCAACCATGTCACACGCCAGCGTTCAGCTCTCCATCTCACAAACATTTGATAGAAAGCGTAAATTCCCACCTAGCCACCCTCGATCCCTGGCCCTGAATGCCAGCATTTCTAAACTACTGGCCTATGAAATGCTGTCATTTAGGCTGGTGGACACAGACAGCTTCAAACAGCTCATGTCGCTTGCTGTCCCACAGTATGTTGTTCCCAGCCGGCACTACTTCTCCAAGAGAGCCGTGCCTTCCCTGCACAACCAAGTATCCGATAAAATCAAGTGTGCACTGCGCAACGCCATCTGTAGCAAGGTCCACCTAACCACAGATACGTGGACCAGTAAGCACGGCCAGGGACGCTATATCTCCCTAACTGCACACTGGGTAAATGTAGTGGCAGCTGGGCCCCAGGCGGAGAGCTGTTTGGCGCACGTCCTGCCGCCGCCAAGGATCGCAGGGCAACATTCTTTGCCTCCTGTTGCCACCTCCTCCTTCTCGGCTTCCTCCTCCTCTTCTTCCACCTGCTCATCCAGTCAGCCACACACCTTCACCACCAACTTCAGCACAGCCCGGGGTAAACGTCAGCAGGCCATTCTGAAACTCATATGTTTGGGGGACAGGCCCCACACCGCACAGGAGTTGTGGCGGGGTATTGAACAACAGACCGACGAGTGGTTGCTGCCGGTGAGCCTCAAGCCCGGCCTGGTGGTGTGTGATAATGGGCGAAATCTCGTTGCAGCTCTGGGACTAGCCAATTTGACGCACATCCCTTGCTTGGCGCATGTGCTGAATTTGGTGGTGCAGAAGTTCATTCACAACTACCCCGACATGTCAGAGCTGCTGCATAAAGTGCGGGCCGTCTGTTCGCGCTTCCGGCGTTCACATCCTGCCGCTGCTCGCCTGTCTGCGCTACAGCGTAACTTCGGCCTTCCCGCTCACCGCCTCATATGCGACGTGCCCACCAGGTGGAACTCCACCTTGCACATGCTGGACAGACTGTGCGAGCAGCAGCAGGCCATAGTGGAGTTTCAGCTGCAGCACGCACGGGTCAGTCGCACTACAGAACAGCACCACTTCACCACCAATGACTGGGCCTCCATGCGAGACCTGTGTGCCCTGTTGCGCTGTTTCGAGTACTCCACCAACATGGCCAGTGGCGATGACACCGTTATCAGCGTTACAATACCACTTCTATGTCTCCTTGAGAAAACACTTAGGGCGATGATGGAACAGGAGGTGGCCCAGGAGGAGGAGGAGGAGGATGAGGAAGAGGGGTCATTTTTAGCACTTTCAGGCCAGTCTCTTCGAAGTGACTCAGAGGGAGGTTTTTTGCAACAGCAGAGGCCAGGTACAAATGTGGCCAGCCAGGGCCCACTACTGGAGGACGAGGAGGACGAGGATGAGGAGGAGGTGGAGGAGGATGAGGATGAAGCATGGTCACAGCGGGGTGGCACCCAACGCAGCTCGGGTCCATCACTGGTGCGTGGCTGGGGGGAAAGGCAGGACGATGACGATACGCCTCCCACAGAGGACAGCTTGTCCTTACCCCTGGGCAGCCTGGCACACATGAGCGACTACATGCTGCAGTGCCTGCGCAACGACAGCAGAGTTGCCCACATTTTAACCTGTGCGGACTACTGGGTTGCCACCCTGCTGGATCCACGCTACAAAGACAATGTGCCCACCTTACTTCCTGCACTGGAGCGTGATAGGAAGATGCGCGAGTACAAGCGCACGTTGGTAGACGCGCTACTGAGAGCATTCCCAAATGTCACAGGGGAACAAGTGGAAGCCCAAGGCCAAGGCAGAGGAGGAGCAAGAGGTCGCCAAGGCAGCTGTGTCACGGCCAGCTCCTCTGAGGGCAGGGTTAGCATGGCAGAGATGTGGAAAACTTTTGTCAACACGCCACAGCTAACTGCACCACCACCTGATACGCAAAGTGTTAGCAGGAGGCAACATTTCACTAACATGGTGGAACAGTACGTGTGCACACCCCTCCACGTACTGACTGATGGTTCGGCCCCATTCAACTTCTGGGTCTCTAAATTGTCCACGTGGCCAGAGCTAGCCTTTTATGCCTTGGAGGTGCTGGCCTGCCCGGCAGCCAGCGTTTTGTCTGAACGTGTATTCAGCACGGCAGGGGGCGTCATTACAGACAAACGCAGCCGCCTGTCTACAGCCAATGTGGACAAGCTGACGTTCATAAAAATGAACCAGGCATGGATCCCACAGGACCTGTCCGTCCCTTGTCCAGATTAGACATTAACTACCTCCCCATAACCATATATTATTGGACTCCAGGGCACTTCCTCATTCAATCCTATTTTTATTTTCATTTTACCATTATATTGCGATGCTACCCAAAGTTGAATGAACCTCTCCTCTGCCTGTGTGCTAGGCCTAAATATATGCCAATGGACTGTTGCAGTGGTGGCTGACATGAAGCCTGATTCTCTGCTATGACATGCAGACTAATTCTCTGCTGACATGAAGCCAGATTGTCTGTTACGGGACCTCTCTCCTCTGCCTGGGTGCTGGGCCTAAATTTATGACAATGGACTGTTGCAGTGGTGGCTGACGTGAAGCCTGATTCTCTGCTATGACATGCAGACTGATTCTCTGCTGACATGAAGCCAGATCCTCTGTTACGGGACCTCTCTCCTCTGCCTGGGTGCTGGGCCTAAATTTATGACAATGGACTGTTGCAGTGGTGGCTGACGTGAAGCCTGATTCTCTGCTATGACATGCAGACTGATTCTCTGCTGACATGAAGCCAGATCCTCTTTTACGGGACCTCTCTCCTCTGCCTGGGTGCTGGGCCTAAATTTATGACAATGGACTGTTGCAGTGGTGGCTGACGTGAAGCCTGATTCTCTGCTATGACATGCAGACTGATTCTCTGCTGACATGAAGCCAGATCCTCTTTTACGGGACCTCTCTCCTCTGCCTGGGTGCTGGGCCTAAATTTATGACAATGGACTGTTGCAGTGGTGGCTGACGTGAAGCCTCATTCTCTGCTATGACATGCAGACTGATTCTCTGCTGACATGAAGCCAGATCCTCTGTTACGGGACCTCTCTCCTCTGCCTGGGTGCTGGGCCTGAATATATGCCAATGGACTGTTGCAGTGGTGGGTGACGTGAAGCCTCATTCTCTGCTATGACATGCAGACTAATTCTCTGCTGACATGAAGCCAGATTGTCTGTTACGGGACCTCTCTCCTCTGCCTGTGTGTGTGCTGGGCCTAAATATATGCCAATGGACTGTTGCAGTGGTGGCTGACGTGAAGCCTCATTCTCTGCTATGACATGCAGACTGATTCTCTGCTGACATGAAGCCAGATCCTCTGTTACGGGACCTCTCTCCTCTGCCTGGGTGCTGGGCCTAAATTTATGACAATGGACTGTTGCAGTGGTGGCTGACGTGAAGCCTGATTCTCTGCTATGACATGCAGACTGATTCTCTGCTGTCATGAAGCCAGATTGTCTGTTACGGGACCTTTCTCCTCTACCTGGGTTCTGGGCCTAAATTTATGAAAATTGACTCTTACAGTGGTGGGTGACGTGAAGCCTGATTCTCTGCTATGATATGAAGACTGATTCTCTGCTGACATGAAGCCAGATTGTCTGTTACGGGACCTTTCTCCTCTGCCTGGGTTCTGGGCCTAAATTTATGAAAATTGACTCTTACAGTGGTGGGTGACGTGAAGCCTGATTCTCTGCTATGATATGAAGACTGATTCTCTGCTGACATGAAGCCAGATTGTCTGTTACGGGACCTTTCTCCTCTGCCTGGGTTCTGGGCCTAAATTTATGAAAATTGACTCTTACAGTGGTGGGTGACGTGAAGCCTGATTCTCTGCTATGATATGAAGACTGATTCTCTGCTGACATGAAGCCAGATTGTCTGTTACGGGACCTTTCTCCTCTGCCTGGGTTCTGGGCCTAAATTTATGAAAATTGACTCTTACAGTGGTGGGTGACGTGAAGCCTGATTCTCTGCTATGATATGAAGACTGATTCTCTGCTGACATGAAGCCAGATTCTCTGTTACGGGACCTCTCTCCTCTGCCTGGGTGCTGGGCCTAAATTTATGACAATGGACTGTTGCAGTGGTGGCTGACGTGAAGCCTGATTCTCTGCTATGACATGCAGACTGATTCTCTGCTGACATGAAGCCAGATTCTCTGTTACGGGACCTCTCTCCTCTGCCTGTGTGTGTGCTGGGCCTAAATATATGCCAATGGACTGTTGCAGTGGTGGCTGACGTGAAGCCTCATTCTCTGCTATGACATGCAGACTAATTCTCTGCTGACATGAAGACAGATTCTCTGTTACGGGACCTCTCTCCTCTGCCTGGGTGCCGGGGCCTAAATATCTGAGAATGGACTGTTCCAGTGGTGGGTGACGGGAAGCCAGATTCTCTGCTATGGAACCTCTCTCCAATTGATTTTGGTTAATTTTTATTTATTTAATTTTTATTTTAATTCATTTCCCTATCCACATTTGTTTGCAGGGGATTTACCTACATGTTGCTGCCTTTTGCAGCCCTCTAGCTCTTTCCTGGGCTGTTTTACAGCCTTTTTAGTGCCGAAAAGTTCGGGTCCCCATTGACTTCAATGGGGTTCGGGTTCGGGACGAAGTTCGGATCGGGTTCGGATCCCGAACCCGAACATTTCCGGGATGTTCGGCCGAACTTCTCGAACCCGAACATCCAGGTGTTCGCTCAACTCTACTAATAATTCTGCACTCCCTGTATAACTGAAAACTAATAAGGGTACTTGCACATTTGCGACAGAGTGATCAAGCAAGCAGTTCCGTTGCCGGCAATCTGCATGCAAACGGACAGCATTTGTAGACGGATCCGGATGAAGATCCGTCTCACAAATGCATTGCAAGAACGGATTCGTCGGTCCGTTTGTCATACGGACAAACTGATCCGTTTCTATTTTTTTTCCACATTTTTAAAGGTCTGCGCATGCTGTATTTTTAATGTCATCTAATTTCAAAGTAAATTAATACCAGATACGACATTCCGGCAAGTGTTCCGGAATTTTGAACGGAGATAAAACCGTAGCATGCTGCAGTATTATCTCCGTCCTGAAAAGTCAAAAAGACTGAACTGAAGACATCCTGATGCATCCTGAACGGATTGCTCTCCCTTCAGAATGCATTAGGATAAAACTGATCAGTTCTTTTCCGGTATAGAGCCCCTAAGAAGGAACTCTATGCCGGAAAAGAAAAACGCTAGTGTAAAAGTACCCTAAGATGAAATATTACATCTTAATAATCCACTTTGTCCTCTATAGATATATATATATATATATATAGTAGCAGGAAAGTCCAGAATGCACTCCAAGATAAAAGTGAAAAAAAGTGATTTATTCACCCATAACAGGCATAACAGGCGACGTTTCGGCTCGCAGAGCCTTTCTCAAGCCTTGAGAAAGGCTCTGCGAGCCGAAACGTCGCCTGTTATGCCTGTTATGGGTGAATAAATCACTTTTTTTCACTTTTATCTTGGAGTGCATTCTGGACTTTCCTGCTACTATAACAATTGAGGTATTGCCGCCACCTTATACCGGATAGTGCACCCACACCTAGGTTGATGCTCCCGCTGGATTTCTCTGTTTATATATATATATATATACACTCACCTAAAGAATTATTAGGAACACCATACTAATACAGTGTTGGACCCCCTTTTGTCTTCAGAACGGCCTTAATTCTAAGTGGCATTGATTCAACAAGGTGCTGATAGCATTCTTTAGAAATGTTGGCCCATATTGATAGGATAGCATCTTGCAGTTGATGGAGATTTGAGGGATGCACATCCAGGGCACAAAGCTCCCGTTCCACCACATCCCAAAGATGCTCTATTGGGTTGAGATCTGGTGACTGTGGGGGCCATTTTAGTACAGTAAACTCATTGTCATGTTCAAGAAACCAATTTGAAATGATTCGAGCTTTGTGACATGGTGCATTATCCTGCTGGAAGTAGCCATCAGAGGATGGGTACATGGTGGTCATGAAGGGATGGACATGGTCAGAAACAGTGCTCAGGTAGCCTGTGGCATTTAAATGATGGCCAATTGGCACTAAGGGGCCTAAAGTGTGCCCAGAAAACATCCCCCACACCATTACACCACCACCACCAGCCTGCACAGTGGTAACAAGGCATGATGGATACATGTTCTCATTCTGTTTACGCCAAATTCGGACTCTACTATTTGAATGTCTCAACAGAAAAGACTCATCAGACCAGGCAACATTTTTCCAGTCTTCAACAGTCCAATTTTGGTGAGCTTGTGCAAATTGTAGCCTCTTTTTCCAATTTGTAGTGGAGATGAGTGGTACCCGGTGGGGTCTTCTGCTGTTGTAGCACACCTTTTTTTCCCATTCTGATATTCAGTTCGGAGTTCGGGAGATTGTCTTGACCAGGACCACAACCCTACATGCATTGAAGCAACTGCCATGTGATTGGTTGACTAGATAATCGCATTAATGAGAAATAGAACAGGTGTTCCTAATAATTCTTTAGGTGAGTGTATATGTACACAGTATATATAAAACCTATATTCAAATATAAAATGTATTAATAATAACAACAATGGTAATAATTAGAGAATCAAAGTTGACGAAGTGGAATTCAATCAGAATTTCAAGAAAAATTTGATTTGCACCGAATCCGAATTTCCTCACGCTTTATAGTAACGAATCACATTTCTTCCTAAATCGGCTGCTGCATGTGTGAGGACATGGAGCAAGGAACTCTGGGAAGGCAAGATCACCCATAATGCCATGCATGCAGCCAATCAGCAGCCAGCCAGTCCTGTGATGTCACAGCCCTATAAATAGCCTCAGACGTCTTGGATTCAGCCATTTTCCAGTGTACTTAGTGCAGGGAGAGAAATTAGCAGGCGCTAGGGACAGTGCTAGAAAAAACTTCATTGTGCTAAAAAAAACTATTTACAAGTGCAGGGTAAAATTATTCAAGGTGTAGGCAAAGAATAGGGAGGAATCATTCCACAGCATTTATGTTGAACAGGGTTCAGTCAAGGAGGTTACAGCCTGGGTAATAGGAGCAATTCTGAGGATGCGGGGCGGTGCTGGGCTCCTTCATGCTGGACTCATCTCCGGGACAGGACACATCTCAGGTTAATTTGCATATGGATAAAATCTTTTTTTTTTACACTATAAAATCACATAGAGCTATGGCGACTGGGTATTGCGGATGGGCTAGTGGCCATCTAGCAACCCATGTCCTCAGCTCTATACCCAAAATCCCAGTGACAGGTTCACTTTAACAGGGTTTATTACAAGGAAATATTTCTATGTCTTATTTGCCCTTGTGCGGTGCAGTTCTATGTTCTAAAGCATTTTTTGGCTTGTACTAGTGGGAAAAAATGGCTTATTAGCCTTTGTGTGGTGAAGTGCTAAAATTACAGCACTATAGTCATGTATTAGTGGCAAAAGTAAAATATATTTCCCGTTCAGCGGTACAGTTATATGTTCTAAAGCCTTTTTGTCATGAAGTAGTGGCAAAAGATAAATATATTTGCTGTTCAGTGGTGCAGTTATATGTTCTAAAGCCTTTTGTGGGGTATATTAGTGGCAAAAGATAAATATATTTGCTGTTCAGTGGTGCAGTTATATGTTCTAAAGCCTTTTGTGGCATGTATTAGTGGCAAAAGATAAATATATTTGCCGTTCAGCGGTGCAGTTATATGTTATAAAGCCCTTTTTGTTGTGTAATAGTGGCAAAATAAAAATATATTTGCTGTTCAGTGGTGCAGTTATATGTTCTAAAGCCCTTTTTTGTGTGTATTAGTGTGAAAAAAGGGCTTATTAGCTGTTTTGTGGTGAAGTGAGAAAATTTTGGGGTGTTTTAATTTCCTTATTATTTATTTATTTGATCTAACAGTATATCAGACAGAGAAGTGCCAGGCCCTGCACAGGGGAGTGGCAGAGGCCTAAATGTTTCTGGCGCAGGCAAAGGTTGCAGCAGAGTAAGGGGGTATGGCAGCGGTCATGTCTTGACCAGCAACCCAGCAGTTCTTGAATGGTTAACTCGATCTTCGACTTCATCGCAGGTGACACCAGACACCCCCAGCCAAGAGTAAATGGGTTCGTCAGACACAACCCTTAGTTTTTACAAAAGTCCTTGTATAAATGAAAAATGCATACACCCCTTTGTTGGCATGGCCCAGAAGCTGGCCCTGTGCCCTCACCTGTCCTCAACCTGCCTCTGTCCATTTCTGTTCCCTCAGCCAGATAAGTATTGTATGCTGTGGACTATACAGTGAGGACGAGCAACTAGAAGACAGTCAGTAGCTACTGGCAAGCCAAGATCTGGAGGAGACACCCGGCGCTTCCTCCATTAGGTGGGCAAGTAGTGATGAGGAGATTGGAATGGGAGCTGGTGTGAGCGGTCAAGCTCCTGAACCATAGACTGTTGAGGAGGACATCAGTGACATGCAGACAGTACTCAATGATGATGATATAGCTAATTGCAATTGGGAGCCGGGTGACGAAGGGACTTCATCATCATCGGGAGAAGAGGGTGGCAGCTTGCCCGTGAGGCAGCAGCGGAGCCAGCAAGTCTCTAGCGTGGCCGGGAGTCAGCAATGTAGCAGCAGTGGGATGTCAGGAGGAAAAAGTTCCCGGGGTAGACGTCCCGCTTCACAGGAGCCTACCTGTTTGGGAAGTAGCGGTGCACGGGTTCACTGAGGCAGCGGAGGCTGCAGTCAGTCAGTGTGTAGTGTTGGGGTAAAATCATCTACTATCAAAAGTTTTTTGCTAAGCCACCAGAGGGGGTGAACATGGCCATATGTAGAATCTGTGGGCATAAGGTGAAGCGTGGCCAGGATGTCAACGTTGGCACCACGGCCCTGCGTCAACATATGCAGCATCACTATAAAGTGGCCTGGGAGAACCATGGCTCTGATGTGGTGATCCAGACTACCGCAGCAACCGCTGCATCACCCAGTTGCACGCACCCGGGTTCAGGCAGTCAAGGATCCAGCACCTCAGCCGAATGTAGCTGTCTGTCTTTCCCATCATCTGCTGATCCTTATGCTCCTGCTCCTCGCCCTCCTACTCCTCGTCAGTCATTCCGTCAGCAATCGATCATCAAAGCGATTGCCAAGAGACAACAAGATGTGTGCACTCATTCAACGGCGCAGAAGCTGAACGTGCTCCTGTCCAAGTTGCTGGTGCTGCAGTCCCTCCCTTTCCAAGTTGTAGACTCTGCATCTTTCAGAGAACTGATGGCTTGTGCCTAGCCGAGGTGGAGAGTCCCAAGCTGTCATTTATTTGCCAAAAAGGCAGTACCAGCGCTGCACACACATGTAGAACAGAAGATGGGCCAGTTCTTGAGCTTGTCAGAGTCTGCCAAAGTGCACAGCAGCGCCGACATGTGGAGCTGTACTACGGTCAGGGACTATACATGTCCTTCACTGCCCACTGGGTGAATGTAGTTCCTGCACAGCCACACCAGCAATTTGCCAGGTGATGCCGCTTCCGCCTCCACGTTCTCACGCCGTTGGTTCTGCGACAATGTCCGCCTCTGCCTCCTCATCCTCCACTGTGTCTTCAGCCTCCACTGCAGGAATAATTCACAGTGCCCCTCTAGCATACCACATGTGCACGGCACGGCGGTGTCATGCTGTTCTGCACCTTGTTTGCCTGGGCGAACAGAGTCACACAGGGAAGGAACTGCTCCGTGTCCTTCATCAAGAAATCGAATCCTGGCTTTCTCCGCCACAACTCAAAATCGTAACAATGGTGACCGGCAACGAGAAGAACATGGTGTCGGCGCTGCGTCAAGGAGGGCTGAGCCATGCGCCCTGCATGTCACACATGTTCAATCTAGTTATCAAGCGGTTCCTAAAGTCTTCCACCCATCTGCAAGACATCCTAAAAATGGCCAGGAAACTTTGCATGCACTTCAGCCACTCGTACACCACAAAGCACACCGTCCTTGAGCTGCAGCCGCAGAATGGCATCCCCCAACATTGGCTGATATGTGACGTTTCCACTCATTGGAATGCCATGCTCCATATGTTGGACCGACTTTACGAACAGAGAAAGGCCATAAATGATTTCTCGATGATCCCAGCTACAGGCGTAATCCCCTGTGTAAATTCGATGTCAGCCAGTGGCAGCTCATGCGTGACACCTGCTGTTTGCTCATGCCATTTTAGGAGGCCATGTTATTTGTCAGTGGCCAGGACTACGGGATGAACGATGTCATTCCACTGCTTCATGTCCTGGAACAGATGCTGGTAAATCTGGATGGTCAGGGGACTGGAGACATGGTGCCTAAATCTCACGGCCACATAAGCCCTGTGGGGGCTGAACTGGTAGAGGAGGAGGACATTGGAGCACAAGCAATGTTTAGCGAAATGGGTGTTTTTTATACACAGGTGATAGGAGAGGAGGAGCAGCCAGAGGAAATACAGGGCTATGAGGAAGAAGAGGCAGAGGACCCAAACACACCGTGGCAGTATGCAGTGGAGATGGAGGCAGGGAGTCCCTCCGAATCAATTGCACAAATGGCCCGATGCATGCTCACTTGTTTGCGTAGTGACAGCCGAATTGTCACCATTCGGCAGAGGGATAACTTCTGGCTCTCCACCTTGTTGGACCCTCGCTACCGGTCCAAAATCGGGGCCTTTTTACACCCACTGAGAGGGAGGACAAACTGAACTACTATAGAGACATCCTATATAGCTAGTTGGCCACTGCCTATCTGCACCATCGTCCATCCTCTTGCAGGTTTTACCGGGGGGGCCCTCTGTGCTCACGTTCCACTGCCATGACTGTTGGGGAGGGTTGGGGTGGCAGGAGCAGTACCAGTTCCATCAGCATCAGCCTGAGTCTAGAGTCGCTGATGAGCAGTTTTCTTCACCAGCCTAGTGAATAAACTACTCACCAGCAGCTTGACATAGAGCAGGACCTGAACCAGCAAGTGGTGGCATACTTGAAGTGCACCCTGCCAGCCAGCATTAAAGATCCGCTGGACTACTGGGCAGCCAAACTGAATTTGTGGCCACAACAGGCCAAATTTGCCCTGGAAAAGCTGTCCTGCTCGGCCAGTAGTGTGGCATCGGAGCGGGTGTTTAGCGCGACGGGGGCCATAGTTACCCCAAGAAGAACTCACCTGTCCACCAAAAAAGTGGAGAGACTGACCTTTGTCAAGGTGAATCAGGCGTGGATCAGCCAGGATTTCCACCCACCAATGCCTGATGCATCAGACTAGATCATCCGTTGTGCCACACTAACACTTTGACAAAAGAGACTGGTTTCTTCTGGCTACCTGCCTCAGCTACTATTCTGATGCTGCCACCCGCCTGATGCCACACATCTGATGCCAAGTGCTCCTTTTTACACCCACCATCATCAGCGAGTACTGATATTGCCACCCATCTCCCCACTTTGTCACTGGGTCACTCTGAGGTCTCCTCATGCTGCTGTCACCTCCACACTATGTCATTTTACCACTCTGTGTTCTCCTCATGCTGCTGCCACCTCCACACTATGTCACCTTGCCACTCTGTGGCCTGCTGATACCTTCACATTATGTCACCTTGCCACTCTGTGGCCTCCTGATGCTGCTGCCACCTCCACACTATGTCACCTTGCCACTCTGTGGTCGCCTCATGCTGCTGCCACCTCTACACTATGTCACCTTGCCACTCTGTGGCCTCCTGATGCTGCTGCCACCTCCATACTGTCATTGTGCCACTCTGTGGCCTCCTGATGTTGCCGCCACCTCCACACTCTTTCATTGTGCCACTTTGTGGCCTCCTGATGCTGCTTCCACCTCACCACTATGTCATATGGTCACTATGTATACTTCTTATGCTGTTCCCACCCTCCACAAATGTGCCACTATTTTGCCTTTAGGCCTGGCTCACATCATCATTTATTTGACATTTCTTCTGATTTGTCAGAAGGAAGGAAAAATGAGACGCACAATGGATCCTTTCTGTGTAGCAGCTGTAAGGCCTGTATGGTCCCATCAGAATTGGCTTGTGATTTGGTAGCCAAAAGCAGGAGTGGGTACAAAACACAGAAGACATGCAAATATTCCATTCACGTGTCATCTCTGTTTTGGATTCACTCCTGTTTTTTTTCGTATTAGCAATACTGATGGATTACTGACCAAATGCTGACCGAGTGAAGGCGGATGCTCCACAGACAGGATCAGTTTTTTTGTGGGCTATTGTTCTGATGGATCAGAGTAAGGCCAAATTAATCAGTGACATCAACACAAACTTACTGCTGACACCCACTCTACTCTGTCGGGGGTCTCTATTTGTATAAGCTTTTAATAGAACAGGTTCTGTAGACATCTATGTGGAATCAGCTGACTACGGTGTAAAAGGAGTGCACTTCTTCTTGATGGTAACATCGACCTGTAAGACTGAGTTCATACTTGAGTTATTTGGTCAGTTTTCGCCCTTGACTGCCCAAATAAGTGAAGTGTGCAGTGATTCTAAGAGCGACGCCTGTCATCTGCATGTCATACTGAGTATTATTTCACTACAAAAGCAGACTCCCTATGCGTGTTACTGCAAGGCACAGTGTCCTACACCACTATAAAGGCTCTATGCAGCCAGTAAATAGACATTTTTGAACGCAATTTGTTGCAAATAAATTTGGATTGAGTTAAATGTTTGAAAAATTTGCTCATCTCTAGTAATAATAAAATAATAAGAGCAACAACAGTACTACTAGGAGAGGAAAATTCTGTTAATGTGCCATCATATTATCCACTTCTTTTCAACACAAAATTTCAAAGCAATATGCAATTTCACAAGACCATCAGCAGAAAAATAATCATAGATAACCAATTCGAAAATCTTTCTGATAAAAAAAACGAATTTAAAGAAGTTATCTAGGCCTTTAAAAATATATGCTTTCTCCTTAGGATAGGTCATCAATATTAGATTGGCAACACTCCATTTTCTGATCAGCTGTTTGGAGAAGTGAGTGCTGTAGTCTCTGCGTTTTTTATTTTGCTCTTACACCATCGATGGATGTCACGTGGGTGCCCACAAGAGAGGAAGAGGAGAGGAGTTCAGATGGAGAGACGGAGCAGCAGATAGGGAGGAGAAGCAGGCAGAACTCGCAGTGCACATGAGGCAAAAAGCAGACTGCAAATGTATCTGGAGCGAGCCATCCACCATGCACGGTCACATCTTGCGCTCTCAGAATGCCGGCACATGGCTCCACAGTGTGGGCTTTTTTTAACATGTCCGCTGTTGACAATAGTGTTACCATCTGCAGCCTGTGCAGTCAACGCATAAGACGCGGTAAGCCTAACACTCACCTAGGGATGACAGCCTTAAGAAGGCACTTGGCCTCTCATCACCGAGCCCAGTGGGAGCAACGTCGTCAGAATCCACAAAACCACGTTACCGGCGCTCCACGTCCTGCCTCTTCTTCTTCTTCTCCCATTTGTCTTCCACTCCACCTTCCACCATGCCGTCGTTGCGTTCGTCTGGCAGATGGCAGGCTTCCGTGGCCCAAATGTTTGAGCGCAAAAAGTTGATAACCCGTGGCACCCATGTGGATTTGTTGTTACCGCCATGGATTACATGCAGGCCTGCCTCTTCTTCTTCTCCTCCTACTTCATCCTTCTTCTCCTCCTCTGCTGACTCCTCCTTTTCCACTGCTACTGCCTCTTCCGCTGCGCCCCCCAGAACCTATTTGACGTGCCAGTTGAGACACTGCCATGCTGTGCTGCAGCTGTTGTGCCTGGAAGCCAAGAGCCACACGGGTCCTGCACTGCTTTCAGCTCTGCGGTCACAGGCCGATCACTGGCTATCCCCGCTCAATTTGTCAGTTGGTAAAGTGGTGTGCGACAACGGTGCCAATCTGCTGAACGCGCTGAAACAGGGCAAAATGCCATACGTGCCGTGCATGGCACACATCCCGAACTTAGCGATTCATTGCCAAATACCCCGGAGTCTAGTACGTCTTGCGGCAGGCCAGGAAAATCTCTGGACATTTTAAAAGATCTTACACGGCCATGGCTCGCCTTGCTGACGTTTAGCGGTGACACCAGACGTCTGATTTGTGAATGCCTGACCCGCTGGAACTCCATCTTGTAAATGCTTGATAGGCTGTTCCAGCAGCAACGTGCCGTTAATGACTACCTGTATGAACTCTGCAGCAGGTCAGGTTCTGGGGAGCTTGGTTTCTTTTCACCACACCAGCGGCTGCTCATGCGAAACGCATACAGACTTCTGCGGCCATTTGATGAGATCACCAAACTGGTCAGTCGCAGGCAGGGAACCATCAGCGACATCGTATTTTACACCTTCTTTCTGGAGCGTGCATTGCGTTGTGTCATTGATCAAGCAGTCGAGGAGCAGGAGCCAGACGATGAGGAAATCACAATGCTGAATGAATTTCCGGGGGGAGAGGGACAACTCAGCAGGAGTCTGAAGAGGAGTCAGAGGAGTATGGTGGCTGAGGGGAGGAGAAGGAGCAAGAAGAACAGGCTTTGAGGGGGACTTTCAACTTTTCAAGGATCCCTGGTGTTGTCCTTGGCTGTTGGGGGGGGGGGGGGGGGGAAGACCGTGGAAGATATTCTCCTGGGCGATGAGCAGGAGCAAGGGCGGTCCACTGCTTCCAATTTAGTGCAAATGGGGGCCTTCATGCTCCAGTGTTTGAAGAGGGACCCCATATAAAAAGCATAAAGGGCAAGGACCAATTCTGGGTGGCAATGTACTTAGACCCCCGGTACAAACACAAAATGGCGGACATGTTGCCAGTGTCACAGAGGGCTGTCAGAATGTAGCATTTCCAGGCCTTGCTGCGAGAGCTGCTGCATTCTGCTGTTGCGGGCGCTGGCAGAGGAATTTCCACCCACAGCGAAACAGGTGCGGGTATCAATCTTACCGCGCCTGCAAGAAGAGGGCAGTTTGAAAATGTGTTGGTCACTTCGGATATGAGATCATTTTTGCAGCCAGCCCATCGTCAACTGCCCTCCAGATCTAGCCTCAGGGAACACCTAAACCCACAGGTGTCCGACACTCTGAGAAGCGAGGAACCCCTGGACTACTGGGTGTGGAGGCTTGACCTGTGGCCAAAGCTGGCACAATTTGCCATGAAACTCTCGGCTTGCCCCTCGTCCAGTGTCCTGTCCGAAAGGATGGTCAGCGCAGCAGGGGGAATCATGACCGATAAGCGCACTCGCCTAGCTCACGACAGTGTGGACTATCTTACATTTCTAAAAATTAATGAGGCATGGATCTCTGAGGAATTCAACACCTGTAACGACCACATGTAATTGAATTTCCTCACGCCAGTCCACAAATATCCACCAGGACGCAGAACAAAGAATGGTCCTTGTCTTATGTATATACAGCGGCATAAAAGGCCGTTTCTGTCAGATGAATGCCTAATTTTTGGGGCCTGTACTCCACTGGCCTTTAGTCAAATTGTTATTCAGTGACCTCCTAATGTACCTCCAGCTACACAATCACTTGTTCTTTTCTGTCAGGAGAATGCCTAATATTTGGGGCCTGTACTGGAGTGGCCTATAGTAAAATTGTTATCCACTGACCGTCTAATATACCCCCAGCCACATAATCACTTGTTATTTTATGTCCGGTGAAGGCCTAATTTTTGGGGCATGTACTCCCGTGGTCTAAAATAAAAAATTTCTAGGCTCCAACAGGGCACATTTTTGAGAGTTTCCTTTAATACGCATACAAATGGCTCCTGATTAAAATACATATTTTTTGTAGGAATTTTTGCAATTCATCCCCCTCTGGTATGTCACTGTCCATGTTGTGGGAAGATTTGTGAACTTTGGTGGCTGCAAATATGACCTGAAGGTTTTTCAGGTTTGCCTGCTATTAAAGTGAATGGGGCCCGCCGCGAACACGCGGTTTGCAAACATTTGATTGCGAACGCGCGTTCGTGAAACGTCCCAGACGATGTTTGTCCATCACTAGTGATAGGCAGAGCTGAGACATGCACCCTTAGCTGCAGCACAAAATAAACTCCCCTTGAGTTGTCAGCTTGATATAAATCTAGCAGAGCAATGAACAAGGAGATCTCTGGATCCATGTGAGGTAAAAGGTTCTAGCTTTGTTTTTAGAAAGAGATTGTCATGTAGTATTTGATGTCTGATTTTCATTTTTTACATTAGTCATGGGATAACCCCTTTTAACATGTGTGTATTTACTGCTGACCAACAATGATTTCTAGGTCAGCAACAAAAATGTGACTGATGACATACGAGTGAATTATCATTTAGCCTTGGATCATTTTAGGTGTCTACACTGGACAATGGTTGTGAATGACTGTTCATATGAATGACTGTCCTGCCAATAATGTCTTTTAATGAGTATAACCTCCAGGATTGGACTGGGGTTCCTTGGGACCACCAGATGAATTTATTCTTGGGGTCCAACACCTCCATATCATCAATAAAGTCTAATAGGTTTTGATTCAAAGAAATAGATGTCTCCAAAGGCATCTCCAAAAGTATTTTTCTCCTGGACCTTTGGACCCATTATGGGTCAGAGCCTTGGCCCACCAGATGATTCCCTGGTCCTCTGCTGAGCCAGTCTGATGCTGATAGACTCCCTAAAACTATCTTAAATGTTTTCTATGAATGTGTCCACTATTGCCACCAGATTACAAGGGATCGGGGAGCCATGTGAATGAATGAATCATGTACTATACTGTGCTGTGGAACATGTTGACTGTATAGTAATAATAAGAGAGAAAAAATAACTACATATGATCAAAACCTAAATCTTGACAAGTGTAGGAAATAACATAGTGACATTCCCATCTTCCCTGTCCGGTGGATATGAAGCATTCTTCTATTAATTGTCAGAAATGCCATTAGTCTAAATGTGCTCTATCATGATGGGCTGCTCTCCTACACTCTTCTGTATACTAGTAAATAATGCAGGAGAAAGTGAACATTTACAGCAGAAGTCACAAATCAATCAGGAAAGGGAAAAGAAGGCATTCTGATGAAATGGAGAGGGGAGAGGGGGGTGTGAGGGAGCGAGGAGGAGAGGAGAAAACAACAAGAGCCTGCCCTGACAGAGCTGCTGGAGGCTGCAGATGGGAGGTTAGCAGGAGACCTCAGTGTCCTCAGTCAGTCAGCAATGAGTTAACACCGTGTGTGTGGTGGTAGGTGGAGTTTCACACTTTCATGCATAGGTGTGCCTGAAGCCCTACTGAGAGAAGCACACACTGCAAGGTGAGGGGAGACCCGAAGAGCTTGGCAAAGTTTTCCCCTAGCACAGAACCAGCGCCGGGCCCAGGATGCTGGTCAAAGAGTACCGGATCTGCATGCCGCTGACAGTGGACGAGGTAAGCCGTCTGGGGTGTATACTGTAGTCTCCTCTGTCGGCAGAAGCCAAGCGTGCTGAATGCACTGCAGTGTTAGCGCCGCCAGGATGGTGGGCTGCAGCCTGGGCGCCGGAGGAGCCCTCTGCCCGCCGTCCTTTGTACTCCTGCGCCTCCAGTGAGGAGCTCAAACACGGGCACGTATCCTGGAGCCCGCGGGCAGGCAGGGCGCTTACATACGCAGGCTGAATGGTACCACTGCCACTTGAAAAAGGCAAGTGTGCCTACGTCAAAGCATTTTCTGGCTGCCTGTGCCAGTCTGCATTCACCCTGGAGGAAATACTGCGATGGAAACCGCATTCCAGCGCTGCCTTTAACTTGTAGGCACATGACAAGTCAGTCCATCTCTTGTGATCCTTCTAATTGCTGCACTTTACCACAACCTCCAGGACCTGGCATCTCAAATGTCCCCATTGCTTCCCAGAACCATCACAAATTGTGCAGATTAACTTGATGTTAATCCCCACAGAATAGCATTGTGTGCTCCTGATAAGTTTCTGCAGAAGTCAGTGGTTTGCAGGCATGGATCTCATCTTTCAAAACTAACCATGCAGAACCTGAACATACATGTACACGGGGGTCTCTGAGAATCGGACATATGACGAGCAGGACCCTCATCCTGTAGAGCAGCTTCTTCACCTTTTCCACAGTGGCACTGCCATCAGCTCTCCAGTATGAGGAGGACCCCTCTCTTGCAAGAAGTTTCATCCTAAGGCATAACAAATTTGATATCTCGGCTACTTTGGCCCTGTGAATGTGACATGGGAACGTGAGGGTAAATGGCAGTCATGTTGGAATGAAGCTGGTCTTCATGTTGTAACTTGAATCTAGATCCAAGTCTGTCAGCAGAGTCTCCTAATATCTCATATGCCTGCATTCCGGAGAAAAAAAAGACTTTTTGTGGTATGCAAATCACCTCCTGGGTACAATGAGATTGCTGCCTGGTTGCACCTAGGGCCTTTCTGCATACCACAAAAAAACTTTTTTTCTCTCCATTGCTAGCACATATGGAGAAGCCATAGATATCGTGAGACTCTTCTTTGGTCTACAGTGGCCCACCATTTTACCTACTAGTGTGTGACAGATGCCCTAGTTCCTAGTACTAGTTGTCCGCATTCACTGCAGTCTTGCAGCACAGGCCGCACTTGAGCAGTGCATGGAATGCTTTCTGCATCTGTGGTGGCCAGGGTCGCGGGAGTCAAAACTGGGACACATGCATGCCAGCCACCTTACATCCACCTCTGTGGTATCTGTAGAACTGATCCAGGGCATGTGCAATAGCTCTGGAGCTCTTCTACTGAGCTAGTGCAGATGCTCCTAATGAAAATACCTCGTTAACAGCTTCAGAAACGTCCAGGCACAGGCTAGCGCCGCAATGACATCATCAAAGAGCCGCTTACCTGTGCTGTCAATTAGGACAGAAGTAACCACCCTCAAAAAAAGCAGAAAGTTTAGGGCTGTGGACCAGTGACAACTCTCAACTGATGAGATGGGACAACCCCTTTAACCAATCAACACGAAAAGTCAATTATTTTTTACTTATCCCAGATATAGATTTAGTGACCTCCAAAGTCCAGACCCCAAACTTTGATGAACTTCCAAGACATAGGAGGATATATTTAATTAATACATCAGATATTGCACTTCAAGCAATTCTCTCAAGTGCTTTCTTCCCAAAATAGACACATTTCATAATATGAGTTCACGTGGCCCGCAATATCATCTTGACTATTAGAATTGGTGACAATGTTCCTTCATGGTATAGAAAGATGATTCATGGATCGCAGACGTTTCGTTGAGACGGAAAAAACACTTGATATTTTCATATGGCTCCTCTTCAAGAACAGTGACAGCCCTTAGCAATGTTCAGAGAAAGTGTTTACATCTTCAGAGCTTCTCAGTTCTTCTGTAACATTCACCAGTCCACTATGGGTACTTCCTTTTACTCGTTACTTCTCACCCCGTTCACAAGGTAAAGCGGGTAATAAAAGATAAAACCAATGGCCCATTTAAGCGGAAAGTTGGTGTTCTTCATGAATCCTCAATTTATTTTTATTTTTTTATCTCCAGCAGACACATTCCTTCTGTGAGATGAGGAATGGACCTACAAGTGGGCCATGCTGGTAGCAGGGCACATGACCAGTTGCTAACATACACTTTGCTGCATACCTGCGCTTGCATAGAGTGCTATGTACGCTTTGTGTTCTGACTTGTTTATATAGGTCAATCGTTTCTGCTTACATTGTATCCACGTGAAGTGAAAAATTCATTTGGCCAATGTAAACACAAGGACTTGCTTTTCGTAACGAGTCTAATGCACTCGTTGCGAAATGCATCATTGGCCGCAGTATTGAAGATGGGTGACCTGCACTCTCGAAAGGACTGACGTACCGCTAAAATTGATGTCAATTAGCAGCCTAGACAAAGGAATGGCTACGTGTCATTTTGTGTGAGGGTAGTGTTTTTCAGCCGAGTAATGTTACTAGAATTAGAGTAAAGTAGGATAAAATGAGTGGACCTCTTGGGTTATAGATTTAAAAGGGTTTAAAGGTTTCATATAAATAAAACTCAAACATCAGAGAACATGCCAATAAGTACTCTGTAGCAATTAGTCCCAGAAGCTTTAGCCACTCATTTCCCAAGATCTTATCGATGGGAGGAACTATAGCCATAGCACTTGTAATGTGGCCCAGAGATTGCGGGGGAAGGGGGCCTATCAGGTGTAACAATATTGTACTTTTTTGTGTGGAATAACAATATGGCGGCTTTTTGCTATAATGTGAGTTTCCTGATATATGGTGCTAGTATACATGCCTTTATTATTGCTACTTATGCTGCTTTTTAAAAAAAATCTTACACTATGTCGCAGGGGCCACTATTTTGCTATGGGGCCCTGTGAATCGTAGTTACGCCCCTCATCTTATCTATAGATGTCATCAATGTGAATATGTTGCATGTCAATAAACACCCTTCAGCCCCTGAAATTAACATTTAAAACTGTAACAGGTTAGAGCTCTGCATAAACCCTGATGATAGGACCCCTATTAAGCTCTTGCTCCGATGCTCCCCCTTGCGATGCATCGTGCAGGACAAAGGGTTTTTTCTTCACTGCTGGTAACGTACTGGGTTTCTCATGGGCATGCTAGGCGGAGGCTTCTGCCTAGCAGTAAGCCCGGTGATGTCACTGGCACAAATGGGCAGTCTTTAGCTCTGCCCTAGGCTGTTTTACAGGCTAGGGCAGTACTAAAGACTGCCCATTAGTGTGAGGGACGTCAACGGGATCACTGCTAGGCGGAAGCCTCTGCCTAGCATACTGAAAAAAAGCCGGGTACGTCATCTGCAGTAAAGAAACAGCCCATGCCCTGCCCTATGAAGCACAAGGCAAGGGGGAGCATCGGAGTAAGACATGCTCCACTGATACAGGCTAAGTGTGTGAAGGGGAGCTTATGTCCAGGTTCAACTCTGAACCTGGACAACCCCTTTAATCAAACCTCTACTTTGTACTAGAATGTTCTTTTAGCTCATTCTGCACCTCTGTAATGACTTCTGTAGCAACCAACAGTAGCAGTAGATATGTCCTTATAATTTATGAAAGCAAGTGAAAAAGGAGTTCCTGGTACAAATTAACTGCAGGAAGGGAACCCTTTTACAAGTGTAGACCTTGTGCAAGCGAGTAAACAGAAGTCCTGGCTATGAAACCATTCACTTTATGTCCCAATGTTCAGGAAGTAGATGAAAGTGGCCAATGTCAAAATATTATTTCGTTTGTCACAAGGATGTCACACACTAAAGGGGTGTCTCGCTTCAGCAAATTACATTGATCATGTAGAGAAAGTTAATACAAGGCACTTACTAATGTATTGTGATTGGCCATATTGCTTCCTGTGCTGGTTGGATTCATTTTCCATCACATTATACAGTACACTGTTCATTTCCAGGGATTACGACCACCCTGCAAGCCAGAAGCTGTGGTCGTGCTTGTACACTATAGGGAAAAGCGCCGTCCTATGTGCGCTCCCACACTCTCAGCCACCAGGAAGGCCGCTGCTTTTTCCTACAGTGCACATACACGGCCACTGCTACTGGATTGAAGGGTGGTCGTAACCAATTATAGAAATGAGCAGTGTATAATGTGATGGAAAAAGGAATCCAGCCAGCAAAGGAAGCAATATGGCCAATCACGCTACATTAGTAAGTGCCTTGTATTAACTTTCTGTACATGATAAATGCCATTTACTGAAGTGAGACCACCCCTTTAAACCACTACCCTGCACTGTTACCAGTCGTTGGCACCAGTACTATTGCTATTGTCTTCTAAGTTCTGGCGCATGCGTTGTGCACAGATGAAGCTGCGCAGGTCCAGGAAACATTAAGCAGACACAAGATTTCAGGAGATATTCTGCTGAACCGCTTTGGCATGTCAATTATGCCACAATGGGCATGATTACTATCCTAGACATCTTGACTATTCCCTGATATGGCCCTTTCCAGATTTAGGGTAATTGGCATAAGGCATGTACCAGGTTATAGCTTGTTTTTTACAATATCCTTGTTCAGAATTTTTATACACAAGCCTGCCCATGAAGCTGTTAGACAGCACAATAATTGGGTGGTGGTGGTTTAGTATCTGAAAAATGTTTTAAAGCAAGGTGTTTGGTAGGTAGGCATGAAATAGTAGAATAACCATTGGCTTGAAGTGGTTACATACCAGGAGATCTGGCTTTGCACCGGAGCAGCATCCCACCTAGCTGTAGTTTGACGGGTGTGAGTGTGCCTCTCATTGCAGTTATAAGTATGGTAGAACCTTAGAGAAAGCTATCAGCTTGCCTTTGGTAAATGTGAGTGACCAATTAAAGTCTCATGTAATCCGTCTAGTGGAGCATGGAGGAAATGTTCTCATGGTGCTGATGATGAGCATCGAGCCTGGTTGGAATATACCTGAATGAGCATAATGCATCCTCCCTTCTGAGATCTTTCCATAGCCTAAATAAGATATCAGTTGAAACAGATCTTAAATTAAGAAGCTGGATCAGTTGCTACAGGGTTGAAGGCTGAAGAAGACCACTCATGCAGAAACGTTGTTCATTTTGTGTGGAGAAAAGATCAGGGTGCTGTCTGTCTCTTATCTACTATCCAATTTTATGTAAAAGTAGCAGTTTGCATCACTAGAGATAGGGGGCCTAGTCCTGACTTTGCTTTGAATCTCTGTACGTTCTAGTCATGGCAGGGGCGTCGCTACCATAGCAGCAGACCATGCGACTGGGCCACAGGGGCCCAGTCTTAGTTGGGAGTATCTCCTCTTCTACTGGAGGTGAAAACTTGGTCAGGACTCTACCCTCTGAAGGAACAACTTTTAGCAAATGAAGCAGTGGAAAAATTACTCAAGGGTAATTGAAAAGGGTTTAGGCAGGAACCCCTCTGTCCTGTGTGTGTGTGTGTGGGGGGGGGGGGTCTGGTTTGATCCTTGCTATGGGGCCCTTACTTCTCTATGTACGCCACTGAGTCATTGCACTATGGTGCATTGCATTCCCCCCCCCCAAATTGTTAGTTCAGTTTTGGAAATAAAATAGCACAATCAAATCCATGAAGAGGGCATGATTTATGCCACGCAAGGATGCAATGTTCTTTTTTATACATCTCAGTTTTTTCAAGGACAAGTGTTTGTACTATAGCTTTTCTGAACAACAAATCCGGAATAATAATTCTACATTGCCAAATGGTGTGAAAACAGCCAAGAGGGAAGCTTCAGCTCAGAACTACTATACACCACATACCAAGTAACTGCCCAGAAATACATGACATGCCAGGCTAGTATCATTATCGTGGTCCTCTTTATACTCTGAGATTTCCTCCACTCCCTACTGAAAGGTTGGGTTATGATAGTCATGTAAAAAGTATTGTTAAACAGGTTGTCTGATAGAAAGTGCTGCAGGAAATGTTATAAAATAACAAACCAGACATTACTAACCTTTCAAAAGGGTTGTCCAGTTACCTCAGGCAAGTGCTGGGTTCTCTTCACTTTTTTCCTGCTCTCCATCAACATTGCAGCAACGGAGCTGTGTAATTACAATGGCTCTGTCCCAAATGTAACCTGTTACCTGCTCGCTGCAATGTTGATAAGAACGCTCACAATCACAAGATCTCTGCAATCTCTTCAAATAACTGATCGGCGGGGTTCCGAGAGTTGGATCCCTGCCAATCTGATATTGATGGCCTATCCCGTGGATAGGTAATAAATATGAGAAAACCAGACAACCCCTTTAAATACCCCACTGCACTAGCTCCAATGTATTGGGGATCCCTGCTGGTCTTTGTTTACCTTTCCTATAGGCTTGATGTGCCAAACATCCATATATCTGTTATAGCTAGTCGCTGACCTACATGCTGTATGTGCAATAATCACTTTTGGGACCTTAGGGGGAAACTTATCTTTCCCCTATGGCATGTTTTTGGAATACAAAAGTGGCAAAACCCAGTTTTGTAATCCTGTTAAACACCATTACAACTAATTATAATGCATACCGGTGTATTTATGCCGCCCTCTTAAGTTTCCAAATAGGGAAAGTAGCAACGGCGGAGGAGGGTCGGGCCTTCAGTTCCAATACATTCATCATTTGAACCAGAAACTAAATAAATGATAACTGAAATCTATGCCAGCTACAAGCAGGACTGCCAGAAGAGGAATTTAATTTATGATCAGGACTGCACCTCATAAATTGCACGCCTCCTCCGGCAGCACAGGCCCTAATGCGACTGGCATAGCTACCACTGGATAAGTAAAGGCCTTAGTCTTTGCTGCTCTAAAGATCCTTGTGAATCTTTATATTTCCTGCACCTTCTTCACGGCCACATGTCAAGGTCCCAAGGAGCAGTTGTCATGAGTTGGCCTGGAACCTGTACAGGAAATAGCTCTCTCTCCGAGTAGTAAAACTCATATAAATACACACTTGGGGTCTTCTTACATAAGCCGATGCCAGGCAATAAAATTACACTGATCGAGATTATACAAGGTGACTGGCACTCACTTAAAGGACCTTTCACATAACTTCATGCAAAGTGAAAGGAGGACGAACTATTGTGATCGCTTGTTCCCCACTGACTTTTCAGATTGTTGGCAGCACATCCCCTCTTTACAAAGAAAAAAAGATTTTGCTCACCGAGGACAGCATATTATAGTGACATACCCTCTGATGTCGGCGGCAGCACTTTTATAGTACTGACATGCCAAGCCTCTCAGGGAGATGAGTCTGATGAGTCTCTCTGGCCCCGCCCCTCCCCGCCTCCTAAACATGACTGGCAGGTTTCTTTCCTGTTATACGTAGTTATAGTCCGGAGGAGGGCGGGGCCAGAGAGTCTCATCCGACTCATCACCATCGCAGGGCGCACTGTGAGGTTTGGCTTATCAGTACTATAAAAGTATTGACTACCAGCTCAAATATGACAGACCACGGAAATGAATGGGTCTGTCACTAAACTTTGCTGACCTCACTGAAGGCTGCATAGTACAGTAACAGGTTCCCCTTAAGTCCTGCAGTTTTTTTGGGATGATAAGAAGCACCTATACAGTGACAATTTTGGGGAAAGCATTAGGGTACAGCCACACAATCTGGTTTCTGCATGGGGTTTTAGAAGCCAAAACAGTAAACTCAAAGAAGAGGAGAAATCATATCTGTCCTTCATACTTTCTCTCCTTTTATGATCCACTCCTGATTTTGGCTTTCAAAACTGCATCAAGACACCTGACTGTATGGCTGTACCCTTAGTCCCTGATAATTGGCCAGATCCTTGGCGGGTATAAAAGGGCTTTTAGACAGTTTGGCTACAGGAGGCCCATTATTCTAATGACTATGATTTCAGGTATTTTTATTTTTTCTCGCTATGTATTTTCTCTGAAGGAAATAGTACAGTTAATGATTATCATCTTCTCAGTTAAGGTTCACTTCAATATAAATGGTTTGGTGCCTCCGTTTACATGATAAGTATTAAAGGCATAATTACTTTTCCATTAAGCTTTGATGTGATAAGAATGATAAGGTATTTCTGGTTTGTTTTGTGAATCAGAATATTTCACTCACAAGGTGGCCTGATCATCATGCTACATGAAATTAAAAGGCATGACGGAAAATGTGTCCTTGTCAACAATACTGTTCCACCAGTTTCTCAAACGGAAAAACAACTGAACTAAAACCAGTAGTGTAGACTAAATCCAGCAAAACTGGTTCAGCATTTTTTTCTTTGTTTCCTTTTGTAATTTACGTCAAGTGACACCTTAGACGAGGCAAGTGACATCTTAGACGTCAGAAGACTCAGTCTTTATAACTCCTGGAGCCAGATTTTTTTTTTTTTTATTGTTTTCCTGTAGACATTGTATACATTGTAAATGAAATCGAGCTTGCAAGTAGTTCTGCCATCAGTCTATACTGCCCTTTGCATAACTAAAGGCCATTTACATGGGCTGTCTTTGCAGGCAATTACCTGAATGTCAGCAGTCGTCTAACTGTAGGCCACTTATTGGTTGGATACCTTCATAACAAAATTTAGTTGCAACATTTTGGTGCAATATATAAAACCTTTAGCCATGCACCCGTTCCCGCTAAACCAAGCCTCCTCTCCGATAATTCCTCAGTAGGTGAGGCACAGTGGATTATTCTTTTTGTCTTACTTCCTTCATATATATGTCTAAAATAAGTAGTGTCCAATTCCAACAAAGATGCACCAAAATTTGAGGCTAATTATGCCAGAAATTCAGGCATAGCCAAAATACTAAATGCAGATCACTGTGCTTAGTCAAACATCTTTGTATCTAAAAATTACAACTTTACCAAATTCAATACATTATTGTGACACGCTATCTGAACCCTGCAATGCACATCACAACCACTGGGTGGCCACAGAGAGACACACATAGTATAAACATCTCCCAACAAAGTATCACAAAATCATATTTTCTTTTAAAACTAGTCATCTCACGTCTCTCATTTTGGGATATGTCAAGCCAGGAGGAAAGATAAGGAAGGAAACATCTGTACAAGGCTGTGTTGTCACACACAAATGTCCTAATAAAAGTGCTGTACCATATCTGCCTCCAAAAGTGAACTGCAATGTGGTTGCCAGACAATGGGAAACTGCATCTTTGTTCTAGTGGTCTACAATACTGCCAGCATAGCTACAAGCACAGATATTACCATGTAGTACTGGTGGAAATACTGTAATAAGTGTATGCTCCTTGCTTGATATTTGGATAGATTAGACTGGATTCTATAACATCTGGTAGTCAATGGTGTAGAGGGTTGCCAGCCGTCCAGAAATGTCTGGATAGTCCATAAAAATAGGTGACTTTTTATTTTATTTTATTTTTTTATTTTTTTTACTGTAGGTATGTGTCTGATGGTACTTGAATAGATTATTTTGTTGGCAATTATCATCATTTTACAACTCGCAGTAAATTCTGGTAATGAGTTCTTATCAGTATTTTGAGCTATAGACATGGGTTACTTAAAATCTTTATAATTTATTATGCTTTTCCAAGGTGTCCGTGAAAAATGTTGGCTGTTTGTGATTTTGGTATAAGTTGTCCATAAAAAATAAAAATTATTTTTAGCAACCCTGATGGTGTACTTATAGAGGCAGACCACGCAGTTGCTATGGGGCCATTGGCGGAAAAGGGCCAGCTGTACAGGAAAGGCCCCACCCCCTAATTACACTTGCATGTCTAGCTGTGAGAAGAATGATGTGGAGAAGGACCTGTGATGATGTCATTGTCGTATGATCAGGGAAGGAATACAGTGCTTTGAAAGTGAGGGACCTGTGATGATGATGTCATCATCGTGTGACCAGTGCAAGGAGACTGATCTCAGCAGTGGAGAGAAATATGTGGTGAACAACCTTGGGAGGAGCTTCTGTATCGTGCCTGGTCTTTGAAGTCATGGAGACGGTCCTATCAGTGATTGACCACCTTCCCTCTCTATGACTGTGTATACAGAGATAGCTGGCAATCACTGATAGAACCGCCCAGAATGAGCAGGAGTTTAAATGAATAAAATACAAGTTATAGTGAATCTTTTCCCATAAATCTATATATTAATGTGCTCTGCTCCTCCTGCTCTATAACATGCTGCCTGCAGCTTACATTGCATTTTGATGGTGACAGGTTTCCTGTAACATATTCATCCCAGCTTGTAATGGTTTATTATAGACATCTGAAATGTTCGATTTGTAAAGCAGTCGTTAGTCCCAGGCTTCTCCCTTTAAATATTAGATTGCGTTCTCTTAAGAGGATTATATCAGAAGTGAGCGTGACTAATCGAAGATGATGACTGGTGGCGTAGTTAAAATCAGAGATTGGCATATGATGGGGCCTCTATTCTTAATTTGACAGTTACTAATTTCCTCTCAGTTTTCGTGGCAGACCAAGATAGTAGATGACAGAATGAAACATTTTGTAATAATTTCTAATTGTTTCCTGAGACATGCCGTCAGTGCTAAAGTAATCAACTTGCGGGAGTAGCGGCATAACAGATTTGCTATTTACATCAGCGCCAGCAGTGCATTTTTCTTATTTTAAATAAAAGATAGTAGACATGTTTAGCACAGCGAATTGGATTCTTGGAATTCTATTTTTCTTTTTTCGCACGTATCATTCACATGTATGTTTACACGTGCCGTTTCCGTCAGGATCTGTTGGAAGAACATCTGCAGGGTTTTAAAGTAGCAGCAAAGTAATGAGATTCAAGGAAATCTCTTCCACACAATGTAGGAAAAAAGGGTATGGATTGGAAATTGACAGGTAGTGTAATGATAATGGCTATGGAGATCTTTGCATCTATAGACTATTTCTGTTTGGTTTAGACTGAATCTGTCAGGAGGCTATAGTCCATATCTCTGAACTCCTGACAGCTCATAAACGCTCATTATACCGTAGGTAAATTCTTATCAAATAAGAACTGCGCTATAATAAGAGCTTAGGAGCTGTCAGGAAAGTACAGATAAGGACTACAGACCAAGCCATCAGGGCAGCCCCTTGACAGATTCAGTGTAAAGGTGAATTCAGTAATTTACGGATACACTGAATCTGAAAGCTGTAGAGGAAAAATGGTTGAACATTTTTAATAAAGACCAATCGAAAAGTGAAAGTGTTTTTTAGCCCAAATGTAATAATGTGCCCCCAAGGGTATCCATCGCCTTTAAATCCACAGCATATTCTTTGTGCAGATTTTCACTGTGGATTTCACCTTTTTGCAGTACATACCATGATATCTGTAGACAGGATTTTTTCCAGCACATCGTAACATTTTAATCAAATATCACGCATGTCTCTCATAGTAGCTAATAAGAACGCAGCCAGAGCAATACAGTAATAGGTATATTCCTTTTTAACCCCTTCATTCTTTGACTCCCATCTATGTCCAAATTACTTTCAGGTCTTGCTTACAATGCAGTATTTAAGGTTTCTTTTACAAGGACTGATGTTTCAGGCAATTAGCAGAACTAAATGAAACTTTTCTGATAATTGCCTGCTTGTCAGTGGCGATGAGTGGCGATCACCTCCACTGTATGGGAACAAGCAATCAATACAGTGATCACTTCCCAACATAGAAAATGTGTAATGGGCAGCAGATCGCTGTTTAGACAGCATGATCTGCTGCACAGAAATTGGTGTAAGACATGATCACCCGATCGATGAGCATTTGCTTGATGAGCGGGTGATCACTGGAACCTTTTACACAGGTCAATTATCAGGAACAAGCATTTCTACACATGCTCATCCCTTATATACAGCCTGATATTCGCTAGGTGTAAAATGACCTTTAGGTTGTCCATACATGTAGAGATGCGACCCGGGATTAGCGATATGCATGCGAATTCCACTGCCGGACCACGTTGTGTACAGCACTCTTAGGCCCCTTACAGACAAGTGTGAGTGGATTATGTCCAGATGCGTTACGAATGCGTTCAGTGAAAAATGTGTGATTTTCGCAAGCAAGGGCATTCAGATTAGTATGCAATCGTGTTCAGTTATTCAGTTTTTATTGCGTAGGTGCAATGAGATTTAATGTGTTTTTGCGCGCGTGATAAAAAACTGAAGGTATACAAACAACATCTCTTAGCAACCATTCGCGAAAAATGCATTGCATCCGCACTTGCTTGGGGATGCGATGCGATTTTCACACAGCCCCATAGAATTCTATGGGGCCAGCGTTGTGTAAAAATCGCAGAATATAGAACATGCTGCGATTTTTCACTCAACGCACAACTCATGTACACAGCCCCATTGAAATGAATGGGTACAGATTCCATGCAGGCACATTGCACCCGCACGGAACACTCGCTCGTGTGAAAGGGGCCTTAGTGTTACAAGTTACTCTGCTGTACAGGCCTGGGCCAATTACGCTTCTCTAGCATCTGCAATGAGCGTTTGTGGCTAGACGGTCTAGAGCAGTGGTGCCCAACTATTTTTCGTCTGAGGGCCGCACTAAACTTGGTATAAATTTTGCGGGCCGGAACCAGGTAGCTTTGCCAGAAAGAAATGCAAACGCTGTGAGGGGGCACGTGTGAGCATTACTACTGTGAAGAGGGCACATATCAGGGCATAGCTACTGTGAGGAGGGCACATATCAGGGCATAACTACTGTGAGAGGACACATATCAGGGCATAACTACTGTGAAGAGGGCACATATCTGGCCATAACTACTGTGAGGGGGCATATATCTGGGAATAACTACTTTGAGGGGGCATGTGTGAGCATTACTACTGTGAAGAGGGCACATATCTTGGCATTATTACTGTGAGGGGGCATGTGATGTATAAATGTGTGTAATGTATGTGATGATCACACACACTGCACTACATACATTACACACATGTATACATCACATACTGCGCTGTCACCTTCTTCTGCAGGTCTACCTTGATGTCTGGTCTTTAGGCTTCAGTCAGATCCTCCATCGCCATGCTTGCACCGTGTGCCCGACACCACCAGGAGCTGGTCCCTCCTCCTTTCATCTCACGCCGCCTTCTCCTACAGCAGGGCGCTCTATCGCTCCAGTGCCCGCCCAATCTTACCAATCAGGGGCGAAGCTAGAAATGACTGGGCCCCATAGCAAAAAAAAATTCAAATACATTGTAGTGGTGTATAGAGCCAAAAATGTTAGAATTGTGTTGATGTTCCAATATTTATGGACCTGACTGTATACAGCTTTTGGGTATACGTATGGCATGATTTTCTCACACTGCCCTACTGAATGTTATTGGTAGACTTAGACTCTTTTCACTTGGCACTGACAATAGAAAACTTCATGCAACGCCGGATTCATCACAACGTAATGAACAGACTTTACCGACTTTTAATGGGGTCTGTCAGGGTGTCCATCATCTAGAAAGGAAAAATATGTGCTTTATGTAGTGCTATTTTTCCTGTCAAATTTGAGAGAATTGGCTAAAAAGGCATTGAGACAGATGGAAATATAGTAATATACCCTTACTAGTCTGAAGATGTTTGGTTCAGGATTTTTCCTGGGTAGCCAGTGCTGGACACAGATTAAGGCTACTTTCACACTAGCGTTCGTCGGTCCGCTCGTGAGCTCCGTTTGAAGGAGCTCACGAGCGGACCCGAACGCAGCCGTCCAGCCCTGATGCAGTCTGAATGGAGCGGATCCGCTCAGACTGCATCAGTCTGGCGGCGTTCAGCCTCCGCTCCGCTCGCCTCCGCACGGACAGGCGGACAGCTGAACGCTGCTTGCAGCGTTCGGGTGTCCGCCTGGCCGTGCGGAGGCGTGCGGATCCGTGCGGATCCGTCCAGACTTACAATGTAAGTCAATGGGGACGGATCCGTTTGAAGATGCCACAATATGGCTCAATCTTCAGGCGGATCCGTCCCCCATTGACTTTACATTGAAAGTCTGGACGGATCCGTACGAGGCTATTTTCACACTTAGCTGTTATATGCTAAAAATAATGCAGACGGATCCGTTCTGAACGGAGCCTCCGTCTGCATTATTATGATCGGATCCGTTCAGAACGGATCCGATCGAACGCTAGTGTGAAAGTAGCCTTAAGGAGTTGTCTGGGCTACAGATATTGTAGATGACCTTCCCTCAGGCTAGGTCATTAGTATTAGTAGTATTTGACCCCCTTCCACCCCACCAATTAGATGTTTCAGGCAGCCGCAGGGCTGAAGACTATACAGTATACAGAGTAGAAGCAGAAGGCTTCTTATACTGTATATTTTCTGGCGCCGACATACTGCAGCTGCAATTGAATTGAATGGGAGCTGAGCTGCAGTACCCCGGCATGGCCACTAGGCAGTGTATAGAGCTGACTGCTTCCAGCTCCATACACTGTATCATTTCTGGTGCAGTGGCCACCTGAAACAGCTGATTGGTGGTGGTGCCGGGTGTCAGACCTCCTCCGATCTGATATGAAAGACAGTGAATCACATTAAGATATGAACTTTAGAAGAGAGGCTCATGGTTTTGTCCCTGCGGTTTTCCCTTCTGTTACAATCTATGTTGTGGTAATCTTTTCCAGCCATGTTCAGTGTTGTAACATGCCTCCCGGGCAGTGGGTATGAGGAATACTAGATATGCCTTGTGCAAATGTGTTATGTAACCACATGACATGAAGTGAAATTACTGTATTTGCAGTCATGAGCAATATTAATTATATCTACTCTGTAATTAGTCATATTTTCCTTGTCAAGTTACAGAATGTTCCCTAAATCATCACCGACACAACACGTAATGCCCCCTGTAACTAACTGGTTTTCTATTTTATTAGAAAATATATACATAAAGAAGAAAAATTAATAGCGTAAAAAATTATGGAAATTTTTTAAAGAAGAATAGACGTTTATCATGTTGTTCACTGTACATATAAAAGAGGACCTGCCAACGCGCATGGCGGAAATCCTTGCTTCCCCAAGAAATAGCCATTTTTAGAATGTAGTTCATTGCAGTTCATTCTTATTCCTCCTGAAAATGTATGGTCAAATTGACAACTGGACAATGCAATTTGATTTCTTAATTGGGGGTGTCATATAGTCAGCACCGAGTAGATATTTCAAGGAGGAATAAGAAAGGAACGGAATGAAGAGTTCTGAGAAAAGATGCTCCAGAATTAGTATTCATGAGGAATGCAAGTGTTCACAAAAACAGACATGTCAGGAGAGGTGACGGGTCCGCTTTAAAGGAGTTATCCCATAAATTTTAAATAGTTTTTACTCACCTATTTGGAGGACTATCTTCCCTTTCTGTGGGTGCGTAGCAGCTCATCAAGCAGTTGCATCTGCACTGCACCTTCATATATAGCACCAGAGATACAGATGATATGCAGCGCCCCCACAGGAAAAGGTCTGCCAGAAGGATAAACAGCAGGGGGGCGCTACCAGAGAGCAAAATTTTAAAAAATATTGTATATTTTAATAATTCTTGATTTGCATAGTAATACTGTTTGTGGGATAATCTGCACCTCTGATGTAAACTGAAATCATCCTCCGAATACAACACTGCACAACGGCACATATACTGTACCAGGCAGTAATTTGCAAGTTGAGAATGTGCCAAGCTGCAAATCAATGGAACATGAAATCAAATGACTTGTGAAACTCCAGGCCAAGCGATCAACCGGCTCACAGTAGGAAACTTTACGACGAAAAAGTAGATTTGTCTTCCGTGTATTAACAGCTGCATTATTGGACTTCTAGCTAATGCATTTTATTAAAGAGCCCATGTCACTTCTCCTGATATTTAGTATTCCCCATACAGTAACAATTCTGGAGCATATTTCCTTAGCGCTCTGCATGCACCTGCCTTTTTGTTATTCCTCCTGGCCATGTATACATAAATTGGCATTACTAGTCCACTTGCCCCTACACTCTCCTGCTGCCCAATCAGTGCTATGTCTAAATATGTTGGCTTGTCAATTGCTTTCTACTTTTCCAGGAGGAATAACAGAAGTGCTCCTGCATAATTATTTGGGGGAATGCAAGAGGCATGTCAGGAGAACTGCCCAGTGTTTTTAATAATTCCAAATAATAAGTAATTTTCTAGGTACTTTCTGTATGAGCTACAAAGGCATATGTCTGGAACGTGAAGCTTTGCCACGCTGTCCAATAGCTCCACTAGAAAATAACCCAATAAAAAAAGTCTTTGCGTTCCCTCCATGAGTCATATTTTGACAGTTATCTAGCATTTCTACCGACTTCTTTGGTAATAAGAGGACATCTGGAAATCGTTTCTTTTTTTTGGCCAGACTAGAGTTTACCGTAATTTACTGTTATCTAGACTGTCACAGCGCTGAAGCCAAGCTGGTGATGCCTGTTTCATAGAAGGTCAGGACAATGGAGATGAATGTAGTGTTCTACAAACAGATGAGTTTTAGAAGAATCAATGTGACGATAAAACAGGGCACAGGCCGGTCATTCATTAGGGAGGAAATTATTAATATGATTGAGCCTTAGACTTTGTCGTATGATACGGCAACATTTATCACCAATTTATGGAAAAAATGCACAAAGTGGAGTTTTCCTGCCTGACAAAGGGTCGTGCCTTAGCAGAATGGGGAATGACTTTAAATGCAATAACTTGCACAAAAATGTTGGTTCAAAGTAAGGCAACCAATAGGTGGTACAAAGCAGGGGCGTAACCACCATAGTGGCAGACCATGCGACTGCTATGGGGCCCAGGGCAAGAGGGGGCCCAGTCTTAGTTGGGAGTATCTCCTCTTCTACTGTAGGTGAAAACTTGGTCAGGACTCTACCCTCTAAATGAAAAACTTTTAGCAAAATAGGCAGTAGAAAAATAACCCAAGGGTTATTGAAAGGGGTTTAAGCAGAAACCCTTCTGTCCTCTGTGGGGGGCCTGATCCTTGCTATGGGGCCCTTACTTCTCTATGTACGTCACTGGTACAAAGTAAGACAAAAGTGTCTAGCCAGGCACCAGATTTATCTTCAAGCATGAGCCACAGTGATACATTTGCTGCTTCTTTGTAAGGGAGTTTATCATGAGTGAAATTTTAAAGAGGTTTTCCAAGATATTTTAACTGATGACCTAACCTCAGGATAGGTCATCATCAGTATCTGATCAATGCTGCTCCGACACCCAGGACCTTCTCCAGTTAGCTGTTTGAGAAGACACTGGTGCTCGCAGTAGTACCATGGCCATCTCCATGCTCACTGAGCATAGCGCTGTATGTTGTATAGCGGCTGTGCCTCACCTAGGCCATGTGACCAATAAACGTGACTTCACATAGCATAGGCAAAGCTGCAATAAGGCTGCGGTGCTACTATGATCACCGGTTCCTTCTCAAACAGCTAATCATCAAGGGTCCTGGGTTTTGGACCCCATGAATCAGATACTGACGATCTATCCAGAGGATTAGTCATCAGTTAAAATATCTAGGAAAACCCCTTTAAAGTTAGTTTAGCAGGCATCTGTGTTGCTGTAATTTGCACCAAAATTATTAAATGGGCATGATCGTTGATGAATTTGGTGCATCTTTAGTCTGACACTTTTGTCTTGAGAAGTTTGAGATTTTTAGAAGCCAGAATTCTGGAGAGCAGGGCTTGATAAATCCCCCAAAATTCACACTATCTACATTTTAGACAAGATTAGTAAATCTAACTCAACGTTCCTCACCATTTTCTAGTGAAGCCATAGACAGAGTTAGGCTTCTAGTCTTTTTATAGCGTGTTAAATTCTGACTGTGGCACAGAATGCACGATCTGTAATAAAACAGATGAGCTGCAGGGAAGAATGTGGCATTACTATGGTCTCCACGCCTTGTGTGTTTTGGACAGTTATTTTTTTTTTACCTTGTCCAACATGAGGTTTTTTTAAGCAGAGAAGGTACATGGCTTGCTTAAAAAAAGGGTTGTGGTATAAATTTAGGAGGTTGGAGCTACATTTGTAGCCAGGTTTATCAATGCAAATTTTTGCAAAAAGTTGCCTAATAGCCACAAGTGTATTAGAGTCCCCAAGTGGCATACAAAATCCATAGGTATTTTGTGTAACAGCTTTAACAATTGATGCAACATTCTGTAAATGTGCCACAAACAAGGTCTTCAAACCAAGCAGAGACTTTAAAAAAAGTGCAAACATTTGAAGAGGGAAATGTATCAATATGCTACTTTTTGCTTTTTTTGTGTCTGCTTGTTTTGAAGCCATTTGAAGCTCTAAATCTGGCAAAAAGGTAGATCTGCCCATAAAACATCTGACCTCCCCTTAGTAAATGCAAACTGCTAGGCTTGGCACAAAACACCATAAAAATGAAGCGGATACACCAATTTTTCCTCAAATGTCTAGTTCACTAACTAAACTAGCAAAATCACACTTTTATGGCACAGCGTACTGAATACATTATCCTCCTTAAAGATGTACCAAATTTATCAGCCACCCTGATAAATCTGGTCCCACCAGTATCGGCTTCCTGGTCCTGCTTGACAAACAGGAAATGGGAGATTAGGAAGCATCAGCATGGGAGTGGCGGGGGGATTGGTTAAGATGAGTATATAAATATTTTTTAGTATTTTACACCATACAGAGCCATTTCAAATATGTTTTAAATGGATAAACAAACCCTTTAATATCATATTTTGATTATCTAGAACGATGTGTCTTCCTTAGTAACCCAGAATTTACTCTATAACTATTCACTAATATACTCTTTCCATGATTAAAATACCCAACATCCAAAAGGTTGCTTTTATACAAGTGTACATGCTCAGCGTTCCATGTGAATTAATACAAACTGCCTTCTTGTAACACTAAGGGAACATGCCCACACCGCGTATTACCTACAGATTTTTGGAGCGGAAAATACTCAGAATAAGGGTATGGCCACACGGTCAGATTTCTGCATACAGTTTTGGAAGCCAAAATTTAGAAGTGAATCGTAAAAGGAGAGAAAGTATAAAGGACAGATACGACTTCTCCTCTTTTTGGCTTTCAAAACTGCATCAGAAAACCTACACAGTGCAGAACTTTTCAGTACAGAAATTGACCTGTGATGCGGATTTTGAAATCCTTAATGTGTCACTGGTTTGTGTGGCTCTTTAAGGCAGATTTGGGGCAAATCTGTGTTAAAATCCATGACAAAATCTGCAAGTAACCTAAGAGGACATTTATGTGGATGTGGTGAGGACACGCAATACGGTCTGCACTAAAATCCACATGGAAAATCAGTATAGACTAAACTGTCTCGCGCATGTTGTCTAAATTTGCAATACAATACAGTCAGTTTCCAGCTCTATCAACAGCTCTTGGCACGGTAGAGATTTGGTTATCACATTTGGCAGCTTGTCTTTCCTGAATGACCAGGCTGGTATGAGCAATACTGCATAGTCTTTCTGAATAGTTACATTGTAACAGTACGGCACGTTCTTATCACAGTTTTTTATCTGTTTAAAGTTTACATGATTTTTATATATTATTAATTTTAACCCAAACGTAGAGGTAGAAAAAAACTTATGGTATATAGAAGATTTTTTTTTTCTGTCTGACCATGAGCAAATCCCAGTATCAACAAGTAATGGAGCTTGTCCATAAACAAGTATCCACTTGTCAGTAGGCAAGAGATCTGCCATATTGGATCAGTAGTGTCTCAAGTTTCCCAATTTGGATTTTATCCAAATCTGAATAGTTTCGGATTTGATTCGGACAAATTTCTCAGAACGCTGGCCAGAAGGCAGAGAAGAGTGCATCTGCCACCAAAAAGTTTGAAGAGGTTGTTTGGGCTTTTTCTATTGATGACCTATGATCAGGATAGGTCATCAATATCAGATTGGCTGGAGTCCAACACCCAGCACCCCTGCCAATCAGCTGTTTGAAAAAACCCAGACAATCCCTTTAATTTGTTGACCATGTTTCAAGTAAAACCTGACAGTGTGGTGTGTTATTACACAGGCTGTTACCAGCCACCATCCGTTTACCCATAGCCATATATGTCACTGTCACTTTATTCCCAGAATATCGGTATAAATTATCGGCTATCGGCCTGAAAGTTCACAAATTATCGGTATCGGCCCTAAAAAATCAATATCGGTCGATCCCTACTTAATACTGTCTTGGTGTTAAAGACCTTGAATGGGGTTGCATACAGTCCTAGAATAAATCAGTGTCATAATACAACTTTCCAGGTCAATATGAGCACTTTTGGTTTGGGTCAAACTTATTCATACCTGAATCAAATCTACCAACCGATTTGTTAAAATCAGACCCGAAATGAATTTAAGAAATTTGCTCATCTCTATTCGCTACTAATGACCAGAGCTAAATCAATTTATACAGATGTAACTTAAAGGGGTTATCTTGGAACTTGATATTGGTGGTGTATCCTGAGGATAGGTCATCAATATCAGATCGGCAGAGGTCAGACACCCATGACTCTACTGATCAGCTATCTGAAGAGGCCGCAGCATTCCATGAACACTTAGGCCTCTTTCTAGACCAGTGACCTCATCGTACATTGGTCACATGGCCTAGGCGCAACTCGGTCTCATTCAAGTGAATCGGGCAGACCTGCAATACCAAGCACAGCCGCTGTACGGGACTGGGCTTAGTTAGCTGTGAAGAGCCTATAGCACTTTCCATAGTTCTGGTGAGCATATTGTCCTCTTTAAACAACTGATCGATGGGCAGGCTGAGAGAAGGATCCCCACCTATCTGAGGATATCCTGAGGATAGGCCACCAATATCAAATTCCTGGATAAACACTTTAAGCTGGAATCATTCATAGTTTTTAGTAGGAATTTTGAAATACAGGGCACGTTTTATTTTTATTTTTTCTGCCGTACATTTTAAATGTAGGTGCATTTTTTTTTGGTTCTAGGGCACTTTTTAATGCAGCATCATACTGAAGCAATGGAGTTTTTTTTGCAGACACTTACAAGGCAAAGGAGAGAAAAATGTATGTTGTTTTTGTGGTAATTTTAGACAATTTTCAACAGTAAAATAAAGCCAAACCGATTTTTATGTGCAAAGGTGTCTTTAACGTGTTAAATACCCAGTTGCAGCAGGCCTTAAAAGGGTTGTCTAAGATTTTACTATTGATGGCCTATGCCCAAAACAGACCATCAGTATTTGACACCCAGCAAACCCGCGATCAGCTTTTCTGCAGTAGCTTTGGTGTCAGAAATCAGCACCAAAAGTACACACCTCCATCCACTGTGTAGTGGACAGATCTGGTCATTGAATGTGAACAGTGCTGCAATAACCAGCTCCAGCCACTATAGAATGGACAGAGCCGTGGAGTAAAGGTGCCAATTTCAGCAGACTGGAGATGATGCTGGGTTTCGGACTTCTTCTGATCAGGTATTGATGGACAATCCTGAGGTACAGACCATCAATAGTAGAATCTTGGGTAACCCCTTTAAATTGACATTTAACACAACAACCATTGAAAAGTTAAAGTTAAAGTTTACTGCAAATGTGCATTTAATGTGTTTAGTATTATCTAATGTGTATGGCCAGCTTTAGCATGCCCAACCTGGAGGTCCAAAGTTTAATTCCAAAAAAGACAATATTTGCATTCAAAGTACCATATATGCTCTTGCTGTGTTTTGCATGGTTTAACTCTGCAACTTAAAGGGGTATACCAGTAATTTGAAGTGATCCTATATCCTATATAGGATAGAGGATAACTACTAGATTGGTGAGGGTCTGACCCTAAAAATGAACAGAGCGGCAGGTCGAGCATGCATACTGGTGCTCCATCCATCTCTATGAGTCTGTTAGAAGATAGCCAAGTCCAGTGCTTGGCTGTTTCCAGCAGGTCCCATATAGAAGAAAGGAGCAGAAGAGGCCCCTGTGCGGTATGGGGCACCTGTTCTTGTGATCTGTGGGGGTCCGAGCACTAGGACGCCCACTGATCTGATAGTTATCCCCTATCCTGTTCATATGTTACAACTCCTGATGACCAACATACCACTTTAAGTTTTTGAAGTTTCTAATGTCAAAAATGGTTGTTTTTATGCCAAATTAGTATTATAAAAGCTCATTATTTCCACGGTGTACAGCGTTCTTCATTAGCTTTTTTTTTTATACAGCCAGATGTTACTTTAAGTACATTATTAAATTCACTACATACAAAGTGTTTTGGGGGCATTTTCCTGTTGAAGTTGAGCATTCTTAGCTGTTTTGAGTTTATTTCAAAGGTCAGCATGTTCCAGTTATATCATTTTTTTTTTTCTGCCATCTTTTGCCATAGACTTCTGTATAGACCTAAAAAATCGGCCAGAGAAAAAACTCTGCTTGCAGTGATATTTGTTCAGCCAAATCTCAGCACTGATGCAGGAAACAGACTGGATCCTCGCCTGCTTTCATTATAGCCAATGGGGCCTGGTGGTGCTCTAGCAGTTTTTAACTATTCCGGATGCGATGGACAGTTTAGCGCTAGCGTGAAACTAGCTTTACTTGACAGAAAGAAATGTGTAATGTCACAGCGGCTTACCTGACAGAGAGTTTCATGTCACAGCCTGAACCACTCTTGTGATATCCTGTATAAGAACAGTATATAAGTTCCTTGATGCTAACTCGATGACAGTGGTGGCCATCCTCATCCATGGCACCCTACAAAAACCCTTATCACAGCACCATTCCACCAGTAATTGGTGGAAAGGAGGTAGCATAGTCCCTTACATGTGGCCTAATAAAAATTAAGAACCACTCTTATTTTTAAGGTGGCAGTGCCCCTGTCCCCTTCCTTGCCTGCAGGGTTCCTGGGCCACATGTAACATGCATATTATCAAGGTATAAGTGTATATGATATGGGTTACAATAAGTGTAACAGACATAATGTACGAGGCCAAACATGCATATAACTGATAACGTCCCTCCAGAGTTTGGAGACTAATCAGTGTCTCTGTCCATAGACTATTTTAATCTACTTTCCATTGTAATCTATTCTTAGTGCAACCACCAAAATTATTCTGGGCATGACACATGGTAACAAATGTGTCCCCTTCAATCACATTAGATATTTTGATTCTCTGTAATGTTTGGTTGAAATTAGTTTTCATTTTTTTTTAAACTTTTCCACATTGCACTCACTCACTTTAATGGTGGTCTGTGTGACACTGTCAATTATGGGATAAGACATGGCGTTCAGTGATCTCATATTCCAACTGTTCCTTAATTCCCAGTGAGGTGTTTTCCAGTGATTTACATTGTAGGATCAGAAAGGCAAATGTTCTGTCTGAAATTATGGCTTCCACTATTCAATTCACTTACGCCCACCCCCTGAAGCTGGTGTTTTGCTGTGGTACATTACTTTTCTATTGCTAAAGGACTGGCTGGAAACAGACTTTCAGTGTCAGCTTGCGCTTTGAAGTCTACTTAGCACTTGAGTTGAGCACGGCTGGAAGCCATCAGCTTTACATATTTATAAAGATAATCGTCTGTTCTTATTGCTCGTCTATGCAAAGCTGAACATGAAAAAATATGCCATGCTATTTTCAATGGTTAGAATCCAAAACAGCAAAAAGGTTACCGAAAGAGAACAAGCAGAGAACATTTCACATTGTGTTTTCATGGTTGAGTAGACTAAACAGTTAATCAGAATCACTACAGGTTACTCACACCTTCAAAAGAATTCTGAAGAAACGCCAGAAAACATGCTAAGTGTCTAAAACAGAAATGCCAAAACATTACAGTTTTATATACTGATGGCCTAGGCTCAGGATAGGCCATAAATATCTGGATTGCAGGGATCCAGCTACACAGCTCCATCCATTGTCAGAGATGCTCCTATACACTTCTGTGTCCACATGGATGGAGCTGTAGGTCCAGAGCCAAAGCTACTGAAGAACAGTGGATTGGTAAGAGGTTGCAGGAGGTCAGACCCTCACCAATCACATATTCAGGGCCTATAATGTGTATGGGCCATCAATATAAAAGGAATCGGAAAACCGTTTTAAACGTTAGTTTACTGTAGGAAGACATTACAGTAAGCAGGCAAGAGTTGTAAACTACAAGACAAGAAATGTCGAACCTTAGATGGATGCAGTAGCAATAACAAAATGAGGTGAAGTGAAAACACAAACAGTGCGGTAACCAGGCAGGCCAGGAACAAAGAGGGAAGGCTCAGCAAAGCCAAGTGCGTAACTGTGAGGTACCAGAGTAACTGTGGAGTAGACACATTCAGTTTGTAGCTATGGAGCAGCAAATGTCATTTTGTTACTTAGCCTAACTGGAAGGTAGACATAACTGGTACCAAAATGCAAGATGGAAGCAAGACACGGGTTGGTAACTGGTAGCAAGATGCAGGCTGGTAGTAGTATACAGTGGTAGGAATATAATCCACTGGTAATGTAGGAAATTAGACAAATGATACCAAGCGTCAAAACTAGGAGACTAGGAACTAGTGATGGGAGGCAGAATCCACAAGGACACAGAGCCAGGTAGGACAGGAACCAGGAGCTATACTGTGGAGAACATATACTGTGGAGAACATATACTGTGGAGAACATATACTGTGGAGAACATATACTGTGGAGAACATATTAATCTACAATTAGTCACTGCCATAGCAAACAAGGCTTAAACAGCAGAGTTAATCACAATGGATAGAATTATGTTGCATTACAATTAAATCTAATCTCAGAAAAGTGTTAACCATAGCTTTGCATGATGTGGTGGAGAAGTTTAGGCATGACAGAGTGCCACAGAGTTGGATTGCAGCCAGAATAGCAGAGTTGAATTCTTAGAGCAGACCCCAACAAGCCACCTGGGTCAAGAAGTATGCAGCCAGCGGAGGAGTAGCAGAACAGTTTGTGACATATATACTGAATAGCATTTACTTTATATGCAACAGTTTAAAATGTGGACAAAACATATATAAAATAAAACATGGATAATGTCTAGAATTAAAATTGGAGACTGGAAAAAAAAAAAAGGTAGTTCACAGTGAAGCAATTTGGGACGTTTGTTTGTGAGTCACAACATTCCATTTAATGCCATATTGCATTACATGAGACAGAAGCAATTGAACCTATATAGACATGTAGCACTTGTTTAAACTAGTGGGAGGGTAATGGTTCCAACAGCTCCAATAAATGAAATAGACAGTTCTGCTTGCGCTTAGCTAATCGCCATTTTCTCTGAGAAGCTGACTGACAGGCACGGTGCAACTCCCAAATGTCATTTTGAGCTTGACGTAAGGAACAATACACAGATATACACACAAACGCTGATGGTGGGAGCAGCATAGTGGGTGCTCCTAGCACCCACTGGTTTTATTTTGCATGGATATTTTGTACATGTTGGCATATAAATGAACCATTTAAAAGAAATAGATGGACATTGAGTTCTTAATTACCTTGCACAATTTTATTTATGTCAATGCATAAGGTTGATAGAAAAACATAAATTAAAGAAAGCAATAGAAAGAAAACTGTCATTGGAGTATCACCATTTGTCAATTTCAGTTATCAAATTTCTAATTTGTTCTACCACAGCAAACACTAAAGCTCTGACCAATCAATGGCTATTAAGTGGTCATCTCATGGATAGTAAGTAGAGATAAGCGAACCCAAACTGCAAAGTTTGGGTTTGTACCAAACTTTGCGAGTTCAGGTACCCGTCCCTGAACCCAGACTTTTTCAGTGAAGTCTGGCTTCAGGTTCAGTGTTTGGGTGGTTTTATTATTTTCCATTATAACATGGTTATATTGGAAGATAATAGCATTTTTTAAGACAGAATGCAAAACAATATGGCCATTTAGGAATTGCGTCACGCGGTGACTTCATTACGCACTTTGCAGGTCCTTTGGCAGGTCCTGTTCAGTGAAGATAGAAGAAGGTGCTGCAGCACAATCAAGTGGATGAAGTGAGTTGTTAAAATAGGGTTCGGGTTCAAGTTCGGTTCCCAAACCCGAACTTTGACCTGAAGTTCGGTCGAACTCGGTGAACCCGAACTTCCACGGGTTCCCTCATCCCTAATAGTAAATAAATCATCAACACAGGATAAAGACCATTGTATGGTGGACACCTCAATGTAAGACAGCCGCTGGAGTGCTGCCTATATTTCTAGTATTGGATTTTTCTGATGACTGATGGTAGAGTGATCTCATAAACCTGGTGCAGACATGCTATAGACTTAGGGGTAAATGTACTAAGACTGGCATTTCATTTGCAAGTCTAAGAATCAAAGCACAGTAGAGTAAGATGCTCCAAATGTATTCAAGGGGTTTTTCAGGTGTATAGTATTGATGATGTGTCCTTAGGATAGGACCTCAATATCTGATCAGTGTGTGTCCGACCACAGATCAGCTGTCTCTGGTGAGTGCTCCTGACTCTTCACAGCATACCAAGCACAGCGTTGTATAAGGTACAGTGGCTGTGCTTTATATTACAGTCCAGCCCCATTCACTTAATTGGGACTAGAGATGAACAAATCAAATCCCGCTAAGTGGAATTCGATCCGAATTTCAAGATAAATTTGATTCACCTTGAAGCGGAATTTCCTCGTGATTCGTGTCAGCGAATCAATTTAACCTGAAATAGTGTAAAAAACAAAAAATTAAACTTACCTCCTCCATTTCTTGTCATAAGACTATGAAACCAATAGAAGACGCTGTTTATGAGTCATGAACAGCGCCATTTATTGGTTTCATAGTCTTATGACAAGAATATTAGTGTAGCCCTTTGCATGGGAAATTCACAATAAAAATTCACGATTAGAATATTCCCAATCTACACTACTTATGAACTGCGCCATCTATTGGATTCATAGTCATATGACAAGACTATTACTCTTTTTATAAGACTATGAATTTTCCATGCAAATGTTTTTCAGCTGAAAAACAAGGCAGATTCTGCTCATTTGCATGTCTTTCCCATATGCCCATGTTTATGCAAATGAGTTTTTACATTACAAAACGGTATAGAAAGGTTATTGAATATTATGTTAGGACAATCAGTCCACCCAAGCCATCCAACAGATGTGAAGCAACTTTGAGGCAGATGAGAGCTGGTTTGGAATGTCTCATAAGGCACAAGGCTGCCATTGTAAGGTATGCTGACTATTATCTGTCTCATGGATAGATTGATGGCTTCCACATACCTGGCTTTTGGCATATAGCCTTTGTGTGGTTGTCTATTGTATGTCATAGATAATAGGAGTCCAAGACGCATCCAGCCATCCTTTTAATACTAGTTCAAAACCATTTTGATGGGGTTTCCATCAATTTCTAACCTTTTTTTTGTGAACCAGACACCCTCTCTTTTTCAGAGCAGGGGGTGCCTGGTTTGATGTTCGGGTCTCCCATTGACTTTCATCATATTAAATTGCACTCGAGCACCCGCAGTATTTGGCCGAGCACTCCAATGTGCCGAGCATAGCGATGTTCGAGCTGAACAGCAGTTCGGCTGAACATGCTCGCTCAACACTAGTCACCACGCACAGGATTTCGTCCGAGGTCTTCAGCAAGGCCGGCCCGTCACAAGCAAATGGATCTGGTAAGTACTTTTTTTTTTCCACATTATTTCAGGTTAAATCAATCCGCTACTGCAAAGCATGAGGAAATTCTGATTCATGGTGAATCAAATTTATCCTGAAATTCGGTTTGAAGTCCACTTTGTGGACTTCGATTTGCTCATCACTAATTGGGACTGAGCTGCACATAGGCCATGTGACCAATGAACATGACGTCCCTGGCCTAGAAAGATGCCATGGTGCTCGCGAGGGCAATGCAGCCTCTGCAAACAGCTGATCAGCAGAGGTGCCTGGAGTTGGGCCCCCCCATATTAATGACCTATCCTGAGATTTGGAACATCTTTGCCTGTTCGTGTGCTTGAAATTGAAATGTACGTCTGTTATTAAGGCCAATTTCCAAAATTTGCAATTTATATATGCCGAAAAATTCCCATTTAATTATTTAATAAATCCACCCCCCCATCACACACCTCCTACATTTTCTACCTCCTATTTTGTTTGCAAGATTAAAATATCCTCATATAATATACAATCTGTTGTAATGTAAATGTAAAAAGTTGCAAAACTCAACTGATTGTGTAAATGCTAACTATATGGGCACTGACATTTTACCAAAATAAAAAATCTGTAGTTTCTCTGATTGTGACCAGGCCTGACCCCATTATCAGCCTGATCAAAGCTTTTATTTTTAAAAACATGTAGTATATAAAATAGCGTGATCCATGACTGCCGATTTTCAGATGTTCTCAGTTAAATGGCCACATCCGATCCAATATTTTGTATGACAAAAAGTCTCCATTTACACTTGTTCCCTAAAGATTATAATCATCCTTTAATCTAAGGTATGGTTACTTAACAAATTTACAGCTTTGCTTTATAAGCTACTCACACAAAATGGCTGTGCATGTGTGTCAGGGCCCATTTGCTGATGTCATCGGGGGTCATGTGCTAATGTTCTATGACAGTTTATTGGTTTAGAAAAGTCACAAATTTTTGGCGCAAGTGCCATTTTGTGACAAAATGTGTTATTTTATTTTTTTTTTAAGATTTTCTTCCGATACTCTTGTCACTTTTCCTAAAAATGAATGGGGAAATGGTGGCAAGAGGAATTTGAAAACATGTTACAACCTGGCTGGAATAGACTTCTGTTCTGGCGCACAGACAACAAAGATGCTACAAATTTATCAAGTGTGTGTGAAACGCCAGTCTTTAGTAAAAGATCCTCATTGTGCCTAGATGCAGAGTAGACACCCATCTTGCATCATACAATATACTGTATTGTATGTGATTTTATAAGGTATATCATGTTTTGTAATTTTTGTGAAGTATGTCATATGGTAGAAGAAACATTTTCCAGACTCTCCATTGCGATCGAATTAACATCTGCATCAGATGCAAACAACATTGGTGGTACAACTAGGCTCCTTTTTAAACTTAGGCATGCACAGTTCCTCATACACCCAAATCGCTCTATCTCATGGAAATTCATGAATGGCCCAGACATTAAAGGGGTTCTCCGGGAATTAAGAAAATTAAATTTTAGTTTATGAGGAGACATGAAGTACAGAGAGGACGGACAAGACAGGCTGTGGTAATGTGTTGCTGTGGTAATGGAGACTGTAAATAAGTGCTGCTGCTCAATACCCCCACCCCATCCTCCGCTCATGTCTCCTCATCATCTACATTCCCACAGAGATTCACTATGGATCATTGTGATAGATAAGCAACTTGTCTTGTGTGATTAGGACAGGTTTTGTGTGTACTGATAGGACGACGGACATTTTATTTATCTTAATAATTGCTCCCTAGACAAAACAAGCCATTCCAAGTAATGGAAGGTATTCGTGAATATATTTATTATAAAATAATATTTAAGTATTTTCATTTTTTTTTAATTCCTGGAGAACCCCTTTAAGTGGGTCATTTATCAAACTGTTATAAAGTAGAACTAGCTTAGTTGCCCATAGCAACCAATCAGATTTCACCTTTCATTTGGGAAATGAAAGGAGGAATCTGATTGGTTGTTATGGGCAACTAAGCCAGTTCTACTTTACACCAGTTTGATAAATGTCTCTACATAGGGATACAAGTGAATATATAATAGATTGTAAATCAATCCTGCTGGGACCTAGAAATTAATATATTTCACAATCAAATTTGGTACATCATGGGCTTTGCATAAAGCCCAAACAACCCATACCTTACTGCATGTGTCCCGACTTAAAGAGGACCTTTCACCACTCCTGACATGTCTGTTTTAATAGCTTCATGCATTCCCCATGTAATACCAATTCTGGAGCCTAAATTCTTATTGCTCTATGTTGTGTCATCCCTTTATTATTTCTACTAGACGTTATAAAGGAATTGCTGTTAGCCTGCAGTAAGGGTACAGAGGGGTGGTAACCAGTTGGGGGGTGTACCTGCACAGTCTAAAAATTGCAGCACTGATTAGATAGAGTGAGTCTGTGCAGGCACACGGCCCCAACCTGTTACCACCCCTCTGTACCTTTACTGAAGGCTAATAGCAATGTATTCATAACTTCTAGTAGAAATAACAGAGGAATGACACATCATAGAGCCATAGGAATAGATGTTCCAGAATTGTTATTACATGGGGAATACATGAAACTATTAAAACAGACCTGTCAGGAGAGGGGACAGGTCCTCTTTAATAAAGATCTCATGTTCTGTAGGAACTACATCACTCATATTTAGTGTCTATACTATCTGTATGATGAAATATGAGTTATGAATGTATGCCCGTGCTGGTAACTACTTCTGTACATGCTTAGAGTCCTATTTTATTCATATTTCATATCTGCCAGTTTGATAGGGAGGTGGAGCGAGCATGAATAATGAATCTCCTCCCTGAGGGCTGAACCAAGATGGAGAAGGTTGTCCTCCCAGCCCGACTCCTTCTGTTGTAGTGTTTTTTGGCAGCAAGGGTGTGGGGCAAGTGTGGGACGAGTGTGAGACTGAACTGTGGAGTGGCGTTACCCCTTAGAGGCACCAAAAAGTATACATCCCTGCACCAGATTTCTCATCCAGCCTGGTGATAAATTTGGCACATCGTTAGATGGTCTTATGTTGGCTACATTTTGTGGCCCAATGGTTAGTTGAGCCGCAATTTGCCACTTTTCCCCACTCATGCCAGGTCTAAGAAAGTGGGAGTAGTGGGGAAGGGTAGGGGCCGGTAGGGCTAATTTTCTACGCCTGTTTTAGGTGTAGACAATGATCTAAATGTAAGACAGCTAGGAAGCTGGCTTACATTTAGAAGCGGCGCTGGATGCGCCGAAGTTATAGTGCGACCTGCGCTTCTTCATAACTATGGCAATCCACCGCCAGAGCAGGGGCTTCATTAACACCAGCATCTACAACACCGGTCTTAATAAATGACCCCCTAAAAGCAGCTGTGAAAGTCTGCAACAATTCAGCAAAATAAAAAGCTAATTTTAAATTCTGAAGCATGCAATGAAATTCGCTTTGAACACCTGCAACAAATAATATCTGAACCTACATTATCATACAGATCAGTTATGAGAGAAGCAATCTAAATGACAAAGTAACAAGGGGTAAAGTGACACTAAATTGCATAAACTGCTAACACAGCACAGTAAAAATAGAACAAACCATCCAAAACAGGTTTTTCTTTTCCATGAATTAGATTTTTCTTGGATGCATCTTTCTTGAGGGTCTAGATCAGGCATGTCCAAACTGCGGCCCTCCAGCTGTTGCAAAACTACAACTCCCAGCATGCCTGGATAGCTTACAGCTATTAGGGCATGCTGGGAGTTGTAGTTTTGCAACAGCTGGAGGGCCGCAGTTTGGACATGCCTGGTCTAGATGTTTGAGCAAAAGTCTCTGTCCTGTGATCTGCTGCCCCTGTTGCAAACCGGAGAATTGTTTTTTGATACCAATATGGATATTTAAAAAATGATTCCATTGTAGTGTATCTTTGTCACTGCATTGTCGATGAGTAATCCTAGTGTGTCATCAGAATTAATGACGACAACCCCTTATTTAAATAAAATCCAGCCTGGAGAATAGCAGTTACCACCAGGGGAAGATGTATCTGGCCAGACATGAACTGAGGACACGTTCTGTCCATATAATGACTAGTTTATACAGTTTTCCAATATTTGGCAGTCAATACACATCTACAACTACATACACTGGCTGCTGCTAGCATGCAAGACGGCTATTATATAGGCTAGCAGCCTTGCCTGTCCCCTTCCTAAGTGTTCAAGCCGCAATTTTAACACTGAAAAGTAAGTTGGCATGGCAACTACAAAAGCTATTATAGTATGTGCACAGGAAATATTTCCTTACAACCAGAGTCCCACATACAGTTAAAGAGAACCTGTCGCCACAAAATGCACAGCAATCTGCAGATGGCATATTATAGAGCTGGAGATGGGCAAATCGCTATATACTGTAGTGGAAAAAGATTCAGTAAAGCTTGTAATTTATACATTTATTTTATACTTCTGAATGTTCTAACTTCAGTTGTACACGGAGGCCGTCCGATCAGTGATTGATAGCACTCTCTGTATAAGGATGTATACATAGACACTGACAGCTGTACACAGGGTGGTCTTAAGGTTAGAAAGAGCAAAGGTTTAAATGTATAAATCGATTTTACTCAGGGGCAGATTGGCCATAGCCCTTACAGGGAAATTTCCTGGTGTGCCAATGCCCAGGGGACCGCCTAGGCCCTCCTCATGGCCGGTCAATGGAAGTTTTTGAGGATGTATTTTGTGCTGCTGGCAGTATTTTGTGAAGGACTGCGGTATTTGGCTCTGTGGTATAATGTGCCACAATATGGTAATGCTGGCCCTGCAGTCCATCAATTTGGACCCAACTACAAAACTGAGCCACTTTTAGTATTTTTTTACATTTATTTTGATTTTACAAAATATTTTTCCATAAAGGGCAATTTCCAAATTATTTACCTCAGCAGTCACGTGCTGTACAAACTTGCATATCCACTGAGGTCAGATGTATTGGTCACCTGCCGATACAGCACGTCATAAACCATGGCAAGCAAACAACTAATCTCGTCTATGGACTGTAGACTGATGACAGCAGCCGACTGCTTCAGAGGCTCAGGAACAATGTTCTGGCTAAACCTTTTTAGCTAGTCAGCCAGGTAGTTTGGAATTTAGATACTCCTTTTGAGCTAAGCAATACAGAGCTGCAACAATTAAATATTAGCGCATAACACCTTATTAATCTAGAAGACAGACAGACACGTCTACAAAGCATTCAGGCAAATAGCGTCAAACAGCATCCAGGTTTAGTGCATTCAATGTTATATCAACATCCCTGGTGGTCTAAGGCAGAAAATGTGTTTATGAATGCATCACTGGTGGTCTAGGGCAGTGAAAGGGTTAATATCTGTATGCCTGATAGTCTATGGTAGTAAAGGTGTTTGTGTCTATATTCTTGTTGATCCAGGAAAATAAAGAGTTAATGTCAATAGTCCGGGTAGTATATGCCACTGAAGAGGTTAATGTCAGCATTAACCTAGGGCAGTGAAATGGATATAGTCAGTATTTTTGGTGCTCTAGGACAGCAAGTTTTGGTAATTACACTATCTTTGGTGGTTTGGGTAGTGAAGAGATTAAAATAAGTACCCCTGATGGTCTTGGGCAGTGAGGGAGGTTTATTACAGTATCCCTTGTGGTATAGGGTAGTGAAGAGGCTAATATAAGGATCTCAAATGTTCTAGGACTGCAAAATTTTAAGATCCCTTGTGGACAGCGGTACACATGTGGTATCCAGTGGTTACTCACCAGTCCAAGCTCCAGCATTGCCCTGGCCGTAACAAGAGGCTGACCATTGACAGTTTATATCTTCCTGTTTCCTCCCTTTACTGATCATAAAGAATAATGCAAAAGGGAGACAGAGAGAACTGTGCAGTTGAAATTGTATGGGAGTCTGTGTGGATATAGTATGTTGAATCAGTGAGGGTATGACTGCTGGGGGTCACATGCGTAGAATGGAAAACCCCAGACCCCCTAACCATCTTCACTGAAGTATCAAAGAACCAAGGAGTGCTTAGATGTTTCTGTTGCTTTCATAGAGTTTTATAAAGTGGCATTCTGTATGCTCATCATCCACATTTACTTGGTGTGGGATTTGACCAGGAGATGTTGGATGTCGGTGGGTACCCCCACTAATCTAGCATTTATCACCTCTATTGTGAATAGTTGCTATTGCTAATCTCATTATAAAGGGGTAATTCTGTAGAGCACTTGCAGCGGCCTTGTGAGGAGGTGGAGAAGATAGGAGTAATAGTGCAGATGGAAGTTGCAGTGGTCACTGTGGTTGTCCTCCTCAATGTTTCCTGAGGCCGTGCAGTGAAAATGATGAAGTAAACTGTAGTGTAGTACAACGATACCAGGTTTGGTACAACAAATCTACTGTACTTTACTGAAGTCAGTCACCAGATGACTCACACAACCACGGTATACATGAAATGCAGTCTTTACCGTTGACACAAATACTTCTCAAGGTTGTATATCAAGGCTAGCTTCTCTCTAATAATCTAGCAGTACAAACTTTTTTTCACATCCTAAAGGGGTACACCTTATCTCCAGATATATGCATGGTATCGTCAAGGCAATACCGTCTCTGAACAGAGGGCTCTTTCTGTTCTTCATCTATGAGGGGCAGCTTGTAGCTTACAGTGAGGTTATAGACCTGCTATGCCAAAATAATCTGCAATCCTTTTTGTGACTGCTAAATATTCTGTATATTTCTCCTTTCCGAGAGCTTGTACAAAAACTGTTTGAGAGCTACATGGTTACAGTCTTTTCTGGAAAGTTCTGCTCCTAGCTGCTCTGAAGTGTTTACTTCAACACAAGCTCCCAAAGACTGGAAGCGGGGGGCCGTGCAAGCACGGTGCGTTCCCATTCATTTGTATGGGGAGAGCACTTGGCGGCGGGCAGACCCTGGGAAACCCTGGGTCCTCCAGCCACCGCTCTCCCCGCTCCGTTCTCTGCTTAGGTACGGGACCTGCACCTATCAGACAATGGGGGCATATCCTAGCGATATGCCACCATTGTCTGTGATGGGAATACCCCTTTAATGATAAGACATACAGACGTGGACAAAATTGTTGGTACCCTTTGGTCAATGAAAGAAAAAGTCACAATGGTCACAGAAATAACTTTAATCTGACAAAAGTAATAATAAATTAAAATTCTATAAATGTTAACCAATGAAAGTCAGACATTGTTTTTCAACCATGCTTCAACAGAATTATGTAAAAAAATAAACTCATGAAACAGGCATGGACAAAAATGATGGTACCCCTAGAAAACACAGAACATAATGTGACCAAAGGGACATGTTAATTCAAGGTGTGTCCACTAATTAGCATCACAGGTGTCTACAACCTTGTAATCAGCCATTGGGCCTATATATATGGCTCCAGGTAATCACTGTGTTGTTTGGTGATATGGTGTGTACCACACTCGACATGGACCAGAGGAAGCAAAGGAAAGAGCTGTCTCAAGAGATCAGAAAGAAAATTATAGACAAGCATGTTAAAGGTAAAGGCTATAAGACCATCTCCAAGCAACTAGATGTTCCTGTGAGTACAGTTGCACATATTATTCATAAGTTTAAGATCCATGGGACTGTAGCCAACCTCCCTGGACGTGGCCGCAGGAGGAAAATTGATGACAAATCTAAGAGACGGATAATCCGAATGGTAACAAAAGAGCCTAGAAAGACTTCTAAAGAGATTCAAGGTGAACTTCATGCTCAAGGAACATCAGTGTCAGATCGCACCATCCGTCGTTGTTTGAGCCAAAGTGGACTACATGGGAGACGACCAAGGAGGACACCATTGTTGAAAACGAATCATAAAAAAGCAAGACTGGAATATGCCAAACTACATGTTGACAAGCCACAAAGCTTCTGGGAGAATGTCCTGTGGACAGATGAGACAAAAATCGAAGTTTTTGCCAAGGCACATCAGCTGTATGTTCACAGACGAAAAAATGAAGCATATCAAGAAAAGAACACTGTCCCTACTGTGAAACATGGAGGAGGCTCTGTTATGTTCTGGGGCTGCTTTGCTGCGTCTGGCACAGGGTGTCTTGAATCTGTGCAGGGTACAATGAAATCTCAAGACTATCAAGGAATTCTAGAGAGAAATGTACTAGCCAGTGTCAGAAAGCTTGGTCTCAGTCGCAGGTCATGGGTCTTGCAACAGGACAATGACCCAAAACACACCGCTAAAAACACCCAAGAATGGCTAAGAGGAAAAAATTGGACTATTCTAAAGTGGCCTTCTATGAGCCCTGACCTCAATCCTATTGAGCATCTTTGGAAGGAGCTGAAACATGCAGTCTGGAAAAGGCACCCTTCAAACCGGACACAACTGGAGCAGTTTGCTCATGAGGAGTGGGCCAAAATACCTGCTGAGAGGTGCAGATGTCTCATTGACAGTTACAGGAAGCGTTTGATTGCAGTGATTGCCTCAAAAGGTTGCGCAACAAAATATTAAGTTAGGGGTACCATCATTTTTGTCCATGCCTGTTTCATGAGTTTATTTTTTTACATAATTCTGTTGAAGCATGGTTGAAAAACAATGTCTGACTTTCATTGGTTAACATTTATAGAATTTTAATTTATTATTACTTTTGTCAGATTAAAGTTATTTCTGTGACCATTGTGACTTTTTCTTTCATTGACCAAAGGGTACCAACAATTTTGTCCACGTCTGTAAGCTGGTAGCAAAGTGAAGGCTGATAGCTGGTCACAGCAGCATTACTTGAATCTGCAGGTAAGGAATAACAGAAGGATGAAACCAGAAGCATACCAGGAACTAGTGGTGGGAGGCAGAGTGTACAAGGACACAAAGCCAGATGGGACAGGAGCTTTACAGTGGACAACACACTAAAGGTGTATTCCAGTTGTAAAAAGTTATCCTCTATCCAAAAGATCTGTTAGATAACAAATGCATGCTGCTGCTCCATTCAGATCTATGGTACAGCTGGAGAGAGCTGAGCGTTTGTACTTGGCTATCTCCTGCAGTCCCATAGAGTTGAAAGGAGCAGCAGGCGTTCATGCCTATCTGCTGCTCCTTTTAAATGAAGAGCATGGTCCCCAATTATTGTGATTAGCAGGGGCCCCAGTGGTTGGACCACTGTTGATCAGACACTTATCCTCTATTCTGTGGACAGGTGATAAGTTGTCTTCATGAAACAGCCTCTTTAGAGGGTTCTTGAAGTGTACTTACACTTTATAAAAACTTTAAAAATGTCATAATGAGATATCAAAAGTTTTGTTTGGTAGAGGTCTGAGTGCTGAGACCCCCACCAATCAATTTGATGAGAAGAAAGAAGCACTTACACAGAGAACTCTCTCTCTCCTTGCTACAGGAGACTGGAGGAAGGCTCGCAGATAGGGATGAGCGAACTCGAACTGTATAGTTCGGGTTCGTACCGAATTTTGGGGTGTCCGTGACACGGACCCGAACCCGGACATTTTCGTAAAAGTCCGGGTTCGGGTTCGGTGTTCGTCGCTTTCTTCGCGCTTTTGTGACGCTTTCTTGGCGCTTTTTGAAAGGCTGCAAAGCAGCCAATCAACAAGCGTCATACTACTTGCCCCAAGAGGCCATCACAGCCATGCCTACTATTGGCATGGCTGTGATTGGCCAGAGCACCATGTGACCCAGCCTCTATTTAAGCTGGAGTCACATAGCGCCGCCCGTCACTCTGCTCTGATTAGCGTAGGGAGAGGTTGCGGCTGCGACAGTAGGGCGAGATTAGGCAGATTAACTCCTCCAAAGGACTTGATTAACTGATCGATCTGCAGCTGTGGATCATTGAGCTGCTGATCCTCAATTGCTCACTGTTTTTAGGCTGCACAGACCGTTTGTCAGTCTCATTTTTCTGGGGTGATCGGCGGCCATTTTGTGTCTTGTGGTGCGCCAGCACAAGCTGCGACCAAGTGCATTTAACCCTCAATGGTGTGGTTGTTTTTTGGCTAAAGCCTACATCAGGGTGAAGCTGTCACACCAAGTGCATTTAACCAGCAATAGTCTGTTCATTTTTTGGCCATATACAAAATCAGGGGCAAGCTGCGCCTGTCACCAAGTGCATTTAACCCTCAATGGTGTGGTTGTTTTTTGGCTAAAGCCTACATCAGGGTGAAGCTGTCACACCAAGTGCATTTAACCAGCAATAGTCTGTTCATTTTTTGGCCATATACAAAATCAGGGGCAAGCTGCGCCTGTCACCAAGTGCATTTAACCCTCAATGGTGTGGTTGTTTTTTGGCTAAAGCCTACATCAGGGTGAAGCTGTCACACCAAGTGCATTTAACCAGCAATAGTCTGTTCATTTTTTGGCCATATACAAAATCAGGGGCAAGCTGCGCCTGTCACCAAGTGCATTTAACCCTCAATGGTGTGGTTGTTTTTTGGCTAAAGCCTACATCAGGGTGAAGCTGTCACACCAAGTGCATTTAACCAGCAATAGTCTGTTCATTTTTTGGCCATATCCCAGTCTAATTCTGTCACTAAATCCATACCGGTCACCCAGCGCCTAAATACTAGGCCTCAAATTTATATCCAGCTAAATCTGTCCCTAGTGCTGTAGCTGGGCGAGTTATTTAGTGTCCGTTCAAGCACATTTCTTGTTCTGGGTTGAAATACAATTCCCAATTTAGCAATTTCATAATTTAGTGGTTCCTGCTATATCAGAGCTCTTTGAAATCTATCCCAAAAAGGGTATATAATATTGAAGGTGCACATAGGGTCATTCAGAGTAACTTCACACACACCCGCTACTGTGTATTTCCAAGTCTAATTCTGTCACTAAATCCATACCGGTGACCCAGCGCCTAAATACTAGGCCTCAAATTTAATTCCCTCTAAATCTCTCGTTACCCACCGCTGTACTGTTGTTGCTGGGCAAGATATTTAGTGTCCGTCAAAGCACATTTTTTGTTCTGGGTTGAAGTACAATTCCCAATTTAGCAATTTCATAATTTAGTGGTTCCTGCTATATCAGAGCTATTTGAAATCTATCCCAAAAAGGGTATATAATATTGAAGGTGCACATAGGGTCATTCAGAATAACTTCACACACACGCTTCTGTGCATTTCCAAGTCTAATTCTGTCACTAAATCCATACCGGTGACCCAGCGCCTAAATACTAGGCCTCAAATTTAATTCCCTCTAAATCTCTCGTTACCCACCGCTGTACTGTTGTTGCTGGGCAAGATATTTAGTGTCCGTCAAAGCACATTTTTTGTTCTGGGTTGAAGTACAATTCCCAATTTAGCAATTTCATAATTTAGTGGTTTCTGCTATATCAGAGCTATTTGAAATCTATCCCTAAAAGGGTATATAATATTGAAGGTGCACATAGGGTCATTCAGAATAACTTCACACACACCCGCTACTGTGTATTTCCAAGTCTAATTCTGTCACTAAATCCATACCGGTGACCCAGCGCCTAAATACTAGGCCTCAAATTTAATTCCCTCTAAATCTCTCGTTACCCACCGGTGTACTGTTGTTGCTGGGCAAGATATTTAGTGTCCGTCAAAGCACATTTTTTGTTCTGGGTTGAAGTACAATTCCCAATTTAGCAATTTCATAATTTAGTGGTTTCTGCTATATCAGAGCTATTTGAAATCTATCCCTAAAAGGGTATATAATATTGAAGGTGCACATAGGGTCATTCAGAATAACTTCACACACACCCGCTACTGTGTATTTCCAAGTCTAATTCTGTCACTAAACCCATACCTGTCACCCAGCGCCTAAATACTAGGCCTCAAATTTAAATCCCTCTAAATCTCTCGTTACCGTTGTCCTGTTGTAGCTGGGAAAGTTATTTAGTGCCCGTCAAAGCACATTTTTTGTTCTGGGTTGAAGTACAATTCCCAATTTAGCAATTTCATAATTTAGTGGTTCCTGCTATATCAGAGCTATTTGAAATCTATCCCAAAAAGGGTATATAATATTGAAGGTGCACATTGGGTCATTCAGAATAACTTCACACACACGCTTCTGTGCATTTCCAAGTCTAATTCTGTCACTAAATCCATACCGGTGACCCAGCGCCTAAATACTAGGCCTCAAATTTAATTCCCTCTAAATCTCTCGTTACCCACCGCTGTACTGTTGTTGCTGGGCAAGATATTTAGTGTCCGTCAAAGCACATTTTTTGTTCTGGGTTGAAGTACAATTCCCAATTTAGCAATTTCATAATTTAGTGGTTTCTGCTATATCAGAGCTATTTGAAATCTATCCCTAAAAGGGTATATAATATTGAAGGTGCACATAGGGTCATTCAGAATAACTTCACACACACCCGCTACTGTGTATTTCCAAGTCTAATTCTGTCACTAAATCCATACCGGTGACCCAGCGCCTAAATACTAGGCCTCAAATTTAATTCCCTCTAAATCTCTCGTTACCCACCGCTGTACTGTTGTTGCTGGGCAAGATATTTAGTGTCCGTCAAAGCACATTTTTTGTTCTGGGTTGAAGTACAATTCCCAATTTAGCAATTTCATAATTTAGTGGTTTCTGCTATATCAGAGCTATTTGAAATCTATCCCTAAAAGGGTATATAATATTCAAGGTGCACATTGGGTCATTCAGAATAACTTCACACACACACGCTTCTGTGCATTTCCAAGTCTAATTCTGTCACTAAATCCATACCGGTCACCCAGCGCCTAAATACTAGGCCTCAAACGCAGCCGCCTGTCTACAGCCAATGTGGACAAGCTGACGTTCATAAAAATGAACCAGGCATGGATCCCACAGGATCTGTCCGTCCCTTGTCCAGATTAGACATTAACTACCTCCCCTTAACCATATATTATTGGACTCCAGGGCACTTCCTCATTCAATCCTATTTTTATTTTCATTTTACCATTATATTGCGAGGCTACCCAAAGTTGAATGAACCTCTCCTCTGTCTGGGTGCCGGGGCCTAAATATATGCCAATGGACTGTTCCAATGTTGGGTGATGTGAAGCCTGATTCTCTGCTATGACATGCAGACTGATTCTCTGCTGACATGAAGCCAGATCCTCTGTTACGGGACCTCTCTCCTCTGCCTGTGTGCTGGGCCTAAATTTATGAAAATGGACTCTTACAGTGGTGGGTGACGTGAAGCCTGATTCTCTGCTATGATATGAAGACTGATTCTCTGCTGACATGAAGCCAGATTGTCTGTTACGGGACCTCTCTCCTCTGCCTGGGTGCTGGGCCTAAATATATGCCAATGGACTGTTGCAGTGGTGGCTGACGTGAAGCCTCATTCTCTGCTATGACATGCAGACTGATTCTCTGCTGACATGAAGCCAGATTGTCTGTTACGGGACCTCTCTCCTCTGCCTGGGTGCTGGGTAGTGTTGAGCGCGAATATTCGAAAAGCAAATTTTTTTCGCGAATATCGCAACTTCGCGATTTCGCGAATATTTCGAATATAGTGCTATATATTCGTAAAAACGAATATTCGTTTTTTGTTTTTTCCCCCCCCCACAAAATTACAGTACACATATAATTGATTGTTTCCCAAAGGTCCAACAGCTCAGATCTTACTCACATTGCCTAGAAAGTGATTGAGGCGCGAATCTTCGTAAGGCGATTTTATTAGCGCACATGCGAATATCGGCACGTCCCAGAACAGAGGCAAAGGGCTTTGCATTCATACATTAGTGAATTGAGTTGCGAATCTTCGTAAGGCGATTTTATTAGCGCACATGCGAATATCGGCACGTCCCAGAACAGAGGCAAAGGGCTTTGCATTCATACATTAGTGAATTGAGTTGCGAATCTTCGTAAGGCGATTTTATTAGCGCACATGCGAATATCTACACTTGTCCCAGAACAGAGGCAAAGGGCTTTGCATTCATACATTAGTGATTGAATTGAGCTGCGAATCTTCGTAAGGCGATTTTATTAACGCAAATGCAAATATCTACACTTGTCCCCAGAACAGAGAGGCAAAGGCCTGTGCATTCATATAGTATAGCACCATATTCGCGAATACGTAGAACTTCGTAAAATTTGATTAACGAAAATTCGTATTTTTTATTTTACTTTCCACCTTACAGATTACATTGATCTGTACTCTGTCAACTACTGTCATCACCCCCCACTGTATCTCGATTGATTCCCAAAAGTCTCACATTCCCTAGAAAGTGATTGAGGTGCGAATCTTCGTAAGGCGATTTTATTAGCGCACATGCGAATATCTACACTTGTCCCAGAACAGAGGCAAAGGGCATTGCATTCATACATTAGTGATTGAATTGAGTTGCGAATCTTCGTAAGGCGATTTCATTAGCGCACATGTGAATTTTGCATAGCATATGTATTATGCGATGCGAAAATTCGAATTATCGCATATGCGAAATAATAACGAATTTGAATAATCGCGAATATTTTACGAATATTCTTTCGAATATTCACAAAATTTCGCGAATTCGAATATGGGACATGCCGCTCAACACTAGTGCTGGGCCTAAATTTATGACAATGGACTGTTGCAGTGGTGGGTGACGTGAAGCCTGATTCTCTGCTATGACATGCAGACTGATTCTCTGCTGACATGAAGCCAGATTGTCTGTTACGGGACCTCTCTCCTCTGCCTGGGTGCTGGGCCTAAATATATGCCAATGGACTGTTGCAGTGGTGGCTGACGTGAAGCCTCATTCTCTGCTATGACATGCAGACTAATTCTCTGCTGACATGAAGACAGATTCTCTGTTACGGGACCTCTCTCCTCTGCCTGGGTGCCGGGGCCTAAATATCTGAGAATGGACTGTTCCAGTGGTGGGTGACGGGAAGCCAGATTCTCTGCTATGGAACCTCTCTCCAATTGATTTTGGTTAATTTTTATTTATTTAATTTTTATTTTTATTCATTTCCCTATCCACATTTGTTTGCAGGGGATTTACCTACATGTTGCTGCCTTTTGCAGCCCTCTAGCTCTTTCCTGGGCTGTTTTACAGCCTTTTTAGTGCCGAAAAGTTCGGGTCCCCATTGACTTCAATGGGGTTCGGGTTCGGGACGAAGTTCGGATCGGGTTCGGATCCCGAACCCGAACATTTCCGGGATGTTCGGCCGAACTTCTCGAACCCGAACATCCAGGTGTTCGCTCAACTCTACTCGCAGACGTTTCTACTAAAAAGAGATGAGACAACTCTTTGTGTGAGAACTTTTCTCTCCTCATTCTATTGATCAAAGGGGGTCTCAGCACTCAGACCTCAGACTCAGATTTTTTTTTAGTACAAGGACACTTTAAAGTGGCACTGTACTTTCAGTAAACTTTTTAATATTTTACAGGGACATATCAAAAGTATTGATCATTGGGGCACGATCTCTCTCTCTTTGCTGTAGGACAGAAACAGAGAGACTCAAAAAAAAGTCTATGGGCCCATCTCGCTCCTGTCTCATGAAGTGAGTGCTTCTCTTCCCTCATTCTAGAGATCGTGACCCCCCACTGATCTAAACTTTTGATATATTCCTAAACTTCCTATGCATATCAAATGTTTTCTGAAAGTACAGTACAATGCTGGGCTACAACTTTGATATAATGGAACAAGCATTGGAAACACTCACTTTATAGAATTATTCCACATAATAAAAAGTGAGGATATGGAATTAAAATCTGGAATTCCGTACATGTAAAGAGTATTTTTTTAAATTAAATATCCATCACTTTACAGCTCCCTGGGCGCATTGTTTTTCTGTTACCCCGTGATGGGTCACACTTGTAGTTGGTAATACTGACCGATTGTTAATCAAGTCAAAAGGCTTGGAATGTACTGCAATGTACTAAATGCCCTCTAGCATATAAGGAGATAATCCTGTTTTTCTTTTATGCTGGCAGAGCAGTGGCTGAAGAACTCCAGAGAACACAGGCAAATGAATTTCAATCGTTCTGGGTATTCAGACAGTAACTATTACTAGAACAGAATAGGACTGCATGTCCTTCTGCCCTCAAAATAGGGCAAAAAGCTATTTCACTATTCAAAAGTACTAAAACATATCATATTTGCAGCCAATAGATTTTTTTATCTGACCCATTTTTATAATGGCTTGCTTTAGCAGTTAAATAGACTTCACTCTCCTATGTATGTAGAGAGAGACCAAATAAATACATACAATCCTAAGGTACAGAAAAGGTTTCTGGATCTGAAGGTACATCCAGTAGAACACAATATCTCTGACTCACTTTCCAGATGTCTGTTCATTTTAATATTCCTTATAAAAAGTATCTCAGAAATATTCAGGTTGGCTAGCAAAGGAGTGCATCAAAGCCAATGCAGATAGCTAGTGTGCCATATGTCATGTATTTTTCCTTACTTCGCAATCAAGCATTCTTAAAGAAGTCCTCTGGTGGAAAAAATAACTGGAACAGACTGGTAAAACCCTTCATTGCAGTAATTACAGGATTTTTTTTAATTAAGCTGTTTTTTTATATTCAATTACGTACAACTTCACCATATGTTGCTTGAAGATTTATACAGTATTTGCCTAGTGTAAGGTATGCGTACGAGCTTAGCAACATTTATCTGTCTGCATCCAGTACACTGACCTCTATTTCTGGTGCAGTACCCAAGTAGGACTACTGCAAAGGGTTAAATATTGCCAAAAATGAATGCAATGTTATAAAAATGTGTCACCAAGAATTGTATCTGACAGTTAAAACCAGATAATAACAAATCTTTTTTTTTTAAATCTGTTTTCTATTTTCTGAATGTGATTATGGGGGCGGCCTGAGCTGTTCTTAGCAGCATTTAGAAAGCATTAAGAATATTGCTTTATGGCAGCCACATGGTCCATAGACACAATGGTCAGGAGGAGACCTCATTGGCTTCTATGGGATAGTTTTCCAGGCATGATCTGTGATTTGTGCAGAAGTCATTGTACAAGGAAAGAGTAGATAAGCTGTGATATCATCTATTGTGAATGGTGGTTCCTGTCTTATCTATACACAGAGGTGATATCATTACAGGCAGGATTAGAATGATAGATAAGCATGGAGCTTCAGTAAAGTGATCTGTACAAACCAAGAAGTGACGCCTAATATTAGGCTTAGTGGTCAGTGTGAAAACGGCAGGATTTTTTAGTATTTATTTAACTATAGATTTTGACAAAGAAAATTAAAAATAACATCACCAACATTTCTTTAAAAATATGTTAAACATAAAAATGTGATATAAAACAATCGGTCATTTGCTGATGACACATTCCCTTTAAGTTAAATCTTGATGTTTAATATGTTTATGTACTCAGTAGCAATGTATGTAATGGCGCGTTTATACGGGGCAAGGAGCAGCCGATTATCTACATTTACATGCAGCGATCACCGCCATAGTATGAGAGCAATCGTTCATCCTCCTACAGCTGCATTGTTTCTGGTCAGCATATCACTTTATAGACAGGACGCTCTGCTGCCCAGAAAGAATAATTTAGTTGCTGGCAAGAACAACAGTTTCACTCGATGAACGAGCGTTTGGCTCATTCACTGGGTAATCTGCTACACCTTTAGACAGGCAGATTGTCGGCAACGAGCATTTGTAGGTATGCCGGTTATCTGCCCGGCTATCAGGCCAATTTCAAATGTGTATCACACATGGGGTCAGCTACAAAAAGTGCTGCAGTGGTAATTTACTCCTCACTGCCTACACACTACAGTATATATCCTACCGCTTTCCCGTTACGTTGGAGAGGCTGTGTTGAAAGGGGCTCTTTATACTGTGTTTCATGGCTCGGCCCCCTTATAAGACTATTTTAGGCACAAGTATCTAAACTACTATCTGAACTCACTACATGCAACATATCTTTGTCTCTTTGACTGCCCTCCTCTTCTTGGGTTTGAAGCATAATTGCACCAAAATGGGTGACTTTTTGAGTCTTTTGCTACTTAAAAGTGGTAAGAAAATGGGGTGGGACATATTTATTATAATTTATGACAGAAACTAAAGGTAAAGCCAGAAGATGCACCAAATATATTAAGATAACAGGTAGGAACTAATGTTAGGGACCACTCAGAGGAAATGCCTCATTCAACATCCAGCATAGAGGCAGGGCAGAGTGCTGGTTGCAGAGTGCGATTGCATTTGTGTTTTTGCGTTTGTATGTGTATTTCGCCATAGCAATGTGCACCTGCATACAGGGTTGTGCTGACTGAACCACTCACATTTTTTTTCTTTGTAGTATATATTGGAGGCGTGGCGATCTCCATGCAGTCATGCACACCTGACCAGTTCGTCTGCCCTTGAGGCCGGTTTTAAAGTCAGTATAAAACGGAGTCTGCTTTCATAGCGCCTACCAGTAGCCATTTGGCTCCAGGAGAAGTATATAGTGGGCTCAGCATGCATGTTGGTACTTGCATCCCTGGATCCGATGTAAGCTGTTATGGCACCGGACGGGGTTAAAAGCAGAGTGTGCCTGGCGTGCATGCTGTACCTGCGCTCCCTGGACTTTGTGTGGCTGTCATGGCCCATAACAGGTAGGAACTAGTGTTAGGGACCACTCATAGAGGCGACCTTGACGTGGTGAGTGGCTTATTACGCTTTGACCAAAATGTACACTAATGCCTCATTCAACATCCAGCATAGAGGCAGGGTAGAGTGCTGGTTGCAGAGTGCGATTGCATTTGTGTTTTTGCGTAAATATATTAAGATGCCTGTGCCTAATGCATTTGGAGCATCTTACTCCAGTCCTCTCTTTACTACAACTGGCATAGGAAACACGTGCGCCTACAGCTCTGGAGTTCTTCATTAGGAAAGGGGAGTAAATTGCTCTGTCACTCTGAGGGAGCCTGAACTCCCTCGAGAACTAAAGGATCCAGCATGTTGGATTTCATCTGGAATAGGGAGAGGTTTGGAATGCCACTATATACAGTACAGACCAAAAGTTTGGACACACCTTCTCATTCAAAGAGTTTTCTTTATTTTCATGACTATGAAAATTGTAGGTTCACACTGAAGGCATCAAAACTATGAATTAACACATGTGGAATTATATACATAACAAAAAAGTGTGAAACAACTGAAAATGTCATATTCTAGGTTCTTCAATGTAGCCAACCTTTTGCTTTGATTACTGCTTTGCACATTCTAGGCATTCTCTTGATGAGCTTCAAGAGGTAGTCACCTGAAATGGTTTTCAGTTCACAGGTGTGCCCTCTCAGGTTTAATAAGTGGGATTTCTTGCCTTATAAATGGGGTTGGGACCATCAGTTGCGTTGTGGAGAAGTCAGGTGGATACACAGCTGATAGTCCTACTGAATAGACTGTTAGCTGCTTTTTTCTTGCCATAATACAAATTCTAAGTAAAGAAAAACGAGTGGCCATCATTACTTTAAGAAATGAAGGTCAGTCAGTCCGAAAAATTGGGAAAACTTTGAAAGTGTCCCCAAGTGCAGTCACAAAAACCATCAAGCGCTACAAAAAAACTGGCTCACATGCGGACCGCCGCAGGAAAGAGAGACCGAGAGTCACCTCTGCTGCGGAGGATAAGTTCATCTGAGTCACCAGCCTCAGAAATCGCAGGTTAACAGAAGCTCAGATTAGAGACCAGGTCAATGCCACACAGGGTTCTAGCAGCAGACACATCTCTAGAACAACTGTTAAGAGGAGACTGTGTGAATCAGGCCTTCATGGTAGAATATCTGCTAGGAAACCACTGCTAAGGACAGGCAACAAGGAGAAGAGACTTGTTTGGTCTAAAGAACACAAGGAATGGACATTAGACCAGTGGAAATCTGGGCTTTGGTCTGAATCCAAATTTGAGATTTTTGGTTCCAACCACCGTGTCTTTGTGCGACGCAGAAAAGGTGAACGGATGGACTCTACATGCCTGGTTCCCACCGTGAAGCATGGAGGAGGAGGTGTGATGGTGTGGGGGTGCTTTGCTGGTGACACTGTTGGGGATTTATTCAAAATTGAAGGCATACTGAACCAGCATGGCTACCACAGCATCTTGCAGCGGCATGCTATTCCATCTGGTTTATGTTTAGTTGGACCATCATTTATTTTTCAACAGGACAATGACCCCAAACACACCTCCAGGCTGTGTAAGGGCTATTTGACCATGAAGGAGAGTGATGACCTGGCCTCCACAGTCACCGGACCTGAACCCAATCGAGATGGTTTGGGGTGAGCTGGACCGCAGAGTGAAGGCAAAAGGGCCAACAAGTGCTTAGCATCTCTGGGAACTCCTTCAAGACTGTTGGAAGACCATTTCAGGTGACTACCTCTTGAAGCTCATCAAGAAAATGCCAAGAGTGTGCAAAGCAGTAACCTAGAATATGACATATTTTCAGTTGTTTCACACTTTTTTGTTATGTACATAATTCCACATGTGTTAATTCATAGTTTTGATGCCTTCAGTGTGAATCTCCAATTTTCATAGTCATGAAAATAAAGAAAACTCTTTGAATGAGAAGGTGTGTCCAAACTTTTGGTGTGTACTGTACATTAGAAGGTTAACTGGTCATGCCAAATCAAGTTGGATTTAGGTGGCATTCATCTAATGTGTATAGCCACCATAAGGTATAATCAAGATGTTTGCTTGCAGACATTTTAAAATAAGCTAAGTAAAGTTTGTTGAGTTTCACATAAATAGGACCTGTAACCTCTCTTGACGTGGTTGTTGTAGCAACTACTTGCATCGCCCATGCAATAACAGTACTATGACTCTGTGTTGTACCATTCCCTCAGTATTTGTGCTATAAAGTCCGACACCAGCTGTGTCTGCACAGTCTGACACCATCCAGTCAGTACTGCCAGTGTTAGTTTAGTGAATATTAAAAAAAGTTATCGGCCTTGGAAGACAGATGGTAAAAAAATAAAATGAAAAGGCGTCCTTTGAGGGGTTAGAAAGACCTGTTATCTTTACTGTACTTGTTTATTTTATTTAATACTTGCATTCCACGTGAAATAACAATTCTGAAGCATCTTTTCCCATAACTTTGTGTTTTCTGGCAACTTGGTTTTCTGTTGTTTTTTCCTGGAAATGTACATAATTCAGCTGACAATCAGCTATTTTCTTTGTCAAAGGGGTGGTTTTCTACACATTGTGTAACAGTCAGCTCTGCTTGGGGTGTGTAGGAACATGCCCCCGATTGGTAATATCCTGTTGTCAATGTATTCATAAACTTGTAGTAGGAATAAGAATGGCACAATAAAGAGCGCTATGAAAAGATGTTCCAGAATTGTTATTTTATGGAGAATACAATTAGCTACTAAAAAAGATCTGCTCTGAGAGCTAACGAGTATTTTTTGGTTATCTGTAGTTGCTGCTATGGGGCATTCACTGTATTCTATGGCTAGTATTGATTTCAATGAGCGCTCAATAAATCTGTATAAATTGCTGATGGCTAAAATGTGTCTCTATGTCTCTGTGATGAGATGCAGGGTTTTCCTAGCTTCATACCAGAAAAATTGAACTCCAACCCCTACATTGATATACCATGAATCATACCTCTTAAATACCCTCTTTTAGTGAAATATAATGACCTGGTGGGTGATCCCCCAAGCAGATGCCTGCCCCTGAAATAACTTCCCTGCTGCTGCTATTACTGTATGTCTCATATCAATTATGTTGGTAACGGTCACAAACCAAGGCCAATATGGGTCATTGAAAATGATTCCACCTGATTTTTCACTATGCTATTTGATCATTCCTTTTGCAAGTACCGTTATTGATTGATTTAACTCCATTATCCATAAAGTACTGCAAAATATACATCAGTATATTCATAGTTTAGTGTGATACTGTAAGTTTATTGTAGCATAAAGTAGACATAATTAAGGAGAGCATTGCCCATATTATGTTACTTTGGGGATGTTGATGGGATATCGATAGTGAGATAGTTATCAATGTCAGATGGGTGTGGGTCCCTGTTCTGGGACCCGCCGCTTCTATCTAGAGACTGGAGACAGTACACTGTACATGTGTTTACTCATAGTCCTATGTCACGATCACTTTAAGATTACTATGCTGGCTTGGTGTTAAGAACTTAAAATGAGTTACATACAGTCCTAAGAGATCCCAGAAGAGATCCACAACTTTTAGGGGCAATTGGAGCACTTTCGAATATCTGCAAATTTATTTGGAGCCTAATTCAATTGAAAAACTAATCTGTCTGAGGGTACTTTCACACTTACGTTGTGAGGATCTGGCAACTTGGTTTTCTGTTGTTTCTCCTGGAAATGTACATAAATCAGCTGACAACTGGGTGTTACTATTTTCTTTGTCAAATTGGTGGTTTTCTACACATTGTGTAGCAGTCAGCCCTGCTTAGGGGGTGTAGGAACATGCCCCCGATTGGTAATATCCTGTTGTCAATTTATTCATAAACTTATAGTAGGAATAAGAATGGCACAATAAAGAGTGCCAGCATGCTGGAGTATTTTCTCCAGGCAACATTCCGGAACACTTGCCAGAATGCCGGATCCGGCAATAATTCCCTTTTTAAATGCATTAATGCCGGATCCGGTACCAAGTGTTCCGTAAAATCGCATCCGGTTTACTGGTCTGCGCATGTCCAGACCTTTTAAAAATGCAAAAAAATAAAAAAAAACAACGGATCCATTTTTCCGGATGACACCGAAGAAACTGATCTAAAACGGAAATGGAACAGAAATTTCTGATCCGTTTCTTCGGTGTCATCCGGAAAAATTGATCCAGTATTTTTTTTTTTTATGCAGTGAAATTTTAGATCTGTTTCTTCAGGATCCGTTATTTTTTTTTATTTTTTTTTGCAATTTTAAAGATCCAGTAAACCGGATCCGATTTTACGGAACACTTGGTACCGGATCTAGCATTAATACATTTAAATGGGAATTAATGCCGAATCCAGCATTCCAGCAAGTGTTCTGGAATTTGGCCTGGAGAAAATACCCCAGCATGCTGCAGTATTTTCTCTGGCCAAATACTGTAAAGGGACTGAACTGAAGACATCCTGATGCATACTGAATAGAATGCTTTCTATTCAGAATGCATTAGGATAAAACTGAAGCATTTTTTTCCGTTATTGAGCCACTAGGACGGAACACAATACCAGAAAAGAATAATGCTAGTGTGAAAGTACCCTTAATTGAATAAGATTTTTAAAAAATTGGCTAATCACTAAACACCATACAGTCTCTAGTATTTTTTGGGGATGCAACCATTTTATATGCCTGTCATTGGTAGTGAGCAGTGAGCCCTAGAATTCCCTGTAACACTGTTCCTAACTACTTGCATGACTGTACTAAATGGCCGACCACAACTGGATGGTAGTCCCTGCTTAACTAAGTGCTGGGGCTTAAGAGGGAAAAAGCCAAAGACAAAACAATAAATGTATTGACTTACAGGCACAAGGGTAAACAAAGATTATGAGGCAGAGAACGCCGATGCCACACAGAATACCAGAAGCAATAGCCAAAACACTAGAGGTCACATCCGGGTACAAAACATTAAGCAAGACAAGGTCAAGTCAGAAACTGAGGTTAGAAATGCCAGATCAGAGTAGTACCAGAGTTAATACCAAGCCAAGGTCCAAACCAGGAGAGCATGTCAGAAGCCAAATCAGAATCCACAAATGTAGTTGGGAATTAGCCAGGTCAGAGTCCAAAATATCAGTTGGATCAACACTAGTGAGGGTCAGAGGCAAAAGCCTCTTTAAATACTCTGCTTCCTGGATGAGCAGCTCTGGCGCAGAATCTAGTTGGGCCAGTGTGTCACGTGATCTGGTGTTGACGTCACACACCCGGCTCACTGAGGTGGGTGCCACGAAACCCTGCAGTCAGGTCATCGCACCCGGGTTACAAGCCCCGGCTCTAAACCCTATGGGCATTGTTCTAAATGTTTTGTTTTATCTGGGCATCCTGTAGGTGCAAGCGATGACTCATTGAACTGAAGAATCAATCCAACCCAATGTTTTGTCATCGATTAAAGGAGACAAGTCTACACCGTGTCACATATTTAACCAATATGACTACAAACACGCATTAACACCGTCATATATTTTAATCTACATCCCTCTGTGTGTTCAGCTAATCAAAACTGGCCTGGAGTGAGCAAAAAATGGAAATGTGGACAAAGTGTTGCTGTCTTAAAAGTAGAATATTTGCTCATATTATCTTCCAGGGGATGACTGTAGGTATGAGGTTATAAGGATTACATTTAGCACTGTTCAGAAATATGTTCGCTGTTACTATGGGGCTTGTTGGTAACTCATTTATATTTCTGGGAAGGTTTTCAAAAAGATTATTGCCAGAGATGTGCCACTTAGCATTACATAACAAACATGCAATTTTCTTCTTTTCATTAGGGATAATCTGGGTACTTCCTTGTGTAAATACTAGCTGTTTCATTGCCCAAATTAAGGCATCTTTCGGGAACATAAATAATGGTGGTCTTAAAGATGCCTTTTTCCTTTCCTTTTTGCACAGTGACTACACACATTCTCAGCTTTTTTTTTTTTTTTTTTTTACACATCAACTCTTGACGCCATCGGCATAAATCGCCCAGCTGAGGCTGCTTTCAAATTAGCGTTCGCCTTTACGTTCTTCTGCTCTGTTATAGGAGCAGAAGAACGGAAAGGGTGGATTCGACACATAATGGAGCCAAACGTAGCTGCATGCATGCAGGACTTTTGTCTCCGCTTCAAAAATCTTCCCGAGTGGAAACCTAACGGGACCCCATTATAGTCTATGTGGTCAATAGGCTACGTTTGGCTACGTTATGTGCCGAATCCATCCTTTCTGTTCTTCTGCTGCTATAACGGAGCAGAAGAACATAACGGCGAACGTTGATGTGAAAGCAGCCTGAAATTCCTTGGTGGCATGCCAAACTCTATTGTTTTAGTTTTTATCACTTTTTTTTTTTTTTTTTTTTTAATACAGCTACACATTATGTGCAAACAATTGGTATATTACATTGTCTGTTTTCTCTTACTAAGCAACTTTTTGGAATTTAGGACCCCTCCATTTAAAATCTAATCTGAAATTCAACAAAATATCTTCAAATCTGACAAGTGACTGTAGGACAGTACATACATGCGATCCACTCTTATCTGCAGGGAACCAAATGCCCATTTCCCAGCTGATCTAAAGGAAAGACTGCGGTCCTCCATAGATGTCAGCTATAACTGGCATGGCTTTTCTAGATGAAGTAGAAAAATATACTTTAGTGGATTTTGTATAATTTTTTCAATAATATCCTTATAGATGTTTTGTTGTGCAAAAATTTGGGGTGATACTTATTCATAACTGCTTTTGTATGCATGGTAAATACATCATTGATATTTGATGCATTATGGATTGCAATGTGTATAGACATGACTTCAATCCTGTATGGTAAAATATAGGCATGTGAAAATCTATATGGATCCTCTGTAGCAAATCAAAACAGGGCTCTGATAAGTGCTTCAAGGTCTGCTGAAGACAAATGTCACAGACGCAGAAGAACTTGGGTTAAAAAGACAGTGATGTAATACCGCTATATGGATGAATTATTACTAAGTGACTATATTGTTCCCCATTAGAAAATTGCCAATGCAACATACAATATGAGGCACATAGCATGACACAATGGTAGTGAGTCATTACCCACAGGAAATACAGGATTTAATTTAACCCATTAAGAGCTTACCCTTTTTTCAGAGTGAGCAATATACAAGCATCATAGAGATAACTCTAGCAGCTGCTACTGAGCTCAGGGTTAGGGGGCATCTAGCTTCGACTGTTTGGTACGAATATCAGATGCCATATTGGTACTGATGTTTGCACAATTGTTTCACACTTTGGCCCGTTGTTGAAGTAATGTTTCCCTCTTCTCATGTACTGGTTTGTGTTACATTTTGGAGTTATGAATAGAGATTTTATTAGGATTCTTTAAGAGATTATGAAAATAAATTTGTTTTGGATCAGATTCAGTTGAATTGGCCTGCAGATTAAGTTTTTCCAAATAAATTAGGTCCAAATTGAAAGTTCCTCAATTTCCCTGAAAAGCCACATAATATTTCATAGGACTGCAACCCCTTTCAACCTCTCTATAGAGGATCCGTGACCATGATCAAACCTATAAAACCAGGCACACTGCCTGGTAGGGTTGATCATGGTAAATTAAATTAGCCCACGATTGCTGCAAATGGATGTACTGTTGTACAATAATTACTTAGCTTTTATGCAAGTGAGGGGATCAGAGCACCAAGGGGCTGGCCTAGTCCATCGGAGCACCGTTTCACTTCCTCTGCTCCCGCTCATGGCATGATTGACAGCACCAGGTATCCTCACTGAACAGATACCTAGCCCTAAATCCTCGCTCTTGCGCTGGTGAGACTTCGGCACATGCAGAGTTGATCTCTGAAGGCTCTCCCTGCTGAGATCTGCACTGCACAAGCACCGATGATGGCATCAGCACTTGTGCAGAGAGGATTGAGGAGCAGAAAAAGCATTCTGAGAACAAGAGGAAGTTCTACCCGCTGAGATCTACACTGCGTGAGTGCCAATGACGTCAGTCTCCTCCTGGAAGAGAAGACTCTCGGTTTCGCTTCCAGATTAGCGAAGCCGAGCATCTTCTCTTCCAGGAGGAGAGTGACATTATCAGGGTTTGCACAATGCAGATTTCAGTGGGGGAGCATCCTAAGAACTAACCTGCATGCGCCGATGACATCTTGCTGGTGCGGACAAGATTTCACAGCTAGGCATCCAAACAGTTAGAATGCCTGGTCCTGTCAATCAAACCGTGATGGAGAGTGGTGCCAGGGGGGTGGAGGAGGTGAAGTGGTGCTCCGAGGGACTAGTCCAGCACCCTGTAGCTTTGATCACTCCATTTGCATAAAAAAATAAATGCAATAATTATGCTGCAATGCCAAATCTGTTTCATTCACCATGATCAATTCTACCAGGCAGTATGCCTGCTTTAATAGGGGTTGATCATGGTGACAGATGCTCCTTAACATCAAGACAACATTAGTAATGAAAAAGTGGCAGGGACTTATATGGCTATGGGTAAATGGATGGTAACCTGTGGTAACAGCCTGTTTAAAACACATTGCAGGGTCAGATTTATTTTTATTTTTATTAAAACATGGTTTAAAAATGATCCCTTTTTGGTGTAAAATTGCAGCTGCCATTGTGTGCGCTTTTATTTTTTTTTTTGGTGGGATGAATCCCAAAAATTTGGATTGGTTGTAAATTGAAGTTTTTAGGAAGGTCATATCACATTTGATTACTTTTGAATCAATTCACTCTTCTCTAGATATGAGATTAATACGTAATTGTGATGTCAAAAAAACACATTTTTAAAAATGTTACATATATGTAACTAGCGGTTATTTCCTAATCAAATCTACCCCTGTACAAGTCATTTTTTCAATAGTGTTGCTTTGATTCTACTCATTTTAAGCATGCATTATGTGCTCTCCACCTTCTCTGTAATGGGTAAGCTTATTAACATTACAATAAATGAACCTTTCTTTTTAAAAGGCAGATCAGCAGTGGGCGCAGAAGCTGTATTTTCCTGCAGCTCTGGAGATTTAGATTATTGCAGGATATTCATAATTATATGGTAGGGAAGCCCTGTAACTAGTTCTCTCTCTCTCTTGCTCCATTGTTCCTCCATGAGGCTTGACTTTTCTAGCACCGCTGAAGTCAGTGGGAACCAACGCTGCTTGTCTGGACAGGAAAACAATGTCAGTACTTCCCACGCTTTCCTCTGCCTGTGATTTTCTGCCTATGAGCAATGCAATGTCTAACAAGTTTGCATGCCCCAGATTCCCACCTGTTAAAACAAGTAGTTCTGCACTGATTTCAGACTAAGTATGTAATTTCAAAATATGAAGGAAAAAAAAAAAAAACGGGAGCTTTTCCACTAATGCATGTCAAGTCAGGTCATGTGTAAAGGGCATTGTTCAAACATACAAGACTAATTGTACCATGACTGGCTTACAGTGTCGTATGTCTCTTCTCTTTGTAGTACAGAATCGGACAACTGTACATGATCAGCAAACACAGCCATGAGCAGAGTTCTGATGGAGAAGGGGTGGAGGTGATCATCAATGAACCTTATGAAGATCCCATTCATGGCAAAGGGCAATACACGGAGAAGAGACTCTACCTAAACAGGTATGATATAAAACTTGCATAAAGAGTATAAAACATTTGGACAACATAGTTACAAATCGAATAAAAATGTCAGGCATCACATAATTTCTTATTTATAAACTAAGATTTTTTTGCGATATTGTTGGAATTTTTCAGATATTTTTTATTTTATTTTTTCCTTGCCTGGGTAGAGGTTATTAAAAATTACATCTATGTAGGGTCCACCAGGAAGATCAACCCTATTGAACCAGACATACTATCAGGTTAATCCTGCTGATTAAAATTATACCTGTCTTGTGAAAATCCGTTGCGGAATTCTAGATAAAAGAGACTTCCATTCCATATGCAAATTAAGACTTCAGCGCTTCAAGGGATAGGCCCTAGAGTACCCTCACTGCACTTCAGCTCCTCAGCTTTCCAGTGCTGACTATATTCTTCGGTGCACTGAAGCCCTCATGTGCATAAAGAATAAACGGCTCACAGGACCAGTATCATTTTAATCGGCAGGATCAACCTTACTAGGGAGTTACCTGGTTTAATAGGATTGATCCTGCTAATAGGTGCTCTTTACTGACCTATTTCCTGATCAATGACGTGCATGTGTGTATGATAGTGTTCCAGCTTTCTCCCTGTCGCAGATGTCATAGGAATAAAGGATTAGGTTGTTGGATTTCAACATGCCCAATCCTTTTTCTCTCAACAGGTGTCTGGCAATGGCTTACTCCTCTGATGGGGGGTTGGGAGGAATAGATGTCTGCTGAATGACCTTTTCGCCGACAACTATCTACAGTGTATGGCCATCTTTACCTATAATTGTAACAGTTCTAGTAGCAGTTATGGGGCACAGAGAGCAGGCTTAGGGCTCTTTCACATCTGCGTTCTTTTCTTCCGGCATAGAGTTCCGTCGTCTGGGCTCTATGCCGGAAGAATACTGATCAGGATTTTCCTAATGCATTCTGAATGGACAGTCCGTCCTTCAGGATGCATCAGGATGTCTTCCGTTCCGGAACGTAACGTTTTTTGGCCACAGCAAATAGCGCAGCATGTTGCGATTTTTGCTCCGGCCAAAAATCCGGAACACTTGCCGCAAGGCCGGATCCGGAATGAATGCCCATTGAAAGGCATTGATCCGGATCCGGCCTTAAGCTAAACGTCGTTTCGGCGCATTGCCGGATGCGACGTTTAGCTTTTTATCAATGGTTACCATGGCTGCCGGGACGCTAAAGTCCTGGCAGCCATGGTAAAGTGTAGTGGGGAGCGGGGGAGCAGTATACTTACCATCCGTGCGGCTCCCGGGGCGCTCCAGAGTGACGTCAGGGCGCCCCACGCGCATGGATGACGTGATCGCATGGCACGTCATCCATGCGCATGGGGCGCTCTGACGTCATTCTGGAGCGCCCCGGGAGCCGCACGGATGGTAAGTATACCGCTCCCCTGCTCCCCGCTCCTACTATGGCAACCAGGACTTTAATAGCGTCCTGGGTGCCATAGTAACACTGAAAGCATTTTGAAGACAGATCCGTCTTCAAATGCTTTCAGTACACTTGCGTTTTTCCGGATCCGGCGTGTAATTCCGGCAAGTGGAGTACACGCCGGATCCGGACAACGCAAGTGTGAAAGAGGCCTTACCCAGTTATACAAATATTGGGGCACAGTTTTTAAGACTGGCATTTTAGACGCTGGTCTTAATATCCCCTATAGCTGGTGGTGGAATCGCAGGCCTCTTCATAACTTCGGCGTATCAACCGCCCCTTCTAAATATAAGACAGCTTCCTAGCTGTCTTACATTTAGACCATTTTCTACACCTAAAACAGGCGTATTAAATGGCTCTTCCTCACCCATGCCACACCCACTTTTTTAGACCCGGCATGAGCCGGGAGAAGACATGGTCCTTTGCGCCGCAAGCAACGACAGTAGTATTCCTAATTTAGGCATATTTCTGTTTAATAAATGACCCCCATTGTTCCTTATGGGAAAGGAAAATATGGTGCTCTGTCACACCTTTTCTTAGAACTTTGTGCCATTACTCTTTTTTTTTTTTTTACTCCTAGATACCTATGGGTAAATTTAAAATTGGGTGTTAGCATTTGCCTTGTCAAATGGGTATGTCCCTTTACAGTGTGATATAGCTAGCACTGATTGGATAATGTCAGAGTATGCCCTTGCTGACTGTGTCCTATCATGCCACTGTCAGCCAGCCTACCATTATGTTCCATACCATATGTCTGCTGCTGCCACCATCATGCCACTACATCTGTGTGCCTGCCTACCATCATATTCCGTACCGTATGGCTACTGCTGCTGCCATCATGCTGTTGCTGCTATCAGTCTGTATACCATCATGTTCCATACCATATGGCTACTGCTGCCACCATCATGCCACTGCCTCTGTCACCTGCCTACCATCATGTTCTATATCATATGCAAATGAGCCTTTAGGACTAACAGGGGCATTTCCATTACTCCTAGAGGCTCTGCTCTCTCTGCAACTGCCTTGCCCTCTGCACTTGATTAACAGGGCCAGGCAGTGTAAACTCAATCACGTCTTGCCCTGTCAATCAAAGTGGAGAGGGCAAGGCAGTTGCGGAGAGAGCAGAATCTATAGGTGAAACGGCAACACCCCTGTTGCTCGTTTGCATATATTGAAATATTTTCTCAGCAATACAGTCACATATGATCATGGGATGAACACAGATGCCTTCAGCTCTCAAGCACACATGCAACAGGTCAGCCAGTTTCATAGGTACAAATCTTCTGACAGATGCCCTTTAACACATTTTTGGGTGCTTGTGCAGAACAAGCCACCATTTCTTATAACATTACCATGTGTATATAAACAGTGGCAAATATTTTGCATATTTTTGGATGCTTGGTCCCGCAAAAGGCCACTGTGTTTAGACACCATCTGCCCCCAACAAGGGAGAATTTTTGGAAGCTTTCTAACATGAAAAACATGTGGCAACACTGTCAACTATGCATTTATCCATAACTATAGTATCCATAACTGTTAGTATCACTCTGACATTATTTGCTAATTCGTCGAATCAGGCACAAAACAAAATTCTAAAAAGTTGCTCATCTCTAATACAAATACATACAAATATTGTAATAACTCTGAGTTACAGTAATGTTGGCTAGGTTGTTCTGGGCCATTCTGCTCATGCATCCTACCTTTATGTAGGGTAGCAGCTTAATTATATTTTTTTATTGAAAAGAAGCAAAAAATCAAGTAAAAGCTACAAGTGTGCTACCACGAAAACCAGGCTGTTGTGCAGCAGACATTGCAGATTTATGAAGACAGTCTAAAAGAAAAACTGCTTGTTATCTACAGATACCAATAACAGCACAACTTTCTCTTCTCAAGATCAGAATATTAAATTTAAGATTCACTGTGACTGGTTGCTGTGGGCAACAGATACTTTTTTTTATGAAGACAGTTACAAAACGTAATGCAACAAGATGATCTGCATTACATCCATTCTTTTACTGAGGATGTGTAAAGAGCCTGTACAGTGGTACAGAGTGCCTGCTTATCAGTAGTACAGACCCATAGGTGCTTGATGCACCATTGTATAGCACCTCCATACAGCAATTAACAAAGTATTCTACTCAAAAACAATGCTCCTATGGGAGACTGAGGTGTCCGATGGAGAAAGCCACAATCATTTTTTGGATTTGTATGAAATTCAACAGAAACAAAAATAAAGAGCTTTACACCTCTGTATCAAATCGGAAGCATGTGGAGCATATTAATGTACAGTGTGTGTGCCATTTTGCAGCTCTGCATGATATGAAAAAATACTCTTAAAATAATAAAAATAATAAAAAAAAAAAATCTTAACCCCTTGGTGCTGTTAGAGTGAAAACTAATTTATTTACTTGTTTCCAAAAAACAGAATTTTTTTTTTACAAAAATGTTTGTGTGTGTTTGCTCTGACACCAATAACTTTTTTTATATATATACTTCAATCTACAGAGCAGTGTATGGTCTAGATTTTTGCAGGCTGAACTGTAGTTTATATTTGTTGTATTTTGTGTTACCTATTACTCTTCGATCACTTTGTATTCAGTTTTTTTTTCTGGAGGTGAGTTGGGCATTTTCATTTAACAAGGTCTAAATAGAAAGATTACAATGGCTGGCCTGCGCTCCACAATCAATTGGTACCCCTCAATTTCGCTGCAGGTTTTTTTCAGCATCTGAGGGGTTAAGTATCGTGATTGTAGTTATCTTTGATCACAGACCAGACCCGAGGGTGTCATCTGTGTAAGGCTACTTTCACACTAGCGTTCGATCGGATCCGTTCTGAACGGATCCGCTCCTATAATGCAGACGTTTGCATCCGTTCAGAACGGATCCGTCTGCATTATAACTTAGAAAAATTTTCTAAGTGTGAAAGTAGCCTGAGCGGATCCGTTCAGACTTTACATTGAAAGTCAATGGGGGACGGATCCGCTTGAAGATTGAGCCATATGGTGTCATCTTCAAGCGGATCCGTCCCCATTGACTTACATTGTAAATCGGAACGGATCCGCTTGCCTCCGCACGGCCAGGCGGACACCCGAACGCTGTTTGCAGCGTTCAGGTGTCCGCTCACTGAGCGGAGGCTGAGCGCTGGCAGGCGGATGCATTCTCAGTGGATCTGCCTCCACTGAGAATGCATTAGGGCCAGACGGCTGCGTTCAGGGCCGCTCGTGAGCCCCTTCAAACGGAGCTCACGAGCGGACACCTGAACACAGGTGTGAAAGGAGCCTAACGTAGCCATCACCTTCCGGCAATGGAACTAGTTCAGCTCCAGAGCAGTGACCATCTTTGAACTGCAGACATCCATTGTACATGTACAGCAGATGTCACCAAGGGGTTGCACTAATTCAATATGGCAGTATCACTTTTTCGATTTGCCCTTCTTAATGAATCTACAAGCACCAGTGACATTCGTACAAATTATAACATGCAGACACAGCTTGGTGCCCTATTTCTTTTAAGCACAAATCAATCATTAAATGAACAACATCACACAATGACGACGTGGCCATATTTAAATTATCTTTGATGTCTAAAATCTATAAAAATATTAGGAGAGGAGCAGCAAATGTAGTGAGCTCCAACAGTAGGAGAGCATTAAACATATTACATCTCCAACACCTCACAGTTTGTTCCAGAATAGCTGAGAGGAGCTCATCCTGAGTACACTGTGCCGGAGATGTCAATTACAAACATACTGCAAAGTCTCTGACTCACTCTTTTTGTATAGACGTCGGGGAGTAAGAGCTGAAAATCTGCTAAAACTTGCAAAAAGACAAGTATTAATTTGCCCAGCTGCCACTAAACTGGTGACATGCATGAATGCTCACCCAGGTCAATCATTCACAGAGCACAATATGAATGTATGTCACAATCATTACATGGTAGAAAAGAATTGTCCATATTGAAACAGAAAAAGATTATCAGAAGAGTGTCATATAGATAGACTGTAGCAACGGTATGACGTGGTGGGTCATCACAATGTCAATTCTAAGGTTCATGAACATCACCAAAGTTTTCTATGATTGTGTAGAGGGCACTCAGAGGTCATTGAAAAAGTTTCGGCTACAGTCGCATCTAATTTTAGGAACAGAGGAACAGACTACCCGAATTACCGTATCTGGCATAGACAAACACTGCTGCAAACAACTGCACACCACTGGATCCACATTGACTATAACAGGACCCAACAAGGATCTGACAGGTTTCTGGCAGAAAACCGTCCTTCAAGCCGGAAACCTGGCAATCCCCCATTAGCTCCCATTATAGTCAATAGAGATCTGGTGGTGCACGGCTGTTTGTGGCTGGATATGATAATTCTCTGCCAGAACAGACCCCTGGAATACATACACAATGGTGTGAACATAGCCTTATTTTCACTAAAAGGTGTTAGAGAGATTTTACCTACAAGCTCCATTCAACTTATTGGGTAATACTAAAATGGCTATTTTCTATAGAGTTGCAGCACACACATCCAGAACTAATAGGAGTTAGGCTAGGGCTACACTGTGACTTTTAGTAGCACAACTGAGTGATAAATAAATTTATATAAAAACATCTCTTTAAAACAGGAAACCAAAAATCCCCAAGTACACAGGGGGATATACATTGCAAAATACACAAATATACATCATAATGTATTACATAATTGCTAAATACACTCCCTTTGCTAAATACACTCCCCTTATCTAACTTCATTTTGCTTCACAGAAAAAATACATCAGAAAGGAAACCATAACCTCACCCCCCACCCTATCCCACCCAGCCCTCCACCCTCTTGGTTGTCCTGGGAGCCTCCGCAAGGCGATTTATTTCCATGGTCCCTTTTCAGGCTTCTATTTCAGACCTGTATCCCTCCTACTTATTTTTATTTATTTTTTCCATTCCTTGTTATCGCCCTTTTATCCTGACTAACATACTCGTATCTCTGCACCCTCTCACATAAGTTTTTCCACTCTTCCACACTTGGCGGACTGATCGCTCCCCATCCTCTAGCCAGCACCACCCACGCAAGCATTAAACCTTTTTCCCATTTCCTTTCACTTTCTTTGTTCACCCCAATTCTTCTAGTGTCTCCCAACACTGCTATACTAATCTCCAATGGTGCATAATGTCCCGTTGCTCTACTAAGGTCCTGGAATACTTGCGTCCAGTAGCCCTGCACAGTGGGGCAATACCAAATCAGGTGAACAAAATCAGCCCCCTCCTTACTGCACTTCCAGCATTTTGCCTCCCCTGTTTTATACATCTTGCTCAATGCCCAGGGAGTAATATAGGTTTGGTGGAGGATAAAAAACTGCGTCAGTCGGAAATTACTAGAAATGGTACTCCGTTTTATATTTTTGTAGATACTCCTCCAGTCCAGAATAGATGGTGCCACCTCTTGTGCCCATTTATTTTAACTATTAAATCTGATCACCCCTCCTAACCCCTACTTTTTTTTTTTTTATAAATCTGTGAAATTGATACTTTACTCCCAACTCCCTGATAACAAAATTCAGCAAATTCAGAGTGTTTCGTGTTAAAATATTCTCTATTCTCCGTTGTATGAAAGGCGTGTTTTAATCTAACATATCTAAACCATGTGAGGCAGTCTATATCTGTGTTTACCCCCATTTCCTCTAAAGTCTTCACCTGTCCTTCCACCGCCATCTGAGCCACAAACCTAATACCCTTTCTATCCCAAAATACGTAATCTTCAAGCTTCCAAAACTCCCTTAAATTAAGATTTCCCCAAATAGGAGTGAACCCCAATGAATAATTTATACCCAATAATTTTTTGACCTTAACCCAAACTAAATGTATCATCTTACTAATTGGGCACTTCCTGCCCTTAATTTTTAAAGCACCAGTTTCTAAAAGGCTGACTATATTATATTGGAGACCTCCGGTTTCCCCCTCCAAAAAACGACGCAGTCCATCATCCTCAATTATTAACCACTGAAGCTGGGATACGTAATAGTAACCCCGAAAGCATGGAACGGACAGGCCACCATCTTCCTCGTCTAACCATAAATATTTTTGTTTCAGCCTGACCCTCTTTCTTCCCCAGATAAGATCATTTATCACTCCTTCTAGTGCGTTAAAAAAATGATCCCCTATCCATACAGGGCAGGAGGAGATAACGTACAAAATCTGCGGCAGAAGGACCATCTTTATTATCGCAATTCGATCCGCCTGTCGAGTTAACAGTTTTTGCCAGGTGCATGTTTTTTCTCTAATCCTTTTTAAAAGAGGATCAATATTAAGTTCTAGATACTCCTGTATCCTTGAACTAACCTTGATACCCAAATAATCAAACGACTCAGTGGATTTCAAGACTTTGACGTTAATTTCCTCCTGCCCTATTTCATGACCAATTGGGAGCAACACCGATTTTGTCCAATTCACCCTGAAACCTGAGATTAAACCAAACTGGTTTACTATTCCTATCAGGTATGATACCATTGGTATTCCCCCCTCCAAAAAAAACAAAATATCGTTGGCATAAAGGCCTATCTTATCCAATACACTTCTTCCCCCAAACCCCCTAATTTTGTTGTCCGCTCGAACCTTGCAGGCCAGCGGCTCAACAAATATGGCGAACAATAATGGGGAGAGTGGACACCCCTGACGGGTTCCCCTCTGCAGGGGTATGGGCTCTGATATTACTCCATTTATTTTTACCCTAGCTTTCGACTTATTATATAGCATTTGCACCCAACTAATGAATTTTTCACCCAGATTGAACTCGTGCATAATCTTCCAGAGTTATGCCCACTCCACCCTGTCGAACGCTTTCTCAGCGTCCAGGGACAGGATGGAGTGGGCACCCTCCCCACCCATCTGCAGATTCAGAAACGTCTGTCGGATATTCGCCTGGGCCTGGCGTCTAGGTACGAACCCTGATTGGTCCGGATGTATTAACTTCTCAATAACTCTTTTTAGGCGGTTTGCGAGTAATTTGGCACATAATTTAAAATCGGTGTTGAGGAGAGAGATGGGGCGATACGAATCCACCTTTTTCTCATCCTTCCCCTTTTTTCCTATCAGGCTTATTACAGCCTCCGTAAGGGAGGCCGGGAGTTCCCCCCCTGTCCATTGAATCGTTTAAGACCTGCACAAAAACTGGGAGGATAACATCTCCATATCTTCTATATATCTCGAAGGGCAGGCCATCCAGCCCGGGGCTCGAGTTGCCCTGAATGGTTTTCAATGTCTCCCGTAGTTCCTCCACTTTAATAGGACCATTCAGTAAGTCCCTCTCCTCCTCCGAGAGTCTGGGGATCGGCACTCCCTCCAGGAAGAGTCCAACCTCGTCAATCACCCCCACTCCCTCAGAGTAGAGGTCCCTGTAATATTTAATAAATTCCCATTCTATCTCTCCCTGGCTGGATGCCATCCCCCCATCTCTCCTCTCAACACCACCAATCCTGTTACCCCCCCCCCCCCCTTTGATTCTGTACAAGAGTGGACAGTAATCTCCCCGACTTTCCAGATTCCCTAAAATACCGTTCCCCCTCAAAAAACACTTTTTGTTGTGCCTTGTCCATCAAGTAATTTTTCAATGCACTTTTTGCCTCGTCCAGCTGTTCCGTCAATTCTGGGAGTTTCTTAATCATAAATTCTGCTTCTATTTTTTTTAATCCTATCTACCAACTCTCTCTCCTGTTTAACAAATCCATTTTTTAATCCCTTTATTTTACTTACCAATATACCACGTAAAAATGCTTTAAAGGCATCCCAAACATACCCTAAACCTGCGGAACCCAAGTTATACTTCCAGAACTTCTCTATATCCGCCCTGATTCCCTGTTCTTCCTTAATTAAATTAAGCCAATGTGGATTCAGGCGGAACTCTCTGCTAATTTGTCTAGAGTTTGTTTTAAACAGCAAGCAAACAGGAGAGTGGTCTGAAATGCTATTTGCTTCATACCTCATACTTGAAATTTGATCTATCAGTTCTGAGCTGATCAAGGCCAGATCTATTCTGGACATTATTTTATTTCCCCGACTAAAACAGGAGAACGCTCGCTTATCATCATAAAGGTACCTCCATACATCTATTAAGGAAAGTTCCTGCGATATTTTCCACAACAATGTTTGTTGAACAGCCTCCTGTTTATTCTTTGGGGTCACTGAGTATCTATCCAACTCACTATTCATAACGTTGTTAAGATCCCCCACTATTACTATGGGGCATTTGCCCCTTAAATCTACATACTCCATCAGTCTATGAATAACCGTTAAAGAAAAAGGGGGAGGTATATACACAAAGGCGAGGATACATACTATACCATTCCACTGACAATGGAGGAACACGTATCTACCCCTCTCGTCTATTGCCTGGTCAATTGGGAGATAATCTACCTTATCATGGATATATACACTAACTCCACATGAGTAGGTAGAGAAGCACTAGTGATATTGATACCGGGCCCATTTCTTCATTAATAAATTCATCTTATCTTTTGTACTATGTGTCTCCATTAACCCTACTATAGCCGGGAGATGTCTGGTGACATTATCAAAAACCATAACCCTCTTGACCCTGTCTCCAAGGCCCCGTACGTTCCATGTCATTATTCTACTCATCTGGATCTGTCCTTCTTCTCCTTTTTCTCCCCTCTCCCTTTTTTTTCCCCCCAGCTTCGTCCCTGCAGAACCTCCCAAGACAACCGTTCCCACCTCAAACTTGTCACGGCTGAGGATGGGGGAAACCCTCAGCCGTGAGATGCCAGGTGTTGTAGTGGCTACTCGGCCATGAGAACAGGATAGGGAGCAGGTCACCTCCTACAGCGTCCCTATCCTGACCCTAACTCCTAACTTGCATGGGCCGACCTTTGAGGTAGGAGGACCCATGCGCAGGAACCTCGGAGCCCTATCTTACCCTCCGCAGATCCCTGCGCTAGGAGCTGGGTAAGACGACCTACTCCTCCTTGACACGGAGGAGCAGGAGTCTCAATGGCCAAGCTGTTGGGAAGAGGGGAACAGAAACAACAATACGGAAATGGCAGGCGAACAACAAGTTCACCAACCTGCCACAGCCTTGCTGACTGGATCCCTACACAAACAGGGATCCAGAACCGTATGCTGCACAGAAACATATAAAAGTCCCAACAGAAACAACTAGCTACAACACACACAGAAAGACATAGGCATACAACTATACATTTTGACCATAACATAGACCTATGACCACAGTGGTGGCTCTCACAGGCAGAATGAGAAACACAGGAGGCTGCTCCAGCTAGCAAGGCTGCAGCAACCTACTGAGCCCTGGCAACGCCCCAGACTATATAGGCCAAGAAGCCACACCCACAGTCGGACACACCCAGTGACATCACACACACACTGGGAAGGGAGTTAACCCTACAAACACCACAGAAGGGAAACTCACATAAAAGGGAAAGTGTCCAACAGAACACACTGTGGCTGTTACCGCTGGCAACGACATGGGTGGCAGCCGTCCAGGGAGTCAGCCCGAGGGCCGGGACAGTGCCACCACATGTACACAACAACCAAACGTTGCCACGGGCAACCACAGTGCGGGGAATGATGTCCGTGCGCACACAAACATAAAACACAGTGCACACCAGACATACAAACGTGCATACACACACAACTCCCCGGGAACCGCACACAAAGCTGATGTCCGCGGCAACCGCACTGAGGCCAACCACATTAAGCCTCAGCTGCGGTTGACACAACAACCAAAACCGCGGGCAACTGTATGCGGCTCCCAAGGAGTCACGACCATAACCGTGGCCGTGACAAAACTATCCTGTAACCACTGTTGAATAAACCCAGTTGTATCCTCTCCTTCCACTCCCTCGGGGAATCCGACTATTCTAATATTTGATCTCCTGGACATATCTTCCAATATAGTGATTCTCTCTAGAAGGATTTTTTTCTCACCGTCTATCCCTTCCACTCTTTTCTTTACTCCTTCTAGGTCCTTTTTCATACTTCCAGAGGAAATCTGCAACTCTTTCACCTTTTCCCTAACTTTATTCATGTCCTCCTTTATAAAGGAGAGGTCTACCTGTACCGAAGCAATCTTCAAAGACAGCTCCTCCAGACTTTCTCCCTTTTTCTTTCTTTTTCCTTTCCCCTTCCCCCTTCCCCTCCTTCCCTCCCCTTCTGTTCAGGCCCACTCTTTCCAGTCACCAAACCAGTAAAGATAGGATGAGTGTTCGCTCTGGTCGGTCTTTGCTAAATCCCAAAACCAGTAAAAAGTGGGTGCGCTTGCACTCCTAAAATAAGGATAGCGCAGTCCCAAAATAAACAAGGGTAGCACTTACATGAGAAGTGATGGGGTGACAAGAGAGTACACACAATATGATACATTCAAGAAATCATCAAACTGTGCATACATTCAATGGATAGAAAACAGCAACACCGGAAGAAAGCACAAAAAAAAAAAACCTTTTTGTTCTGTCCCGCTCTTTCCAGTCACTAGACCAGTATGGATAGAATGAATATTTGCTCCGGCCGGTCTTTTCCAGTCCCCGAACCAGTAAAAAAAATAGATGCGCTTGCAATCCCAAAGTGAGGGTAGAGTAGTCCCAGTGCATGAGGGTGGATTATGTTACTCATATACATAAGTCCAAGGGGTCTTACAAATGTATGCTGAGAGGTGCCCCTATTTTTATTTATTTGTTGTTTTATTTATTTATTATTTCCCCCAGTCTTATAGGCTATTTCAGCCGGGGGGGCCCGCAGATATTAACACCCTTTACTCCCCCCACTTTAAGTTCCGTTTCAGGTGTTTACGGATATTTGGAGGTTTTTAAACCGCATACCCAAAATCAGCAGTATAGGTCCCGGGTATTCCTGCGGTGCCGCTTATCTTTTAACCCCCTCCACCTTCTGCCACCGGCTGCCCTCGCCACTCCACAGTCTCCTCATATGATGAAGGTTGCTGCTGGGGCACTTTTCCACTACGGCTGCGTCTTCCAAAAAGCGATTACCTTTTAGTTTATCAGCATTCTCTGCGCCAGAGGGACCGGATCATACGTGCGCTCAGAGGCCACCAGAAGACAAGAGGGTACCTGTGGATTCTCCTCTTCTCTTCCTCCGCCATCCGCCGAGCGCTCACTCCCGTCTACAGTCTCCAACCTCTGAAGGGAGGGTGGAAGGGGAAGCAGCACCGCACCACTCACGAACCCTTACTTCGGCTCCAGGGCGTCCCGATTAAGGCCGTATGTTATCCAGCGCTGTCTTTCAGCCGCCGCGGCTCACGACACACAGGGGAAGGAGAGGGGGAGGAGCACGGCACGTCCGCGTCTTCACGTCATGCCGCTACGCCCCACAACTGAGTGATTTTAACTATTGAACGACAGCTGCAGTCCAAATGAATACATTTGGTTGAATGCAATCTTGTGGACTGCAGCTGTCATTTAATCGTTGAAATCAATGGGTTGTGCTAAAAAAAAATGCAGTTCAGCCCAGGCCTGCCCACAAGAGCTTACAAGTTATGAGGAAATATTGGTGACACACAAGATAAAAGTGTTTGTCTTGTACAATGATCCAGCCATCTTTTGTGAAAACATGGTAGTACAAATGAAGTTGCACAAGCTTCTCACCAGCCAATATCCCTGTTTGCCCAGAAATAAAATGTACTGTAATTGAGTGTACAGAGTGTGGGGGTTATTGTTGGATAAAGAGATTGGGTTCTTCTGAGGAGTAATGTAGAAGGGTGTGAACAGAGAAGATTGTCTGAAAACAGTTTTATACATAAAGTGAATATAACATTTATGGTAGCCTCGTTCGAACAAACCACCAAAACGTAGAGTTGAGCATAAGGTCCCGATCAAAAGGTTGTGCCTACTGAAAGGTGTAGCCTCCTGTGCCTAGTGACTTTCTAGCTTAGAGCTCTATGTATATTGTTTATTCATTGATGATCAAGAGGTACTTCTGACTGAAAGGTGCAACCTCCTGTCCCTAGTGACTTTCTAGCTTAGTGCTCTGCATAGCAAGTGTATATTCTTAGCTCTTCTGTGTAATTCCATGCTGTTTTCATAATTATAATAATTTTTATTTTTATAGCGCCACCATATTCCGCAGTGCTTTACAGTTCAGTGGGTTCATGTACAAACCAAAAGACATTACAAAGTTACCGACTATGACACAATAAGAGTGAGGTCCCTGCTCGCAAGAGCTAACAATCTATAAGAAAGTGGGGGTGACACCAAAGATAGTTGATTGTTATATGAAGTGGTCCAGCAATCTTTGTACTAAAAGGACTGTTGTAGGCCAATCTGTGTGTGCTAGTGCTTTGGGTTTGGGGATTGTGGGGAAGAGTCATTTTAGGAAGCATTATAAGCCTGCCTGAAAATTTGTGTTTGAAGGTAGGGAAGTTGGGAATTGACCTGATATTATGGGGCAGAGCATTCAGCAGAATAGGTGCAGCTCGAGAAAGGTCTTTAAGACGGGAGTGAATAGTATGAATTATGGAGGATGTTAAGGATGTTGATTTTAGATCACTGGCAGAACAGAGAGAGCAAGTAGACGGAAATGAGGGAGGAGATGTATGGAGATGCAGCACAGTGGAGAGCTTTGTGGGTAAGGGTGAGACGTTTGAGCTGTATTCTGCGGTGGATGGGCACAGTCTAGAAACATCAGTGTAGTGAGTGGAGATATAGATGTGCCTGGCTGTGGCATTTAGTACAGACTGAAAGGGGGAGAGTTTAGTGAGAGGAACACCAATCTTTACACTGTAAGAAAAGGGGGGATTCTGGAGATGTTTTTGAGGTGCAGATGACAAGAGCGTACAAGTGATTGGATATGGGGAACAAAGGAAAGATCCGAGTCAAACATGAACCCAAGACAGCGGGCATGCTGCCCAGGATTATGATAGTACCACAGACCAAAATTGAAATATCAAGTTTATGTATATAAGTGTAGGTTGGTTAGTAGATGAGGAAAAGACAAAAAGATCAGTTTTTGAGACGTTCAGTTTTAGATACAGAGAGGACATGATGTTAGAGACAGTTGCCAGACAAATACTGGTGTTTTGGAGTAAAGCAGGGGTGATGTCAGGAGATGAAGTGTAGTGTCGAGTGAAGTTTTGAAAATTTTGATTTGGCTGCTTTGCCGAATTTCACAAAACAATTTGCTTTGTGATGAATTTTGCCACAAAGCGCATTTCTTTGTAAGTAGCAAGTGCAATGATGGGGAACAACAATTGTACCACCCCCATCATTGAACCCTTCAGATGCCATGTTCATCGCTGATCATGGTATCTGAGAATAATAGTGGGGGCTTTCAGGGGTTAATCTGGTAAAAAAATATATATAATACTCACCTTATCTATTTCAGTGCGAAGAGGCTGCCGCAGACAACTTCATTGAAGACACAGCGCAAAATCTTGTGTGGTGACATCATATTTCACCGCACACAATATTTTGCGTGTGATCTTCAATCATGATGGCTGCAGTGGCCTATTTGCAGTCAAATGGATGAGTATATTTTTATACTCAAATTGATTGTTAATTGTTTCGCAACAATCAAAGTCCAGTTCAGATACTTTGATTTGCTCAACCCTAATGAAGTGTAAAGTTCGGTTTAATTAACATAGAGATGGTACTGGAAACCAAATCTAATGATAGTCTGTCCAATTTGGCGCTGTGTAGAGAGAGAAGAGTATAGGACCGAGGACTGAACCCTGAGAAACCCAACATCAAGAGGAAGAGGAAAAGAAGTAGAGCCAGTGAATGATACACTGAAGAAGTAGCCAGAGAGATTGGGAGACAACCAGGAGAGAGCAGTGTCCTTAAAGCCAATTGAGTGGTGCATGGTGAGGAGGTGCAGGTGGTGGGTCAAGAAGAAGAGAGAAGCCTGGAGACTTCTTCATCTGTTACAGAGAGAGCACGAGGAAGATCAAAATTGGTTGGGGAATGGGAGATTATTTCCTCCCAGATGTTACCAATCTTGGCTCTGAAGTAAGTGGCCAGGTCATCAGCGCACATATAAATGATGAGCATGTGAACTATAGGGTTTAGAAAGGGAATGAAAAGTGTCAGTCATTTTGGTTTATTCGAGAGTGAGGAGATGAGAAAGGTGAAGTAGTTCTGTTTGGCAATGTTGAGGGCTGAATTGTATGTTTTAAGCATAAATTTATAATAGAGGAAGTCTGCTGATATTCGTGATTTTACATCTATATTAGTATTCTGCACATCTGGAGCACCGCTGGAGAAAACATAAAAAGTAGGAATATCATGAAAAGAGTGAGAGGTCTTTAATAAAGACTTTATAACTCAACTTTACCGCTTTCTAACCACAATCGTCTTTCCTTTAGTATAAAGACTCTTTATATTAAAGGAAAGTAGATTGTGGTTAGAAAGCAGTAAAGTTGAGTTAATTAAGTTTGAGACTGAACAGTGACAGAAGTAGACTAGATCAAGTATATTATCCTCTTTATGTGTGGCAGAGGAAGTAAGTCATGAGAGGCCAATAGAAGAGGTTATAAAAAGAAAGTGAGAGGTTGATGGGGAGACAGGATAATCAATAGGGATAATAAAATCACCCATAATAAGAGTTAGTGGGTCCGAAGATAGGAAGTGAGGAAGCCAGGCAGCAAAGTGATCCAGGAATTCAGCAGAAGAGTCAAATTGTATGGATCTCAAAAGAGGGTAATGTGAGAGAGGGTACAGTGGGAATGACCTGAAACGTGCATTGTGGAAAAAGTACTATGCCTACTCTTCACATAGAAAATAAAGGGCAGCTGTCACCTGCACCTCTTTGCACGGAACCAGCTCCTGGATGTGGCTGACTTGTAAACACAAAAACAGAATGGAAAATCCAGCTCAATCTTGTAGTAAAGAGGAATACTTTATTGAAGCGATAAAAACTTCCAATACGAGACTGTCCTGTATTGGAAGTTTTTATCGCTTCAATAAAGTATTCCTCTTTGCTACAAGATTGAGCTGGATTTTATGTTCTGTTTTTTATGCCTACTCTTCCACCATGCCTGTCATCAGATTTTGAGAGGAAGAAGTTGTGGATTGTGGGGAGTTTGTTACAAACCGACCACACGTTTCAGAGAGCACAGTTAAAAGTGACAAGTGAAGATGTACATTGAATATTAATATTTACTTAGTCATATTAATAATGTTCTTCAGGGTTTCTATGTGTGGCAGATAAGAAGCTGAAGTTAGTAATAGAGGGAGGTCCAGGGTTTGGTGAAATATCACCTGCAGTTAGTAGCAGGAGAACAGAAAGAGACAGCAAGTGGTTGTGGTTGAATGATTTGTAAGGGTATTTTTTATGCTACGGCATGGAGAAAGATGGGTCAGGGTAAGAAGTGTATGTGAACTGAACATGAGAGAGGGACTGATGTGGAGAGAAGGAACAAAGGCTGGATGTTGTGGTTGAGTTTGAACATAGACAGCAACAACAATAAGAACAGAAACAGTAAACAGACTGAAAGAATACTGTAGCTGTGTGTAAATTTGAGCAGCTCACATAACATTCCTGTCTTCTACCCTGTAGAACTGCAAAGATTAACTGTCAGGCGCTTGGGCAAAGCTGGTGCTTTTGGCTCGTGCTTGACCCCTGTGAGTGCCTCCCTTTAGACTCTACATTTATAGGGAGTGTGATCATAGAACTAGGGGTAACTTAGCTCATTATTCAATTAATCACTTAAGCAAGACACAAGAAGAGATGATAAAGTGGCAATCTTGAGATGCTATGTGTGGGTAAACAAACAGAGCTCAGGATCTGGATGGGCCATACAGTCACTACAGATTTCATATAGTGACTTGCCATTCTCCAGTATTAATTGTTGAAGAGAGCTATAATTAATGACTGGCTAACATTACTGTAGCTATGCTGGTAGGAGACCAGAGCTAAATACACTACACGGGAGGACAGGACTGCGTACATCTGTTCACTTTTCTAGATGAACAATCGTCAGGTTTTGGAAGCAGATTGGATGTGACATTAGTGTGATAGAGGGACGCATGCTATATGTAAAGATGTTAATAATAACTCAAGGAAGCAGACATGTTGCAGACGTCTATCCCCATACACATGGCTAGATATCAATTTTATGCTTCACTGTGTGCAGCCTGGCATTGAAGACACAATGGATTAACCTAACTGTGAAGGGAAATGTACTGCTTTTATAAGCAATGACAATCTACTTGAGTTTTTTTGTTGTTTGAGTGAAATGATTTAGATGAAGTCTCAGATGTGCTTCTGTCTATCTGAAATATAATTGGGAGTCTGCGGTGACTGGGTGAATGTGTAAATCTCAGCTGCATCCTGTCCTACAATTTCTTATTAAATAGAATGGTTATTTCTCTCTTATGTAATGTAAGTTGTTTGCCTTTTTATGTACATATTGCTATGAAATTTTAAATTGTTTCTCCAAATAAATGTAATGTTTCCAAAAGCTTGAAGTGGGAAACAGAGAAAAATCTTGTCTAAAACTATGGGGGAGATTTATCAAACTGGTGTAAATTAGAACTGGTTTAGTTAACTATAGCAACAAATCAGATTACACCTTTCATTTTTCACAGCTCCTTTGGAAAATGAAAGTTGGAATCTGATTGGCTGCTATGGGCAACTAATCCAGTTCTACTTTACACCAGTTTGATAAATCTCCCCTATGTTTCATACATGACACTTCTCTCTCGTCTCGTCTCTATCTCAATGTAACTTTGGCCTTAAATAGCATATGTCAGCAGAATCAACGCTATTAGGCCAGGCATACCTTCTGTTAAGATTGATACTGCTTATTATATATATATATATATTTCTGTCTGTCTCGACGTCTGTCTGGACGACCAAATGACTGGACCGATCTTCACCAAATTTGGCACACAAGTACATCAGGTGTCCGGAAAGGTTTTAGACCAGGTCTCGGCTCTCTAGGACGTACCGTACCTGAGAGATTCCAAAAAAATAACTCACATTAGCCAATACAAGTCTTTCTCTTCAAATCCCAACTGCCATAAACACAGTTTTACTCCAGGTTTCTCTAACAACCCAGCCATTTTTCTTTGCTGCTTAAAGGAGGGGGCACTGTGGAGGTCACTGTTATTAAAGGGGCGGGCACTTTGGAGGTCACTGTTATTAAATGGGCGTGCACTGTGGAGGTCACTGTTATTAAAGGGGCGGGTGCTATGAAGGTCCCTGTTAAAGGGGCTGTCACTGTGAAAGTCACTATTAGAGGGCCGGTCACTGTGAAAGTCACAGTTAAAGGGGCGTTCACTGTGAAAGTCACTGTTAGAGGGGCGGGCACTATGGAGGTCTCTGTTAACATGGCAGGCACTGTGAAAGTCACTTTTAAAGGGCGGGCACTGTGGAAGTCACTGTGAGTGGTCAATGCTATAGGGGCGGGCACTGTGAAGGTCATTGTTAAAGGGGCAGGCACTGTGGATGTCAATGTTAAAGGGGCGGGCACTGTGAAGGTCATTGTTAAAGGGACGGGTACTGTAGAGGTCACTGTTATGGGGGAACTGTCGATACCTTTTACGACACACGGAAGCATAAAATGAAATAGATTAAATATACCCAATGCGAAGCCGGGTCCTTCTGCTATTACAATATAAATAGGGAAGCTCACCGGAATATAGCCCAGTCTGCTGCAACACCCAGCTATGATACTGTATCATTAATATTAATGGCCGGCTTTGTATGTAACATACAGAACAATTTATTTACCATGCACCATATATACAAACACAATTGTCTCTGTATCTACAAAAGAGAACCATGAGAAAATACCTTAAAATATCATAAAAAACCTACAAAACATAAAAATAATAAACCAAAAGTAATTTTACATGTAGTCACTATCATGTGATATTCTATAGTCCCAGTCCCTCTATTTATTCCACTGCGGAGCTCATGCACTATTTTGGAATATATAATATTGTACAGCGATAAGGCAAGAGGAAATCTTGTTTTTTGATCTCTCTCAGTGTAACATTCTTGCGTTCTTGCTATAAAGTCTTATTGTTGTTACTTACATTTCAATGCAACTTATTGGCCATATACTCAGGTGCGACGTGATATAATATTTCTCTGCATACCAAAGTCCTGTTATGGTGATATCGGTATCGCTGGTAACAGGTCATACGTACATGTGTTTTTTCATATGCGGCTAAGTGTCTTCACGATCGCAAATTCCCGCGATCTCTCCCCGCGATTGTGCCGGCACTTCTCTGCGCCTATACTTCTCAGCGCACGCGTATTGGGAATGTAGAAATGACGACTTTGTTCAATGGATGTGTATACTTACTTCTTCTTTTAAATTCAAGTTTTCCGCTCTGCATATGTTGCTGTATTCACCCTTATTTCACCAAAAACCAAGTATTTCACAAATCGGGCTTTTCCAAAACGCTGTGTATAGGGATGTCTAGGGTGTTGTCTCTTTCTATAGATACATTCAATCTTCCCAAATGTCCAAAGGCATGTAATCACTCAATATTTTTCTGCAATGCACAACTGTGGCATGCAGTCCAAGGTCGGTCCAAGTCTGTATCAACAGTGTGGTGAGAGCCAGAAGCAATATAACACAAACCACATGCAGTAAAGGCTCTAGTCTTATACATGCGTTACCTTTACTGTCTTTGTCCAAGCACTATCCTTTAATGGTCCTCAACCTTCTCCAAAAGACCAAAGTTTATTTTCTGGCAGCTTTCACTCACAGGGATGGTGTCTTCCTGGAGAATTATTTTCTTCTGTTTTTGCTTGTCTGGTTTACACACCAGCAGCAGCATGCACATCTTCACTCTAGGCTGACTTGCCAGCAACTCCTCTCCAGCCAACCACCCAGCAACCATTACTAAGGACTTCTATTAACCCTTTAGCAATGAACCAGCAGGTCACTGCACTTGACTAACAGCTCATGAAAAATGTAATTTAATCTGTATGAAGTGAAATTTGTGTAGTCACACAGACCTGATATAATGTCAATGTATGTAATGCATACATCATTCAGACTGAGAAACCATAGTGAAGTAAATCAATGGACAACCATCTATTTGTCCTTCCTCTGTATTATTTTAATTAGAGAAGAGCGAAGTTTACAGAACTTTGATTTGGCAGCTTCGCCGAATTTCACTAAGAAATTTGCTTGGTGACAAATGACTTTGCCAAGAAGCGCATTTCTTTGTAAGTAGCAGACACACTGAAGGGGAACGTCAATTGCGCTGCCACCCATCATTGAACCCATCAGATGCCACATTACCGCATCTGAGATATTCAAGGGTTAATCATAAAAGAAAAAAAGGTGATTTAGCTGAAATTGACAAAGTATAAACTGCTAGTGGAGCTTGGGCAATGATCACATAAGCAAAGTGGTGCTCCCTTAATATTGGGTTCTGTAACAGGGTATATGTTGAAGCAGAGTTATATGAATGCTGAATGCCATCTCCCATTACTGTGATGCAGATCGTCACACTGGCATGGCAACAGACCTAGAGATGCAGGAATCCTCCTATGGTATGTCATTCCCCCCGTTGCTCCTAGAGGCTCATTTGCATAGGTTAAAACATAATTTTTCTCAGCAATGTGGACACATATAAACATGGCACCAACACAGAAGCCTTCAGCTGCCAAGTGCACATGTAACAGGTCAGCCAGTGGCATAGGTACAAATCTGCTGACAGATGCCCTGTAAGACTATACCAGGGATTAGACAGCAAACCTTATGAAGCGTGGCAGGCAGTGGACAACCCCAATGTATAGGTATGTGCTGATATATACAGTATATGTGTATATATAGTTATTTGACACAAGGCTGCGCTAGCATGGTGTGCGGACTTCTCTTCAAACAGTGATTGGCAGGGATGCCCGGATTCGAACCCACACCCGTCATTCAAAGTGCAGAGGGCGCAACAGTTGCAGAAAGAGCTGAGCCTCTAAGTGTAATGACAACACCCCCATTGCTCCTAGAGGCTCATTTGCATATATTAAAGCATAATTTTTCTCAGCAATGCGGGCACATATGAACATGGTACCAACACAGATGACTTTAGCTTCAAAGTGCACATGTAACAGGTCAGCCAGTGTCATAGGTACAAATCTGCTGACAGATGCCCTTCAAATATTGAACTTTGAACACTGTATTGTCATTCATTTAAGAACGTACATTTTACTTAGCTATTCATTAACCTTTTACTAGTTTTGTTTTATATGGTGGTATAATATTAAAAACTGCCAGGGTACAAAAGTAAAATATTGTTTGGTTAGATTGGTTATATTTTGCTATTACAAGAAGCTGTGATCACATATGAAGCATCTAAACAGCCATCATAGCATTGTACGGGATGGTAATATGTTTGTAAACATGTTACTCTACTAAAATGTCACTATACGCATGAAGGAAAGCATATAAGAAAAGAAAGAATACATTTATTAAGTAGTTACCAGTGTCAGAAATAGTTGTGCAGTCCTGGCTTGTAAGCTAGCTCCAGCAGCATCCAGTACAAGGGCAGTGTGAGGAGAAAGCTGAGACCAGATGAGCCTAATCATTTAGCTTTCATCAGCTACCTCCAAGCAATACTTTCTAATAAATATTCATATGATTAATGTGTCAGTTTGTGTTTGTGGCATATCTTCCATGGAAGCAGACGATGTGACTGCTATGGGGCTAGTGATGGAAGAAGGGGTGGCAATGAGCTGTATCACAGCTTCTCAACAAAGTCAAAATGAATTTCCTTTAACCACCACCAGGGGGAGCTCACCATATGGAGTTATGCAACACCTATTCAGTTCTATTGTATGAGTTCTAGCGTAGCTTACAAATTCATATGTACTGAGCTCCCTCTAGTGGTGGCTGTGGGCAGCCAAAGATTTCTTATTTACAGTTGGAAATTAAATTCACTGGTTTTACAGCACCATACTTTTCTGCCATGTGTTGTACAGAGTGTCAACAAAAGGTTTCACACCTTTTTGCTAATAGTGCTAATATATAAGAAATCTCATTAGTGTCTGTTACACTTATCATTTTGTGTTTTTCAGCAAACTGCCAACGTGGGTGAGAGGATTTGTTCCAAAGATATTCTACATTACAGAAAAGGCTTGGAACTACTATCCTTATACTGTAACAGGTAACAAGAAAAGCATGCTGCCTTACAGAATGTTAAAAATAAATGAAGACTGTGAACGTCTTGTCCTGTAGGTCCTATAAAAACATGACTGAAACAAAAGTGAAAGAATTTACTAAAGTGTTTTGACTTTATGTATATCGACGGATGTATAAAATGTAAATGCCCACTGAACATGGTGATGACAGCACATACTTTAGTGCTGCCTTAGTACTGTGAATTGGAGTTCTATAACCGTCAGTTAGTCAGCCACTGCCAACAAAAGATTCATGTCATACTTGCCAACCAACCCAAATTCATCAGGATTGTACTGAATTTTCAGAGACAGTCCCAGAAATTCGGCTTTTCCCTGTTCCCGGCTTTCCTCACAGCGTTGCTCCTTAGGGCCGTGCAGTGAGAGGAGGGCACACCCTTTCTTCTGTTGGGGCACACTTTGGTTCTGGGGCTCCTGCCTAATGGTAGTGGGGGTGCCCATGATGTTAAGTGTTTTTATCGATGGAAGGCAGGTTGTGTAGAATGCAATGGCCAGCGTATGGTCTATGAATCAGAAAAACAAAGGTAGAAAAATATGAATCTCTCTTTACTCAAGTGCAAAATGGATGTTGTTGGATGTCCAATTATAGCAGACCTAGTTCCAATTGTACACAGTTTAAGGGCTCTTTCACACTTGCGTTGTCCGGATCCGTCGTCTACTCCATTTGCCGGAATTACACGCCGGATCCGGAAAAACGCAAGTGAACTGAAAGCATTTGAAGACGGATCCGTCTTCAAAATGCTTTCAGTGTTACTATGGCAGCCAGGACGCTATTAAAGTCCTGGTTGCCATAGTAGGAGCGGGGAGCAGTATACTTACTGCCCGTGCAGCTCCCGGGGCGCTCCAGAATGACGTCAGAGCGCCCCATGCGCATGGATGACGTGCCATGCGATCACGTCATCCATGTGCGTGGGGCGCCCTGACGTCACTCTGGAGCGCCCCGGGAGCCGCACGGACGGTAAGTATACTGCTCCCCCGCTCCCCACTACACTTTACCATGGCAAACAGGACTTTAGCATCCTGGCAGCTATGGTAACCATTCAGAAAAAGCTAAACCTCGGATCCGGCAATGCTTGTTTAGTTTAAAGCCGGATCCGGATTAATGCCTTTCAATGGGCATTAATTCCGGATCCGGCCTTGCGGCAAGTGTTCAGGGTTTTTGGCCGGAGCAAAAAGCGCAGCATGCTGCAGTATTTTCTCCGACCAAAAAACGTTCCGGTCCTGAACTGAAGACATCCTGATGCATCCTGAACGGATTTCTCTCCATTCAGAATGCATTAGGATAAAACTGATCAGGATTCTTCGGCATAGAGCCCCGACGACGGAACTCTATTCCTGAAGAAAAGAACGCAGGTGTGAAAGAGCCCTAACTCTCTCTGATAGCGGTGTATGGATTTAGGCAAGGATGGGAGTTATAGCCCTCTTTCATCTCTATCTTGATAAAGTCTCTCTCAGTAGAACCTATGGTGGGCAACAGTACCTTGGCAATAATGGCTGTAGTGTCCACTGTGGCATACAAGGTCTTGGAGACTAAACAGGACGTATCCAGGTGTGAAGGATGGCTTAAAGGGGTTCTGCAGTTTGTTTTAACTGATGATCTATCCTCTGGATAGATCATCAGCATCTGATCGGCGGGGGTCCGACACCCAGGTCCCCCGCCGATCAGCTGTTTGAGAAGGCATCGACGCTCCAGCAGCACAGCAGCCTTCTCACTGTTTACCGCTGGCCCAGTGATGTCACGACTAGTATCAACTGGCCTGGGCGGGGCTAAGCTTCATTCAAGTGAACAGAGCTTAGCCGCGCCCAGGCCAGTTGATACAAGTTGTGATGTCATTGGGCCAGCGATAAACAGTGAGAAAACCGCTGCACTGCTGGAGCACCGCTGCCTTCTCAAACAGCTGATCGGTGGGGGTCCCGGGTATCGGACCCCCGCCGATTAGATGCTGATGATCTATCCAGAGGATAGATCATCAGTTAAAACAAACTGTAGAACCCCTTTAACTTTGTCCCTCACAGCAGCAAAGTTAGAACTACTCTAGGTACCAGGTTACCTTGCTGACCTCTATTCTTGGCCATGCAGATTCTAAGTACTCCCTTATCTTCCTCTCTTCCACTTCTTCTCTTTCTCTTTTTCTATAAAACTTGCAGAGATCTTAGTCTCTGAAACTTTATGGCCTAAGGAGAGAAAGCATGAGACAACAGCTTCCCTTCTCCTAGACTTGTCCTCTACACTCCCAATCTAGGAGTGAAGCCAACTACCACCTAGCCTCCTACAAGGGCTGAGCCAGGATTGTTAACCTTGGCTGTGCCATCCATACATGGCCATTCTGGGTACAATACATAACATAATAATACATAACAATATGTAACAAACCATTTGCAGATACCTCCTGCTGTGGGGTTCTGCACCTATTTGTCCATATCGTGTTATAACTGCCAGAAAAAATTATAGGTGACACATTCCCTTTAATCTTTTGGTTGTCACTTCAACAGTATGGGGGTAATTTTATATTTGGTGCAATATTCAGTTATTACAGGTATCAAGAGTAAGCCTGCAACCACTGTGTACTATTTTACTTTTATGGCGTAGTCTATCCTATATATTATAAGGACTGTGGGAGCTGTTTGTGAATATAATATGTTTCACGGAATGTGATGCAATACATTTTTAGTCATCCTTTTCGTGATTCTATGGGATTGACTGCTATGAGCAAAATTACTCAGCTGTTTTATTGTGATATCTCTAACATCAGTTATTTAGAACGCAGCTTCCAATTTCCCATTTCCTGAGAAGGAACTACTACATCAGATTACATTTTAAAAGTACTTTATATTGGCATAAAATGCTAAGTTCAAAGATTTTATCTTACATTGGATCTTTAAACCCTAACAACAATGTCCTCTATTCACACCACATTTGCCATACAGTTGGCACTATACATCTGACAATAAAGGACCAAACAGAAGGATCCAGTTGTATACTGTACAACATCCATATCATCCTATGGGACAAGCATGAGCCAAAAATGTGTCCTTTTGGTATATGACTGATGTTTATGGATAAGGGTACTTTCACACTAGCGTTATTCTTTTCCGGTATTGAGTTCCGTCACAGGGGCTCAATACCGGAAAAAAACGCTTCAGTTTTATCCTAATGGATTCTGAATGGAAAGCAATCCGTTCAGTATGCATCAGGATGTCTTCAGTTCAGTCCCTTTACGGTATTAGGTCAGAGAAAATACTGCAGCATGCTGCTGTATTTTCTCTGGCCCAAATTCCGGAACACTTGCCGGAATGCCGAAACCGACATTCATTCCCATTGAAATTTATTAATGCCTAATCTGCTACCAAGTGTTTTTCTGGATGACACCGGAGAAACAGATCCGGAAATTCAATGCATTTGCCAGACTGATCCGCATCCGGATCCGTCTACAAATGATATCCGTTTGCATAGGGAAAGTACCCTAACTTTGACTGCATAGCATACTAAACACACCAAGGTGTTAGGACACTCTTAAGTGGGACATAAATAATAGATTAATATTGGCAGACCCACAGATTTCAGCAGGACCAACCATCTAATGTGTATAGTGGCCTTTGAACTCACTCCTAATTGCAGATATACGGGGAAAACATTTCTTTAGCTGTAAGATGCACATGACCATAAAACGCACCTAGGTTTTAGAGGAGAAAACTAAGAAGCTGCTGACACACTGTTATGGGGGGACCTGCTGATGGCACACTGTTATGGGGGGACCTGCTGATGGCACACTGTTATGGGGGGACCTGCAGATGGCACACTGTTATGGGGGGACCTGCAGATGGCACACTGTTATGGGGGGACCTGCAGATGGCACACTGTTATGGGGGGGACCTGCAGATGGCACACTGTTATGGGGGGGACCTGCAGATGGCACACTGTTATGGGGGGGACCTGCAGATGGCACACTGTTATGGGGGGGACCTGCAGATGGCACACTGTTATGGGGGGGGACCTGCAGATGACCTGTGGATGACACTGTTATGGGGCTGATGCTGACACACCGTTATGGGGGGGATCTGCTGCTGACACAATTGATGACACACTTTAATATGGGATCTGTGGGGGTGTGGAGGACTCAATCTAATAGGGGATCTATGAAGGTGTAGAAAACAAACTTTTTTGGGGGCAGGTACAACCGGCTGGGGCAGACCATTGGCACCAGACCACTGGTAACCCAACCACCGTATACTTCCACCAATGTACCAGCCCACCATATCTCCTTCCTCAAACCAGAAGGCTGGTTTTCCCTCCCACTCTCTGGAAACGACAATTGCCCGCTTATGGTCACTTACATGCTCTATGGCACATGGGGGACATAGGACAACAAATGTGTGTACCGGTACATCACATGTATGTACATCGCAGGCCATTCTCCCTATGGAGCACGGCCTGTGATGTACCTGCGATGTGTCGGCCATGTTGCTGCCAGTAAGATTGCTCTATTCACTTTGTAAGACACACTGACATTTTCTTCCACTTTTGGGGGATAAAATGTGTGTCTTATAATGGAAAAAATACTACTTGGCTGCTGCATCTAAACATCCCCAATCGTGTTGTTCTTGGAAGGAAAAGGCACCACTTGAGCTAGTTAGGCTATGTTTACATTGGCTCTCGCAATTCCGATCTCCTGTTCCAGCATAGGAATACAACACCAGAGTTGCTGTATACAAATCTGCCAGTGCTAGACAGTTCTGGCACCTGACAAATCCTATTCTCTATAATGGGGTCCTCTGGGTTTCCAGCATGAATACCGGTATCCTGCCAGACAAAATCCTGCTGAATGTATATCCTGGATACAGCAATTCTGGTGTTCTGATCCTATGCCAGAAGAGAATGCTAGAATTGCCCCACAAATGTGGACATAACCTTGCCCCCCGTGCCCATTCAGAGCCCATGGATGCTCATCCATACTGTGCACATGTATGGCGGAGTCGTAAGAGATAGCTGTTGGCCAAACAAGAAGACAGCTGTTGGATGTGCATGGCCGTCTTTAGCGCATCTCTTTTACAAATCTCCCTCGGTCTTGATTAATGTTGTAAAAGTCTTCTTCTTGGCTCCTTTCTCCACTATGTCTGAGATCATTTTGAATATTATTTCATTTTTATGTTAGCAGAACAAACAAGTGAGACTACGTTGCAAGGGCAAGCAGAGTTGAAAATGAAAGCACGGGCAGTGATGAATCCTTTATGCTCCATATAATAGTCTGTATGGTACAGTACATACCTGAACAATGGGACTGATTTTTAAAAACCAGCTGCTGTAGAATGATCAAATACTGGGGGTCAGACGTGCGTTCTCTCATCATTTTCTAACCAGAAAAAAGAACTATAATTTTAAATAGATAATCTAAACGCAGTTAATAAGGAGTTATATAATTGTGCAGAGCTTCTTCTCTTTTGTAACACTGAACTAATTATTTTTTCATATCTGCACCTGCACATTGGTAAGCACATCAAGGTATGCTTAATGGCGCCTGTACATGTTGCGGTAACTGCTAATTGCCGTACTTCACCTGTATTCGCCATGGCTTCAGGTATGGGCATGCTTAGTCTTCATGATGGTAGCAGCAGAAAGAGTTTCACGGAGATTTTTTTTATTTTATTTTTTAACCCTTTAAGGACTTGAGGTGTTTTTTTTTTGCGCTCCCTGCCTTCCCAGAGCCATAACTTTTTTTAATTGTCTGTTCACATAGCCATATGAGGGCTTGATTTTTGCGTGACAAGTTGTATTTTCCAACACCACCATTTAATATTGCATATGATGTAGTGGGAAGCGGGGAAAAAAAAATTCCAAATGAGGTGAAATAGCAAAAAAAAAAAAGCAATTCCACCACAGTTTTTACAGGTTTTTTATTTACGACGTTCGATATACAATAAAACTGAACAGTTACTTTTATTCTAAAGGTCAGTACGAATCCGGCGATACCTTATATGTATAGTTTTTCTTGCATTTTGATAGTGATAAAAAATTAGACAGTGGGCGATCTGAACTTTTCATTGATACCATTCTGGGATGGGTATCACTTTTTGATCACTTTTTATTTAAATTTCTTTGTAGAAAATGAAGCGACTAAAAACGGCGAATCGGCCATTTGGAAGCTTTTTTATGTTTTGCTGTTTGCCGTATGGGGGGGGAATATATTTTTACACAATGGGCATTTTCTCACATCGTAACACCCATGATGTGTATTTTTTTATATTATTTTTAGTTTTTTTATTTTGGAATAAGGGGGGTGATTTGAATTTTTATTTTAAAACTTCTTTTTTTTTTTTTTACTTTTTTTTTTTTATAGTTCCCATAGGGAACTACAGTATAACATGCAATCATTAGATTGCTATTCTCATAGACCCCACTGCACTAGCATTGGAGTCTATGAGAAAATTGCTTGTTTCCTATGGAGCCCTATTACAGGAAAGGCTCCATAGGAAATACTATGCAGCAGCCTCCTGTCATTAACAAAGACAGGAGCTGCTGCACACACACTCCGCCTCCTCCGATCGCTGCACGGGGGAGCCGGCAACTGAGGGGTTAAATGCCCGCGATCGGCATTACTGTGGGTTGCGGACACGAGCCGCGGGTGTCTGCTATAAAAAGCGCTCTGGCGCCTTTAGCGCTCAGGAGCGGGCGCCATTTTTAAAGACCCAACCAGCGCCATACATGTACGGCGCTGGTCGTTAAGGGGTTGTTAATAAGCCCCATGTATAAAACAAAAAAAAAAACTATATATATTTGGTATCACTATAATCATACTAACCCAGAGAATAAATTTATCATGTTACCATGTTATGAAAAATGATGGTGGCAGTATTGTTTATTTTTTTTTCCACCCAAAAAGAGTTAATAAAAAAGTAAGTTAAAATTTTCAGCTTGTCCTGCAAAAAACAAGCCCTCATATGACTACATCGATGGAAAAATAAAGTTATAGCTCTTGGAAGGCGATGATGAAAAAATGAAAAATATTGCTTGGTCACCAAGGCCCAAAACAGGCTGGTCACTAAGGGGTTAGTAAGTCTGCCCCAATATTCACAGAACTGATTTTTTAGAATTTTTGTAAGTTTTTATTTTTTGGGGGCAGTACTATATCATTGAAAATGAAGTACAATATATTGTCTTCTCTAGCAGTCACAACAAATGATAATACTTCCTTTATAGATAGTAATTTGTTTATGAAAACTTCAATCCACAACTAATTTGAATTTCCTCACGCTTCATGGTAACCCGGTAAAAAGCGATCACCCATAATGCCATGCATCCAGCCAATCTGCAGATCAGCCACCCCTGTGATCTTGCAGCCCTATAAAACCCTCATCCCACGAGGTCTCTTCCATTGTCCTGCGAGCTGAGCATAGGGCGAGACATGGCAAGCGCTCATGCGCTAGGGACAGCATTGCTGAAAGAAGAATATTGGAGAGAGACATGTAGGGAAATGTAGTAATCTTCACCAGTTTTATTAATTTATTCCTACATTTACTTATTCTTTTATCATCCATATACTAAGATATGTAATTCAATACTAATCAGATGGAAGCCTTTATTATTCCACTGCCAGCGTGCCAACCAATACCATCCAGTTTGTACCCCTTAGTGAGGCCAGGTCTTAATGATGACCCTCCTCATGATTTGCTGGCTTTAATTCTTACAATTCATCCTTCTTGGTCTCCATGTCCTAGAAAAGTCAAAAAGTTGCAGAGACGAAGAGCTGGCTGTTCCTGATGACATATTCCCATTGATATTAGATGATAGATAGCAGAAGAAAGGGCTCCCATCTGTAGGGCAGGAGAGCGCTGGGGTTGGAGAAGTGGGTATGCCAGAGTTGATTAATATTCAGTTTACTGTCAAATATCCTGCAGGAGATTACAGGTCAGATCAGTAATAGTTTGCATATTGTGCCCCCATCTAACAAGCCAAACCCCCATACCAGCAACAGCCCCTGTTTAAAGGTGCATTAAAGGTTCCACGCAGCCAGTAACAATGAAGACCGGCTCTACAGTATGACAGCTGCAGGCTAATTGACTTTGTGGTTCTTCGCCGTAGCATGGCCGCAACTCATCAGCAGCATAGCCGCAACTTGCCCACAGCCGTTTGCATGGCCTGGCTATATCTGATTTATAGCAATTCGTGAAAAATTAATTTGGATTGATTTTCTTGGCTAACTTTGATGAAATTGCCAAATCAAATATTTCAAAACTTTGCTCTAATAGTAATGCATTGTCAGTTTTTGTAATCTGAGGGGAAGATGTTATCTGTAAAGTAATCCTCATTATAACAGTATGTGTAGAATTAGGATAATGGCATTCCCATAGAGGAGTAATGCATTAGTCAGTGTAATGTGTGATGCTCTCTCTGGTCACAGTGAACGGTTTGACTGAAAAATATAAGTGAAGCTGTTTGCCATTCTTAAAGTTCAAGCAAAGAGGAAGTTAAGGAGCCTGTACAGGAAGTGGAATTCATGGAATGGTTTAAAAAAATTCTGAAAACCATCCACTCTTGTTTATTTAAAAAAAATACTGAGAAAAATCACATATTGGTTGTTAGTGTGATAAAAATGATGGAAGTGTCCTTTTACTTCACCTAAACTGAATTATGGGAACACGGGGCTAGTTCACAATGAGATTCTGCTCATTTTAAAATGTACTCCTAAAATCACTGCAAACCATGAGAGTGAGTTATGAAGCCTATAGGTGGAGAAGTGCCAAACCTAAGACCTGATGAATTTTTGCAAAGTTTTATTGTACCATAAAAATAGACCAAAAACAACATATTGGGCACATTTAACGCAGTGGGCACATTTAACAAGCAGTTTATGTCAGTTGTAAACATTTACTGTAAAATTGGCAACTTTTCATATCACTTGTCAAATCTGAAAAGGAGCAAGATAGGTGGAAATAGTCTCCAAGGAGATGTAATTTAATAGCAAGTATTTGGTTTTCTGCCAGGTTGACAGGTCAAAATGTAAAGGTGTGCTTTAATAAAATTGTTACCAACTACTACTTAGATGAGTTTAAAGAATACTAGTAAATTATGTGGAAATTGTACAAACTTCATCAAATCTTGCTGTTTAATTTCTGAGTTTTTAAAGACATGACATAGTGTGCTGGTGTTATTTTTCGTATAAACACAAAAATACCTAATTTGGGTATATACCGCACACTTTGATATTTAGTCATTACAAGATGTTGCACATTCAAAATGAAGTTGACCAATAATCTTTAGTCTAAAGCATAATAGGGTGAAGTAGGCAAGGAACAGTGATGGCCAGTTCGCACTGTTCGCCCGTGAACATATGCGGGCTGCCATCTTTTTTCACAAGTCCGGTGAGGCACAGGTAAGCCCTTACCTGTGTCTGTGCCGCGAGCCGGTCTGAAAACAAGTGCTGTCAGCGGGAGCAGGCAGTTTCGAAAACAGCCACCGGGGGCCTTCATCGGGCTGTTCTCAGAACTGCCTGCTCCCGGTGATGGCATTTGTTTTCAGACTGGCTCGCGGCACAGGCACAGGTAAGAGCTTACCTGTGCCTCGCCGGACTTGTTAAAAAAAAGATGGCAGCCCGCATGTGTTCGCGGGCAAACAATGCGAACTGGCCATCACTGGCAAGGAATAAGTAGGCAATGATTAATAAGGATTAATTAGCATTATGTAAGGAACATAAGTAAATAAGGTACCTTCGGGTATACTGTATTCCTTGCTATATTCAGAATGTCTGGAGAGAATTAAAAAAAAAAACGGACTTATGTTAAGGTGAGATCACTGTCTTTTCTGTGAAGGATAGTGTGCTTAAATGTTTGGCTAATAAATCAAAATCTATGCAATTTATTTTTTATTTTTTATATTTTCTACTGGTTGAAAAATTTGGCAGGTGTAATACGAGTAGAAAGTAGAAACCGTGACTGGTGACTGGGCTGCAGCTCCACTGTATATGTAACACGATGGACTTCCTGTCCATGGATAACATGTTTTAAAAGGAAAGGCTTCACAAAATTACTGTGCATATATTATATTTTCACTTGAGGTATGGCCAGATTTTTTTTTTTTTTTTTACTATAAAGGAAAATAGGAAATGTATTTTAAGATATGTTTTTGCCTTGCATATATGTAATTTCATAGTAGATAAATATTCTCTTGTGCCCAGATAAGAACATCTCACAGCCAGAAAGCTTCAATCTGCAACCCAAAAGCCACACTATTATGTTTTACTTCTCGTCTGATCTTATGTAGCCTATGATAGTTGACATTAAAGATCTCACAGCAGCGCAGTTATTTCCACAGGGCACCAAAAGGCTGACTACTATATGTGATACAGAGAACAGCGTGAAACTAGCAGGTTATTTCAGGCCAGTGAGGGCAGAGCAAGGTTGAATGGAAGTTGGAAAATGTGAGACTGACTGCCTCCAAGCCTTTGCCAACCTGTATTGTCTACCACAGAGACATGAGGGAAAGAAAAGTCTCCAAAAACTATTTATTCCCCCATTTTATAAAATGAATTCGCTTAGAAATGTCTGAAACTAACCCCACTAACGTATAAAGAATATGAACAGTCCAGCGTCCCTGTTTTAGGACTCTTTAACACGTCAGTAAATTGGGGACATGTGCTGTCCGTAGTCTTCAGTGTCGGACTGGGGTACCTAGGGCCCACCAGTAAAATTTATTTTGGGGGCCCACCATACGGATAAATTCAAATATAATAAATAATCTAACAAGTTTTTATTATGAACACAGGCTGGTTGAGGTGCTGTACATTGAATATATGTATGTAGTACAGTAAGGCTACTGTGTTATGTGCCACTTGTGCAGGAGATAGTAGACTAGGGGCCCACCTTGCACAGGGGCCCACCGGGGGATTCCCCTGTGCCCCTATGGGCCAGTCCGAGCCTGGTAGTCTTCATGGGCTGCTCACATATCCATTGACTTTAATGTGTGTATTCACACCTCAGTGGTTTTCTACAAACCATGGGTCCGCGGTGACACCACAGAAGCAGCCCTACTTTTGTCCCTGATTAGAGATGGCTCATGCACATTACAGTCTATGGGTCTGTGGAAACCACAGATGCCATCCATGTTTGGTCTATGGTTTTCATGAACCATTGGTAGGAGATGCCCTGGAAATTAATTTTCAGCCTAGCAGAGTCCATGGAATACGGATAACACATGGAGAATAAAAAAAGGGACGCACAGACCAAACATGGATCCTTCATGGTTTTCTTCACAGATGAACCACTGACAAGCTTGCCAGGGATGTAATCACGGACATGTGAATGAGGCCTAACATTTATGTCATCTATAGTGTTTTTCGCGACTGTACCAAATACTTCTTGAAGGGATTACAAACATGGCTCTTAAAGTACAATACCCCTTTAGATAACATATAGCTCTTTTTATCTATCTGCAATATTTTTGCATACACCGTTCATGTGCAGTGTAGTGGTGCCGGCACAGTCACTTCTCCAGTGGCAGAGCTTCAGCGATTCCCTTGCTACTTAGAGCAGTAGTACCGGCGCTCGATTGATAGTGCCTGTTGAGGTGCCCAGCCCTGTCAGTCAAGTGGGAGGGGAGAGCCTCTTGAGCTGCTACCTGCTCAAGAATTCTGTTTGATCAATCGATTCACTCATCAGTGGATGTCAGTAAAAAAAAAAAATGACAAAAATTCTAATTTTACCTGACAACAGAGCAAAAGGCACAACACCCAGCTTCGTATACTATAACTGGCTTCAAAAATAAGAATTCAAAGCAGTCAGTTGCAATATGCTGACAATAATAACTAATACTGTAGCTACAGTCTCTTGAAAAATTTGCTTGTAAAACGGGACTAGAGCAATTTGATTCAGCCACCGTACACCAGGTGCCCTTCTCCTTGTGGCTGGCAGAGCACACAGCTCACAAGTGCTCTCTCAGGAACAGTACTACTCTTGCGTGCATCTACACACCCACTTCCTGTCTGGGATGATTTTCCTTCTCTGGCGGTTTTCATCAAGGATTTGGCACCCTCTTCTGGATTTAGATGTTATAGCATAATCTCTGTGTCTTACACCTTCATCTTCACCAATGCTTCAAATGCTACTTTTTTTTCACGCTACAGTCTGAGAACAGATATCAGATATCTGTGACAGGCTGTACTGTCCCTAACCTCTTTAGTCTATGGGAACCTAAATTCAGAATAGTGCATAGTGCTTCATATCTGCCCCCGATACATGGTTGGAATCGGTGGTTATGTATTTTTAGAACGTTAATATTACAGGCGCAGTTGTAGTCACTCCTGAATAGTTTTACTTGCAGAAGTCAGGTTGTGCGTCCATTGTCTCTTGCATTGAGTCACAAACCCCTGCTAAGGACCAATAAGGTGTCTCTGGTGACTGCCTAATAATACGCTGTCTCCTGTGATCGCTTGCTTAAATGCTTAAGGCAAGCAGGTGCACTCTGCTCCATGAACAAGGGAGTTTAAGTGAAGCTTGTAACTGAACTGGCACAGAGCAAATACAGAACAAGTGTTTGCAAGACTGTCATTTGAACAAAAGTCAACATGGGGGAGGGAGGCTTTATATTCACAGAAGGCACAGTGAAAGGGTTTATACACAGAATGAAAGCAAGATTTACTGGGGGAATCTATGAATATAGCCTGCTATTTAAAAACCAGAGAATAAATAGCAGTAGCCCAATGTGTCCTAGAGAATAGGAAAAACCTTGCAGCCTAAAAGTGTCACAAGGTTACATAGATTTTCTCTCCAAAAAGATGCACCTTGCATGTACAGTGTCATTCTGGCATTTATAAAATATATATATATATATATATATATATATATATATATATATATATATATATAATTTTTTTTTTTTTTTTTTTTTTTTTATGGTGCAGATGTCCAACCTGTGGCTCTCCAGCTGTTGTAAAACTACACCTAATTGTGCTGCATTGAAACAGGGATCAGATCCTGTAATCTTGAAGTCCCATAGTAAGACAAAAAAAGTTTCAATAAAAAAAAGCCCCATTCCTATAAAATTGTAAAAAATAGAAAAAATTAATAAAAAACAGACATATTAGGTATCACCGCGTGCGTAACAACCTTCTCTATAAAAATATCTCATGATTCACCATGTCTGGTCAACACCGTAAAAAAAAATGTTATTAAAACTGTGCTAAAAAAAAGCCATATTTTGTCACCTTACATCACAAAAAGTGTAATACCAAGCGATCAAAAAGTCATACACGCCCCAAAATTGTACCAATCAAACCGTCATCTCATCCCGAAAAAAATGAGACCCAAACTAGGACAAAAAATAAAAAATACTATGGCTCTCAGAATATGGAGAAACATGATTATTTTTTTGTTTCAAAAATGATGTTATTATGTAAAACTTTAAATAAACAAAAAAGTATACATATTAGGTATCGCCGCGTCCGTAACATGTTCTATAAAAATGCCACATGACCTAACCACTCAGGTGAACACCGTAAAAAATTTATTATGTAAAACTGAAACAAACAATAAAAAAAAGTATTCATATTTGGTATTTTCGCGTCCGTAACAACTTGCTCTATACAAATACCACATGATCTAACCTGTCAGGTGAACACTGTAAATAACAAAAAATAAAAACTGTGCCAAAACAGCAATTTTGTATCTTGTCTCACAAAAAGTGTAATACAGAGCAACAAAAAATCATATGTACCCTAAAATAGTAACAAAACCCTATCCCGTAGTTTCCAAAATGGGGTCTTTTTTTGGAGTTTCTACTCTAGAGATGCATCAGGGGGTCTTCAAATGTGACTTGGCGACTTAAAATTATCCCAGTGAAATCTGCATTCCAAAAACCATATGGCATTCCTTTCCTTCTGTGCCCTGCTGTGTGCCCATACAGCAGTTTATGACCACATATGCGGTGAATCTGTAAACTACAGAATCGGGGTAATAAATTTTGAGTTTTATTTGGCTGTTAACCCTTGCTTGGTTACTGGAAAAAAATTGATTAAAATGGAAAATCTGCCAAAAAAGTGAAATTCTGAAATTTTATCTCCCAATTTTTGTTTAATTCTTGTGGAACACCTAAAGGGTTAACAAAGTTAGCAAAATCAGTTTTGAAAACCTTGAGAGGTGTAGTTTCTAAAATGAGTCCATTTATGGGTGGTTTCAATTATGTAAGCCTCACAAAATGACTTCAGACCTGAACTGGTCCTTTAAAAATTGGGTTTTGGAAATTTAAAGAAAAATTTAAAGATTTGCTTCTAAACTTCTAAGCCTTCTAACGTCCCAAAAAAAGAAGATGGCATTCACAAAATGATCCAAACATGAATTAGACATATGGGAAATGTAAAGTAATAACTATTTTAAGAGATATCACTATCTGTTTTAAAAGCATAGAAATTTAAATTTAGAAAATTGCAAATTTGGTATTTTTTTTATAAATAAAAATTAAATATTTTGACTCAAATTTACCACTGTCATGAAGTACAATATGTGACGAGAAAGTAATCTCAGAATGGCCTGGATAAATAAGTGTTTTAAAGTTATCACCACATAAAGTGACACATGTCAGATTTGCAAAAAATGGCCTGGTCCTTAAGGGGTTAAGGAGTCTGTCACCAAATTCTTTCATCATAATTTTACAAATTAGCAGGCAAAATAACGGGGAATGGCAATTGCGCCACCCCCCCCCATCATTTAACCCCTCAGATGCTACGTTTATTGCTGATCGCGGCATCTAAGATGCACATTGTGGCTTTCAGGGGTTAATCCGGTGAGAAAAAAATAAATACCTCATTCATTTGATCATGTAGAGGCCATAGTGGTCGTCTTGATTGAAGTTCCAGTGCAGGTAACTTGTCATTATCACCACATGCAGAATTACAATGGCAAGTAACATCTCTATATACTGTAGATAACACAGGATCCACCATTCCCAAGAGGTGAAATCACAGCTTATTAGCTACCTCCTGACCTCTTCACAGGTCACAGAGCATGCCTAGAAAACTCTCCCACATAAATCCATGGGGTCAGCTCTTGTCCATTATCCCATGTAGCTGTTCTTAAAAGACAGTCTTAAAGTATAACTGTCATATATATTTTTTTTTGAGTATTGGATTGTGGTGATTTAATATCTCCTTGGTGGCCCTATTTCATCTTTTCACTGTGTACTCAATTACACCTTTAATTCCACAGTTTTGTTCCCTGTACTGACTACTTTTACCTGTGCTTAAAATAGGGTTGCTAGGCATGGTCCGTCTATGTGTTGAAGGACGGAGGACGCAGAAGCACGCAGCGTGCAAGGTCAGATTCCTGACAGCCAGGGACTGTAAGTAACTGATTAAAGCCAGATCCTCCCCAGCAGCTGATAACAGTGCCTGGGCTGTATGCACGTCTCCCTGTCCCTGCGCTTGGCAGACGCTCCCTCACTCAGCAGACCTGGAGAATGCAGAGTTGAAGCAGCGCACAACAGGGAAGGGAGATCTGCCGTCTGCTCAGTGTATAAATGAAAGCAACATGTGGTAAGAGGACCCCTTGTGCTGCAGGAGATTAACCCTTTAGTGGGAAGGGCTCTGATTACTGACACTTTTGGGGGCTATTGTTACTGGCTAGTGAGGGCAGGTGGGATTAGCCTCAGGGTGAGGGCAGTGGCGGCCATCTTAACTGAATAGTGAAATTGCAGTTTTATGCAGACTGGTTGCTAAGGGCTGAATTTTATTAAATATTGGGTAAATCAGTCTAATAGTAACTGATTCTGGAATATCATGTTATTAGTAACAACATATATGAAAATTGAAATTAGGATCTAAGTGTGAAAGTTATCCTTTTAAGGTTTTATGTTTAACATATTTTTAAAGATTTTTTTAAATTTTATTTTGCATGTCACTATCTCTATTTAAACAAAAAACATAAAATTCTGCCGTTTTCGCACTGGCCACTAAGCTTAATAATAGGTGTCACTTAATGGTCTGTAAAGATCACTTTACTGCAGTTACCTGCTTAGCATGTAGTGATATCACCTCTGTGTATAGATAAGACATGATCCACCACTTACAATAGGTGATATCACAGCTTATCTGTTCTTTCCTTGTACAGTGGCCTCTGTACATGTCACAGATCATGCCTAGAAAACTCTTGCCATATAAGTTCAATTGTGTCAATGGCCCACATGGCTGTTGTAAAGCAATTTTCTTAATGCTTTCTAAATAGATTTAAGAACCGCTCCGGCAAGATGGCCGCCTCCATAATCAAAATCAGAAAATCTGCAATCAGAAAATAAAAAGAGATTAGAAAAAAGATGTATTACTATCTGGTTTTAACTGGCAGATAAAATATTTGGTGACACATTTCCTTTAACATACTTTAGGACTAGTGGCCAGTGTGAAAATTACAGGATTATATAACTATAGAGACCAGAGAGGGCTAAAATTATAACTCTAATGGAAAGGGGGCGTGATTAAAAGCAGAGGGACGTCATGGTCTAACACCAGGGCATCACTGGAGCAGTGCTCAAACATGGTGCTTGAATGGCTAATTTGCATAATGGTAAAAGTTCATATTACTCTGGAATTGTAGTACCAACAGACATGGGAAAAGTATAGTTTTACTCAGGTGGATCAACCCTGCCAGGCTATATGCCTGGTAGGGTAGGGTTGATTGGGTGATAGAGCCTCTTTAATATATGCTACAGTAGACCTAAAGATGGTACCAGGGCAGTGTCCAAACGCTTCCGTTTTTTTCTCAAGCTGTACTATAAAAAGGATAAAGTTTGCTGTACACTCTAAAGGGAGAACATAAAAAGATAAATATATCCTTATGAGTTTTTTTTATATACCTCACCTTAAAGTAAGTGCTTTATAATGCTGTAATTGTATGTACGCCCATCTTGTGATGTTGGGTAGACTAGTTATGGTGTTTTATGTCTATTTACAGTGTTATTTCTGGATCGATGATATCACACAGAAGTGTCAACAAAGCCAGTTTTAAAATGTTGACAACCTTTCTTCTCCATACAGAAAAAACTTGTTCTAGACAGTCACTACGTGTACAGGATATGCATTCCGGAAAGAAGAAATAAAGTGACTGATTGGGCTATCTTTACTAATTGTTTGCGTGTTAATATACATTTTAGGCGCCATTATTTGTGGCAGCAAGACAGACAGTGTTATGGTCATATACTTAAGAGCTGAATTAGTGCTCCATTTAACTTTGGCCACACTGGGTTGTGGAGTATAAGGGATTCCCCCGCTTCCTTTCCCAAGGAGGTAGGAATTTTGCTGCAGGAGGATCCCCAGGTCGCAGTCCATAGAATCAGTGGTTGGCAGCAGTAGCACTGATGCAGAAATAGCGATCAGAAATGAAGCTAAAGGACGTCACAGGTACCAAATAAACATTCCAATGGATGAGGCAGACGCAAAATCCAGGAAAGAGGCTGAGGTCAGGACCAGGTTTAATCAGAAGTCAAACCAGAAGCAATAACTCAAGGAAGAAGAACCAGGAGAGGGAATGAACCATAATCAACAGGCAATATGATGCATGTTACCCCTCCAGTCAGTTGTACATGTACATCAGTTACTTGGTTAAATTCAAGTGAGTGGGCCTATACTGCAATATCAAGCACAGCCGCTATATAATATATGGTGCTGTACTTGGTAAGCTGTGAGGAGGCCACAGAGCTCACCAGCCTTCTCAAACATCTGTCTGTCAGGGGTCCCAGGAGTCAGAGCCCCATAGATCACATATTGTTGACCTATCTTGAGTATAGGCCATCAATATCAAACTGTCGGAAAACTCCTTTAAAAAGGCTACCAGGTCTGATAACTTTGGGCACCAGTTGCTTAGCAACCTGACACCACTTTGCAGCCAGAGTAAGGCAGCTGCCCATACCTGCAGAGCCACTGTGGATGTTGGGAGCAGAAGCCAGTGTGGAGGAAGTATTGGGTTGCCTAACAATTGAATGCAGCTATTGCTAGGGACAAAGACCACTCGTCTGAATAGTAAGTAAGGACATAGGGAGGCACTAGGTGCACCAAACTGAGTGGCCTTGCTCACGGTGCAATGAAAAGCTCTGGTGCATAAAAATAAGCATTTCTGAGGATTAGAAAACAGGATTTGCACAATGAAGGTAGGGTCATGTTTCTAGACCTTTACCTTACATGGCAGTATGCTTAGGCTTCTTTCACACTTGCGTTGTCCGGATCCGGCGTGTACTCCACTTGCCGGAATTACACGCCGGATCCGGAAAAACGCAAGTGTACTGAAAGCATTTGAAGACGGATCCATCTTCAAAATGCTTTCAGTGTTACTATGGCAGCCAGGACGCTATTAAAGTCCTGGTTGCCATAGTAGGAGCGGGGAGCGGGGAAGCGGTATACTTACCATCCGTGCGGCTCCCGGGGCGCTCCAGAATGACGTCAGAGCGCCCCATGCGCATGGATGACGTGCCATGCGATCACGTCATCCATGCGCCTGGGGCGCCCTGACGTCACTTTACCATGGCTGCCAGAACTTTAGCGTCCCGGCAGCCATGTTAACCACTGTAAAAAAGCTAAACGTCGTATCCGGCAATGCGCCGAAACGACATTTAGCTTAAGGCCGGATCCTGCGGCAAGTCTTCAGTTTTTTGGGCCGGAGCAGAAAGCGCAGCATGCTGTGGTATTTTCTCCGGCCAAAAAACGTTCCGCTCCGGAACTGAAGACATCCTGATGCTTCCTGAACGGATTTCACTCCATTCAGAATGCATTAGGATAATCCTGATCAGGATTCTTCTGGCATACAGCCCCGACGACGGAACTCTATGCCGGAAGACAATAATGCAGGTGTGAAAGAGCCCTTACTTAGAAAATGATTTCCAAGATTACAGATTGTCTATAAAAAAAAATCTGCAATAAAATCAATATGAAAATTAGTTGTGTGAATATACCATAACACATGCCCCAAAATTTACAGGGGCCACAAGACATTCTCAGACCACACCTATAGTGTAGCTGTGGATGTCATAAATGTTAATATGGGAATACCCCTTCAAGCTGGCCATAGATTTTAGGTTTTTGTGTGCGGATATCACCGATTCTAATGATCCCATGGCTATCAGGTGGGTTAACTGTTATCACCAGAAGACACAGAGCTCTGACACACTGGATTTTTCTAGTAAATTCTTTAATTTCCCGTCACATACGCTGCACAATGTATGTTAACTAGAAACTAGAATGTCTTCCCTCTGCACTGATCAGCTAAATGCGGTCAAAAGCTTACGACTAGTGATGGACGTCAGGTGGGGTAGGACAGCCAATTGAGATGTTTCAGCACATGGACACACCCCCACCCCAGGCTGTTAAGGACACCAATAGCTAGCTAAAAGTGCCACAAAATTCCTTTTAAGGACTGGTATAGGTGTGATGTACTGAGGGGTGTGATATACTAATAATATACTTTCTATATTAGAAAGTATATTATAGTGAATTTGTATTGTGCAGCAGTTGTGTGCGGTTCTGCTTCGATACTTTAGCTATATAGAAGGACAAGCATTATTGGAACAACGATTTGCAACGGGTGTAATATATCTGTTGCCTCCAAAAAATTATGGGGTGCGATATACCTGCTTCCACAAAATACTGATTGAGGGGTGCGATATACCTGCTTCCACAAAATACTGATTGAGGGGTGCGATATACCTGCTTCCACAAAATATAGATTCAGGGGTTCTATATACCTGTTTCCTCAAAATACTGATTGAGGGGTGCGATATACCTGCTTCCACAAAATTCTGATTGAGGGGTGCAATATACCTGCTTCGACAAAATACTGATTAAGGGGTTCTATATACCTGTTTTCACAAAATACTGATTGAGGGGTGGACTATACCTGCTTCCACCAAACATTGATTCAGGTGTTCTATATACCTGTTTTCACAAAATACTGATTGAGGGGTGTAATATACCTGCTTCTACAAAATACTGATTGAGGGGTGCGATATACCTGCTTCCACAAAATACTGATTGAGGGGTGCGATATACCTGCTTCCACAAAATACTGATTGAGGGGTGCGATATACCTGCTTCCACAAAATACTGATTAAAGGGTTTGATATACCTGCTTCGAAAAAATACAGATTGAGGAATGCGATATACCTGCTTCCACAAAATATTGAGTAAGGGGTTTGATATACCTAGTTCCACAAAATATTGATTGAGGGGTGTGATATACCTGGTTCCACCAAATATTAATTTAGGTGTTCTATATACCTGCTTCTACAAAATACTGATTAAGGGGTTTTATATACCTGCTTCCACAAAATACTGATTGAGGGGTGAGATATACCTGCTTCCACAAAATACTGATTGAGGGGTGCGATGTACCTGCTTCTAGAAAATACTGATTAAGGGGTTCTATATACATGCTTTACAAAATAAAATAGAAAGTATATTATAAGTATATCACACCCCTCAGAGACTGTGATTTTCCACTGAACTGTGCAATTTGCATGAATAAGGGATAAAAATCGAATGAATAACATTGCCATATGTTCGGCGAATCGCGAATACGCAAAGTTCGCCGCGAAACGACCGCCGGGCGTACCGTAAACCCATCTCTACTTACGACTATAGTGGTGTCTCCTGTGCACTTTGTATCTGTTCTTCTTTATACCGATTTCTCACAGGGATCATCTCAGATTTGAGATACTTTAACCCCTTCAAGACCCAGTTATATTTCATTTTTGCGCTTTCATTTTTATACTCCCTGTGTTTCTGGACACAAATACATTAGGTAGAATTGGTAAAACTATTCTGACATAGTTTTATAGGTTTTTAAGGTGTTCCCTAACTGACCTGTTCCCTTTATTCTTGGGTCAGTGAGATTACATCGATATCATATTTATATTGTTTTTCTGTGCTGTGTGAGGGCTCACTTTTTGTGATCTGTAGTTTTTTTATTGATATAATTGATTTCTGTTTTTTTTTTTTTTTTTTTACTTTTTTTTTAACTTTTTTCTCAGTCCCCCAGAGGACTTGAACATGTGATTGTCAGATCGCTTGGTCCATAGACTGCAATGATTTAATAATGCTGCCTATGGGAGTTTCATTTTGTTCCTATGGAGCCCTGCGACAGGATTAGAGCTGTGGCAGGCTTCAAGGCATTCAGAAGACCCCCAGGCTGCTACAGCAATCAAACGGTCAAGAGCATCTGAGAGATTAAATGTCTATGATCGGTGTTATTGCTGATTACAGACATTGTCTCTGAGTGTCTGATATGTAAAAATAGCAAGTACCCAGTGGCTATGATACAAGGGCGGATTGGGAACTTAAAGTGGCCCTGGAAAAAAACCTAAAAGTGGCCCCAAGTTGTCGAGTCTAAATTGACAGAAGGCAGGACAACACATGTAGGCAGGGCCAACACAAGGCACAAGCAGACAGGACAATAGAAGTAGGCGTGGCCATCAATACCACAGTACAGCACAAAATACCACCCCAGCAAAACCAAATACCACAGTGCAGCATAAAATACTGCCCTATGACCATAAGGATGGTGATACAATTGAATTCAGGAATAACCTGCGGCTAATGGCCAAGGGCAGATGTACCTGATGCTCCTAGCATTAATTAATGCTGCGAGCATCAGATCGTTATGTACCTGGTCAGCACATGTAAGGAGAGTTTAGGTGGCCCCTTGGGCATCAGCCCACCAGGAAATTTCCCTGTAGGGTATATGACCAATCCACCCCTGCTATGATACCTGCTCAGCTTCTGAGCAGGTGCCATGTTTTAAGACCTCTACCGTACTTGACAGAGGTCAGGAAGGGGTTAACGTTAAACTTTATAAAAATTTTGATTTTTTTTCAGAGTGAAATATCAAAGGATAGATAATAGATTTTACTATGAAGTTCAATGACCCCTTAAACGGAACCTGTCATCAACTTCATGCTGACTTCACTCATAGCAGCATAAATTCACTCATGAGCTTACAGTAAGTGGTTGCTGAGAACCAGCATCATAATCATTGCAGCCCAGGCCTTGAAAAGAGTCAAATCTACCTGAGAAGAGTCCTGGTTATTCCTAATCTGCTCTCTCACCATCTGCTGATGGTCAGTTCTCTCCTAGAGAGAAAGGGAGAAAACTAGGTAGAAGACTGTCAGTCACCAGCAGGTGGGCAGGGAGAGCAGGAAGTCATGAATAACCAGGACTCTTCTCAGGTGGCCGGGACTCTTTTCCAGGCCCAGTCTGCAATGATTGTGATGTTGGTTCTCGGCAACCACTTACTTTTAACTTATAAATGACAGACCGCTGAAATCATCTCACCTGTCTGTACTTTATTCTGCATTAGTATGGGCAGCATACAGTTGATGACAGGTTCCCTTCAGGGTGTTGGGCCTTGTTATCGATTTAAATGACTCTTTACAATGCCAATATTTCGAGCCTAGCGTCTCATTCACATTTATTCACATTTTGCTTTTTTCTGCAGCACAGGATACAATAATAGAATAGCACAATGTTTCCTGCTGCCGGTTCCAAAGTAGCAATTATCAGTCAACATTATTTAAGATTGTACAGTATGAAGGTCATTTTATAGATAAGAAACATTTACCAAGTTCAGTGATGCTTTTCTTTAGATATGAAATGTATTTTAAAGCATATAGTGGCAAATATCCATTATCTATAATTTAAATCTGAGGACTGCCTTCCATGGCCATGATATTTACTGTTCAAACAATAAATTTTATTAAGTTCACAGAAGGCAAAGTGCGATAGAGGCACGTTATAGCTAAAATGTATTAAATCTTGTTATCAAGAAGAATGCAAACTCCTGTTTATGCGATTTGATGAGTTGTATTTAATAGGAAATGCAGTAAATCATATATGCGTGACGTTTCGGCCACAATCCGGCCTTCTTGTTATGCCATATCCCCCACTACGAGAGCACAGTAAGGACCTAACTTTAAGACTAAAACATCAGCGACTTACCAGCTAATCTATATAGGGCTATTCCTGGCAATATTCTGCCATCATTTGACTATATCCAGGGGCAAGTGGTCCTGTAAAAAAAAAAAAAAATTAAGTAGCCTCATATAGGCGAGTCCGAAATTAACAGCAAGGCAAGGTCAAAAAACCATTAGCCACAGCTACACTGCTGTTAGATGGGGATAATGAGAAAATGGAATGGCTCGCAGAATATTTGGGATAGGCTGAGGAGAAACGATATTGGCCAAGGTGGGCTTCCAAGTTTCCTACCACCACAGTCTGGTTTCCCTACCTTTTCCCTACACGCAGCAACATGCACATTATGTCGCTTGGGCATATGGGGCCTAGAGGATGGCTGATCCCTGATGTGGCAGTACCAGCCATACTACTTTGAAGCCCTATCCCGCACAACCTACTGGATTTCTCCTGGTAGAGTAAATACTCCATCCACCCCAGTGATTAGTATAGCAGTAAGAATATATGATTTGAGACATTACTGTAATAAAATTAAAATGTGGATTTTCTGTGTTACAATTTTACTGATGCATCCATTTTTGTGTTTTCCTTTTGCTCATAATAATATGATGTATAATTGGGTGAGTTTTAATATTAGAAACATCCTAGATACATATTAGCACATTTTCCCATCTTAGTGGGATCATAACAATGTACAGAAGACTCTGAAGGAAACACAGTATTGACAAGGACCACTTTTACAGAAATATGGGTAGCAGAATTTGGGAGGCTATTTAGAGGCATTTTTTGGCACAGAAAACACATGAAAAACGGCACCAAAAAGTGTTGCGTGAATGGGCACTAAGTGAGATTTCAGAGGGTAATGATCTTTTCCACCTGCATACCTATATTCTGTCAATACATTGACATTTAAGGAGTGTTTTCTTATTCACACATCAGTGTTTGGTCGGTGATTTCCATCAGTTATTGTGAGCCAAAACCAGGTGCAGATCTTTCACTTATACCTTATATATGGAGTGGAGCACTCCTTGTTTTGGCTCACAATCCGTAATGGAAATCACTTACCAAACACTGACGTGTGACTAAGGTCTGACACTGCTATATCAAAAAAATATATAAATATATAATAAATATGAAACATTCCAAGGGTGTGAATATTTTTATAGATAACTTTTATGTCTTATGTTTGAACTGAGATTAGACATAAATGTTCATGGCAGCCAGGTCCTTCTTGAGTGTCCACTGCAGGGCCAAAATGAGCACTGATCAACTACGGTATATAACATAATGACTGATTGCAAGGCCATCACTATGGGCAATGGATACCGTATGAGGTATGAAAGAACATTACTTCAAATGATACATATTATGCTGAGCTGTGGGCATTTTTATGCTTTCATATGAGATCAGATCAGCCAACAATTGAGTGTTTGTTTGCTTGTCTGCTGATCGCTTCCCTGTTTAAAAAGGACTTAAAGGAGTTGTCAGGGCTTTTTCTATTGATGACCGTCTCCCCATACAGCTGATTGGCGGGGGGGGGGGGGGGGGATCTGATATTGATGGATAGGTCATCAATAGAAAAAAAATAGAAAAAAAAGGTAGCAGACCTGCACAAACTAGACACAGGGTAAAGGTGAAACAATCAAAAGTGCAGTCTGTCAGTATATGCTGAACACAACTAACAAAGTCTGCGTGCTGTCTCTTAGCCCACGGGTGTTCACACTTCTCTTGTTACAGAGAAATACTTCAGTGCTGTATACAGGTACTGCAGTGCTCTTTACTGCGCATTATTACAGCGCTGCAGCCTTAAGAAAAGATGCATACATAGTGCTCACCTCGTATACCCGTACAAGAAGTGAATCTCGGCACGCCCCTGTCGAAGCAGAGCGAAACCCAAGTTCAAGCAGTGATTATTTTATGTGATTTGATTAAGACAACAACTTTGTAAGTACAATAAAGTGCGACTATTTTTATCTATACGAGGTGAGCACTATGTATGCATCTTTTCTTAAGGCTGCAGCGCTAAAATAATGGGCAGAAAAGAGCATTGCGGTACCTGCATTCAGCACTGAAGTATATAGCCGTAATAAGAGAAGTGTGAACACCCGTGGGCTAAGAGACAGCACGCAGACTTTGTTAGCTGTGTTGAGCATTTACTGACAGACTGCACTTTTGATTGTTTCAACTTTTAACACTTGTCTACTTTGCGCAGATCCGCTACCTTTTTTCTTTTGCTTTCTATACGGAGGACTGGGATAACTGCAAATAGGATCTTGCAGCATACAATACACATGTGTATTAAGAAATCATCAATAGAAAAAGCCTGGACAACCCCTCTAAAGGTGTTGTCCAAATGTTTAATACTGATGAACTGTCTTCAGGATAGGCCATCAGTATCTGATGGGTGGGGGTCCGACTCCCAGCACCTTTGCCAATCAGCTGTTTGAGGAGGCCCCTCTTTTTAGGCCAGTTATGTCACATTTATCGGTCATTTGGCTTAGGTGCAGCTTAGTCCCATTCAAATGAATGAGGCTGAGCTGCAATACCGACCACAACCGTTATCTAATGGACGGCAATGTGTATGGTAAGATTCGGTAGGCACCGTGGTCTCTTCAAACAGCTGATTGGTGGGATTGCCAGGAGTCAGACTGGACCCCTGTCAATCAGATACGGATGACCCTTGCTGAGGTCAGGTCTTTAGTATCAAACACTCGGGAAAACCCCTTGAAAAGTCTGTGGTTTATAATCAACTTTTCACTGAGATATAGAGACTGTGATTTTCCACTGAACTGTGCAATTTGCATGAATAAGGTATTAAAATAGAATGAATAACAAGAAGTGGGAGTTTTTAAATTCGCAATATACAGTATGCATAATATCTGACTGACATTGTGCTGAGCTTCTACACCTGACTAATGTATTTCTTCTGTTTCTTTTTTTTCTTGGTTTCCTGTCGCCTGGTAAACAGAATACACAGTAAGTTACACAATCCTACGTCCTATTTGTTTTGTCTGAATCTTTTGAACATTATCAAGGCTTCATACAATGCTGACTCTTTAGCATACTTGCCAACTTTTAAGAAGATATTTCAGAGAGAGTCCAAAGATGGGAGCAAAAAGGGCCACCGGAAATGTATATAGACCCCAGAGTAGGTTCCCCGCAATCATTTATAAACCCCACACCAAAACCCCCTGTTTACAGACTGTTGTGTTTGCAAAGCTGAGACCAGATCACTCTTGTTAAAGGGGTGGTCTGAGTGCGTGATACTGGTGACTATCCTCCGAATAGGCCGTATGTGATTGGTGAGGTCAGACTCCGGGACCTCCAGCAATTAGCAGTTCTAGGAGGCTGTGGCACTCTGGTGAGCGCTGTGGCCTCCTCACAGCTTACCAAGCACAACACCTTGCACATTGCAGTTCAGCCCATTCATCTGAATAGCTAATGGGCAGGGGTGCTAGGAGTCGGACCCCCACTGATCAGATACTGATGACCTTTCCAGAAAGATAGGTCATAAGTATTAAACAATTTGACAAACCCTTTAGCAGACTCCAGATTAGATTTTCCACCGCAACCCCACCTTAAGTGGGGTGCTTGGGAGATATGCTGGCTCTTCGGAGCTGAATCTGAGTCTTCTGGACATTCCAGGAAAGTTTGCAGATACAATCTTTAGTGAAAGAACCTTTCAGTCTAGAATGTTGGAAGTCTCTTGTGGCAAGTAAACCTGAAATGCAGGTTGCTGAATAAAGTTAGTTTACAGAAGCACCAACACATTTAAAGACTTTACAAGAAGTGACTGTACACAAGGCAAGATAGTAGTCATGGTGGATGTATATACAAGCACATGAATACAGTAAACTGACTTGAATGCTTCTTGTGAGGAACTCATTTCATCATGAAATCAGTTTTGTTGGTCATAAGCATTACATAAAAATGTGTGACCTGTTCAGCCTGTAGCCTGCCCGATACAGCTGCAAAATTGCTAACCAACATTGTCAGAAACAATTATTTTTAGTACTCTGGAGGGCGAATAATGCTCAAATCACACCATATCTGAGGTGCATGTTTGCTGCATAGGATGGAAAAATCTCCCAGCAAATGGACAGAACTGCTTTTAATGTACAAACATATGCCAAAGAGTGTCTTTTTGGCCTAATTTTGGCAGGACTTCATTGAGGTCCTGCAGGCTCAACTGTATTGAAAATGTTAGTCTCTGTTTAATATAGCCGTAGACAAATAAAGTAAACCTCTTGGATATAAAAAGCATATAATTGTATATATTTAGCCATATGTTTAACTGGACCATTTCAAAAAGTTCAGCGAAACAAACGCCAAACCTGGTGTGTAGATAGCCTAAGGGCCCTATTACACCGGCAAATAATTGCTAAGATCATCGCTAACAAGAGTTTGTATGAACATTTGTTAGTGATGATCTGACAGTGTAATACTGCCACTGATTACCAGATGAATGAGAGTTTAAAAATAATCATTGTACCGTGCAATCAGCACTCTGCTGCTGGCAAACAACGATTCTGTATGGGGATGAGTGATGGTATTAGCAATAAACGAAAAACCCAACTGGTCCTACCTCATCCAGGTTTTTCTGGCATGTCAGCGTGATGTCCACTGGATCCAGAACAAGGTCCCTGTGGTTATAGAAAAAAAAAAATGAATTGCATAAGGAAGGGATGGTGACTGTACCGGGTAAATACCTAGGATGGGGCGCTGTGCTGGCCTGTAAGACCGAGCCACTCCAATGTATAACAGGGTAATCTTGGGCATTTCCCAGCGCTACAACACAGTATTAGTGCCCACATTGTGGCCCCTCACAGTAATTATGCCCACCTTGTGGCCCCTTCGCAATAGTTATGTATTCCTTGTGCCCCCTCACATTAGTTCTGCCCACCTTTGTGCCCCCTCATGGTAGTTAAGTCCTCCTTGTGACCCCTCACTGTAGTTTTGCTCACCTTTGTGCCCCCTCACTGTAGTTTTGCCCACTTTTATGCCCCTTCACAGTAGTTAAGCCCAGCTTTGTGCCCCTTCACATTAGCTATGCCCACCTTTGTGCCCCTTCACAGTATTTATGTCCCCCTTGTGGCCCCTCACTATAGATATGCCCACCTTTGTACCTATCACAGTAGTTGTCCTCATATTTGTGCCCCTCACAGTAGATATGCCCATTTTGTGCCCCCTCAAAGAAATTATGCCCACTTTTGTGACCCTCACAGTAGGTATGCCAACCTTTGTCCCCCTCTCAATACGTATGCCCAGTTTGTACCGCCTCACTGTAGTAATACCCACTTTTGTGCCCCTTACCCTAGTTATGCCCTCCTTGTGCCCACCCTTTGGCCCCCAATGCCTTGTCCAGACTAAAGCTACATGAAAGAAAAACAAAAAAGCAGAATACTTACCTTCTTTCGCCCACACAGACAGCAGTATGATATGTGGCCTGAAGTGCTGGAGACCAGCAGAACTGTGAAGCAGGGAGCGGATGGCTCCTTGCTTCACTATGAAAACTAACTGCCCGGCAGTGAAGAGAACTGCCAGGCGGGTGTGGCCCTCCCCAGCCACTGCACCTGCCTGTAATAGAACCTTTAAGGGTCAAAAGCATGCTGTATTATAACATAAGTAAGTGTTCACATCATAAGCCTAAGAATAGCAGCCAGGGGAAAAACGTTTTATATATATATATATATATATATTATATATATATATACACTAGCAGAAGGACCCCGCTTTGCACGGGTATATTTCATCTATTTCATTTAATGTTTGTGTGTTGTTAAAAGATATAGACAGTATCCCCCATAACAGTGACCCTTACAGCATCTCGCCCCTTTAACAGTGAACTCCACAGTTCCCCACCCCTTAACACTGACCCCCCACAGTGCCCGGCTACTTTAAAATGGGACCTCCACAGCAGCCCATCCCCTTAACTTTGACCTTCACAGCAGCCCACCTATTTTTAACAGTGAGTTTCACAGCACCCTACTCCCTTGACAGTGACCTCATCAGGGGCCCGCCCCCTTAACAGTAACCTCCACAGTAACCCACTGCCTTAACAGCGATTTCACAGTACCCTGCTGCTTTAACAATGACCTCCACAGCAATTGCCCCTTTAACAGTGACCTCCACAGTGCCTGCCCCTTTAACAGTGACCTCCACGGTGCCTGCCCCTTTAACAGTGACCTCCACGGTGCCTGCCCCTTTAACAGTGACCTCCACGGTGCCTGCCCCTTTAACAGTGACCTCCACGGTGCCTGCCCCTTTAACAGTGACCTCCACGGTGCCTGCCCCTTTAACAGTGACCTCCACGGTGCCTGCCCCTTTAACAGTGACCTCCACGGTGCCTGCCCCTTTAACAGTGACCTCCACGGTGCCTGCCCCTTTAACAGTGACCTCCACGGTGCCTGCCCCTTTAACAGTGACCTCCACGGTGCCTGCCCCTTTAACAGTGACCTCCACGGTGCCTGCCCCTTTAACAGTGACCTCCACGGTGCCTGCCCCTTTAACAGTGACCTCCACGGTGCCTGCCCCTTTAACAGTGACCTCCACGGTGCCTGCCCCTTTAACAGTGACCTCCACGGTGCCTGCCCCTTTAACAGTGACCTCCACGGTGCCTGCCCCTTTAACAGTGACCTCCACGGTGCCTGCCCCTTTAACAGTGACCTCCACGGTGCCTGCCCCTTTAACAGTGACCTCCACGGTGCCTGCCCCTTTAACAGTGACCTCCACGGTGCCTGCCCCTTTAACAGTGACCTCCACGGTGCCTGCCCCTTTAACAGTGACCTCCACGGTGCCTGCCCCTTTAACAGTGACCTCCACGGTGCCTGCCCCTTTAACAGTGACCTCCACGGTGCCTGCCCCTTTAACAGTGACCTCCACGGTGCCTGCCCCTTTAACAGTGACCTCCACGGTGCCTGCCCCTTTAACAGTGACCTCCACGGTGCCTGCCCCTTTAACAGTGACCTCCACGGTGCCTGCCCCTTTAACAGTGACCTCCACGGTGCCTGCCCCTTTAACAGTGACCTCCACGGTGCCTGCCCCTTTAACAGTGACCTCCACGGTGCCTGCCCCTTTAACAGTGACCTCCACGGTGCCTGCCCCTTTAACAGTGACCTCCACGGTGCCTGCCCCTTTAACAGTGACCTCCACGGTGCCTGCCCCTTTAACAGTGACCTCCACGGTGCCTGCCCCTTTAACAGTGACCTCCACGGTGCCTGCCCCTTTAACAGTGACCTCCACGGTGCCCGCCTCTTTAATGCTAGGGCTACAAGACATGTGTCGCGCGACATTGTCTCAACAAGTTTTATAATGATAGGCTATGGAGTGACATGCGGCATGCAGCGACTGCGACACGACATGGCAAAAAATCCATCCAATCCAGTGTAGTTGTGCCCTATGTGTCGTGCGACTTATAGTCATCCTAAAGCCCTAGCCTAAAGCTGACCTACAGCAGTGCAGAAAAATGGCTGGGTTGTTATGGAAACCTGGAGTAAAACTGGGTGTATGGCAGTTGGGATTTTAAGAGAATATCTCAGGAACTGTATGTCCTAGAGAGCTGAGACACCTAATGTACCTTTATGCCAAATTTGGTGAAGATCGGTCCAGTCGTTTGGTCGTGCATACAGAACAGACGTACGTCCAGAAAGACAAACGAATTTTTATATATATGTTAAAGGGGCTAGAACTGTGGAGATCACTGTTAAATGGGCTAGAACTGTGGAGATCACTGTTAAATGGGCTAGAACTGTGGAGGTCACTGTTAAATTGGCATGCACTGTGGAGGTCACTGTTAAATGGGTGGGCACTGTAGAGATCACTATTAAAGGGACAGGCACTGTGGAGGTCATTGTTAAAGTCGCTGGCACTGTGGAGGTCACTGATAAATGGGTGGGCACGGTGGAGGTCACTGATAAATGGGTGGGCACAGTGGAGGTCACTGATAAATGGGTGGGCACAGTGGAGGTCACTGATAAATGGGTGGGCACGGTGGAGGTCACTGATAAATGGGTGGGCACGGTGGAGGTCACTGATAAATGGGTGGGCACGGTGGAGGTCACTGATAAATGGGTGGGCACGGTGGAGGTCACTGATAAATGGGTGGGCACGGTGGAGGTCACTGATAAATGGGTGGGCACGGTGGAGGTCACTGATAAATGGGTGGGCACGGTGGAGGTCACTGATAAATGGGTGGGCACTGTGGAGGTCACTGTTAAAGGGGCGGGGCGCTGTGGAGGTCACTGATAAAGGGGCCGGCACTGTGGAGGTCACTGTTGAAGGGGCGGGCACTATTGAGATCACTGTTACAGGGGCGGATTTGTGGAGGTTACTGTTAAAGGGACAGACACTGTGGAGGTCACTTTTAAAGGGGCGGGCACTGTGGAGGCCACTTTTAAAGGGGCGGGCACTTTGGATGTTACTGTTAAGGGGGCAGGGTGCTGTGGAGGTCACTGTTAAAGGGGCAGGGCTGTAGACGTCAAGGGGCTACTATTGAAGGGGCAACTGCTGTTAGGTCACTGTTAAGGCAGCGGGATACTGTGGAGGTCACTGTTAATGGGGCAGGCCCCTGAGGAGGTCATTGTCAAGAGAGTAGGGTGCTGTGAAACTCACTGTTAAAGGGGCAGGCTGCTGTGAAAGTCAAAGTTAAGGGCATGGGCTGTTGTGGAGGTCCCATTTTAAAGTGGCGGGGTACTGTAGGCGGGTCAGTGTTAAGGGGTGGGGAACTGTGGAGTTCACTGTTAAAGCGCGGGGTGCTGTAGACGTCACTGTTATAGTGGATGCTGTCGATATGTTTTAACGACACACAGAAACATTAAATGAAATAGATGAAATATACTCGTGCGAAGCCAGGTCCTTTTGCTAGTCTCTTATATATACAGTACAGACCAAAAGTTTGGAGACACCATCTCATTCAAAGAGTTTTATTTATTTTCATGACTATGAAAATTGTAGATTCACACTGAAGGCATCAAAACTATGAATTATATACATAACAAATAAGTGTGAAACAACTGAAAATATGTCATATTCTAGGTTCTTCAAAGTAGCCACCTTTTGCTTTGATTACTGCTTTGCACACTCTTGGCATTCTCTTGATGAGCTTCAAGAGGTAGTCACCTGAAGTGGTCTTCCAACTGTCTTGAAGGAGTTCCCAGAGATGCTTAGCACTTGTTGGCCCTTTTTGCCTTCACTCTGCGGTCCAGCTCACCCCAAACCATCTTGATTGGGTTCAGGTCCGGTGATTGTGGAGGCCAGGTCATCTGGCGCAACACCCCATCACTCTCCTTCATGGTCAAATAGCCCTTACACAGCCTGGAGGTGTGTTTGGGGTCATTGTCCTGTTGAAAAATAAATGATGGTCCAACTAAACGCAAACCGGATGGAATAGCATGCCACTGCAAGATGCTGTGGTAGCCATGCTGGTTCAGTATGCCTTCAATTCTGAATAAATCCCCAACAGCGTCACCAGCAACGCACCCCACACCATCACACCTCCTCCTCCATGCTTCACGGTGGGAACCAGGCATGTAGAGTCCATCCGTTCACCTTTTCTGCGTTGCCCAAAGACACGGTGGTTGGAACCAAAGATCTCAAATTTGGACTCATCAGACCAAAGCACAGATTTCCACTGATCTAATGTCCATTCCTTGTGTTCTTTAGCCCAAACAAGTCTCTTCTGCCATGAAGGCCTGATTTACACAGTCTCCTCTTAACAGTTGTTCTAGAGATGTGTCTGCTGCTAGAACTCTGTGTGGCATTGACCTGGTCTCTAATCTGAGCTGCTGTTAACCTGCGATTTCTGAGGCTGGTGACTCGGATGAACTTATCCTCCGCAGCAGAGGTGACTCTTGGTCTTCCTTTCCTGCGGCGGTCCGCATGTGAGCCAGTTTCTTTGTAGCGCTTGATGGTTTTTGTGACTGCACTTGGGGATACTTTCAAAGTTTTCCCAATTTTTCGGACTGACTGACCTTCATTTCTTAAAGTAATGATGGCCACTCGTTTTTCTTTACTTAGCTGCTTTTTTCTTGCCATAATACAAATTCTAACAGTCTATTTAGTAGGACTATCAGCTGTGTATCCACCTGACTTCTCCACAACGCAACTGATGGTCCCAACCCCATTTATAAGGCAAGAAATCCCACTTATTAAACCTGACAGGGCACACCTGTGAAGTGAAAACCATTTCAGGTGACTACCTCTTGAAGCTCATCAAGAGAATGCTAAGAGTGTGCAAAGCAGTAATCAAAGCAAAAGGTGGCTACTTTGAAGAACCTAGAATATGACATATTTTCAGTTGTTTCACACTTTTTTGTTATGTATATAATTCCACATGTGTTAATTCATAGTTTTGATGCCTTCAGTGTGAATGTACAATTTTCATAGTCATGAAAATAAAGAAAACCCTTTGAATGAGAAGGTGTGTCCAAACTTTTGGTCTGTACTGTATATAAAAATGAGTTTCTGTCTGTCCCGACGTCTGTCTGTCTGTTCTTTTATGCGCGACCAAACGACTGATCCGATCTTCACCAAATTTGGCACACGGGTATGTCAGGTGTCCGGGAAGGTTTTAGATACAGCTCTCTTGGACGTACCGTTCCTGAGATATTCCCCAAAAATTACCTGCATTAGCCAATACAAGCCTGCAAGTCTTTCTCTTAAAATCCCAACGGCCATACACCCAGTTTTACTCCAGGTTTCAACAACCAAGCCATTTTTCTTCACTGCTGTAAGTCAGCTTTAGGCTAGGGCTACACGACAACATGCATAGCTCAGCAGACAGTATCACACAATAGACTTAGATACACAGCAGACAGTATCACACATGATAGGATTAGATAGACAGCTCAACAGACAGTATCACATGATAGGATTAGATACACAGCTCAGCAGACAGAATCACACATATCAAGATTAGATACACGGCTCAGCAGACTGTATCACACAGGATAGGATTAGATACACAGCTCAGCAAGGATTAGATAACAGCTCAGCAGATAGTATCACACAGGATAGGATTAGATTCACAGCTTAGCAGACAGTATCACACAGGATAGCATTAGATTTACAGCACAGCAGACGGCATCACACATGATGGGATTAGATACACAGCTCAGCAGACAGTACCACACATGACAGGATCAGATACACAGCTCAGCAGACAGCATCACACAGGATAGGATTAGATGCACAGCTCAGCAGATATTATCACACAGGATAGCATTAGATACACAGCTTTGCAGACAGTATCACACAGGATAGGATTAGATACACAGCTCAGCAGACAGTATCTCACATGATAGGATTAGATACACAGCTCAGCAGATGGTATCACACAGGATAGCCTTAGATACATAGCTCAGCAGACAGTATCACACAGGATAGGATTAGATACACAGCTCAGCAGACAGAATCACACAAGATAGGATTACATACACAGCTCAGCAGACAGTATCACACAGGATAGGATTAGATACACAGCTCAGCAGATGGTATGACACAGGATAGCCTTAGATACATAGCTCAGCAGACAGTATAACACAGGATATGATTAGATACATACACAGCTTGGCAGACAGTGGGGCGGGGTGCTGTAGAGGTCACTGTTATGGGGGATACTGTCGATATCTTTTAATGACACACAGAAACTTTAAATGAAATATACCTGTGCAAAGCCGGGTCCTTCTGCTAACATATATATATATATTAGTGTTGAGCAAATCAAAGTATCCGAAGTGAACTTTAATCTGAATTTCGGGGTAAGAAATCACGTTTGGGGGTAAAAAATAATTTTTTTCCTAAAATGGTTGCTGAATAAAATAGCCACTTGCTCACAGAGAGGCTATCCACTCTTTACTGGAGAAAGGCCACCAAAGGACCTGCGGCAAGCGTGGTCACCATGCCAGGAGCGCACGGTGATGTCATCAACTGAATGTGACTCTCTGATGCCGCGATCAGTATTGACCGCGTCATCTGAGAGCTTAACTGACGGGGGGCGGCATAATTGCAGTTCCCCATCATTGTGCCAGCTCCATATAATGGAGTGATTTGTGATGAAGTAATTCGTAACAAATTGGATTTCTTGTTGAAGTTGGCCGAAGCAGCCACAACTAATTTTTCAAAACTTCGCTCATCTCTCATATATATATAATGCAGTAAGTAAAGTTCAGGGTTGGCACTGGGTGTTCAGACTGGACTGGAGTCGGCATACTAAGGTAGTGTAAGCATGGTGGTGCTCAGCTAAAGTAGTGCTTTAATATATAGTTGTATAGAAGTAGCAGCACTCGCCAACATTCTATAACTTTTATTTCTTTCTTTGATTAAAGTTTCACGCAAAGAGTACGCCTCAGCCATCTTGATTGAAGATCCCACCCGAAATCTCGTGCGCGATGACATATGACATCACTGCGCGTCATCATGCACAACGCAAGATTTTGTGCTGGATCTTCAATGAAAATTGCTGTGGTGGATTCTTCGCAAGCAAATGGATAAGGTGAGTATTGTTAATGCCGTGATAAGCGATGAATGTGGCATCTGAGGGGTTCAATGACGAGGGTGGCACCATCGCCGTTCCCCGTCATTGCACCCGCTACTCACAAAGAAATGCACTTTGTGACAAAGTAATTAGTCACGAAAAACGAATTTATTTGTGAAATTTGGCGAAGCAGCTGAATCAAAGTTTTGAGAACTTCGCTCTTATTACCTCTTAACCATTCTAGCACATCATATGCCAGCCAGGTGTGTTATTAAGACATAAGAAATGCCCATCTTAATGCATTACTCCCATGACCTATTAAGGACCAACAGTTGGATGAAACATTTAAGTGACTTGAATGTATTATTTTTCTTCCTGAAGAGGACCTGGGCACAACTTCACAGATGTGCAGCACGATAATCACTTCTCTTTTGTTTCTAGTTTCTACTGTTCCATGCTATTGATATCATTAGTTTTAGTGAATTGTCAGGTCAAGTGGATGGTCCCCAGAGCTCATTGTCAATGACTAAGGTGACATTTCACGGACTGAGCGCTGGGGATTGCTCAACTAACAATTCGCTGCTATCGGCACGAATAGCTGCTGTACGGGAGAAGCTAGAATAAAAGAAATCAGTCAGTAATGATTCATCTGCAAAGTTATGCAGCCTGGGGAACTTCTGTGAGGACATGACAGCTCCTCTGTGAAGGGGTCACTACACAAAAATTATTTTAAGTTTTTCAAACAAACATCTAGGTCTGAATACTTTTGTACTTGCATTTAGCTGAAAATGTAGTATATTTAGTATAGCTACTTAGGGGTCATTTACTATTCTGAAATACGACTAAATTAGGCGTATTTCTGGCGCAGATGACAACGCAGAGGTTAGTTGTGCCGCCATCTGCGACTTCGCCCCCCCCTAACCCCAGGTCTAAAATTGTGGGTGGGGAAGGGTATGGGCCAGCAGGCTTGTCTCATTCATCATGCCTGTTTCAAGCGTAGAAAATGGTCTAAATGTAAGACGGCAAGGAAGCTGGGGACATGGCTAGGAGGGGCAGGAGATGATTTCTGCATGTTAACGCAGCTCTCATCTCCTCCGATGAGCAGATAATTATTGGGGATGAAACTGTTGCTTGTTGAGGTGGTCCATGTAATAGCGCCTTTAGGCAAGGCAATGCCAACATATACTGAAACATATTTACTGCCAATCTGGGCATTTGTCCTGTATCTGCTTTAGTCTGTGTGTTGTTTAGCTTAAACAATGGCAACGGTTTTTATCCCTTTAACATACTTTTAGTCCTTTAGCATTCTTTATGATTCCATTGGGCATCATTTATCAAAGCTCCCTAATTGTGAGACTGTCTTTGTTGCCTGTAGCAGCCAATCATAGCTCAGCTTTCATTACTTAAATTCCTCTGGAAAAATGAAAGCTGAGTTTTGATTGGTTGCTATAGACAACAGACAATTGTTGGACAGTTTTAATAAATAAAGCCCAATAAACGTCTCTTTGAAATAGTGTCTCATAGACACCTGGTTAATGTCCCTATTGCCTGCACACAAAGGCATTTCAAAGTTGAAACCCACGTGCATCCAGACAGCTTTATAGGGAAGGCTTCAGGCCAGTGCGGTATCCAGCCTTTTGTACTTTCAGCCTTTTCAATCATTTCAGGAATGTTTTGTTGTGTTTTTTTTTTTTGTCTGTGCTGTATAATAAAATTGTATGAAACTCACACAAAGCCATGTGTCTTATGTTTTGTTCCCATAGTGCTCTTTCCTGCCAAAATTTCAAATCCGAATAGAGACCAAGTTTGAAAATAACAATGGTTGCAATGCACAGGTAAGGATTGTCCATTTAAAGCTTTAAAACCAGCATACACATTGAAACACTGACTATAACTTCTTGTATTATTATGGTTTGGATACCATTTTTTTTAAAATCCTTGCAAAATCAAGTAGTAAAGTTCTGTGCTGATTAATTTGTTACCACTATAGGAAGCATAGGAGCTAACTGAACACAGGTGTGCGCCTAGCCTTTCTGAGGCAAAAACTGAAATGGCCCCCCTCCCTCCCCAATGCCAATTTCTTAACCTAACCCCTTTCCTTCAGCCCATGGCTCTTTGGCTGCCCCTCTCTTGCCCCTACCTGGTGCTGCCTGAGGCGATCGCCTCTCCTGGCCTCATTGGCGGTGCACCCTAGACTGTACACTATCTCAATAATAACGCAGTATGCATTGAGCTACCAAGCTCCCTCTAGTGGCCACTGCAGGCAGCCAGAATGCCTTGCTTTTATTTTATACCCATACAGGACATTTGGAGCTTTAAAAATAAATAAATATATGGTAGTTATGGAAACGGCATAGCATGATAAACCCAGCCACCTCCTTTAGTCTGGATGTAATGGCCAGTGAGACCCTGTTTTCGAGATCGGTCGGATCAGTATCTATCAGACATTTATGGCATATCCAGTAGATTTAACAGATTATGAGTAAATGTCCATTAGAGTACAGCCTGATGGTGCAGCTGGCTACATGCGGCCAAGCCATGCCCACCCACGGCAGTCAATGGGCACATGACATTGCAGTAAAATCATTGTGTTGGCCATACCTTTAAGCCTTTACTTTATCTATTTGATCCCATTTCACTTTTCTCACATTTGGAATATGGAGAGCTTCATAGCCCGACCCAGACATAATATTCAATGCACATGGCATTATACTTCAGTGTGTACCAATGATAAACCACATCTCGAACAAGGATCCAAATCTAATCCGCAAAACTGGTTTCTTGCAAATCTCGGCCACTCTGGGCCTGTCAATATTGTGTTCTACTATGCACGCATTTTGGTGGTTAATTGTTTTTCCTGGAAATGAATACATTTGTATTGCAAATCTGAAAGTACAAACGTCTCAGTCATTTGCATCAACGTAAAAAGACACTAAACAAATACCTATACAAATCAGAGGCATGCAAAGAACTAAGAGTGAGACGACAAAAGAATAGCTGGCAGACTGCAATCGGGGTTGAAATTTAGCCGGCAAATATATACCTGGAAGTATTATATCAGCACATAGAGATGAAAAGCTTTTAGTAAAAGTAAAAGCAGCGATGTAAAATTAGCCTTATAGTTAGAACAATGTAAGAAAGTGCACAAAAAGTACAGTATAAATATAGAAATAATTGGATTGATGAAATAAAACACAGCAAGCTTCATTTTATAGTCTGGGAAATAGGTAACCACTCCAGCCATGCAGCCCATGCAAAAAAATGTCTTCTGATGTATGAGGCGTATGTCACAAGGGACTTCTTTCAACATCCATTTGCTTCTGTACATATCTGTCATCTCAGTGTACTTGAAAATGTCTCACAATGACTGAAACATCAAGCCTGTCTTCAATGTATGCCATGACAACTCTAATTATAAATATATATACTTGCCCCAATATGTTATATAAACATATACGAGCAAGTGAAATATGTTGAGACAGTTAAAATCATGCATTGTTAAAGGGATTTATTCACTTATGACATGGTAATCAAACATATCACAAGTATAATCATTCCAGGAGGCTAAGGCTAGTTTCATACCAGCAGAGGAACAGCCTGCCGGAGATCATCGTATCCGGCGTAGCCAGATACTACCTTTCCCTGCTGGAGCCTATTGACTATAATGGGACCTGGCAGGGATGCGGCCTGTTTCTTGCATTAGTGCTGGGATTTGGCCAGACAAAAAATGGTATTTGTCCAGCCAAATCTTGGTATTATTGCTGAAAATAGGCCGGATCCCCCCGGGTCCCATCAGTCAATGGGGCCTGGCAGTGCTGCGGCAGTTTTTGTCTATGACGGATGTGGTGAACTCCGGTAGCCTGCCAGAAGATTTTAGCTCTAGTGTAAAACTAGCCTTAGCTTCTCGAGAACAAAAAGATTGGGTCGTTGGCATAGAACTGCCCTATCTGCAGCATCTGCTGTTAGGGGAGAGTCGGGATGCCCCCATACATAATAGATGGTCAACCAATCCTGGTGAAATTGGTAGGTTCGGCCAACATACTTCAGATAAGCTTTTTTTATACAATTGATCAAACTAAAATCTGATCTGTTATTTCCTTTTCTGGGTCTCTACAGACCATTGGTCTATAACCTGGGGCTCTGCAGCTGTAACTAACCTAAGTCTGAATATGCTGTTGCAGTTTCACCACAGGTTAGAGACCATTTATACAGAATTTTTCCTTACACAAGGGTGATTTAAAGGGTTTTCCAGGAGTTCAGTACTGATGGCCTATCCTCAGGGTAGGTTATCAATATGAGTGATGGGGTCCAAATCCAAGCACCACCACTAATCAGCGTGCCAATCACAGCACCATACGTTGCATAGTGGCACTATCTTCAAACAGATGATCGGCAGGGGTGAATAAGCAATCAGTACTAAATACCAGAAAAATCCCTTTGATATAATAGATAAAGACTAAAGAGACTACATATGTGATCAATAGCAACCTTATGATGGAAAATATCAGTCATAATAAAATCAGCTATCATTCTTGAAGGTATTTGGTGAAAAACCAACTCCAGAAGATGATGTATGTTTTATTGATATAGCTGAGGACGAACTTCCAGAAGGTTATTACAAAAAATCAGAGGTAAGAATTAACACTTGGATAAAATTAGAGCTTGATAGTTATTGACTGTACTTTACAAGTATGTATATTATTCCTATATGCATAACACTTTTGTGTGCTTTTGTAACTGCAACAAAACATATAAATATTGTAGGGCTGTGTCATGGCAGACTGGCATATTTACTAAAGATTATACCTTAGAACAGGGTAAATTGTCATTGAAGTGTTAGGCAGTGCCTCTTATTTACTAAGACTGGCGTGTGAAATGTCTTAGTAAATTAGGGCCTGAAATTCAGGTGTTATTGCCATTTTACATTTACAAAATTTTACTTGTCAGTTTGTAGAAGTGCCATACCAGTAAAACATGAGAAGACAGGTAAGTTCCTTAGAGCAATTGTGTCCATTGCCACGGTTTTAAACATATTGAGGGCTTAGAAGGTCACCCAAGACTTAATTTTGGGGGCACAATTTACAGCGTAAAAAAACAAATGATTTCAAATCAAACAACAAAGGTGAATATCAGGGACAGAGGTGGTTGTGGCATATTCTGAGTTTCCTGACGCAACAAAATAGCTTACCCCACCACTGATCATGATACCACTAAATAGAAAGAAAAGTGTTTGGATCACTTTGAACATATGAGCTCATCACTAAATTAATCTCTCCTTTGTATGCCTATATACGACTAATATAGAAGGGTATATTATGCAAAAAATTCTTTGGGCACCACAATATATACCATAAAAGTAGCTTAGATGATTGCTATTGGGCCCATGAAGGAAGTTGGCTGAAATCAAGCTGCCCCATTCTTCTCCATGGATAGTGTGAGCCTGCACAAGGCTCCTTCTACATAGCAAAGAAGAAAGCAGATGAAGAACACAATGTTTTGCAAGAGATCAGTAGGAGAATCAACAAACACCACATCAACAAATACCAGACTGTCCTGTTATGCAGATGGCGCAATCAAATGAACCAGAACCATTGAGGAGCCCATTTTGGTCCATGTGAACCTCTGGTCTCACCACTGAATTCATACCACCAAAAATATAAATGTTACCACGACCAAGCAGTTGAATACTTTAATAGAATGAAGTTAATTTATTTATTGTTATATATACATATATATATATATATAGTACAGACCAAAAGTTTGGACACACCTTCTCATTCAAAGAGTTTTCTTTATTTTCAGGACTATGAAAATTGTAGATTCACACTGAAGGCATCAAAGCTATGAATTAACACATGTGGAATTATATACATAACAAAAAAGTGTGAAACAACTGAAAATATGTCATATTCTAGGTTCTTCAAAGTAGCCACCTTTTGCTTTGATTACTGCTTTGCACACTCTTGGCATTCTCTTGATGAGCTTCAAGAGGTAGTCCGCTGAAATGGTTTTCACTTCATAGGTGTGCCCTGTCAGGTTTAATAAATGGGATTTCTTGCCTTATAAATGGGGTTTGGACCATCAGTTGCGTTGTGGAGAAGTCAGGTGGAGACACAGCTGATAGTCCTACTGAATAGACTGTTAGAATTTGTATTATGGCAAGAAAAAAGCAGCTGAGTAAAGAAAAACGAGTGGCCATCATTACTTTAAGATCAGTCAGTCCGAAAAATTGGGAAAACTTTGAAAGTGTCCCCAAGTGCAGTCACAAAAACCATCAAGCGCTACAAAGAAACTGGCTCACATGCGGGCCGCCCCAGGAAAGGAAGACCAAGAGTGACCTCTGCTGCGGAGGATAAGTTCATCCGAGTCACCAGCCTCAGAAATCGCAGGTTAACAGCAGCTCAGATTAGAGACCAGGTCAATGCCACACAGAGTTCTAGCAGCAGACACATCTCTAGAACAACTGTTAAGAGGAGACTGTGTGACTCAGGCCTTCATGGTAGAATTTCTGCTAGGAAAACAACTGCTAAGGACAGGCAACAAGCAGAAGAGACTTGTTTGGGCTAAAGAACACAAGGAATGGACATTAGACCAGTGGAAATCTGTGCTTTGGTCTGATGAGTCCAAATTTGAGATCTTTGGTTCCAACCACCGTGTCTTTGTGAGACGCAGAAAAGGTGAACGGATGGACACTACATGCCTGGTTCCCACCGTGAAGCATGGAGGAGGAGGTGTGATGGTGTGGGGTGCGTTGCTGGTGACGCTGTTGGGGATTTATTCAGAATTGAAGGCATACTGAACCAGCATGGCTACCACAGCATCTTGCAGTGGCATGCTATTCCATCCGGTTTGCGTTTAGTTGGACCATCATTTATTTTTCAACAGGACAATGACCCCAAACACACCTCCAGGCTGTGTAAGGGCTATTTGACCATGAAGGAGAGTGATGGGGTGCTGTGCCAGATGACCTGGCCTCCACAGTCACTGGACCTGAACCCAATCGAGATGGTTTGGGGTGAGCTGGACCGCAGAGTGAAGGCAAAAAGGCCAAGAAGTGCTAAGCTTCTCTGGGAACTCCTTCAAGACTGTTGGAAGACCATTTCAGGTGACTACCTCTTGAAGCTCATCAAGAGAATGCCAAGAGTGTGCAAAGCAGTAATCAAAGCAAAAGGTGGCTACTTTGAAGAACCTAGAATATGACATATTTTCAGTTGTTTCACACTTTTTTGTTATGTATATAATTCCACATGTGTTAATTCATAGCTTTGATGCCTTCAGTGTGAATCTACAATTTTCATAGTCCTGAAAATAAAGAAAACTCTTGGAATGAGAAGGTGTGTCCAAACTTTTGGTCTGTACTGTATAAATATATATATTATGAATTTATGCGTTCTATAAGACAAAGGGCATTTTGTCATCTTTCTATTGTATGCTATTTATTTTATCATTAGGACCTCAGAACTTTCCGTTCAGAAAAGACTGGTCGAGGGCCATTATTGCAGGATTGGCATGAAACCACAAAGCCCATTATGTGCTCTTATAAATTAGTAGCAGCTAAATTTGAAGTGTACGGATTTCAGTCAAGAGTAGAAAGCTTTATTCATAAGGTAAGTATCTCATTGCTGTGAAGTACCCCCAGATGAATTAGAGATCATTAATATAATTATGGGCAACTTTAGGAAAATATACTGTAATTATATAGTTATCTGGATAAATAATGGAAATGAGCTTAACTAATTTCTAAGTAACAAATCCAGAAAGATTACATCTGAGCTGTGTGCTAAGGGTGTAGCCTTTAATAGAAATGCACAAAGATGAGAAAGGTCATCACATAAGACCCCCCCTTCCCCATTATAGATTCAAATTTTGCCACGCAGGGTAAATGTCATGGTACTGCTGATCATAATTATTACCCCTCATAAGTTCTGATCTTGTTCTTGCCTTGGTTATACTGTATTTTATATAAGTAATTGTGACTTTTTTGTGTTATGTTTATTCAGATGTGGCGACTACTTTATACTGTATTCATTCTTCTGCCAATGTTCTCATTAATAAAATTATATACAAGGATAAAATTGTTATTTTTTATACTGTTTTAGAACATCAAAGACATTTTGCTTGCTGGCCACAGACAAGCTGTGGCATGGATGGATGAATGGTATGGTAAGTATCTGACTTCCACTTGGATACTTGCAGAAAGCTTATAATTAGTTCTGTGCCCGGCTGTAAGTGGGGCCTCCCTTCATAACGTGGCATTCTAGTCTTAGTCGAGACCCTCTCATCGCTTCTGCATATTTGACCTCCACTACAAACCTTTGGCTTCCAACATCATCACTCGGAGGGAGTTCTACAATGGCTCTATTGAGATCTACTTTGCTCAGTCTCCTCTTGCGCCTCATTTGGTTTCATCACACAAGTTGGCACCATCAACCATCCTTTATAGGTTTCACAGTGCCTTCTCCAGCATCATGATGCACTGCTCAGCGCTATAACACTCACCATAACATCAGTTCTGAACTCTGCATGGGCACCTTCTTCTGTGACAGGGTTTGGAAGCACCACTGCATACTGCACAGACAACTGTGTACATACAGAGTACATAACACATTAGCAAACAGAAGTCTCTTAAATCGAATTACATATAATTTTACCTCAGGGGGAAATAAAAGGTTTACGGCCTATTACAAGGGTCTACTTTTGGAAATATAGGCTGCTGCATAGTATTATATGGTACAAATTTTGTAAAAAAAATTCCATGACAGTAGATGATTCCTGGGTTAAGCCATACGCAAATGAATGTGCACATTTTGTTCCATAAAATGGTATATAGGACAGAACTATATCATTCACTATACTGACGGTCAAAAAACTCTGTGGGCTTTCATGCATGCTATGATTAACAAGTGTGTATGTGTTCTCAGTTGGGAGATGGGAATAAGCTCCTGTCAAACTCCTAGATTGAGATGGGCAGTAACCTATCTCCCAGAAGAACAAAATAATCTGTCACGTTTTTTCAACATTTCCAACCTTTTTCCCTGACATCTGCCTTTGGGGGAAAGTTGGGACACCATCATTAACATAAGTCTTCTGATTAGACTCTGATTAGACCCATTGTTATGTCTGAACATTGGAAAATACTTGGGAAATAGTTTTTGGAAACTAACACCCTCATTACTGCAGCAAATAAACACATGTACAAACTTGAGGATTTTAGGGCATGATGGTGCGACTTTGCAATGTTTCTATTCATTATAACGGTAGTTTGTGTTGTGTGGCCGGTTCCCCTTTGTTGTCCTATTAACCTTTCAAACATGTCTAAATAACAAGATCAATATCTTCTTGTTTTCCAACAGCATTGTTTTGGACCCACACATATGGTGATTTTTGTGCCAGCTTAACAGATGAAGTCAGTGTGTGGCCAGTGATATTTAATTAGCATGCTGGTGTTTTCTCTTGGTTTGTTTTGCCAATAGCAAGAATTGCTGTTTCGTCACTAATCCATCTGTTAACTGTTTGATCTAAGTCAAAAGCCCCTGGCGTAGTGATCCCGAATGTAAGGCTGTGATTGATTACTCAAGGAATCTACACATGAAGATCATATGTTACATATGTTTACAGGTATGTCACTGGAAGATGTTCGAAAGTTTGAGAAAAAGCTTCAGGAGGAAACCAACTGTAAAGTCAATTCTCAGAAAAAGAATGCAGGTAAGCAAATGTGTGCCAGAAATTCCAGCACAGGGAAATATGGCATAACAAAATATAACACCAATTCCCAAAAAGTTGGGACACTGTAAAATTTAAATAAAAGTGAATAAGAACAGAATGCAATGGTTTTCAAATCTAGACCCATATTTTATTCACAATAGAACACAGATCAGATGTTGAAAGTGAGACATTTTACCAGTCCATGAAAAAATTATCTAATTTAGAACTTGATGGCAGCAACGCATTTAAAAAAAAGTTGGGACAGGAGCAGCAAAAGGCTGGAAAAGTACGTGGGGGAGTAATTAGCTACTAAATTGTATAACTGGATATAAAAAGAGCATGTTAGGCTACTTTCACACTTGCGTTCGTCGGTCCGCTCGTGAGCTCCGTTTGAAGGAGCTCACGAGCGGACCCGAACGCCTCCGTCCAGCCCTGATGCAGTCTGAATGGAGCGGATCCGCTTAGACTGCATCAGTCTGGCGGCGTTCAGCCTCCGCTCCGCTCGCCTCCGCACGGCCAGGCGGACAGCTGAACGCTGCTTGCAGCGTTCGGCTGTCCGCCTGGCCGTGCGGAGGTGAGCAGATCCGTTCAGACTTACAATGTAAGTCAATGGGAACGGATCCGCTTGAAGATGACACCATATGGCTCAATCTTCAAGCGGATCCGTCCCCCATTGACTTTACATTGAAAGTTATTAATGCAGACGGATCCGTACTGAACGGAGCCTCCGTCTGCATTAATATGATCGGATCCGTTCAGAACGGATCCGATCAAGCGCAAGTGTGAAAGTAGCCTTATAGAGGCAGAGTCTCCCAGAAACAAAGATGGGCAGAGGACAGAGATTCACCAATCTGTGAAAAACTTTGTCTTAAAATTGTGGAATAATTTCAGAAAAATGTTCCTCAACGTAACATTGTGAAGACTTTGAATATCCCACCATCTACAGTGCATAATATAATCAAAAGATTCTGAGAATCTATAGAAATCCATGTGTGCAACAGTCAAGGCTGACAGTCAATATTGGATGCTTGTGATTTACAGGCCCTAGGATGGCACTGCATTAAAAAAGGCATGATCCTGCATTTCAACAAGACAATGCTCAATCACATACTGCATCCATCACATCAGCATGGCTTCTAAGAGTTCCAGTGCTTAAGTGGCCTCCCTGCAGTCCACACCTTTCACCAATAGAAAATGTTTGGTGCATCACAAAATGAAAAATACAGCAAAAAAGAGCAAGGACTATTGAGCAGCTAGAATCCTACATTAGACAAGAATGGGACAACATTCCTCAACCAAAACTCCAGCAACTGGTCTTCCCGGTTCCCAAATGTTTACAGACTGTTGTTAAAAGAAGAGGGGATGCTACACAATGGTCCTGTCCAAACTTTTTTGAGATGCATTGCTGCCATCAATTTTTAAATTAGTTATTGGCTCACTTTAAACATCTAATATGTGTTCTATAATCAATTGTTAATAGAATATCGGTCTATGGGAGTTATAGATCATTGCATTCTGTTTTTATTTACATGTATCTACATTTTACACAGCGTCCCAACTTTTCTGAAATTGGAGTTGCATGTCAAAAACATTTCCTCCTGAAAACAAATAAAATACCTGTTGTGGCCTCTTTTTCTGCAGTTGTTAAATAAATGTATGTATAAAATATGACTCCATTAGAACAAATACAGATTTTTAACAGTTCATGGCATAATATACAGCATGTTTATTCTGAGGTAGAGAGGTAGAGTATTTAAAAGCAATTTTGTGACATTTTAGGGACTATGTCCCCTTCAGCTTGAGGAATAGGGTGTGATCCCCAAAACCTTGCATTTGCCCTGAATGTTCCAATAATTTTACATCTCTTTGAGGATCAATGGACAGTAGCAGAACAAATTCAACCAATTACCATGTCATTGCATTAAAGTGAACCTGTCACCAGTTTTATGGTGTCCTAACTAAGGGCAACATAAATAAGTGACTGATTCTCTTAGCAAAATGCTGGGTCACTTTCTTTCATTGACCCAGTCAATCTGCCAACATCTTGTATTGAAAAGCTCCAGCTCATAATGATGAGTCCTGAATATTCATGAGCTCCTGACTCTCCCCGCCTACCTGCTGCTGATTGACAGTTATTTTCCAAATGAATCAGCAGTAGGTGGGCAGGGGAGTGGCTATAGCTCTGAATTAAATAAACGCCGCACTCGCTGACATCACGTTGTACTCAAATCAGCTCATTAACATGCGGCATGTGGCATCTTTGTGTGTATATTATGAGGTAACCATCTGTCACACCAGTAAGTGAATACATATAAGGCACTTTTTAGTAGTTAATGATTGTTCATAATTAGTTAGATTATAATCAAATATCCACATGACAGGTTCCCTTTAAAGAAGTTGTGCAGCAATTTATATTGATGACCTATCCTTAGGAAAGGTTATCAATATCTGACACCAAGGACACTCACCCATAAGCTGTTTAAAGAGGAGGTGGTGCTCCATGCGAGTGCCTCTTCCTGGTCATTACATTGCTCTTAATGATGGAAGTGCACTGTAATGGAGCAAGTACGTGAAATTGCACTACGCCACAGCTTTAGAGGAGACAGCACATAGTGTAATGACCAGGAAGCAGCACTCCATGCTTCAAACAGCTGATCAGCGGGGGTCCCCGATGTCGTACCCTCCCCAATCAGATATTAATGAACTATCTTGTGGATAGGTCATTGATATAACTCACTGCACAACCCCTTTAAAGTAGTAAAGCATTCCTTCAATGCAGAAAATACTAGGACAGATGTATCAAAATGTCTACATTTTTAGAATGTCACACAGCTCATATGTGTTCCTAATACTAATGCAGACAGCCCATTGTCCCCCAGTCATCGAAAGCTGCATTTACAAAAGCCAATAATCGTCCAATCTGCTAGTGTAAATGTGCCACTGATCACCCGATGAACAAGCGAAACGCTTCAGTATCTATAGGCAATGCAAGTAATAAATCAGAGCCTTCCCTCCAATCTTATAATGTCAGATATGGTAGCCTGTGCGATGAGTGGGAGGAGGACAGCCAGGGCTGCCATAACTTTAAATATGAGTCAACTGTGTCCCCTATAGTAGCAGCAATTTTTTGGTATATGACCATTCTATCCATCCACTGCATGACCTCAGAAAGGTTGAGGGTGTTAGTTCGCCATTTGGCCACGATATGTATGCAAGCCGTGAGTAAAAGGAATTGAGCTATTTTAAATGGTTTGTATTTTAGGCTTATAGGTTTATCCCCCTAGGAGACTTACAGATGGCATTTTGTGAAAAGTAGTGCCCAGAACATCTGATATAATTGAGCAGACATTCGACCAGAAAGAACTTACTATAGAGCATGCCCACCAGATATGATACATTGATCCAATGGAATTAAAGCCTCGGAAGCAAAAAGGTGTAACCGATAGCTAGATATGGTGCAATCTTTCGGGCACCAAATAAGCCCTATGAAGAACCTTAAGAGAAGTCTCGACTAGGGACACCTGCCAGCTGCCCCTGGTAATAGTAATAGCATGCCACCTAGATAAGGGTATCGAGCAGTGGGTGTCCTCCTCCCACTTTGACATGAAAGGCAACTTGTTGTGATTAGATGGGTTATTTAACCATGAAAAGAGGCGAGAAACCAGTCCCACCCTATCGAAAGAATATAAGAGGAAATGTTCAAAAGGAGTATATGTAATGGACGAGGAGGTCCCCATGATGGACCGCCAAAAGGACAATGCTTGGACCAATCTATAATCCTCAGATGTGGGGATAGAGTGTTTAGATCTCAGTTGGGCTGCTAAGGGTAATTTTCCAGCAATAAGGAAGTCATGCAGACGTCTCAGGCGATTGGCGGACCACCAGGAGAAAGCCCCCAGGTCCACCCCTGGTGGGAAAACCAGGTTGGCCAATAGTTGGTTGAGGGGAGCAGGTCTTGATTGAAGACAAGCCTTGAAGCGTACAGACCTCCATAGTTGTAGGGCGTAAAAAGATAACAGGACCCTAGACCAAAAGGTCAGAGGAAAGAGGGTTTGTGTCCCAAAATAATGCAGGCCAGAAGAGGGGGGAGATCATGGACATCTCCAGGGCTACCCACATCGGAGGGCCATGGACCAGGAGGAGTTGTGCTAGTCATGCTGCTTTATAGTATTTAATGAAATTGGGGACTGAGAGGCCTCCCATTCGCTTGTGTAGGAACATGACCTCTAGCTTGATCCTTGGTCTTCGATGTGCCCAGATGAAATAGGAAAGGTCCATTGGAATTGGCAGAGTCCTAAATAAGTATAACAAATGCTGTAATATTACCATTTTGATGGTGTGAATTCTGCCTGACCAAGATAACAGAGGCGAGTCCCATTTGCCCATATCAGACCTGATCTCTCGATAGAGGGGAAGATAGTTCACTCTATAGATATTGGACAGCTGGGGAGTAAAGTAAATGCCTAAGATAGTTTACTGGGGTAAGTACGGAAGCCAAATTCTCATTCTGCTAGGTAGATGGTGTTGGGAGGAGTGTTACAGTGGAGGACCTCAGACTTAGAGGGATTTATTTTCAAATCAGAGGCTTTAGAGAACTCTTGCAGTAGGACATTAAGGTTGGGGAGAGAAATGGCTGGGTTAGTGATTGTGATGAGTAGGTCATCTGCAAATAGATTCAGCTTTAAATCCTGAGTCCCAATAGTAATTCCTGTGATATTGGGGACTTGCTGTATAAGGGCAGCTAGAGGTTTGATTGCTAAGGCAAAGAGGACTGGAGACAGAGGGCATTCCTGCCTTGTTCCTCTTCCAATTTTAATAGGTGAGGGGGAAGTAGAGGGCAGTTTTAAGAAAGCTGTGGGGTGGGAATAAAGGGTTGCCAGTGTCTGAACAAAAGGGCCATGAAATCCTATTACCCTAAGAACTGACAACAGATATTCCCAAGAGAGGCAACCAAAGGCTTTTTCTAAGTCCAATGAAAGTAATGTTAAGGGAAATTGGAGTTGGTGTGACCATGAGATTACATTGAGAGTTTTGCAAACATTGTCAGGGGCTTCACAATGGGGAATGAATCCCACCTGATCTGGGTGGACCAGATGGGGGAATAATTGATTTAGTCTAAGTCTTGGCATCAAGGTTTAAGAGATATTGGCCTATAGTTGTCTGGAGAGAGGGGGTTCCTATTATGTTTGTGAAAAACTGTTATGAGAGCATCAAGGAACTCATCTGGCATTGCATGGCCATGAAGAAGGTGGTTGCAGTAGGCCCTAATGTGAGGAGTAAGGATTGTGGAGATTTTTTTTTTAAAATAGAGGCCAGTCAAGCCATCTGGACCAGGGGCCTTCCCAAGTTTCAGGCATTTGAGGGTCATTTCAACTTCATCAACAAATATCTCCTTATTAAGCTGTTGTAGGACCTCTGGTGTGAGTTTGGCCAGGTTGGCTTTAGAAATGAAAGCATTAGAGAGTGCGGGGAGTTGAGGCTGACGATGCCTGTATAGAGCTTGATAGAAGTTAGTGAAGGTATTATATATACAGTTAGGGTTACTCTCGTGACCTGACCTTCTTGAGTTTGAATCCTAAGGATTTTATTGATGTGCTGCTGAGATTTGAGCCTTCTAGCCAGAAGCTTGTCAGGTTTGTTGGCTCACTTATAATATTTTGCTTTAGTCTAGCGTAGGGCCTTCTCTATCCTATGAGATAGGATAGTTTCTAATTGCAATTTAATGGCTTGGTGTAGGTACAAGGATGGGTGTTGTTGGCGAGCATGAACTAGCCTAACTAGTTTAGATTCTAGGGAGGTCTGAGCCTGGTCCCTGTCTTTCTTCCTCTTTGATGCTATTGCTATTAATTTGCCTCTGATGAATGCTTTATGGGAAAGCCATACCCAGTGAGGAGAGGAGTCTGTGGTGGTATTTTCACTGAAGAAGTGAGCCAGATCAGTGGCAATCTGAGTCTGGACTGTAGGATCAGTGAGTAAGGCCTCATTTAGGCGCCAGGAGAAATAACAATATCCTGGTCGGACCATGCTGAGACAATGTCTACTATACAAAAGAAGTATGGGAGTGCATTAGCTGAGGATTGAATTATATCAATACGGCTGTGAGAGTGATGTGCAGAGGAGTAGAAGGTATAAACCCTGGCTGGTCCATTATGCTCTCTCCAGGTATCTGCTAAGGAGAGTTGATGCATAGTGTCATTAATGATCTGTTTATGCTCACTCATGTGCTGTGAATCTGACGTGTGGGACCTATCAAGGGTGGTGTTTAGTACAAAGTTGAAGTCTCCACACCAGATTAGGTAATGGTATTCTAAGGGGTCAATTGCTTCAGCTAAGGTTTTGAAAAAGTGAATGGGATGTTCATTATGTGCATAAGAGTTTATAATCCATATGGATGTATCCTGAAGGGTGCCTACTAGAATCAAATACTTGCCCTCTGGGTTAGAAATGGTCTGCTGTACCTGAAAAGGGAAATTATTCCTGAAGAGAGTTACCACTCCCCTTGTTTTGGATGTGTGGGAGGTAGCATAGAAAGTAGAATATCGGGGTGGATATAGGTGGGGGAAGAGGTGGGGAAAAAATATGACTCCTGCAGACAGACAATGTCGGGGTAGTGTTTTAGATAGTCTATAAAACACTACCCCTTACATTTGGACGACACATAAATTAGAATTGGGTGTCTGCAGGAAGAGATCAGCAGTGATGGCCAGTTCGCATGGCTGCCATCTTTTTTCACAAGTCCGGCAAGGCACAGGTAAGCCCTTACCTGTGCCTGTGCGCGAGCCGGTCTGAAAACAAGTGGGGTCAGCGGGAGCAGGCAGTTCTGAGAACAGCCACCGGGGGCCTTCATCGGGCTGTTCTCGGAACTTCATGCTCCTGGTGATCGCATTTGTTTTCAGACCGGCTCGCGGCACAGGTAAGGGCTTACCTGTGCCTCGCCAGATTTGTGAAAAAAGATGGCAGCCCGCATATGTTCGCGGGCGAACCATGCAAACTGGCCATCACTGGAGAGGTGCTAATATCTCAATGAGAATTCCCGCTTTAGCCAGTCTCCTTGCCTTGGTCAAGAGACCGGATCAGGTAGGTTCTGGAGTTATAAGAGAAAGTCAGGGAAAATGGGAAGACCCAACTGTACCTGAGCCTGCTGGAGAGCCAATGTGATGCGTTTCATGTTCCTGTGGCGCCCCCAAGGCGTTTCATGTTCCTGTGGCGCCCCCAAGGTGGAAGGAGCCAGGTCGGGGTACAGCTGCGCCGTGAGTCATAGGCCCGGCAGCGTCGGTAGATTGCTGTGAGAAGCTGGTCACGGGCCTTTGGGTAGTAGAGTTTCAATACAATGTCCATGGGATAATCCGGGTTCTTTGGGGTGCCCAGAGCCCTGTGAATCCTATCAATTCGGAACAGGGAGTCGTCCTGTTGAGGCAGCAGGGCCTTGACGAGATCCATGATTGTTTGGTGCAATGAGGTATAGTCTTCGGGGACTCCCTGCATGCGGAGGTTCACTCTCCTGGAGCGGTTCTCTAAGTCCTCAAGTTTTAGCTGCCTGGGTGTCAATGTCTTGTCTATCCACTGCTATGGCATCCACCATACTTTCGGCCCTTGCTTCCACATCTGCAACCCGTTGGCCCAGGTCATGAATTTGGCAGGTAAACTCAGCCAATGCCTGGGTTAGCTCATCTCGGAACAGTTGTTCAGGTAGAGATCCCTCGGCGGAGAAGCAGTAGGCGAGAAGGAGATGGTGGTGGGGAGCATGGCACTCCATGAATAGAGTCCTCGTTGTTGGCACAAGCAGGCAAGTCTGCCATTTTGGAGGCCACTTGCAAGGCAAAGATAGCCGGGATGGATTGAGATAGAGGCTGGGAAGCCAGCTTGGCGCCTGATTTCTTGGACTTAGTCATAGGCCCAGGTGGATAGGGGTTCTTGTCAATCAATACTTTTGGAGCTGCAAAGCAGCGCTAAATCAGCCGTTTAGCAGTGGCAGGCACGGAGCTCACACAGCGCACATCTGCTCCCATGAACTGAGCACATTATTTGTTCTTTAACCTTTTATTCCCATGAGTTATGTACCTCTCCCAAATAAATTTTAGAATGCTTTAAAAATATCCCATTTTGTCACAGTATTTTTATTTTTAAGGACTTTTTCCCAGTTAGTTAGGCTTATGGCCTCTCTTAGGTGGCTAAATTTAGCTTTTTTGAAGTTTGGTATTTTTGTTTCTCCCTGAAGAAACACTCTTTTGAATGACAATTGGAAGGTTATTACTTTATCCTTACTATTTCCCAGGTGTCCCCCAACCTGCACATCTGTTGTTCTGTCAGGTCTATTGGTTAATACTAAGTCCAGTGTGGCCATCCATCCAGTTGGGTCCTGAACTAGTGGGGAAATACTTGAAATACCTGTTAGGTAATACCTGTTAGGTTACATAGTAACCTATATCTGTAAAGAATAAATCAAGGCAACTGGACGTACTGTAGATTTCTTGAAAACGTTTCTCGTTCTTCCAACGAGCTTTCTCAATTCTGAGTGACTGTACAAAAATTCTGGGAATAAATATGTAACTGAATCCACATCTGGTAATTATACCCAGCATTGGGTCAAAGGTGTTGATTCCATTATCCTAATTGGAGTCAGTAGGTGATAAAGACTTCCCAGAAAAAGACTTCCCAGAGAAATCTACAGTACGTCCAGTTGCCTTGATTTATTCTTTACAGATATATACCATGACCTGGATAAATGAGAACCTTTACAGACATAGTAACCTATGCTAAAGAAAAAACATACAGTAGGTCCATCCAGTTCAACCTGTTATCCTACAAACTTGACCTCATGAGGTAGAAGCCAATTTTCCTCATTTTAGGGTAAAAAAAAATCCTTCCCTACTCCAATCAGGCAATCAGAATAACTCCCTGGATTAACGATCCTTCTCCAGATTTCTAGTAACCATAACCTGCACGATTATTATAGTCAAGAAATACATGTTTGTATTTACACTATACTATGTTTGTGTAGAAACCTTCTGTCCTCTAGCTGCAGAGGATGTCCCCTCATCACAGTCACAGTCCTGGTGATAAATAGATGATGGGAGAGATCTCTGCACTGACCCCTGATATATTTATACATAGTGTGGTGTTTCGCTCTGATAGGGTAAGCGGGCGCAGTACAGAGACAAAATACAAGTTCTTAACTCAACTCGTAACTTTGCAGTCTTGGTGTTAATTCACACACAATAGAAAGTTCATATAACACAAGTCACCTTGCTGACAGTTCTGCCTCCAGTAGTCCACAGCAGGCTTTAGAGGGCCTGTTTCCCCAGCATGCGGCTCTAAGCCCTCTAGCACGGCACAAAGCCTCAGATCCCCAAAACAGACCTCTCTGCTGAGCTCAGCTGCTTATTTAAGGACAGCCAGGTGCTGCCAAAACCCAGACAGGCACTTAAACTCTGGTCCGATATTTTACCTCACCTGGCTGGAAACCATCCCAGCCGCACATGCTGGGAGGAAAAAAAACCTACCTTGCCAGACACAACCCCTCACTGTGTCACAATAGTTATTAGATCTCCCCTCAGTCATCTTTTTTCTAAACGGAATAACACTACTTTTGATAATCTTTCTGGGTACTGTATTCCACCCATTCCAGTTATTACTTTAGTTGCCCTCCTCTGAACCCTCTCCAGCTCTGATATGCCTGTCTTGTGCACAGGAGCCCAAAATTGTACATAATACTCAGACTAGTGTGGTTTGACTAGTGATTTGTAAAGCGGCAGGGCTATGTTCTCATCACAGGCTTCTTTTGATGCAACCTATAATGGTTATTATATGCTCCAAGTGATCTAAAAGAGTTTCGGGGTGGCTTAACTACACTTTACAACTTGGAATAACGTTGTGGCTGCATTGTTGCATTGGCAGTGGCTTGGCTACAATTTTCATATTTTTTTAAATAATTTGTTCTTCATAATTTTCATAGTTGCCAAATCATGTAAGAGTAGATAAATACTCGGTTCAGACCTGCTTATTGGATGCCCTTGGGAAAGCATTACATAACAAGTATTTCCACAAAAGCAACCTCATGTTTTGGGTGTAGCTGAATAATGTGATGAAATATTTCCTTTACTTTAATCACTCCCCTGTCTTGATGAGTGTGGAGAGTTCCCCCTAAACTTTAGATTGTCGACTGATTCTGGCAAAAAACATCAGGTCTGGACAAAAATGGTCTAACATGTATGGAAGCCTTCAGTCTGGGGCTATATACCGAGTGACTTTCACTGTAGGACAGTCATTTGTATGCCAGAGGAATGCACTGAATTGCTTGCACATGCGACTTTCATTAGCCGTAATGTGACAAATACAGCATATCAGCAAGAAAGATACAGTCTGAAAAAACAAGTATGGTGCATAATAGTTGTGCATAAATCCTGGGATGACTATTATGTTTGAAATACAGCTACATCTAACCACAAAAACCTTTTTGTGTGTAGCCCCAGCTTGAAGAGCAACTGCCAGTAACAGAACAATCTGCAGGCACCATGCTATAGAGCAGGAGGAGCTGAGAAAGCTTCATATATCATTTTGTGGAAAAAGATTTAGTAAAACTTTAAATGTATACATTTATATTTTTCTAACTTAACCCGTGAACAGCTCTCAGGACATGGGGAGGTGTTTTCAGTGACTGACAGCTATCTAGGTATACACTTTACACAAGCCCAGATCCTCCCTAGGGCCAGGTCAGTGATATGAGGGTGCACCCTTTCTTCCCTCAGGGCACACCCTGATGTTGAGGCCCCTGTCTGATGGTAGGTGGGGTGCCCTTGGTGTTATAAATGTTGTTCGGGTGCAAGGCAGAAGGTGTAGGTACTGTGGCTGACGTATGGTGTTGGAGTCAGTAACCAGGCCGATTGTTTCTTTTAACTAAAGTGCAGAATGAAAGTTGTAGTACATCCAACGCTATCAAGGCACAGTTCCAATGCAAATCACAGTGCAGTCACTTCCCAATGGCTGTATATAGGCAAACTGCAACAATGACGATAATAGGAGTAGTAGTCTCAGTAGTCTCCTTCTAAACACTTTGTAACCTATCCAATATGTGATAAAATCACAATGCTGTAATAGACAGACATTAAAACAAACATGGATAACAATTGTGCATACAATCATATAATTCTACATTTTATCCACGTTTGTTTTCACACGTCTGTTTGTTAAAGTATTGTGTTTTTGTCATATATTCAGTATTTTTCCTAGTGATGTTCAGAATATGCTCCAAGCTTAATTACGGGATGTCATTCCATAAAATGTATGTCATAAGTAAGGTTGTTTAACCGAAATACAGTATATACCATTGCGGTCTACATTTAAGATGCAAACAAAGTTTTAATCCCTGGAGTGCTGGGCAATTTTTATGACGTTTGATTATGCCTACTGGTGGCTGAACCCATGCACCAGAGTGGAACTATCAGCAAGACTAGATGGCATAAGTCCTTTCTTATACTATCTCAGACTACAAATTATCCACACACATAGCAAGAAAGTGTCATATGCGCCACAGACTACAAACCATACACCTGCAAAAATTAGGTTTGCAATTTCTGTCTAAGGGATGCAGAATGCTAAATGTTCATCCAAACCATTATACACAGGGTGGCCCACGAAAAAGTAGCCTGCCTCCAATATCTCGAAATCAAACTACCTAATAGTAAATCTGTCTAAATTGTCCATAGCAACCAATCAGAGCTCAGCTTTAATTTATTCAGAGCTCTGTAGGAACTGGAAGCTGAGCTCTGATTGGCAACTAATCAGATTTATGGGCAACTAAGACTGATTTGTTAACCAATTTTCTTCAAATCAACTGTGACTACTACAATTTACCTGGACATCTTTGAAAAATTTTACAACCAACTAGAAACTATGTCCTGCTTTTCAACAAGATCGGCAACATGCCACACCTAACGGAACTTGCTGGCCCAGGTTCATGAACTGTTTACAGAAGAGCGAACTGTAAGCAAGGGGTTATGGCCACCACGTTCCCCAGATCCCCAGACTTGTCAACATGGGATTTTTTTTAACTGATGGGAAATTTAAAACAGAACGTGTACATTAACAATCCACAGCCCCTGGATGAATTCAAGGAAAACGTAACAAACATTATCCGCAGCATAACTATTTAAGCGCTGTCAATAGGGACCACTTTTGGCATCTTGTGTGACTTGTGGGTAATTATTAAAAAAAATAACATTCCACTTGCTCATTCATCTTGTCATGCTATTGCTGGGGGCAGACTACTTTTTTGTGGGCCACACTGTATAAGTGTGAGATGTGCCAGTGAGTGTAAATTCTTCAACAAGCAGAAAAGTCTATAGCCATAAACAGCGAATACCTTGCTAACTTGCTTGGCCTTGTTATCCTGGACAGTCTAGGAAAGTCTTCTTCAGTTTTCCCTTAAAGATTGTTCTCTTTTAACAGGGATGATGTCTCTCTTGGTGCAGAACTAGCATCTGCCCTGAATGGCAGGCAATGCTAAAACTGTACAGAGGCTCATGCAGTACTCACTAGAAAGCTGCTCCCTCAGAGGGGTAAGCTACCTTTCTCTTCTGTGTCAAGGCATAATTAACTAAAGAGTGTCACCTACAGACAGCTTTTGGTAAAACATACAAAGCATGAACAGATTAAATACATCAAATAAAGAAAAATTTGGAAGTACCGTATTTTTCGCCCCATAAGACGCACTTTCTTCCCCCAAAATGGGGGAGAAATGCCCCTGCGTCTTATGGGGCGAATGCGTGGAGTTTTACATCGCTGGCAGCGATGTATCAGTGAGCGGGGACTCGGGGAGGAGCTGGGGGCCAGCAATAGCGGCGGGGCGGTGCAGTCAGTGTAGTATAGCACCGCCCCGCCGCTCCGGTATACTAATATAAGATCTCATATTGAAGTAATAGTTATTAAACATGCCCCCCAACTGCTATTACTACCTTCCCTCCTAATCGCTGCTGTAGAATTCAGGCCAGGCGGGCGGGCGGCAGCGTAACTCGTGTCACGTGCCTGCGCCGCCTACTTTATGAATGAAGTAGGCGGCGCAGGCAAGTGACGTCAGTGAGACGCGCCGGCCGTCCTGCCGGCCTGATTTCTACAGCAGCGATTAGGATGAAAGGTAGTAATAGGAGTTGGGGGGCATGTTTAATAAATATTAATTCAATATGACAACTTATATTTTGTGCGGCGACGGGCGGGGGGGGGGGGGTCGACGGTTCGGATTGCGATCTGTGGATGGCACTGTTACGGGGGGGGATCTGTGAATGGCACTGTTATGGGCTGGGGGGTCTGTGGATGGCACATATATAACAGTGCCACCCACAGATCCCCCCCCCCCCCCAGCCCATAACAGTGCCATCCACGGATCCCCCCTGTAACAGTGTCAGCCACAGACCCCCCCCCCCCTGTAACAGTGCAAGCCACAGATCCCCCCCCCATAACAGTGTCCGTCATCCACAGATCCCCCCATAACAGTGTCCGTCATCCACAGATCCCCCCTATAACAGTGTCCGTCATCCACAGATCCCCCCTATAACAGTGTCCGTCATCCACAGATCCCCCCTATAACAGTGTCCGTCATCCTCAGATCCCCCCTATAACAGTGTCCGTCATCCACAGATCCCCCCATAACAGTGTCCGTCATCCACAGATCCCCCCCATAACAGTGTCAGTCATCCACAGATCCCCAGTAATAGTGCCATCCACAGACCACCATTAGTTCCAAACCCACCAAACACACAGCACACCTTTTGGTTAAAAATGTTTTTTTTCTTATTTTCCTCCCCAAAAACCTAGGTGCGTCTTATGGGCCAGTGCGTCTTATAGGGCGAAAAATACGGTACTCTGTTCGGTGGTACTGCACACTTATATAGAGTATGCTATCAATCACTGTATATTCATCTTGTGTGGACATTCCCTTAGGCTGGTTTCATACAATAGTAATGGAAGTGCATTTTTGCACCTCAATTATGGTCACAACCTCCAGCATGACCACAAGTCTAATCAATCAAACTGAATGCATCATAGCAATCTAATCTGAAGTGCTACCAACCTGTTCACTTGTGGTAAAGGCTGAGTAGTCCACATCCTATCAAAAATCTTAAAACAACTGTATATACATATATATATTTTGCTTCCCTGTCATCTCACTAAAAGATATTCTGAAATATTGGAAGTACTGTCATGTCTTGCGATATGGAAGGGACTTTATTTACAAAACCTACTGCATATACATTGTCATTTGTGAAATAGTTGGGCTCCTTCTTTACCTAGGAAATGGAAGCTCCTGGCATTAAAACTGTCTCACATCTCTTGTAGATTGTAGGTTCCTTAACTGAAGGTGTTCCCAGCCCAGTTACAAAAACATTCCTGGAATACAGTAAGAGTTGATTCACCAAGGAATTTTCCCATTTTCTTTCATACCAGGCACTTAACAGCAGTGGTTTTCTCTTAAGGTCTCAAAGTTAACTAATACATATCTTTACCACCTCTAATAGATACAGCTATAAACAGAGCAAAGAACCAAGCTAAGGTCTTTGGTTGCATGACAGCATATCTCTCCTCCTTTTACCTCTCATCTTCTTTATCTTTGTATTCATGTAATGTGCTAGAAAAATATTGAACTTTTCTCTCTCAACTGTTGCAGATTCAAAGAGTGAAAACTTGCTAAACATTGGTGGAGGAAAGCATTCAATTAACAGATCAACCTCCTGGAATAATGGGACAGAGGCAGGCCCCTATGCATCAACCAATGGAACTGCAGAATCCAAGCCCCGACCAAGGCTGCCTTCAGCTCCGGAATAATATTTAGAGATAATGAGATCTTCAGCTATAGCATAGGACATTGTCTGAACAAGTCCTGGAAGATGTTACTGGGGTTTTCTGAACAACCCAATTACTATATACTTTGTGGGATGAGGAGGTCACCTTGATCTCCATCATGTTTACCTTTGATTAGTAAGATGCAGAAAAAGGCTAAGACTTGAACTTGTTCTTGTACGATTGCGGCACACAGCATAAACTTGTTAATATAACATATAGAGGAGACTTTAATCTACTTTAAGATGTTTATAACAGGGAAATGTTGTAATGGGTGCAGGAGAAATAACTGAAATAGGCACAAGAACTTACACATTGAACACATCACCACCACCCAGAAGTTGCAGAAAAATCATTTTCAGTGACAGATGAGAAACAACTTGTAAATATGTTTACTACATGTATATTCTTTATGTTGTACAGTGGAGGTATGCAGGTCATTTTATCTACTATTTTTTAAATTCCTTTTTTCTTGGGCACATAAAATGTTCAGGCAACTTGCATAGACCAGCAAGTAAATGGTTAGTGTTGAGCGAATCTTGATTGAAGAAAACTCGCACCAGTGGTTAGCTGACGATGTCACCACACGCACCCAGCGTGATCACGTGGTGATGTCATCACACTCGCCGCAGGTCTATGGCGGGTTTTCTTCAACCAAGATGGGAACAGACAGCCTCTCCAAGATCAACTGGATAAGGTGAGTAGAATTTTTTTTTTTTAACCCCTGATAAACCCCCTAGCAACTGAATGTCACAGATGCCGTAATCAGCGGCATCTCAGGGGTTAAATAACAAAAACTCATAGTGAAAAATATAGAGTAAAACTAATTAACATAGCTAATCACATTCTTTTCCCCACCTACTTTTCAAAACTCAAGTGGGTGGTGTAAAAATGCAAAAAGTCACACATTTGCACAAATTAGCCCAAATAAAGTGGTAAAAGCCCTATTTTGTGACTTTTTGAAGCTAGAATTTTGGAGTGCAGGTTGTGATAAATTCCCTCCATTGAGTTTTTGTATATGTAAAACTTTTGCTGAAATAAAGGTAGAAGAAGTCACTCTTCCATTATTCAGGTAGATGAACTCAAGCAGGACATGAGGAATGTTTAACAGGTTGGACAGGCCCTGGTAGTGTGATAGATAAATGTGCTGATTTCCAATGATGTACAGTACTTATATCTGGTGGAGAAAAACGAAAAAAGAGCTGAGAGTTTTTTATTTTTATTTTTTAGATATGATAATGTAAAATATGTTTTCTTGGTCTGGCTGTCGTTGATTTATTCCTTTTGGTGGGACAAGCTGTTAATTGTGGAGAACTTTAGGAAAGTGGTAACTATATATCACTTCTAATTGTACTGTTCGCTATACTTAGAGCTGTTCTTTTGTCCTAGAAATTGTATTCACCCTTCTATATTTTGTGCTTTAAATGGTACTGTGTAGTAAAATGATACCGCACAAGTGACTTTTACTTTATGCTGACAATTGTGCATTGAGGATATCTAAAACAGTCTAAACATTTATATTTTAAAGTTTTCATACAGTAATTCCATTGCCAAGGTTAAGTTCAATATCCCAAAGCTAAATCCTAGTTTAGCTTAGGTCCAGCAATGTAGATATCTCAGGGTTTCTTTGTGCCTGCTTGTTCTGCATCATGACAGCTTCAGTGCCTGCTTGCCAAGAACTGTCCAGTCACCTTTATGAAGAATAATCCATCAGCTAGGTCATTTGTCTTGGTAAGGAAATAGCTCTTTATATGAAAGGGTATTTATGACACCTTTCGATACAGGTACTTTGTGTCATGCCAACATTTCCCTAAAATGGTCCAAGTCTATATGCAATAAGAATAAAATGAATTTTATACTGTTAAAAATCTCCTCCAGTCCTAACCACTAATCTCTTCCAACCTTCACTGGCCTATGTAGACACTAGATGTGACTGTGACCTTCTAGATTATAACTGCAGATCACATTGATCGAATTGAACATTGTATTGTCCCATATCAGTGACTGCAAGATGCATGGACGTGTTGTCATGTCACTGAGGACACAATGTCAATGAGGCCTAGCAAATACACAAGCCAAATGAGGACCTCAGGTGAGCAGTGGTGTGGGACCAGAGAAGAATTTCAAGAATAATAGTAAAGCTGGTGTTTTCAATAAATCAGGTGATTTAGTTAAAATTCTTTGGGGCAGATTTATCAAACCTGGTGTAAAGGAAAACTGACTTAGTTGCCTAGAGCAACCAATCAGATTCCACCTTTGTTTTTGTAAAGGAGCCCTGAAAAATGAAAGGTGGAATCTGATTGGTTGCTTTGGTAACTATGCCATTTGTCCTTTAAACCAGGTTTGATAAATTTTCAAATTTATGTTTTAAATGAAGAAAAATATAGATAGCTTTTAGGACAGATGCAACAAATGTGAAGTGTTCAAATATAAGCAGTTATTTGGATTATTACTTTTTTTAGTCTTAATTTTGCTTGTATATAAAATGAAAGAACACCAAGTGTATGTACTAACTCCCTGGTCAACCGCAGATGTGTATCACGTGTTTAGCTAATTTTCTTCTCCTGTGCATCTACTGACCAGTTTTGGTGACGTGCCTGAACTTTATCAGTCTGCTTATGTGAAAGATATTATATTTACTATTTGAGGTATTTTTCAAGCACTGTGTACTGTACAGAATATTTTGCACATATCTTAATAAATCATAAAGTGAACTATTTTTCACTATACTTATATCTTTGACTATTTGTTTTCATTTACTTGCCAAGTCAAATATAGATCTTCTTTTAGGTATGTGAGTTCATTTTAAAATACCCAGCATGATGCATGGATGGGAATCTAGACTGGAGCCTTAGACAGGAACAGGTTTGTTTCAAGTGAAAAGCTGTATACAGTTGTAATGAAGCCATTGTGTGATAAAGGTGAGGAGATAGATAAAGATGGCAGCTGATTTAGATGCAACACCAAATAACTGAACTTTATGCATTCTGAGGTTCATATTTCTTGACTACATAATACGGGCACATATGCTTGGTTGCCATGGTCATGTACAGGCACTTTACTTCGCAGTTTCAACAGTATATACAGCAAAATGCACAGTGGGGTAGTCTTTCAGTCTCCCATGTGGATTATAACAGTACAGTATACGCTGTAGCCCTTAGAGCAGTGTTTCCCAACCAGCGTGCCTCCAGCTGTTGCAAAACTACAACTCCCAGCATGCCCGGACAGCCTTTGGCTGTGCTGTGCAGGCATGCTGGGAGTTGTAGTTTTGCAACACCTGGAGGCACACTAGTTGGGAAACACTGCCTTAGAGGTTGATCTGACCATCATTAGGGATGAGCGAACCTGAACTGGAATGGTTTGGTTCGTACTGAACATTGTGGTGTCTAGGCACCCAAACACGGACCTTGCCATGGAATTCAGTGTTCAGGTTCAGTGTTTGGATGGTAAATAACGCATGTTTAAAGGCTGCAGTGCAGCCGACCAACAAGCTTTTAAGTTGTTGGCACTTTGAAGCCATCACAGTCATGCCTGGTATTGGCATGGCTGTGATTCACAGACGCAGCACTTGACCCAGCCTACATAAATGCCAGATCATGTGTTGCGCCGCCATTCTGCTCTAAATAGTGTAGGGACAGGATTCTTCTGCAGTGAGGGACAGTGTTAGGTTTTTTATCTGGCTATTAACCCCTAAAGTACTCGGCCCTATTTCACCTTACGGACTTGGCCATTTTTTTTGCAAATCTGACCAGTGTCACTTTAAGTGCTGATGACTTTAAAACACTTTGACTTATCTAGGCCATTCTGAGAGATTTTTTTTGTCACATCTTATACTTTACAACACTGGTAAAATGAAGTAAAAAAAAATCTTTTTTATTTATACATAAAAAAGTGGTAAAAAATAGCAAATTTCCAAGTTTCAATTTCTCTACTTCTATAATACATAGTAATACCTCCAAAAATAGTTACTTTACATTCCCCATATGTCTACTTCATGTTTGGATCATTTTGGGAATTATATTTTATTTTTTGGGGATTTTACAAGGCTTAGAAGTTTAGAAGCAAATCTTGAAATTTTTCAGAAATTTTCAAAAACCCAATTTTTAGGGACCAGTTCAGGTCTGAAGTCACTTTGCGAGGCTTACATAATAGAAACCACCCAAAAATGACCCCATTGTAAAAACTACACCCTCAAGGTATTCAAAACTGATTTTACAAAATGTGTTAACCCTTTAGGTGTTCCTCAAGAATTAATGGAAAATAGAGATACAATTTCAAAATTTCACTTTTTTGGCAGATTTTCCATATTTATATATTTTTTTCCTGTTACAAAGCAAGGGTTAACAGCCAAACCAAACTCAATATTTATGGCCCTGATTATGTAGTTTACAGAAACACCCCATATGTGGTCATAAACTACTGTACGGGCACACGGCAGGGCGCAGAAGGAAAGGAATGCCATAAGGTTTTTGGAAGGCAGATTATGCTGGACTGTTTTTTTTGTCACCATGTCCCATTTGAAGCCCCCCTGATGCACCCCTAGAGTAGAAACTCCATAAAAGTGACCCCATATAAGAAACTACACCCCTCAAGGTATTCAAAGCAGATTTTAAAAATGTCTTTAACCCTTTAGGTGTTCCACAAGAGTTATTGGCAAATGGAGATAAAATTGCAAAATTAAAATTTTTTGGCAAATTTTCCATTTTAATCCATTTTTCCCAGTAACAAAGCAAGGGTTAACAGCCAAACAAAACTCAATATTTATGGCCCTGATTCTGTAGTTTACAGAAACACCCCATATGTGGTCGTAAACTACTGTACAGGCACACGGCAGGACGCAGAAGGAAAGGAATGCCATGCGGTTTTTGGAAGGCAGATTTTGCTGGACAGTTTTTTTTTTTTTTTTTACACCATGTCCCATTTGAAGCCCCCCTGATGCACCCCTAGAGTAGAAACTCCCAAAAAGTAGCCCCATTTTAGAAACTACGGGATAGGGTGGCAGTATTGTTGGTACTAGTTTAGGGTACAGATGATTTTTGGTTGCTCTAGATTACACTTTTTGTGAGGCAAGATAACAAGAAATAGCGGTTTTGGCACCGTTTTTTTATTTTTTGTTATTTACAACATTCATCTGACAGGTTAGATCATGTGATATTTTTATAGACCAGGTTGTCACTGATGCGGCGATACCTAATATGTATACTTTTTTTATTTATGTAAATTTTACACAATGATTTCATTTTTGAAGCAAAAAAAAAATCATGTTGAAGTGTTTCCATAGTCTGAGAGACATAATTTTTTTCAGTTTTTAGGCGATTACCTTGGGTAGGGTATGATTTTTGCGGGATGAGATGACTGTTTTATTGGCACTATTTTGGGGTGCGTGTGACTTTTTGATGGCTTGCTATTACACTTTTTGTGATGTAAGGTGACAAAAAATGGTTTATTTAGCACAGTTTTTATTTTACATTTTTACAGTGTTCATCTGAGGGGTTAGGTCATGTGATATTTTTATAGAGCCGGTCGATATGGACGCGGCGATACCTAATATGTATACTTTTTTTTTTAATGTAAGTTTTACACAATAATATCATTTTTGAAACAAAAAAAAATGTTTTAGTGTTTGCATATTCTGAGAGCCATAGTTTTTTCAGTTTTTGGGCGATTATCTTAGGTAGGGTCTCATTTTTGCGGGATGAGATGATGGTTTGATTGGCACTATTTTGGAGTGCATATGACTTTTTTATTGCTTGCTATTACACTTTTTGTGATGTAAGGTGAAAAAAAATGGTTTATTTAGCACAGTTTTTATTTTTTACGGTGTTCTTCTGAGGGGTTAGGTCATGTGATATTTTTATAGAGCTGGTCGATACAAACGCAGCAATACCAAATATGTATACATTTTTTTAATTTATGTAAGTTTTACACAATAACAGCTTTTTTCAAACAAAAAAAATGATGAGCCATAGTTTTTTTTTTTTTTTTTGGGGCGATTGTCTCAGGTAGGGGTTAATGTTTTGCGGGATGAGGTGATGGTTAGATTGGTACTATTTTGGTGGGTAAATGCCTTTTTTGATCGCTTGCTGTTGTACTTTTTGTGTTGTAAGGTGACCAAAAAAACTGTTTATTTAGCACAGTTTTTATTTTTTACGGTGTTCATCTGAGGGGTTAGGTCATGTGATAAGTTTATATAGCCGGTCGATACGGACTCGGCGATACCTAATATGTATACTTTTTTTTTCCCCCTATTTTTTACCAATGATGTTTTTGTTTATTTTTACTTGCAACTTTTGATTTTTTTGGGGGAAAACTTTATTTTTTCAACTTTTTTTTTCACTATTTTTTGTCCCACTTTGGGACTTGAACTTTTGGGGGTCTAATCCTTTACAATGCATTCCTATATTTCTGTATTTGAATGCATTGGCTATATGAGTAATTCTGTATTACTAATACAGCTTCCGGCCTGTGAGATCCAGGGATCTGGCTGGATCTCACAGGCTCTTCACCAGAAGGCAGCACGATGCCTTCCTTAGGCATCGCGCTGCCTTCCATGCCATGGGGTCCCTCCCACAGCCCCTTGGGGACCCGATGGCACCGCCGACCACTGCCGCCGCACCAGGTAAAAGCCGCAAACCACAGGTCTGAATTGACCTGCGGTTTGCGGCGATCGCCGACACGGGGGGAGGGGGGGTCACCATGTTCCAATCACCGCCTGCCGGCGGAACTATAGATGACATACCGGTACGTCATGGGTCCCTAAGGGGTTAAATCTTTGGGTGACCTATAGCCATTTTTTGTGGGTGCAATACATCTCCTTTACACCAGTGACACAGAAATACAATACTTAATCTGGCTGTTAATTCTCTGGGTGACCTATAGCCATTTTTGGTGGTACAGTACACCTCCCTTGCATCCGTGACACAAAAATACAACACTTAATCTGGCTGTTAATTCTGTGGGTAACCTATAGCCATTTTTTGGGGTGCAATGCACATCCTTTGCATCTGTAACACCGAAATACAATACTTAATCTGGTTGTTAATTCTGTTGGTGACCTATAGCCTTTTTTTTTGTGGAATACAAATCCTTTGCACCCGTGACATGGAAAAACAATAGTTAATCAGTCTGTTAATTCTGCCGGTGACATAAACCCATTTTTGGGGTTGCAAACCACCTTCTTTGCATCCGTGACACAGAAATAAAATAGTTAATCAGTCATTTAATTCTGTGGGTGACATAAACCCTTATTCTGGTTTGCAAAACACCTACTTTGCATCCGTGACACTGAAATAGAATAGTTAGTCAGTCTGTTAATTCTGTTGGTGCCCTCAAAGAATGAAGAGAGCATCAAATAAGAGATGTGGCCATGGTCGTGGTGCTGCTAGTGTTGGTGGAACTCCAGCTGCAGGGAGAGAATGTTGGCGGTCTGTGCCAGCTACGTGCCCAAATAAAACACCGTCCTCTGGTGCACGCAGGCGACAAGACGTTATGTGTCATTATGTAGGCCCGAATACCGATATATGAATAGTGAGGTCAGAACTATTAGAGGCAGTATCAGATTGGATGGCTGACAGTGCGTCCATGGGCATCTGTCTTCCACCTCAACCCCTTTGCAAATCAGCCAAGCAGTCTGAGCCCCAAGTCATGCAGTAGTAACTTATGCTTTTTGATGACTGCTGGCAGGGTTTCCATGAGCCATCCACCTAGCCCTGCCACTGAAGTGGAAGAGATTGAGTGCACTGATGCCCAACCAATGTTTGAGGATGAGGATGTTGGAGGACCACTGCAGCACGTCTCTGAGGATGATGATGAAACACAGATGTCAGCTGCTGCGGCTTTCTGCACTGTGCAGATCGGCAAGGAGGGCAGGGGTGAAAAGTGAGTGGAAGATGATGTGGAGGATGATGAGGTCCTAGACCCCACATGGAATCAAAGTCATCCAAGTGACGTGTGCAGTTCAGAGAAAGAGGTGGTGGTCATGCAGCACCAGCCACACAGCAAAAGAGGGAGCAGAGTGCAAAACCACAATAGCTGTCCCCTAGACAGTACGCCTGCTACTGCCCACCACGCCAAGGGACTGAGCACACCAAAGCCAGCTCAAAGGAGTTCCCTGGTGTGGCAGTTCTACAAGCAATGTGCTGATGACAAGGCACAGATGGCTTGAACGCTGTGCAGTCAGAGCCTGAAGCTAGGCATAAATGTTCTAAACCTGAGCACCACCTGCATGACCAGGCATCTAAATGCAAAGCACAAGCTGCAGTGGAGTAGACACCTGAAGAACCACAAAAGATCTGAGGTTCCTCTTGCTCTCTCTTCTGCTGGAGTCTTGGCCTCTTCCTTCCCCTCTAGAGCGACAGGGTCACCTGGCTCCCCGCAAAAAGAGGATGTGACAGCACCACCACCAGCAATGTCACAGAGCATCTCCACAGTGTCCCAGCTGTCCATCCCCCAAACCCTGGAGAGAAAGAGGAAGTAACCCCCTACCCACCCGCAAGCCCTGAATGCCAGCATTTCAAAATTTATGGTCTTTGAAATGCTGCCATTCGCCTGGTGGAGATTTAAAAACCTTATGATTGGAGCTGTCTCACAGTACATGGTTCCAAGCCTCCTCTACTTTTTCAGGCGGCCCATCCCTGCCCTGCACGAACAAGTGGCGAAAAAAATCTGGTGTGCGTTATGCAACACCATCAGTGGCAAGTCCACATAACCACTGATTCGTGGACCAGTAAGCATGGGCAGGGACATTTGCCCACTGGGTAAATGTAGTGGCAGCTGGGCCTGAGGCGGAAGACGGTTTGGCGCATGTCCTACCGCCACCGAGGATTCCTGTTTCTCTGTGCCTCCTGTTGCCTCCTCCTCCTACTCTGCTTCCTCCTCATCCTCCTGTACCACCTCCTCATCATGTCAGCATAACACCTGCAACACCAACTTCAGCACAGCCAGGGGGAAACGACAACAGGCTGTTATGAAACTCATATGTTTGGGTGAAAAACCCCACACCGCGCAGGAGCTGTGGGAGGGCATGGAAGAACAGACTGATGATTGGTTGGTGCCACTGAGCCTCAAGCCTGGCCTGGTGGTGTACGACACCGAGCGAAATCTCGTAGCAGCTCTGGGCCTAGCCGGTTTGATGCACATCCCTTGCCTGTGCATGTGCTGAATTTGGTGGTGTAGAGGTTCTTGAAAAATAACACCCATACATCAAAGCTGCTGCAGAAAGTGCGGGCCGTCTGTGTGCGTTTTCGGCATTCTCACCCTGATGCTGCTCGCCTGACTGCGCTGCAGCCTAACTTTGGCTTTTCAGCTCATCACCTCATATGCACATACCTTCAAGTTGGAACTCCACCTTGCACATGCTGGAGAGACTGTGCGAGCAGCAGCAGGCGATAGTGGAGTTTCAGCTTCAGCACGCATGGGTGAGTCGCTCTGTGGAACAGCACCACATCACCACCAGCAAATTGGCCTCCATGCGGGACGTGTGTGCCGTGTTTCGAGTACTCCACCAACATGGCCAGCACTGATGACACCGTCATCAATGTTACTGTCCAACTTCTATGCATCCTTGAAAAAACTCTTCATGCAACGATGAATAATCATGTGGCACAGGAGGAAGAGGAGGAGGAACAGGGATCATTCATAAGGTTATCAGGCCAGTTGTCCACAGGTAGTTCAGAGGGTGGGTTCCTGCACCAACAGCGGCCAGGTACACAACTGTCCAGCCAGGAGGAGGAACCATGTTCACAGTGGTGTGGCACCCAAATCAGCTCACGAGCATCAATGGAGCGTGGCTGAGGGGATACAGAGGAAATGGACAATACACTTCCTACTGAGGACAGCTTGTTGTTGCCTCAGGGCAGCCTGGCACACATGAGCATTACACGCTGCAGTGCCTGCACAATGACCGCCGGTATCTTGAGATAGCTATTCACAAAACCTGAGAGGATTTATTTTGCCACCTGTATAAAGACCTTATTGATTTTCATCAGTATAGATATTGGCCACTTGATCGGCAGTATATTGTATGACTTTAGTGGAACATTAGGCATATAAACAGCATAGCCAATTGGTGACAAATACCACATCATTTGAACATTGACCCTTGTTATTTCTCTGTATCTCTTTTTCATTGTGCTATTTTTCTCCCCCCTTTCCAATTATTTATAATGTCAATTATTGAAATATGTATTTGTTATGGTATACTTTTATGGTTTTGTTTGAGATGTATGTAATATATATTTATGGACTCTGGAGGTTACTGGATAGCTCTGTGCGGTGGTTGTAGGTTGTTTAGGAAGTTTAGTAGTGAAATGGCCAGTGTATGGTGTAGTAAATATCAGAAAATCAGGCCAGAAATAGAAGAATAAACATCTCTTTTTACTTGAGTACAAAATAGGAGTTTTAGTACATCCAACAATAATCTGTACACAGTTCAAATCCTTTTCCCAGATTGATAGATATTGAGGTCCGCAAAATGGCAAATAATGGCACTATTTCTTATGCTATCTTGTCCATCTCTGTAGAATTTCTGGTTAGTAACTGTAATATGGCAATTGTGGCTGTAAAGTTAGGCCGGACAAGGAGCGCAGCAGTAAGGGGAGGCCGCTCATGAAGAGGGTTTTGGTGTGAGGGGACAGGTGAGGTAGGGGTTAAGGTCTAGAGGCAGGGATTGAGGAAAGGGTGCGTGTCGCCATGTGAACGGTGGGGGTGGTTGGCGGTCAAAGCGGAGGAGGAGGCGGGGCCAGGGGCAGTCGGCCAGGGGAAAGTGAATGCCCACCCTCCCGTCCCTATTGATCGAGGTTTTATATAAAAAAAATAATAATAAATAATAATAATAAAAGGGGTAGTGGGGAGGGGGGGATACTGGGGGGGTTGGTCGAGTAGGGATTCAGGGCGGGGTGTAAGTCATGTTTTGTTGCGGCAGTCGTGGAGGCAGGGAAGGTCCTTGAAGTGGGAAAATATGGTGGTATCTGAGGATGGAAGGGGCCCCGTGGGAGGGGCTGGACTCTCATGGAGGAGCTGGTATTAACAAACTAGGCGTCCATCAGTTGCTGCCTCCGAGCTGGGTTCAACGGCTGGGGGCAAGATGGAGTTGCAGGTTTGTTACCGGTGTTTATGAGGTTATTGGGGCTTCTAGGACCTCCCTCGTCATTGGTTAATTTATGGTTATTAAGTTAATTATGTTATGTATTTATTCAATAAACGGCTGCTGTGGCCGATTAAATCCAAGCAGTAGTGTCGTGTATTTATTTCTATGAGGTGGGGGGGGAGTCAGGTAAATATATGATGTTAAGGGACCAAACAGTTAGCCAATTCTCTCTTCATGTCTACTATGAGATACATGCCTTAGCCAGGGACTTTTACAGAGATCTGTTAGTTTCTGCAACCTGAAGCCTAAGGAGTAGGATCAAATGGTCTTGCTTCCCTTCCCTTCACTAGAATAGAACTTCCTTCTCTAGACAGTAAGCAGGACCTTTCCACTTCTGCCAAGAGAGAAGGAACCCCATCCCTGCAAACCATACAAGGTCATGTTGAGTGTACATAACATTTCATAACAATAGGAACAAACTATTTGCTGATACCCCCCTGTAATAGCGTACTGCATATGCAAGGTGGAATTCCAGATGAAACATTGAAAATAAAGTGGTGCAATGGCTGACCATTATATCACTGCAAGCCCAAGAGGGAGCTCCATGCCACATAAAAGTGACTAAAATGCAAAGTTACTCTCCTGGACATGGCCAGCACCCTCTGCAAGCCAGTGCACTTTTTCAAAAAAAACATTACACAACTAAATGAATCACTTGTACCATGCAGGGAGCACGTGTTATTATCCCCAAATGCAGCACAGCCACAATCTTCCTGTCATTGTTGCTGTCCTCATTGCCCATTTGAGGTTGACGGGGAGACAGCCAGCAGGATGTTTACTGCTTGATGCACTTTAGTAGGTGACTACTCTCACTCAGGCTGATCAGCTCTAACACGGCATGGCAACTCTTCACTCCACACATGATGAGGGAGGAGGAGTGGGAGCGACGATCTGCCCTGCTTCTTTTTGGGGATGGGGAGGATGTCCATGGAGATGGACGTCAAGGTAGATAAGTTATGGGAATCAGACACAGGAGCTGCAGTGTCAATAGCACCTGTCCATCTTGCTGTGGTGCTGCCTCTCCACTGCAGCAAAAAGCATTGACTAAGTGGGCCATGAAAGACATGCACTATCTCTGCCCCTATCAGCTGATCCAAGTGTCCACCGTGGCATGCACCTTGCTGGACAGCAACAACTACAAGTAGCGGCCCACATTCTCCACCAAGTGTGAGTTAAAGAAACAAGATACAGAAACCTAGTGCAGTAACTTTGTGTAGTAATCTAGGTGATGAGCAAGTGGGAGCTCATCTTATGGGTTCTGCAAGTAGGCATAGCTCTATGAAGAGTGTATCGTAGGTGACAGTCCCTGGATCCTCAACACCAAGAGAGCTATGGCTGAAAATGTTTAGTAGCACGTGTATAATGCACTGAAATGCTAAATTACAAACAGCAAATTTAAACTTATTTTTAGAAATGAAAGTGCAGTTGTTCAGCGTTTGCAGTAGAATATATGCTATTAGGATGCTGTCAATATGTCTATGAACTTTTTCTGGCTGCCTGTTCATACAGAAAAATATAATTTTGCATGTAACATGGAACTAGTTGCCTGCAGGCTGTATGAAACACACAACCTGTGCCTCACTTCCTTACTACCTAAAATATACCCAATTATATCTCCCCATTCCCTCCCTAAACTGTGCTTATAGTATCCCTATCTCACTAGATTTGTGGCTTGTGAAAGGACACTACCACTAGACGTCCTTTCAGGTCACAAGCTGAACACAGAATGACAGTTCTTCTTTCTCTTCAGAAGGACCTGAATAAATACAGCCCCCTGATTGTCGGATAAGGCTGTCTTTTAGCTTCTGAGCCAATCGGTGCAAGCCCCCCCCCCCCCTCCTCATTATCATATTATCCTCTATCTTCTTCGTTCCTCATGGCTTTCTCTATCAATATTTACAGTAAAATGGTGCTGGGAGCTGTTCTTACTCTTTTTGTTCAAAATTAATAGCCCAAAGATTAGATTTGTTTGGCAACAATTTTTGGGAGAAATTCATACTGAATCTGATTCATTAAGAATCAATTGCTCATCTCTACTTCCCACTATATGTTGAATGCAAATCATTAGCAGGCCAATTTCTGACACCGACTCTCGCTGACCCAGTTACAGTCTCTCCCAAGTTTGAAGTCTCTCACAACTGAACAAACTTTGGTTTCTCAGAGAATTCATGTCTATCACAGTCCACATAGACCTCATAGTGCTACTGTACCCAACACTGGTGCTAAAACCCACACCACCCAAGTGTTGCTAATTTCCCCAGTCAGCTTACAATCTGCACTCCGGTACCCAGGACATTCTACATGGCAACACTTTGATACTTATGAATCTGATCTTCAGGGTCATGCAGACCTCCAGGAGATACTCTGCAATATGTTCACTCCGGCACACCATCAATCATTCTTGCCTCCAGCCAACTAAAACTCTCACAATGTCTGTTATATAGACCAGCAATAGGTTCTCCAGGCACCACACATGGTTCAACTGAACTCATCCCCAAGCCACTCCTTCATATTAACTGCTGTTTGCCTCACACAACCACCCGCACCCCTCCTCAACACAATTGTGAAGCAGCATCCTTGCACTGAAATGCACACACCTACATTAGGCTGGGTTCACATCTGCACTGCAAACTCCGGCAGTCTGTTCTGGCATGTGAGCATTGTGGTTACATTGAAGGTGCCCCAGACGTCAACCAACACCCTTGTGACGTGTAGAATATTTGATAAAGGGTTAACTGACTGAAGAAAACACTTAAAAATACTTTATTCAATTACTTGTTAAAAATGTGGCTACCCACCAAAATGAACACTAATCAGGCTAAGCATGGAGGAGCATCTCCCAGCACTGTAATAATGGGTGTAGATGTAGACCACTACTCCACACTAGTAAAGCAGTGTGTTTAGCTGGAAATATGTGATTTTGTATTTGTACCTTTCCAGACTACAAACACTCTGCAAAGGATGCTGTTATATGCTAGATATAAAATTGCTACAATATCATCTATTCCAGCCAGATGGACACATATCCTGTCAGTGCGTCCCAGCAACACCACAGCATGCATAAATAGCAGTTTTGGCATGGGCTGTATGCAGGCGAGTGCTATACTTGTCAAGCACTACTGTATAGCCCGCTTATCCAGTCCACCCTCAGTTTAAACAAACTGCTACTATGATTAGCATAATTCCCTGCCTAATGTTGCGTCTGCTCGACACGTTTCTATATCACTAATGTCTGGGTGACATGTCATCAGGAGCAGATTGTACTTGGCATAGGTACAGTTTGCAAACTGTTACTGAATAAAGTATTTTTAAGCGTTTTCTTCAGGCAGTTAACCTATAATTTGGTGTCTACACAAACATATCCCTTTAAGTGAATTGATTATTTATTTGATAAAGGACACACCTAAAGGGGGTTCAGAAGTAGTGGATGCACTTGGGCCTGGTGCCTGAGAGGTTCCATTGGTCTTCTACCACCTAAAACTAGTGATGGACGAACATCGGCCGGGACAATGACTGGATTAATTGGACTGGAAAGGCACAATGACTGGATTAATGATGTTATTCAAGTATAGTGATGGACAAACATCGGCCAGGATGGTTCACAAATGCGATCAAATGTTCGCGAACCGCAAGTTCGCGGCGGGCCCCATTCACTTTAATGGCAGGCGAACCGGAAAAACCTTCAGCTCATATTTGCAGCCACCAAATACTTACAAGAAGTGCACAAATCCTCCCACAACATGGATATTGACATACCAGAGGGGCATTAATGGCAAAGATTCCCACAAAAAATATGTATTTTAATTATGCGTCCTAAATTAAAACTCTCAAAAACATGCCATGCTGGAGTCTAGAAGAATTTTATTTTAGGCCACAGGAGCACAGGCCCCAAACATTAGACATTCACCGGACAGAAAACATTAAGTATGTGGCTGGAGGTACATTAGACGTTCATTAGATATCAATTTTACTGCAGGCCAGTGGAGCACACGCCCCAAAAATTATTCATTCAATGTACAGAAAAGAACAAACTTTGTCTTCTTCTCATTGTCTGTCTCTAGTAGAGGCCTAAGCGTGGCAGGCAGGTTCCCCCAGAAGTATCTTGCTGGATGAGCAGCCAATGCTGCACTTGCATCAATCTTGACAGGATTCGGCTCCAGGTGTAGAGCAATTATTTTTTTGGAATGCTTTCTCCATCGCAACACCCTCCACATCGTTGAATAAACTGAACACTGGCCGATTCTCTCCAAATATTTTTTTTTATGGTATTATGAAATTTATTCCAAATATATTATAAAATTCGGTGTCTCCATGATCAATCTTCAGCGTGGGGGTCCCACATGGGTTCTACACACTTCCAAAATAAAGTGGAATGAATAGATGACGGATGATCAGGACGCTCCATGATCTTCCCAGCAGCTGCTTTGGGAGCCGCGGTTCATTTCTGAGACGTCTGTGTGGGAATCCGAAGACCATCTCCATCTCCGTGCACCACAGGATTTCCTCCTCCTCCTGTGTTTGGAAAAATGTCATTTTTATTATAAAATGTATTAAATATAATAAGGATGCCCTCCTTTCCATTCAATGATGACTGGGAACCCCTGACGAAGAGGCTGGGCCCTGGTTGGTTTGAATCGTGATTAAATTCGCAACTCTTCCGGGCTCCAAGCAATCTTGAAGCTTTGTCTTCTTCTCATTGTCTGTCGCTAGTAGGGGCCTAAGCATGACAGGCAGGTTCCCCTAGAAGTATCTTACTGGATGAGCAGCCAATACCGCACTTGCATCAATCTTGACAGGATTCAGCTCCAGATGTTTCTCCATCGCAACAACACGTCGTTGAATAAACAGATAACTGGACGATTCTCTCCTGTCTTACGCAACATTTAATTTTTATTATTACATTTATTAAATATTTTAACATTAATTTTATTAAACCAAAACTTGATTAAAATTATAAGAAAGTATACTTAAATTTGCCCAAACTGGTCTAATAACTCAAGTATGAACTCTGCCTTATAGGTCGATGTTAGTGTCAAGAAGAAGTGCACTCCTTTTACACCCTTGTCAGCTGATTCCACATGATGTCTACAGAACCTGTTCTATTACACACTTATGCAAGTAGAGCCCCTCTGACAGAGTGGAGAGGATGGAATTAGTAGAACTACAGGTAACAGCACACTGCTAGTCAATTGCACAAAGATATAAGGAAATACTGAATAAAAAATAGCTGTTTGGTGGCCATACTTACTGCAAGGGCAGTTAAAAGCTCTTTGCGCATATAATTGATCAAAAGTACGTTTGGCCCATCTACCAGACTACAAGGTGGCTTCTAATCAGATGGGACCTACTCTAACATGCCTCTCCTGGGCTTACAGCCTACAATCTGGGCAAAGTAGCACCCCGCTATATCCTACACATGCCTCTCCCAAGCTGTCAGCCTGCAATATGGGCAAAGTAGAATACAGCTGTACAATCTATCTAATTAAAAGAACATGGTAAATGGGTGGTGGTGCACAGTTCAAACTCACCACCAGAGATGACATGTGAATGAAATATTTGCATGTCTTCTGTGTTTTGTACCCACTCCTGTATTTGGCTACCAAATCATAAGCCAATTCTGATGGGACCACACAGGCCTTACAGCTGCTACACAGACAGGATATCTGTTGTGCGTCTCATTTTTCCTTCCTTCTGACAGATCAGAAGAAAGGTCAAATAAATAATGATGTCAGCCAGGCCGAAAGCCAAAATAGTGGCCCAGTCATGAAGTGGGGAGGGTGTGAACAGCATGAGAAGTCCCAGAGTGTCCCTATGACAGAGTGGTGAGGTGGAAGCAGCATGAGGAGACCACACAGTGGCCCAATGGAAGTCTGGAGGCGATGGCAGCATCAGGAGGCCACAGAGTGGCACAATGACAGTGTGGAGGTGGCAGCAGTATGAGGAGGCCACCGAGTGGCACAATCACAAAGTATGCAGTTGGCAGCAATATGTGGAGGCCAGCGAGTGGCCAGGTTACATAGTGTGGAGATGGCAGCATCAAGAGGCCAGAGTGGCATGGTGACATAGTGTGGACATGGCAGCAGAAGCATGATACAACAGAGTGTCGCTGTGACATAGTGTGGACATGGCAGCAGCAGCAGCATGACACAACAGAGTGGCATGGTGACATAGTGTGGACATGGCAGCACCAGGAGGCCACAGAGTGGCAAGGTGACATAGTATGGACATAGCAGCATCAGTAGGCCACAAAGTGTCAAGGTGACATAGTGTGGAGATGGGTGGCAATACTAGTACTCACTAAAGATGGTGGATGAACGAAGGAGCACTTGGCATCAAACGTTTGTAATCAGGCGGGTAACAGCATCAGAATAGTAGCTAAGGCAGGTAGCCAGAAGAACGTTTTTGTCAAAATGTTGGTGTGAATTATTTTGCATTTTTGTGCAGGGTTAGTGCATACTGTATTTACCTGTATTGGTGCGCCACTCTTATGCGCAGTGTGTTAAACGTAAATACAAAATTTCAAACACAACGTAATTCAGTCTATACCGCAAAAAGGACTTTCCTACATATAACTGCAGTGCTGAACGCTGAATATATCTTGATTTTTGTACAGAAATACGCCACTAAAGGCTTTACCTCAGATAACTGCAACAGTGAAAGCTGAATATATACGTCAATAAATGTTTTTCAAGATATAAGTGCAGCATCTATCAGATATCTACTGCTATACGTGAATAAAGTTTTTTAAGATATAAGTGCAGCAGCGAATGGCGAATGTATATTTATTTTTCTACTGATATACGTCAATAAAGGTTTTTCTACATATAAGTGCACCAGCGAAAGGCAAATGTACCGTATTTTTCGCCCTATAAGACGCACCGGCCCATAAGACGCACCTAGGTTTTTGAGGAGGAAAAGGAAAAAAATTAAATTAAATTTTGAACCACAAGGTGTGCTTTTGGTGGGTTTTGAACTAACGGTGGTCTGTGGATGGCACTATAATGGGGAATCTGTGGATGCCACTGTTATGGGGGCATCTGTGGATGCCACTGTTATGGGGGATCATTATGGGGGCATCTGTGGATTGTACTGCTATGGGGGATCTGTGGATAGCACTGTTATGGGGGCATCTGTGGATGGCACTGTTATGGGGATCATTATGGCGGCATCTGTGGATTGTACTGCTATGGGGGGATCTGTGGATGACACATATATAGCATCTTATCTAATGTGTCATCCACAGATCCCCCATAACAGTGTCCCTTGGTAGTGAATGGGGGATGGCATCTGGTTGTGTAATGGCAGCATTCTACTACACCAGGCCCCGCTCATAGTAGTATAATCTTATCTAACTTGTAGGTATTGTTAAACTATTCAAATATCATCTGAAATCCAGCGCTTTACTTACTACTAACATCGCAGCAGTCAGGAGACCGGGCAGGCGCTCTCAGCGTGACTCACTACGTCACGCACCAGCTTCATTCATAAAGTGGGCGGAGCAGGCGTGTGACGTAGTGAGTCACGCTGCGAGCGCCCGCCCGGCCTCCTGACTACTATGAAGTTAGTAGTAAGTAAAGCGCTGAATTTCAGATGATATTTGAATAGTTTAACAATACCTACAAGTTAGATATGATGATACTACTGTGAGCGGGGCCCGATGTAGTAGAATTCATTGACTGCATCGGGCCCCGCTGCCATTACAGAACCAGATGCCGGCCCCCAGACCCTCCCCCCTCTCAGCCGATACACCCGACGGCCGCAGCATCCGCCCCATAAGACGCATTGCTATTTCCCCCCCACTTTTGGGGGGCGCGTCTTATAGGGCGAAAAATACAGTATATTTCTTTTTATACTGCAATATGCCAGTAAAGGCTTTACCAGATATAACTGCAACAGTGAACTGAAAATATATTTTACTTGTAGTACTGAAATACGCCCCTATACGCTTTCACCAGAAATAACTGCAGAAGTGACCTGAGAATATATATTTCTTGTTGAACTCAAATAGGCTACTATACGCTTTCAACAGAAATAACTGCAGAAGTGAACTGAAAATGTATTTTTCTTGTTGGACTGAAATATGTCCCTATACGCTTTCAACAGAAATAACTGCAAAAGTGAACTGAAAATATATATTTCTTCTTGGACTGAAATAGGCCCCTATACTCTTTCACCAGAAATTAATGCAACCGTGCAGTCTGTTTAAATGTTTTGTGTATTACTTAAATACTGCCCTATGCTCTTTCACAAGAAATTACTGCAAATGATTTTAGCGTAAATAACAACAAAAGTGACCTGCGTATATATTGTATTGTATTGAAATAGGCCACTAAAAGATATCAGCGCAGTTAACAGCAAAAGTGACCTGCGTTTATATTTATCTTATTCCACAGATAAAAGCCACTAAAGGCTTTTCAACATAGCACTTGCACCCCAATAACTAATTGCTGGAATGACAGAGCTGTATTATGAGACTATCTGGATCCCCAAGTAATATTTCCCTGCACTTGTAAATCGCTTTTTTTCACAATGAGGAATTTACTATAACTCTCCCTACTAGTATCTGCACATGTCTCTCCCTGCCTGTGAAATGATTTCTCTCACTTTCCTTTCCCTGCACTTGTAAATCGCTTTTTTTCACAATGAGGAATTTACTATAACTCTCCCTAGCATCTGCACACGTCTCTTCCTGCCTGTGAAATGATTTCTCTCACTTTCCTTTCCCTGCACTAGTAAATTGCGTATTTCCTTTTTATTTTAAGCAATTTTCTTTCACTCTCCCTAGCACCTGCATAAACGTCTGTCCCTGAACAATGTACGATGGTGAATGGTAGCATCTAAGATGGCCGTCGTATTTATAGGGCTGTGACATCACCAGGCTGGCTGGCTGCTGATTGGCTGCATGCATGGCATTATGGGTCATCCCGCCATCCCAGAGTTCCTTGCCCCATGTCCTCACAGGTGTAGTCGCCATTTTAGGAAATAATGCGATTCGTTACCACGAAGCGTGAGGAAATTCGCATTCGTTTAGAATCGAATTTTTCCTGAAATTTGGAACGAATTCGACTTCGTCAGTTTCGATTCGCTCATCCCTAATCACAACAGTTGCAATTAGTTGTTCCAGTAGCGTTTGTCCCTCTGTATAGCTGCGATATCTCAGCAGAACCGTACAAAAATGCTGCACATGCACGATATATAAATTATATTCTAGGTATATCACACCCCTGCCTCAATCAGTTTTTTTGGGGGGGAAACTGGTATATCACACCAGTAGAAATTATTTGTTCCAATGTCGTTTGTCCCTATCTGTAGCTGAGGTAACGCAGCAAAACTGCAAAAAAATGCTGTACTACCTAAATTCACTATATAGAAAATATATTATTGGTATATAACACCCCTGCTTCAATCATTTCTTTGGGGGGACAACTGTTATATCACATCAGTTGCAATTAGTTATTCCAATGGCGTTTGTCACTCTGTGTAGCTGCGGTAACGCAGCAAAACTGCAAAAAATAAATAAATGCTGCACTACCTAAATGCACTATATAGAAAGAATGTTATTGGTATATAACACCCCTGCTTCAATCAGTTTTTTTTGGGGGGCAACTGGTATATCACACCAGTAGAAATTATTTGTTCTAATAGCATTTGTCCCTATCTGTAGCTGAGGTAATGCAGCAAAACCGCAAACAAATACTACACTACCCAAATGCGCTATATAGAAAGTATATAATTGGTATATAACCCCCCTGCTTCAGTCAGTTTTTTTGGGGGGCAACTGATATATCACACCAGTAGAAATGATTGGTTCCAATGGTGTTTGCCAATATCTGTAGCTGCGGTAACGCAGCAAAACCGCAAACAAATGCTGCACTACCTAAGTGCACTATATAGAAAGTATATTATTGGTATATCACACCCCTGCTTCAATCAAATTTTTTTGGGGGCAACTGGTATTTCACACCAGTAGAAATTATTTGTTCCAATGGCATTTGTCACGCTGTATAGCTGGGGTAACGCAGCAAAACCGCAAACAAATGCTCCACTACCCAAATTTAATATATAGAAAGTATATAATTGGCATATAACACCCCTGCTTTAATCATTTTTTTGGGGGGGCAACTGGTAAATCACACCGGTATCGCAGCAGAACCGCACACAACTGCTGCACAATACAAATGCACTATAATATACTTTCTATGTTAGAAAGTATATTATAGGTATATTACACCCCTCAGTAAGTCACACCTATCGATAGCACACCTATACCAGTCCTTAAAAGGGCTTTTGTGGCCCTATTAGCTAGCGATTTGTGTCCCTAACAGTCTGTCCCTGCTCCACACAGCAACCTCTTCCTACACTGGCAAAACACAGAATGTAAAATGGCGGCCAGATCAGTTTTATTTATAAGGTAGGGGGTATGTCCATGTACTGAAACGTCTCAATTGGCTGTCCTGTACCACCTGATGGATATGTCATGGGTCAAAGTTCTTCACAATGTGAAAGATTATGGCGCTGGCAGCCATCACCATATGTTTGCCCGTTCGGCGAACCACGAACAAGCAAAGTTTGACGCGAAACGACCGCCGGGCGAATCACAAGGCCATGTCTACCTAAGACAACAGTATTATAACTGGCACATGGGGATTCTCTTCCAGATTGGATTTAAGTGCAAAATGCATGTATAAAAAAATGATACCAGATCAGCTCGGCCAATTGCAGATAAGGTAATCCTTATTGGCACAATTTGCTCTTCATGCAGTTGACAGGCATGCATTATGTTCTGCTAGAGCACTTCAACTGATTTATGTACATTTTGGTCACATCAATGAGAAAAAAGTGAGACTATTTAGATATTTTCATTTGGCCTATGATTATGGTGCCATCTGGTGGTGAATCAACAAGTTGCTGCAAAACGTTACAAATCTATCAAGTTCAACCAAGGGAAGGGAGGGGACACAAATTGTAGAAAAAGTGAAGTGAGACCCAGATTTCTACACGTTTTCATAAGCATTAATGTCATTTGCTTTTAAGAATTCATCTAAACCCTTTTTAAAACTGCCCACTTTTCCATAGACTCACAGTTCTTACACTAAAAGATGTATTGATGCTTCTGGAGACTGAACTTTTTCTTCTCCAGTTGGAGGCAGTGCCTCTTTATCCTTAGAGGGGATTTTACATGGAACAGCTTTTTGCCATATTTTATGTATGGCCCATTTATATATTTGTATAGGTTAATCATGTCTCCCTTTAGAGGTCTCTTCCCAAGACTAAGGGTACTTTCACACTAGCAACAGAGGACTCAGGCAGGCTGTTCCGGCGGGTGAACAGCCTGTCGGATCCTTCCTGCCGCCCCTGTACCCACTGACTATAATGGGGCCGGGGGCGGAGTTCCGGCGGCAGCACGGCAGCGCACAACGAGAGGCAGCCGGGCTAAAAGTATTGCATGTACTGCTGATTGACATTGTATACTGTTATTTAATCTACGATCTACAAGGACACCGTATGGCCGCCGCTTCATCTCCCCGCCGCACGGATCAAAACATACAGAGATGGGTAGGTGGGGAGCCAATAGCAGTCCGTGACAGGAGGCTCGTTCCTGTTGAGGCCTGGTATTGGATAACAGCACAACCCCCACCACACCCCACCCCGTCATCGGATGTTTTGATCCACGTGACAGAGAGATGCAGCGGCGGCCTGCAGGAATCAGAAGAAACACTGGTGCTGGGCAGTGGGGAAAGGATGACCAGTATGAGGGGTTTGGATAACCCCTTTAAGCTCCTTGTTACAGAACAGCAAGTTGTGTAAAAAGTACTGAAACGTTGAACAGTTGGACATGTTGAACATTTGTTCAAAAGTTTAGAGAAGATCACATTAAGTTCACCTGTAAAGGTTAGAGTGCATTTTAGGTTCATCCTGAAATATTACCCCCAAGCCAAATATCCCAAACTTTTTTGAGTAGTGTATATATATGGTATATAACAATGTATAGCACTATACGGCACTATATAACAGTGTATAACACTATATAGAAGCATATAACAGTGTATAGCACAATACAGCACTATATAACAGTGTATAGCACTATACAGCAGTATATAACAGTGTATAGCACTATACGGCAGTATATAACAGTGTATAACACTATACAGCAGTATATAACAGTGTATAGCACTATACAACAGTATATAACAGTGTATAACACTATACGGCAGTATATAACAGTGTATAACACTATACAGCAGTATATAACAGTGTATAGCACTATACAACAGTATATAACAGTGTATAACACTATACGGCAGTATATAACAGTGAATAGCACTATACGGCACTATATAACAGTGTATAGCACTATACGGCACTATATAACAGTGTATAGCACTATATAGAAGTATACAACAGTGTACATAAATGGAGGTCAATAGGAGAACCTGAGCATTAAACCAGGCCCCCCCCCTCCCCTCTCTGAAGAGAGTAGGGTGTCTTGTTCATAGGAAAAGGTCAGAAATTGATGAAAACACCACCGAAATGGTTCGGGAACAGGATGGGGAGGATATCTGCATGCATCTTGGACTTCCAGGTTACTGCTGGGAACAATGTTTAGAGATGGCCTTGCAGGTCGCCCGGCCGTCGTTTCGCGGCAAACTTTGCTCGTTCGCGGTTCACCAAACAAGCGAACATATGGAGATGTCCGCCGGCGCCATATTCTTTTGCATTGTGCCGAACTTTGACCCATGACACGTCCATCAGGTGGGACAGGACAGCCAATTGAGACGTTTCAGCACATGGACACACCACCTACCCTATAAATAAACCCTGGCCGTCATTTTACATTCAGTCTTTTGTCAGTGTAGGGAGAGGTTGCTGTGTGGAGCAGGGACAAACTGTTAGGGACACCAAACGCTAGCTATGAGGGCCACAAAAGTCCTTTTAAGGACTGGTATAGGTGTGCTATCGATAGAGGGACAAACGCTATTAGAATAACTAATTGCAACTGGTGTGATATACCTTTTGCCCCCCCCCCCCCAAAAAACTGATTGAGGGGTGTGATATACCTATAATATACCCTCTAACATAGAAAGTATATTATAGTGCATTTGCATTGTGCAGCAGTTGTTTGCAGTTCTGCTCCGTTTTGTGTAGGATGTCTATGTGGTGCATGTGGACCGCGCCAGCATCCTCCATTGTACGCATTTTTTGCTGGGGATGGTCGTTTGCTCGGGTCCACATGCGGTGGGACTGCTCCCCCAATGAGAAACACTCTACAGTGTTTGGGGTCTGAGCAGTTCCCCCATATTGGCCACTATATTTCAGTGATTTTGTTTTATATGTATTGAATGTGCCTTTACCTGGCATTTAAACATTCCTTTGCACCTGGTAGCCTCCATCACACGGTCTGATATGGGTGTGGCTTACAGTCTTGCTTTATTCACATTGCATTAGTTGTCCTGCTATGCAGTTGTGTGGAAGCTTGGCTGTGAGCTGGATTTAATCACCTTCAGACCGTGTTCACACCATAGTTAGCGTAGTGGTAGGACCACTTGCCATGCTGAGAGACCGTTACGTGGTGCATGATGGGCTCCGATGTGTTCCTGACAGGAATATATTGGCAAAAGTCTCAGCTTTTAATATCTGCTTGTATGACTAGCTAGTATAGTCAGTCACATATCCGTTTGGTACATTTTTTTTCTGTGATTTATATATTTCCATCCGCACAATGTTCCGTTTTGTGTAGGATGCCTTCTAACATATAGTTAAGGCTGCATGCAGCCTGTTATTGTGGGAGGGGCCAGGTCCCCTTACTTAAACCCCCCCCGTACAGCTCACCTTCACCGCGTCCGCCGACCAGCACTTCATGTGAACGTCACTTCCGGTAAGCACGCCACTTCCGGCAAGCACGCGCCCCAGGTAAGTATCACCACGCGCTCCCGTGGTGGGCTCCGGTCTCCCGCCTGCTGGGCCGTGGCCGACCGCTGGCTCACTCCTCCATTCGCCTTCGGCCGCCGCAGGCTCCCCTCTCCGCCGTCCGGGGGCGCCCGTCCTCTCGCGAGAGGCAGGACGCATGCACGGCGCCTCGGAACTTGCTCACGGCCGCACGCTGGCCGCCTGGGGGGGGGGGGCCCGCACAGAGGGGAGCCCAATCCCACGCCACGCCCGGGCTTCCCACCCGCTGCCTGCCTCCCACACTCCGGCCGGGGCTGCCTCGGCTGGCGGCTGCCATGCCCCCGGTGGGGGCTGAGACATGCGGGCACCCTGTCCTCCCGCCCCGGTGGGGCTGCCGCTGCTGTCTGCTCAGCCGGGGTGCTCAGGCAGCCGCCACCCGCGCTGTCCCGCGGCCACATTTCTGTCACTCATGTTGCCTGGGCCAGGCGCTTTACCCCCCCCACTAGTAGCCGGGTAGCTTCCTCCCAAGCCGTGGCTCTGGCAGCCATGGATCCATGCTGGCCAGCCTGCAGTCGCAGGCAGGCCACGTCCCGCTCCAGGCCCAGCCTGGGACGGCTCTCTGGTCATGACCAACATCTGGGTGGTCTGAGCCCTGGCACGCGGTAAATTGCCCATCACAGGTGGCCAGATGGGCAATTCACGGGCCACACCCCCTCCACGTCCCACATTGCCCCATTCAGGTCGCCGTGCCGGGCCCGGCATGTCCACCCCCAGGCCCGCTCCTGCCAGGCCGGCTTACGCCACGGTTTCCGTCACACACATTCAGGTCAGATCAGTGGCGCTCCAGGTCGTTTCACGCCCCGGCCTACCCACGGCCTCCCAGCGGGGCCCCTGGGGGCTCCGGCCTTGTTGCTCCCTATGTTCACATGTGTGTTCCTTTCCCAGGTGCCAGTAGCGTTCGTGGTTCCCGTCGTACCTTATTCCGACTTTCCCGACGTCAGGTTAGGTCCTGCAGGAAATCGCTGTCGGCCGCTTGCGGGAAAACTCATACTTGAGGGTTCAGGTAGGTAATCGGGGGCTGCTTCTGGCAGTTCCTCCTCCCGACATCCCGGGTTGCCTCCCAGGAGGCACACGGGGATGTGTTCTCGCTCTCAACCCGAGACGTTCAGGTGTCTCCTCTGTCCTGCTTAGCCTGAGGCGTTCAGGTGTCTTCTCTTCCCAGGTACTCTGAAGCGTTCAGGTGTTCTTTCTGTCCATCTTGGCCTGAGGCGTTCAGGTGTCTTCTCTCTCCAGGTTCCCTGAAGCGTTCAGGGGTCCTCTCTGTCCATCTTTGCCTGAGGCGTGCAGGTGGCTTCTCTGTGCAGGTACCCTGAAGCGTTCATGGGTCTTCTCTGTCCATCTTTCCCCAAGGCGTCCAGGTGTCTTCTCCGTCCAGGTACCCTGAAGCGTTCTGGTATCTTCTCTGTCCTTCCTTGCCTGAGGCGTTCAGGTGTCTTCTCTGTCCAGGTACCCTGAAGCGTTCAGGTGTCTTCTCTGTCCATCCTTGCCTGAGGCGTTCAGGTGTCTTCTCTGTCCAGGTACCCTGAAGCGTTCAGGTGTCTTCTCTGTCCATCCTTGCCTGAGGCGTTCAGGTGTCTTCTCTGTCCAGGCACCCTGAAGCGTTCAGGTGTCTTCTCCGTCCAGGTACCCTCAAGCGTTCTGGTATCTTCTCTGTCCTCCCTTGCCTGAGGCGTTCAGGTGTCTTCTCTTTCCAGGTACCCTGAAGCGTTCAGGTGTCTTCTCCGTCCAGGTACCCTGAAGCGTTCAGGTGTCTTCTCTGTCCATCCTTGCCTGAGGCGTTCAGGTGTCTTCTCTGTCCAGGCACCCTGAGGCTCAGGTGTCTTCTCTGTCACGGTGTCCACGCGCACCCACGATGGTTCCAGTCTCGCGCGGCTTTTTTTCTCATGTCACTCCCAACTGATAGGGTCCCATCTTCGGGTCCCAGTGGCTGGCTGGCCCATGGCCTCCTCAGGTCAGTTCCGACCCTCAGTCCCTCAGCTCATCACCGTTCCTCGAATGTTACCCCATCGTGGCGGCCGCTTCTGTCTGGGGTCACCTCTGGGCGAATTCCAGCGTCATGTTTATATCTGACAGTCAGGACCTTGTGGACATCATCTCCAAAGGCCGAGCTAAGTCGGCCAGGGTCATGTCCCTGTTGCGCAAACTGGTCTGGCTGGCCATGACCCATAACTTTCATTTTTCATGTTCCCATATCCCAGGTGCCAGCAACACGGCGGCCGATGCCTTATCGAGGTTCAATTTTCACACCTTCTTTCAGGTATGTCCAGAAGCAGACCGGACCGGGGCCCGGATTCCCGGTTTCAGCGACCTGATGTTGGACTGAGGTCTCTGCTGGCAACCGCCGAGGACCTCAGGCACCGATCCCTTTCGGTCAACACGGCTCGCAACTACGGCACAGGTTGGACCCACTTCCAGGCGTTTTCCAGGGACCATCCCCAACAGGATATGTCCTTCATTGCGTACATCATGGCTTTCATGGCCCATTGCCATGTCAACCTCAAGCTGGCACCCAGCACCATCCGTTTGTACCTGGCCGGGGCGCAGCATTTCTTAGCCCTTCAGAACCCAGAAGTACGCGCAGCGTTCACATCCCAAGCTGTCAAGGCCACGCTCAGAGGCATTGAGAAAAACAGTAAAGACTCCAACCCGTCCCGTCGGCCGGTCTCCGGTGAGCTGTTTAGGCAGCTGTCTGCATCCCTAGATGGCAATCCTTTTGGCCATTTCACTAGTCTGGTCATCAAAGCCGCGATGTACCTAAGCTTCTACGGCTTCCTTCGTCCAGGAGAATTTTCAGTTTCTTCCCTGAAGACGGTCTTCCTGAAAAAGAAGCAGCTATCCTGGAGCCAGGATCACCTGGTATTAAGCCTGCCTTCCACCAAGACGTCCCAAACCGGTCCTCCCGTACTGATCCGTTTCTTCAAGTCCGGGAACGCCTGGTGTCCGGTGGGGGTACTCCAACATCTCCTGGGTTCCACACCATCTCCAGATCCAGAGTCTCCGTTGCTGCCATTCCAAGGGAAACCCCTATCCACGCCACAGTTTGTCTCCCACATCAGATCCCTGGTCGCAGGGTTGGGGGTGGACCCCAAAACCATATCAGGACATTCGTTCCGCATCGGAGCGGCTTCAGCGGCTTCCAAGCACGGGACGCCTCCGCACGTCATCCGTCACATGGGAAGGTGGAGATCTGCCTGTTTTTCTCGGTACATCCCGGATCCGCTGACTGAAACCCGACAGGTATTCCGTTCCTTGGCTTTGTAATCCTGTTCCACACGCATTAAACAGCAGCACTTCTCCTACCTGGTGTCTTTTTGGCCCTCTTTTAGGCAGGCCCACGTCCCGTGGCTCCAGGCACACACCAGCCACTGTCTAGCCCCCTCCCGTCACCTTACTGACCGTGGCCGCGGCCACAAATAGTTAAGGCTGCATGCAGCCTGTTATTGTGGGAGGGGCCAGGTCCCCTTACTTAAACCCCCCCCCCGTACAGCTCACCTTCACCGCGTCCGCCGACCAGCACTTCACCCACCCTTTCCCCCCCTTTTCTTCCACTCTCCCTAGGGTTGGCCCTCTTTTAGGCAGGCCCACGTCCCGTGGCTCCAGGCACACACCAGCCACTGTCTAGCCCCCTCCCGTCACCTTACTGACCGTGGCCGCGGCCACAAAGAAAGTATATTATAGTGCATTTGCATTGTGCAGCAGTTGTTTGCAGTTCTGCTCCGTTTTGTGTAGGATGTCTATGTGGTGCATGTGGACCGCGCCAGCATCCTCCATTGTACGCATTTTTTGCTGGGGACGGTCGTTTGCTGAGGTCCACATGCGGTGGGACTGCTCCCCCAGTGAGAAACACGCTATAGTGTTTGGGGTCTGAGCAGTTCCCCCATATTGGCCACTATATTTCTGTGATTCAGTTCTGCTGAGATGCTGCAGCTAGATAGAGGGACAAACGCTATTTGAATAACTAATTGCAACTGGTGTGATTTACCTGTTGCCCCCCCCCCCCCAAAAAAAAATAAAAAATAATTGAGGGGTTTGATATACAGTACCTATAATATAACTTCTAACGTAGAAAGTATATTATAGTGCATTTGTATTGTGCAGCAGTTGTGTGTGGTTCTGCTGAGATACCGCAGCTAGGTAGAGGGACAAACGCTATTGGAATAACTAATTTCAACTGGTGTGATATACCTGTAAGGCTGGGTTCACACGGGCATTGCGGGTGCTTTGCAGGAAAAGATGCACAATTTTTCCCCGCGAGTGCAAAGCGTTTTAATGCGTTTCGCACACGCGTGAGAAAAAGCAGCATGTTTGGTACCCAGACCCGAACCCGGACTTCTTCACAGAAGTTTGTGTTTGGGTTCAGTATTCTGTAAATTTTATTATTTTCTCTTATAACATGGTGCTTTAATACAGAATGCTTAGTAGAAGTCAATAGAGGGTTAAAAAAAAAAAAAAAAATGAACTCACCTCCTCCAATTGATCGCGTAGCTGCCGGTCTCCTGTTATTTCTTCAGGACCTGTCAAAAGACCTGTGGTGACGTCACTGAGCTCATCACATGGTCCATCACCATTGAGATGGATCATGTGATTTATCATGTGATGAGCACAGTGATGTCACCACAGGTCCTTTGACAGGTCCTGAAGAAAGATCAAGAGACCGGGAGCTACGCGATCAATTGGAGGAGGTGAGTTATTTTTATTTTATTTTTTTTAACCCTCAATTGACCTTCTACTAAGCATTCTGTATTAAAGATGTTATAAGGGAAAATAATACAGTGAATAGATTTTCATCTTAGCAACCATGCATGAAAAAAATCGCACCGCATCCGCACTTGCTTTTGGATGCGTGCGATTTTCACACAGCCCCATTCACTTCTATATATACAATATAGAGCATGCTGCGATTTTCACGCAATGCACAAGTGATGTGTGAAAATCACCGCTCGTGCACAGCCCCATATGAATGAATGGGTCCGGATTCAGTGCGGGTGCAATGCGTGAGGTGAACGCATTGCACCCGCGCGGAAATCTCGCCCATGTGAACCCAGCCTTACCAAAAAAAAAAACTGATTAAGAGGTGCGATATACCTGCTTCCACAAAATACTGATTAAAGGTTGTGAGACACCGGCTTCCACCAAATATTGATTGAGGCCTGCGATACATCGACTTCCACCAAATATTGATTAAGGGGTTTGATATACTGGCTTCCAGTAAATACTCTTTAAGGGGTTCTATATACCAATTTCCACAAAATACTGATAGAGGGGATAGATACACCGGCTTCCACCAACTATTAATTAAGGGGTTTGATATACCTGCTTCCAGCAAATACTCATTAAGCGGTTCTATATACCTGTTTCCACAAAATACTGATAGAGGGGATAGATATACCGTCTTCCACCAAATATGTATTGAGGCCTGCGATACACCAGCTTCCACCAAATATTGATTAAGGGGTTTAATATATGAGCTTCCAGCAAATACTCATTAGGGGGTTCTATCTACCTGTTTCCACAAAATACTGATAGAGGGGATTGATATACCGGCTTCCACCAAATATTGATTGAGGCCTGCAATATTCCTGCTTCCACAAATACTGCTCTTGTAGGGACATTGTCACAGAGTAATTTTGAAAATGACATGCAGATGAAGCGGCAGGCATTTCCGCAGGGGTGGCAGGTGCCCCAGGCCAGAGTCTAAGTGGGAAGTTGCAGAAGGTGCATGCGATTATGTCAAAGGATGCACCAGAGTTAGTTTAGTGGCTCAGTCAGCCTTCCGCTTCTGCACCCTCCTCATCCTCTCTATCTGCACCCTCCTCACACTCTGCTGTGTCCACCCCAAAAGACACCACCACCATATCCCCTCCACTCGAGTCAGAGGAATTATTTTCCCATCCATTCCCAGACCTTACCGATGCGCAGCCATTCTTGGCATCAGATCAGGAAGAGGAGGTAGCAACGGCCGCCATCCAGCGGTCTAACAACAGTACCCAGATCAGCCCAAGGACGGAGTTCTCCGCTGTTGATGCCTAGGCCGAGATCTCAAATGTCAGTGGTGGTGAAGGTGACGATAATGACTTGTTGATGGATGTCATGTCGGTGCCCACAAGAGAGGAAGAGGAGGGGAGATCAGAGGGAGAGACAGAGCAGCAGATAGGGGGGTAGAAGGAGGAGAAGCAGGCAGAACTCGCAGTGCACAGGAGGCAAAAAGCAGACTGCAAGTGTATCTGGAGTGAGCCATCCACCATGCATGATCACATCTGGCGCTCCCAGGATGCTGGCACATGGCTTCACAGTGTGGCCTTTGTTTAACATGTCTGCTGCTGACAATAGGCTTTTTTTCTCATGTCACTCCCAACTTTCCAGTCCTCAGGTCCAGCCGGTTCGTTCCCGTCCATCCTCTGACGGTAAGACAAGGGTGTTGACCCAACGCTCCCAGGTACGTCATCTTTTACGTTCATCCACGACCTTTTTAGTCGGGGTGCACGTCCCCATGACCTCTCCAGCGGCCGTTTTGTTGTCTCTAATTCCAGGTGTTGCAAGGTCTCTGCTATTGTTGAAGCCATGTCACAGGTCTCTGACGTCGACGACACGTTGTCCCTCCCGGGTACGTCAGTCTCCAGCCAAGGCGGCCCAGTTGCCCTCCGAAGATGGACTGTGCCGAGGCTCGTTGCGGAATTGGCCAAGAGAGGCATCAGACACCCAGCGTCAGCCAGGAAGGCCGAGTTATACCGCCTATTGATGACCGAGCCCAGCGCTCCTGAAGGGGAAGATCCACCTCCAGCCATCCAGCAGTCCCTGGTGCTGTTGCAGGCCTCCTTGGATTCGCTCATCTCGTCCGTTGCCGACATCAGGACCAGGGTGGTGGACTTGGAGTCCAGAACACCGGCGTCTTCCCAGGCGGTGGTCCCCGTCTCCGATCCCCCTCTGTTGCAGCTTCCGGCTCCAGGTACGTCCCCGGCTGCTCCGGTGGTGGCTCCTGCGCACTTGGTACCGGACCACATCAGGAGGGACATCTTGGCGGGCAAGGACGTGAATCTCGCGTCCATCCTGATTGCGTCCCACGATGCCGCAGACAACAAGACTTTTGACTGCGGGGAGGTCTCGGTGGTCCTTCGGGCCAAGGATGGACGTCTCAACCGCAAGCTCTCTGTCGTCGAGTTTGTTTTGGCCTTCGGCCTGTTTAGAGACGTGCTCTGCTCCGCTTTCCCGGCCCGCCGGGAGGAGCTGGACACGTATCTACACAGGGTCACTGGACTTGGGCACAAGTACGGCGGCACAGCTTTTTATGACTACCACCGCTCCTTCTCAGCCAAGGCCGCCGCCGCGCTTGCCCAGTTCCAGTTCTCCGTCAACTGGGCCATGCTGGACATGGAGTTGTTCTGCCAGCATTTCGCCGGCCTCCGGGCCCCCGCTTGTTCGACCTGCCAGTCGATTTTCCACTCTACTGAGTGGTGTCCTCAAACGGCCACGGCCCAACCAGACAAGGCTATTCCAGGCCCCTCTGGGGTCCCCCGCAGTCCCTCCACCACCGATAAGTTGGGTAGACCCATTGTCTACCTTGGCAACAGCCAAGTTTGCAATAACTTCAACTTTGGTGCCTGTCTATTTAGCGGTTGCAGGGCCCTGCACATCTGCTCCATCTGCTTCAGGGCTCACCCCAGGTCCACATGTCCCAAGAAGGCTTACAAGCGCCTATGACTAGGCTCAAAAAGCAGCCCGTGGTTATTCGACCAATTGGCGCAGGCCCTGCAATGGATCCTGATCCACCACGGCAGCGCCCCAGCGGTCATCCATTACCTGGACGACTTCCTCCTCATAGAACCTCCGCTATGTCGGCCATCAGGGCTGCTCTCCCTCCTGGAGATCTTTGCCGCCCTTTCCATCCCAATTTCGCAGGGGAAGACCGCGGGGCCGGTCACTTCCATCACCTTCCTGGGTATTGTCCTGGACTCAGACAGAATGGAAGCCAGGCTTCCAGAGGCAAAGCTGTCCCAGATACGGGAAGTCGTGGCCAGGGCCATCACCTCTTCCCAGGTGACCAAGGTCGAGCTACAGTCCATCCTGGGTCGGCTGAACTTTGCCTTAAGGGTCATGCCCCAGGGCAGGGCGTTCATTTCCCGGCTGCTCTCGCTCCTTCCCTCAGCCTCCGAACCCAGCAGCATTGTCCACTTGGACAGGGCTGCCATGGCAGACTTACGCATGTGGGACAGCTTTCTGTTATCTTGGAACGGGGTCAGCCTGTTTGTCCCCCCATGGTCCCAGTCATCTACCAGGGTGTTTGCCGATGCCGCAGCATCCCGGGGTTTCGCGGCCATCTTCGGGTCCCAGTGGCTGGCTGGCCCATGGCCTCCTCAGGTCAGTTCCGACCCTCAGTCCCTCAGCTCATCACCGTTCCTCGAATGTTACCCCATCGTGGCGGCCGCTTCTGTCTGGGGTCACCTCTGGGCGAATTCCAGCGTCATGTTTATATCTGACAGTCAGGACCTTGTGGACATCATCTCCAAAGGCCGAGCTAAGTCGGCCAGGGTCATGTCCCTGTTGCGCAAACTGGTCTGGCTGGCCATGACCCATAACTTTCATTTTTCATGTTCCCATATCCCAGGTGCCAGCAACACGGCGGCCGATGCCTTATCGAGGTTCAATTTTCACACCTTCTTTCAGGTATGTCCAGAAGCAGACCGGACCGGGGCCCGGATTCCCGGTTTCAGCGACCTGATGTTGGACTGAGGTCTCTGCTGGCAACCGCCGAGGACCTCAGGCACCGATCCCTTTCGGTCAACACGGCTCGCAACTACGGCACAGGTTGGACCCACTTCCAGGCGTTTTCCAGGGACCATCCCCAACAGGATATGTCCTTCATTGCGTACATCATGGCTTTCATGGCCCATTGCCATGTCAACCTCAAGCTGGCACCCAGCACCATCCGTTTGTACCTGGCCGGGGCGCAGCATTTCTTAGCCCTTCAGAACCCAGAAGTACGCGCAGCGTTCACATCCCAAGCTGTCAAGGCCACGCTCAGAGGCATTGAGAAAAACAGTAAAGACTCCAACCCGTCCCGTTGGCCGGTCTCCGGTGAGCTGTTTAGGCAGCTGTCTGCATCCCTAGATGGCAATCCTTTTGGCCATTTCACTAGTCTGGTCATCAAAGCCGCGATGTACCTAAGCTTCTACGGCTTCCTTCGTCCAGGAGAATTTTCAGTTTCTTCCCTGAAGACGGTCTTCCTGAAAAAGAAGCAGCTATCCTGGAGCCAGGATCACCTGGTATTAAGCCTGCCTTCCACCAAGACGTCCCAAACCGGTCCTCCCGTACTGATCCGTTTCTTCAAGTCCGGGAACGCCTGGTGTCCGGTGGGGGTACTCCAACATCTCCTGGGTTCCACACCATCTCCAGATCCAGAGTCTCCGTTGCTGCCATTCCAAGGGAAACCCCTATCCACGCCACAGTTTGTCTCCCACATCAGATCCCTGGTCGCAGGGTTGGGGGTGGACCCCAAAACCATATCAGGACATTCGTTCCGCATCGGAGCGGCTTCAGCGGCTTCCAAGCACGGGACGCCTCCGCACGTCATCCGTCACATGGGAAGGTGGAGATCTGCCTGTTTTTCTCGGTACATCCCGGATCCGCTGACTGAAACCCGACAGGTATTCCGTTCCTTGGCTTTGTAATCCTGTTCCACACGCATTAAACAGCAGCACTTCTCCTACCTGGTGTCTTTTTGGCCCTCTTTTAGGCAGGCCCACGTCCCGTGGCTCCAGGCACACACCAGCCACTGTCTAGCCCCCTCCCGTCACCTTACTGACCGTGGCCGCGGCCACAAATAGTTAAGGCTGCATGCAGCCTGTTATTGTGGGAGGGGCCAGGTCCCCTTACTTAAACCCCCCCCCGTACAGCTCACCTTCACCGCGTCCGCCGACCAGCACTTCACCCACCCTTTCCCCCCCTTTTCTTCCACTCTCCCTAGGGTTGGCCCTCTTTTAGGCAGGCCCACGTCCCGTGGCTCCAGGCACACACCAGCCACTGTCTAGCCCCCTCCCGTCACCTTACTGACCGTGGCCGCGGCCACAAAGAAAGTATATTATAGTGCATTTGCATTGTGCAGCAGTTGTTTGCAGTTCTGCTCCGTTTTGTGTAGGATGTCTATGTGGTGCATGTGGACCGCGCCAGCATCCTCCATTGTACGCATTTTTTGCTGGGGACGGTCGTTTGCTGAGGTCCACATGCGGTGGGACTGCTCCCCCAGTGAGAAACACGCTATAGTGTTTGGGGTCTGAGCAGTTCCCCCATATTGGCCACTATATTTCTGTGATTCAGTTCTGCTGAGATGCTGCAGCTAGATAGAGGGACAAACGCTATTTGAATAACTAATTGCAACTGGTGTGATTTACCTGTTGCCCCCCCCCCCCCAAAAAAAAATAAAAAATAATTGAGGGGTTTGATATACAGTACCTATAATATAACTTCTAACGTAGAAAGTATATTATAGTGCATTTGTATTGTGCAGCAGTTGTGTGTGGTTCTGCTGAGATACCGCAGCTAGGTAGAGGGACAAACGCTATTGGAATAACTAATTTCAACTGGTGTGATATACCTGTAAGGCTGGGTTCACACGGGCATTGCGGGTGCTTTGCAGGAAAAGATGCGGGTGCGTTGCGGGAACATTTTTCCCCGCGAGTGCAAAGCGTTTTAATGCGTTTCGCACACGCGTGAGAAAAAGCAGCATGTTTGGTACCCAGACCCGAACCCGGACTTCTTCACAGAAGTTTGTGTTTGGGTTCAGTATTCTGTAAATTTTATTATTTTCTCTTATAACATGGTGCTTTAATACAGAATGCTTAGTAGAAGTCAATAGAGGGTTAAAAAAAAAAAAAAAAATGAACTCACCTCCTCCAATTGATCGCGTAGCTGCCGGTCTCCTGTTATTTCTTCAGGACCTGTCAAAAGACCTGTGGTGACGTCACTGAGCTCATCACATGGTCCATCACCATTGAGATGGATCATGTGATTTATCATGTGATGAGCACAGTGATGTCACCACAGGTCCTTTGACAGGTCCTGAAGAAAGATCAAGAGACCGGGAGCTACGCGATCAATTGGAGGAGGTGAGTTATTTTTATTTTATTTTTTTTTAACCCTCAATTGACCTTCTACTAAGCATTCTGTATTAAAGATGTTATAAGGGAAAATAATACAGTGAATAGATTTTCATCTTAGCAACCATGCATGAAAAAAATCGCACCGCATCCGCACTTGCTTTTGGATGCGTGCGATTTTCACACAGCCCCATTCACTTCTATATATATACAATATAGAGCATGCTGCGATTTTCACGCAATGCACAAGTGATGTGTGAAAATCACCGCTCGTGCACAGCCCCATATGAATGAATGGGTCCGGATTCAGTGCGGGTGCAATGCGTGAGGTGAACGCATTGCACCCGCGCGGAAATCTCGCCCATGTGAACCCAGCCTTACCAAAAAAAAAAACTGATTAAGAGGTGCGATATACCTGCTTCCACAAAATACTGATTAAAGGTTGTGAGACACCGGCTTCCACCAAATATTGATTGAGGCCTGCGATACATCGACTTCCACCAAATATTGATTAAGGGGTTTGATATACTGGCTTCCAGTAAATACTCTTTAAGGGGTTCTATATACCAATTTCCACAAAATACTGATAGAGGGGATAGATACACCGGCTTCCACCAACTATTAATTAAGGGGTTTGATATACCTGCTTCCAGCAAATACTCATTAAGCGGTTCTATATACCTGTTTCCACAAAATACTGATAGAGGGGATAGATATACCGTCTTCCACCAAATATGTATTGAGGCCTGCGATACACCAGCTTCCACCAAATATTGATTAAGGGGTTTAATATATGAGCTTCCAGCAAATACTCATTAGGGGGTTCTATCTACCTGTTTCCACAAAATACTGATAGAGGGGATTGATATACCGGCTTCCACCAAATATTGATTGAGGCCTGCAATATTCCTGCTTCCACAAATACTGCTCTTGTAGGGACATTGTCACAGAGTAATTTTGAAAATGACATGCAGATGAAGCGGCAGGCATTTCCGCAGGGGTGGCAGGTGCCCCAGGCCAGAGTCTAAGTGGGAAGTTGCAGAAGGTGCATGCGATTATGTCAAAGGATGCACCAGAGTTAGTTTAGTGGCTCAGTCAGCCTTCCGCTTCTGCACCCTCCTCATCCTCTCTATCTGCACCCTCCTCACACTCTGCTGTGTCCACCCCAAAAGACACCACCACCATATCCCCTCCACTCGAGTCAGAGGAATTATTTTCCCATCCATTCCCAGACCTTACCGATGCGCAGCCATTCTTGGCATCAGATCAGGAAGAGGAGGTAGCAACGGCCGCCATCCAGCGGTCTAACAACAGTACCCAGATCAGCCCAAGGACGGAGTTCTCCGCTGTTGATGCCTACGCCGAGATCTCAAATGTCAGTGGTGGTGAAGGTGACGATAATGACTTGTTGATGGATGTCATGTCGGTGCCCACAAGAGAGGAAGAGGAGGGGAGATCAGAGGGAGAGACAGAGCAGCAGATAGGGGGGTAGAAGGAGGAGAAGCAGGCAGAACTCGCAGTGCACAGGAGGCAAAAAGCAGACTGCAAGTGTATCTGGAGTGAGCCATCCACCATGCATGATCACATCTGGCGCTCCCAGGATGCTGGCACATGGCTTCACAGTGTGGCCTTTGTTTAACATGTCTGCTGCTGACAATAGTGTTGCCATTTGCAGCCTGTGCTGTCAACGCAAAAGTCACAGTAAGCCCAACACTCACCTAGGGACGACCGCCTTAAGACGGCACCTGGCCTCCCATCACCGAGCCCAGTGGGAGCAACACCGTCAAAACCCACAAAGCCACACTCCCGGCGCTTCACGTCCTGCCTCTTCTCCTTCTCCTCTCTCCTCCCATTTTTCCTCCACTCCACCTTCCACCGTGCCGTTGTCACATTAATCTGGCAAAAGGCAGACTTTCGTGGCTCAAATGATCGAGCGAAAAAAGATGATGATGCTGGATTACCCTCTTGCCCAACGGCTGACTGCTGGCTTGTCGGAACTGCTAGCCCGCCAACTACTGACATATAAACTGGTGGACTCAGAGGTCTTTAGAAAATTTGTGGCCATTGGCACACCGCAATGGAAGGTCCCCGGAAGGAAATATTACTCCCAGAAGGGCATCCCAGAGCTATATGGCCACGTTCAACGGCAAGTGAATGTATCTCTGGCACACAGTGTCAGTGCCAAGATACATCTGACCACAGACAAGTGGTCTAGCAAACATGGGCAGAGAAGGTACATAACTTTTACTGCCCACTGGGTGAACCTATTGATGGCAGTCAAGCCTAAAAACTGTGGCACCCGTGTGGATTTGGTATTACCACCACGGATTGCATGCAGGCCTGCCTCTTCTTCTCCTACTCCTACTCCATCCCCCGTCTCCTCCTCAGCTGACTCCTCCTTTTCCACTGGTACCGCCTCTTCTGCTGCCCCCCCCCCCCCCCAAGTTCCCCAGAACCTATTAGACGTGTGAGGTGAGACATTGCCATGCTGTGCTGCGGCTGTTGTGCCTGGAAGCCAAGAGCCACACTGGTCCTGCACTCCTTTCAGCTTTGCGATCATAGGGCGATCAATGGCTAACCCCGCTCAATTTTGACAGTTGGTAAAATGGTGTACGACAATGGTGACAATCTGCTGAATTTACTAAAACAGGGAAAAATGACACACGTGCCGTGCATGGCACTTGTCCTGAACTTAGTCGTGCAGTGATTTGTTGCCAAATATCCCGGGGTCCAGGACATCTTGCGGCAGGCCAGAAAAATCTCAGTCCATTTTAGAAAATCTTACACGGCCATGGCTCGCCTTGCTGACGTTCAGCGGCGTCACCACCTGCCCATCAGAGGTCTGATTTGTGACTGACCGGCGCGAAGGAACTCCAACTTGTATATGCTTGATAGACTGCTCCAGCAGAAACGTGCAGTTAGCGACTACCTGTACGAACTCTGCGGCAGGAATTACTGGGGAGCTTGGTCTTTTTTCACTGTGCCAGTGGCTGGTCATGCACGACGTATGCAGACTTCTGCTGCCATTTGATGAGATCACCAAACTGGTCAGTCGCAGCCAGGGTGCCATCAGTGACATTGTACCTTACGCCTTCTTTCTGGAACGTGCATTGGGTTGTGTCACTGATCAATCCATCGAGGAGCAGATTAGGAAGTCGCAATGTTAGATGAATTCCCCGGGGGGCTACTACATCTGAGACAAGTCAACAGGAGTCTGAAGAGGAGTCAGAGGAGGATGGTGCCAGGGCGGAGGAGGAGCAAGAAGAGCATACTTTAAACTTTTCTGGGATCCTTGGTGCTGTCCGTGGTTGGGGGGAGGAGACTGAGGACCACATTCTCCTGGACGATGAGCAGAAGCCAGGCCACTCCACCGCTCCCAGTTTAGTGCAAATGGGGGCCTTCATGCTCCAGTGTTTCAAGAGGAACCCCTGAATAAAAAGCATAAAGGACAAGGACCAGAACTGGGTGGCAACGTACTTAGACCCCTGGTACAAGCACAAAATGGTGGACATGCTACCAGCATCACAGAGAGCTGTCAGAATGCAGAACTTCCAGGCCTTTCTTCGAGAAATTCTGCATTCTGCTTTTGCGGGCGCTGGCAGAGAAATTTCCACTCACAGAGAAACAGTTGCGGGTACCAATCCAACAGCGCATGCAAGAAGAGGGCGGTTTGAAGATGTGTTGGTCACTTTGGATAAAAGATCATTCTTGCAGCCAATCCATCGACAGTCGCCCTCCGGATCCAGCTTAATGGAACGCCTAGACTAACAGGTGTCCGACTACATCGGGTTAACGGCCGATGTGGACACTGTGAGAAGCGAGGAACCCCTGGACTACTGGGTGTGCAGGCTTGATCTGTGGCCAGAGCTGGCACAATTTGCCATGGAACTCTGTGTCCTGTCCAAAAGGACGTTCAGTGCAGCAGGAGGGATTGTGACCGATAAGCACACTCGCCTAGCTCACGACAGTGTGGACTACCTCACATTTCTAAAAATGAATGAAGCATGGATCTCAGAGAAATTCAATACATGTGACAAGTCGACCACGTTTAATTGAATTTCCTCATCACAGCCCACAAGTATCCGCCACCACCCAGCACAAATAATCATCCCTGTCTTAGGTAAATACAGTGCCATGAAAGGCTTTTTCTGTCTGTTGAATGCCTAATGTTTTGGGCCTCAGAGAAGTTCAACACCTGTGACGACCACGTGTTTCTACTATTATCATTAGGGGTTTTTTCAAGAGGGGGGATTTCGTTTGCCATGTTTTTTAATCCAATTTTATATTTTTAGTTTTTTTAAACATATGTATTTTGCCTGTATTTGTACTGGCCTTCAGTAAAATTGATATCTATTGACCATCTAATAGACCTCCAGCCACATACTTAATTGTTATTTTTTGTACGTTGAATGCATAATTTTTGGTGCCTGTAGTCCAGTGGCCTACTGTAAAATTGATATCTAATGACCGTGTAATCTACCTCCAGCCACATACTTACTTGTTCTTTTCTGTTCACTGAATGCATAATTTTTGGGGCCTGTAATTGATATCCAATGACCGTGGAATCTACCTCCAGCCACATACTTACTTGTTCTTTTATGTACTCTGAATGCATAATTTTGGGGGCCTGTAGTCCACTGGCCTGCTGTAGAATTGATATCCAATTACTGTGTAATCTACCTCCAGCCACATACTTACTTGTTCTTTTCTGTTCACTGAATGCATAATTTTTGGGGCCTGTAGCACACTGGCCTGCTGTAAAATTGATATCCAATGACCATGTAATCTACCTCCAGCCACATACTTACTTGTTCTTTTATGTCCACTGAATGCATAATTTTTGGGGCCTGTAATACACTGGCCTGCTGTAAAATTGATATCCAATGACTGTGTAATCTACCTCCAGCCACATACTTAATTGTTATTTTTTGTACGTTGAATGCATAATTTTTGGTGCCTGTAGTCCAGTGGCCTGCTGTAAAATTGATATCCAATGACCGTATATTCTACCTCCAGCCACATACTTACTTGTTCTTTTATGTACTCTGAATGCATAATTTTTGGGGCTGTAGTACACTGGCCAGCTGTAAAATTGATATCAAATGACCATGTATTCTAACTCCAGCCACATACTTACTTGTTCTTTTCAGTCAGCTGAATGCATAATTTTTGGGGCCTGTAATTGATATCCAATGACCATGTAATCTACCTCCAGCCACATACTTACTTGTTCTTTTATGTACGCTGAATGCATAAGTTTTGGGGCCTGTAGTCCACTGGCCTGCTGTAAAATTGATATTCAATGACAGTGTAATCTATCTCCAGCCACATACTTACTTGTTCTTTTCTGTTCACTGAATGCATAATTTTTGGGGCCTGTAGTACACTGGCCTGCTGTAAAATTGATATCCAATGGCCATGTAATCTACCTCCAGCCACATACTTACTTGTTCTTTTATGTCCACTGAATGCATAATTTTTGGGGCCTGTAATACACTGGCCTGCTGTAAAATTGATATCCAATGACTGTGTAATCTACCTCCAGCCACATACTTACTTGTTCTTTTATGTACGCTGAATGCATAATTTTTGGGGCCTGTAGTACACTGGCCTGCTGGAAAATTGATATCCAATGACCATGTAATCTACCTCCAGCAACATACTTACTTGTTCTTTTCTGTATGGTGAATGAATAATTGTTGCGGCCTCAGAGGAATTCAACACCAGTGACGACCACGTGTTATCGAATTTCAACTATTATCATTAGGGTTTTTTTCAAATTTTGTTAGCCATGTTTTTAATCCAATTTTATCTTTTTAATTATTTTAAACATATGTATTTGACTTGTATTTGTACTGGCCTGCAGTAAAATTGATATCCATTGACCGTGTAATATACCTCCAGCCACGTAATCACTTGATCTTTTCTGTCCAGTGAATGCCTAATGTTTGGGACCTGTAGTCCAGTGGCCTACAGTCAAATTTTTATCCATTGACCGCATAATGTACCTCGAGCCACATAATCAGAATTTCTTTTATGTCAAGTGAATGGCCTAATTTTTAAGGCCCGTACTCCCGTGGCCTAAAATAAAAAATTTCTAGGCTCCAACAGGGCACATTTCAGAGAATTTCCCTCTAAGACGCATAAAAATGCCCCCTGATTAAGAAACATATTTTTAGTTGGAATTTTTGTCATTGATCCCCCTCTAGTATGTCACTGTCCATGTTGTGGGACTATTTGTACACTTCTACTAAGTATTTGGTGGCTGCAAATATGAGCTGAAGGCTTTTCAGGTTCACCTGCCATTTAATTGAATGGGGCCCGCCACGAATCTGCGGTTCGCGAACATTTGATCGCGTCCGCGCGATCGTGTTCGTGAACCGTCCTGGCCGATGTTCGTCCATCACTATACTTGACTAACATCATTAATCCAGTCATTGTGCCTTTGCATGAACAACACAGGCCTAATTTCATCTTCATGGACGACAATGCGCCAGCTCATCGAGGTCGCATTATTAGGGAGAGGCTTCTGGAGACTGGGTTACCTCAAATGGAGTGGCCTGCACTTTCTCCTGACCTGAATCCCATTGAAAACTTATAGGAACAGCTGAGTCGTTGTATAGAGGCTCGTATCTCTGTACCCCAGAACCTCAATGACCTGAGGGCCGTCATTCAAGAAGATTTGGATGCCAATAAGCCAACTTGTGAACAGCATGATATGTCATTGTCACACTGTAATTGATGCTCAAGGCCACATGACAAGTTTTTGAGACTATGACATTTGTTTGTGTGGGTATACACACCACTGTTGTTGGCTTTTGTTTAATAAATTGCTTGAGATGAGGAACTCACCATTGCATGCTTCTACTTAAATGCCCTACTTTCATGATATAATTGATATAATATCACTGTAGTGTGAACTTTTTACATTTTCCATAAATTTCACCCAAAAGCCAAATGTCCCTAACTTTTTGTGAGGAGTTTAAATGCAGGTTGGTTTTAATAATTTCAACCCCCCCCCCCCCCAAAAAAAAAATAAAAAAATGATGTGGGGACAGAAATAAACGTTAAAAGACTTTAGGCCTAACTTTGTATTACTCAAAGATAATTTTGTGTGCTATCTTGTGTATTAGTGTAGTAATTACTTGTATGCTGGTTTTAATAATTTAAACACCACACACACACACACTAAATTGACAATATGTAGAGATAGAAATTAAGGGAAATGGATTTAGGTCTAAGTTAATTAGCACTCACAGGGAGGTTGTTGCTCTAGCCTGTGTATTGGTGTACTGATTAGCTATATGCCAGTTTAATTAAATTGGACAAGACCCCCAAAAAATTTAAATCAAACCGTGTGGATAAATGATAAAAGGAAATGGACGATTGAGGCCTGGTGCTCAATTTCATGTTAGCACTCACAGGTAAATTGTTCCCCTATCCTATGAATTGGTGTAGTGATTAGGCTAATATCACACTTCAGTTATTTGGTCAGTTTTTTTTCCCATCAGTTATTGTGCGGGTCAAGAACACAGAACAGATGCAAGTCTTTCCACTACACTTGATCTCTGAGTAGGCTTCACTACTGGTTTATGGCTCACAATAACAGATAGAAATAACTGATCAAATAAGTGGAAGGCTGAAAAGTCAGCCTGAATTTGTGGGAGGGGCATCTTACCTTCTTAAGCTCCAGCCCCCAGCTCCTCAGGGCGCTTCTGTTCATTCCTGGATAAGGAGTCGCTTGCTCTGGTACTGCATCCGTACACATCGTGAGTTGCTTCATCTGCTTCGTTTCGTTTTCCATACACCGCCGTTCACGTCTTCAGGAGAGGTAAATAACGTGCAATGATGCTCCCTGCTCCACAAGGGCTCCTCCAGCGGTGGTCACACACTTCCGGCTCTCTGGGTCAGCGTGCGTTCCAGCGTGGAACGCACGCCGATATACATCCCTGGTCCAAGCAATTTTCACCTCCCTCCTGAGGCAGCAAGGGGGGCAGGGTCCGACCTGCGGGTTACCCCCTCCACAGGGCCTCCCCCGTCCCATCTTTTGCTTGGGCGCTGTTGCAGCCCGGCGTGCGTTCCATCGTGGTTTTTTGGACACTACTAGGCTTACCCTCGCTCCTGGTTTCAACACAGCCAGCTAGGTCAGGGGAAGAGCCTCTCCCATAAGTGGAAGGGCAGCCTGAATTTGTGGGAGGGGCATCTTACCTTCTTAAGCTCCAGCCCCCAGCTCCTCAGGGCGCTTCTGTTCATACCCTCCCACCCCCCCTGTTTTCAAACACTCCCCTTAGGGTACGCCCACTACTAGGCTTACCCTCGCTTCTGGCTTCCGGCACAACACAGCCAGCTAGGTCAGGGGAAGCGCTTCCCCCCTCATCACAGTCTAAGCCTCTCCCATAAATGAAGTGTAAAGCCTTAGGCCTCATGCACACGGCCGTAGAAAACGGCCGTGTGCATGAGGCCTTACCTGTATGCTGGATTAATTCCGTTCAATGACCAACCCCCCTCCCCCCCAAAAAATAAATTAAAATAAATAAGAACTCTGTGTGTGGAGATAATGAATGTATTTAGCCCTAATATTTTGCTCTCAGACAATGATTTATAGTTTTTTTCCAAAAAAATAAAAAAAATGATATATATACTGTATTTATATATTACATATGTGGTCTGACAGAGTTCTCACTAGTATTCTGTATGCTATGCTAGATTGATGGTAGAACACACGTTGAACAGTTTTCGAATATTCCACACTAGGTGGTGCTGCTAATCATATGTGAAGTGAGGAATGAGGTATAATAGATGCAGTCGGTACCAATCTATAGTATATACAGCACTGATATGTGAGGAAGTATATACAGCACTGATATGTGAGGAAGGAAGTATAATAGATGCAGTGGCTACAGATTTATAGTATACGTCACCAAAAATAGTGAACCACACATATAATATACAAAAAAGTCTATACATCCAAATAGTATACAAAACATCAATATACTGAACATTAGTAAAAGAGATGCAAGTAAGTGCTATGAGCCATTATCCCCTGGGAAAGGGGTAGCATGCATTACATATGTGTAACACTTAACCACTTCATGTGCATTATAGTCATCAGCCTGATATTAATATATTGGTATTGTCATCTCGGGTCTATTTGAGTTGAAATCACAATTTCCTCCTAACATGATCTCTTTGACCCAAATGAGCTTTACAAGCTTCGCATCCTTTCTCTGTACGAGTCATATACCTTCCGCACCCATACCAACCCACTCACGATTACTATATTATCCAGCACTGTTCAAGATATTTATTGACTGATATGTAATCTCATAATGATACTGCCAATATGGCCTGTCAATGTATACTGTGACGCCATTGTTACTTGTGTCTGTTTTCTTTAACTGCGAGGTTGCAACCTCCATTTGTTACATCTCTTTGATTTCAATAAAGTACTTTGAAAATCCAAAAAATAAATAAATAAAAAAAATATATATTGGTATTGTCACGACCCTTGGTCATGGTCGTGACTCTTGTGGCCGCATGCAGTTGCCTGCGGTCTTGGCGTGTTGTCAATCACAGGTGAGGGCTATAGTACATTGGGTATGTTGCAGCAGTGCAGCCTGAGCGGTGTTAGGCAGCTTGCTGCAGTAGGCATGCGGTTGCACCTGGCAACCTCTCCTTATAGGTGTGCCTTTTATTAGTATGCACGGGGTGTTATATGTGTTGTGTGCACTTCCCCTTTAAGTTGATGTTTTCCCTTCCCTGGTGTTGGAAGGGTTAACTTCCTTCCTAGTGTGTGTGTGCACTGGGTGTGTCTGACTGTGGGTATGGCTACTTGGCCCTATATAGCCTCAGTGGAAGGCAGTAGTCAGAGAGGGTGCTTCAGCCATGCTTGCTGGAGACATCCTCCTGGTTACTTTTCCATCTGCCAGTGGGGGCCACCCTGGTGGTCATAAACTTTGTCTGGTGTTAGTTTATGGTTTATCTGTTATTGCAGCATATGGTATACTGGGTTGCCGTGTGATGTCTGTTGTGTGCTGTGTCCTTTGTGTTGGTTGTGGATAGCAGCACTTGCACGTGGGTTCTGGGTTGTGTGTCTGTGGCAGGTAAGTGTGGTACTAGTCTCACTTACCTGTCATTGCCATATGTCTGTTTATGTTTCCCCTTTCTATGTAGCTTGGCCAGTGAGACTCCTGTTACTCCGTGTCTAGGAGGAACGGGTCGTCTTACCCAGCTCCTAGCTTAGGGACCTGCGGAGGGTTAGTAGGGACCCGAGGTTCCAGAGCATGAGTCCTCCTACCTTCAAGGTCGGCTCATGCCGCCATGAGTTAGGGTCAGATTAGGGATGTGTAGGAGGTGACCAGCTCCCTAATTCTCTTTCCTGGCCTAGCAGCGACTCCATCTGCTGATACCGCACGGCTGAGGGTTTTCCCCATCCGCAGCCGTGACAGGTATGTTCAAAAGTGGAGGTGTAACTTTAATAGTAACATATTGCCTTATATTATAAAGTGCAAAATATAGTATCTCCTATCCTGAGCTGCAAAAACATGGCTGGGATATACAATCAAACCTCAATCCTAGAGATGAGCGAATTTCATATTTTGAAATTCGTTCACACTTCGTTTGTTGATAAAAGGTGAAATGCGTTACAACGGACCATAACGCAATTCTATGATGGAATGCTGAACCCTAATTATATGGTATAAAAGATGCAGTGGGTGCACATAAACCATATATCCATAGAGATGTATTAGCACTTCTGCCTTTTCCTTTGCTCGGTGCATAGAGCTCAATGAGTGCTATGTGGTCAATGGAGGAAGCCGCTACACAGCTCTCAGTTGTCCTGGCGATCAAGTGTCGCAGGTTAGGGGGACACAATACTTGGCTTGCCTTGGACGCTGGCAACCCACGCTATGCGAGACTTGCTACCAATAATTAGTAGAACTGAATGAGGAGTAAGTGACTGCAGTAGCAATGATTCCTCTCCCTTTCCCTTTGCATTGGCCTGTGTAATAGGCCATTGCAAACCAGACCTGTTTATCGTTGACAGGCTCTTCCAAAAATCGTCAAGTGTATTAGGACCCTTAGCCCACTGGCACCAGATGCCATACATTTATGGCACCAAATAAACGCAGCATTGCGATGACATGGGCAAAAAGCTGTTCAAGCACTATCACATGTAGGAGGGCAGCTGTGATTTATAGTTAAGGCTAGGTACAACTTTGAGTCATTATATATATATATATATATATATATATATACATGCTGCTAAGGAAATACGACTGCCTTGTTGGCGTCTTCAGTTTGTTTTGTTGTAATAGTCTGACCTCTAGTGGTTGATATTACCTATTGCATAATACAGTAAGCTTATTGAGGATTTTCTTTTCCTTGTGCTGTCCTTCATAAGTCCCTGAAGAAGGCATTAGCTGCCTGTTGGTAAACTGAGAAAATAATACATAAAAAATATAGCAATATAGCTATGGACTAGAGATGAGCAAATTTCTTGAAATACATTCTGTGATCAATTCATCAAATAAAATAAAAAAATATTTGATGTACCCAAATTGTTTCTACATGACTCAAATATGTTCCAATTTGCCTGAAAATTGTTGTATGTCACTCAGAGGCATCAAATTTACACATTTTTGCTGCCCCCCATCTTTTTAGCTCTTGAATGCAATGTCATTTTGGGTGTGACAACGCCACCTGCTGCACTGATAACGGGGGTGACACTGGAGGATGGATAATACAGTACAGAGAAAGCACACTGGGCCAGTTCCAGCCACTGTCCCAATCTGCCCACCCAGAAGTCCACGGCTGAACCTGGGTATTGATAACGGGATTCTCCACTTTCTGATTTGCCTCACAGCACATATAAGAATTGTTCCATCACATTAACGATATTGAACCAGGTTCTGTTGTGGAGTCTTCTGTTGCTTGTGGTAGCAGAGGTAGTGGGATGTAGGTAACTCTGCGGGAGGAGGAGAGGGGACATGAGGGCAGCAGGTATCTGCTCACCGAAAACTGCAGCAAGTTGCACACAAAGTGTATCCTGGTAATAAAACAATTTTGGCCTCCCTTTCAGCAACAGGAAAACATTCTCACATTTTGGCTATCCAGTAACCATCAGATTGCTTGATGATAATATATGCCTGTCCTTACATAAGAAACAATCATACATCTTGCCTTTCTCACCAGCATATCTGAGGATCCAGTTTTTTCCAGCTCCTTCCCCCCACTGAGATGATTGGTCACCAAATTCTTGACCTAACCCCTTCCTTCCAGCCAGAGGTGTAACTTGACCAGCATGCACTTTCTATAATACCGTTGTCTTCTTATGCGGCACAAAGATCTATGGACCCCCCTTAGGCTCCTGGGCCTGGTAGCGACTGCTACCTCTGCATCGCCTATAGCTACACCCCTGCCTGTATGGGTCTACAACAGTTATATGGGAGACAGAAAATTGCGCAAGCAGTTATTCTTCTGCCTTCCCTTTTTATATCAGTGTGAGCATCAGCTCTAAGATAAATATCTGGGGCAGGGGCATAACTAGAACTGACTGGGCCCAACAGTTAATATTTGTACGGCCAATGGATTTTGATGGAGCAGGAATTTATTATGATGATGACGAGGACACTGTATTGCATATGGATGCAGCCTGCAACTGCAAAGGAGACCAGAAGAAGGAGGACACTTGTTGAGGTACCTGACTGCCACTACAATTTTTAATATCACAATAACTGGTGATGATTAGTGTTGGGCGTGAATTCTCGAATCGTGAATTTTAATCGCGAATATCGCCACTTCGAGAATTTGCGAAGATTTAGAATATAGTGCTATATATTCGTATTTGCGAATATTCTAGATTTTTTTTTCATCTGAACCCATGATCCCTCCCTGCCTCTTATATATATATTGGAGCACTCTATCTGCATATAAAGCTATTCTAATGTTCTTCCGTGTCAACCATTTTCTCCAGTCTCAGGAAACTTCTAGCAGCTTGAAAAATGTAGCAACAGTTACCCATACCTGTATTTCGCGTGCAATACGTGCATATTACATTGCCGATTTTCGCAATCAAGAAAATAATCGCGTATTCTTGAATTCACGAATATATGACGAATATACACCCAAATATTCACGAAATATGGCTAATTCGAATATTGCCCCTGCTACTTATCACTAGTGATATATTTTAATAAGTAATTGACATTTGAAAAAGCAGAGCGAAACGCGGGTCGGGGTGAGCTGCTTGTCGCAGGGCTAGCCTGCATTGCTGCTGCTAATATTATTTTTTCTTAGTTTTTTGTAATGTCAATTACTTAATAAAATTTGTGATTATTTTACATGTGTGTCCCTTCAGTTTATTTGGTGTAGATATACTTTTTGTCACACATTGGATTCATCTTTTTGATGATTTAGTAGGTTGTATCATCACTAGTGATGATGCATCATGTGCTGCAATAGATCTCCCTGGTGCCTACGTTTTTGTTTGTGCACATCCATGGCTTATTTTCAGCATACAGATCTAGCACACAGGATATGCTTTTGTCTTCTGCCACTGTGGAAAAAAATTGCCAGACGGAAGATACTCGCTCACTCTGTACAGAACTGGCATGTTTTGAGCCTGCATCCACAGTATCAGCAACAACAACAGTTCCCCAGTTGACCAAAATAGAAGCAGATCTGGCCTTGGCAGTTTTTGGGCGGCAATGCCCAGGGGCGTAGCGTGGGGGGGCAGAGGGGCCATTGTCCCGGGCGCCAAACTGCAGGGGGGCGCTCTGGCGCCGGCTCCTAAGGCTAATAGTAAAAGTAAGTTTTTCAGGGCGGCTCTCTCTCTGCCGGAGTGCCGGGCTCTGCGCAACAGCCTGAAAGCTGTCTGATAGTGCGCCGCGCCCAGCGCCCTAATGATTCATTTGTGTGGTGCGGGCGTGGTGCACTTCAGTTAGTTAACTTAACATACATAGGGTCGGGATAGGCAATCATTAGGCTGGCCTGGCTCCCTCCGGCTCCACCCACTTTCCAGGCAGGAAATACAGTGCGGAGCGCGGGAGCCAGAGCCAGCAGAAGCCACTGCCAGTTGCCCAGTAGAAGATTGCCAGAAGCAGGAGGCGGCGGAAGACTGAGTCCTGTCAGACTCCAGTCCAGAGAGAACTGTTGAGTCAGACAGTCAGTCACTGACCAGTCAGCCTGAGTTCGCCCTGAGCCTAGAGTCCAGACTACAGAGCAGAGGTAAAAGGGGAGCCAGGCAGCTGCTGCCCCACGCCGCTGAGGCTGAGTAACTGTTAGTGTCACTGTCATGTCAGTGATTAAGTTGGGTGACCATGTCACCATTTACTGCCTATCTAAAGTACATTAAAAACACTTTATTTGATAATGTTAAAAATAATAAATCTCCACATAGGCTGATAAGGTGAACTGGAATATTTCAGACTATTTATATGCTGGTTCCTAGTAACACCCTACCACAAAGACTCCTTTATATTTAGGAGTATATGGATAATGGAAAAAATCCTCTAGTGATCTTACAGGGATATTTTTGCACTACATATACGGGGCTGTAAACCCTTTGGTAAGTGCTGTATAGGGTCTCACACTTAGAGGATTAATCCCTAATAGGCTCAGTATAGAATGGAGAGTCAGTCTGCATGTATTCCTGTACTGCAGTCTAATGCTCAACGCGTTTCCCTATCCGACTTTTGTCGGTATTTCATCAGGAGCATTAGACTGCAGTACAGGAATACATGCAGACTGACTCTCGCTTCCATACTGAGCCTATTAGGGATTAATCCTCTAAGTGTGAGACCCTATACAGCACTTACCATAGGGTTTACAGCCCCGTATATGTAGTGCAAAAATATCCCTGTAAGATCACTAGAGGATTTTTTCCATTATCCATATACTCCTAAATATAAAGGAGTCTTTGTGGTAGGGTGTTACTAGGAACCAGCATATAAATAGTCTGAAATATTCCAGTTCACCTTATCAGCCTATTCATGTGGAGATTTATTATTTTTAACATTATCAAATAAAGTGTTTTTAACGTACTTTAGATAGGCAGTTAATAATAATTTTTGAGCAGTACGTCTACAACATTATCATATTCAAGTGAATTAGTGACCATGTCACCATGAATGATGACCTCCCTGAGTCTGTGTGTGGGGGGATGGTGGCTGGTGGGTTTACAGTGTGCACCACTGCCTGGGCATACAATAATAAGGGTAATAAATCAGTGAGTGAAGTGCCAGAGCTCTGCCAGGCCAAATAGGTGGCATGGCAGTCTGGCATTCATGGTTCTGATGTGGCAGGATAACGGTAGAGAGGCACTGAGACAGTACTGCCTCTGGGATGCCATCTGCCCATCTCTATACCAGGCCTACCCTGGGCCTGGGCTGGTATGGACAGCAGAGATGGGCAGAAGATGGCATCCTAGAGTCAGTACTGTCTCTGGTCACCCTTCACCAGCACCCTGACTGCCACCTCCTTGGCCTGCCTGGCTCTCATGGCACTTCACTGCATACCTGCTGTTTGGCTATCAGCTTCCTCTTCACCTCATGTCCAGACAAGTATCTCTGCAGTCGCTGACCAAGTTTTAGGCTAATTTTTCATTAGCGGCAGGGCAGGTTGTCCGGCAGGTGAACAGCCTGACGGATCCTGCCGGTGATTTACATGTGCCCCCGGACTGACGAATTATCCCCATTGACTATAATGGGGGCGGTGGTGGAGTTCTGGTGGCCTCTTACTGTGCGCTGCCGTACTGCCGCCAGAACTCAGCCAACACCCCCATTATAGTCAATGGGTATGGAGCGGTAGTCCAGAGGCACGTGTAAACTAGTGGTGGGACAGATACGTCAGGCTGTTGAACCGCCGGAATGCTGGTTGCCTGGAGCAACGTCCAGTACTGCAGCCTGTGCTTTCACTTCAGTATTCATGCGGCCCCCCCCCCCCCCCTGTTTAATTATGATTTGGTTAATAGAACCCTGTATTTTATGAGATCCTGCAATGAATTGCGGTATATGTCTCTTTTATAGTGTTGGTGGTAATATTGGTTTTGGTATGCCTGTGGGGCGTCATTCTATAAAAAGGCGCATGCACAAAAGTTAGGGGGCGCCATACTAGGTTCGCCCTGGGTGCTGGCAACACACGCTACGCCACTGGCAATGCCCATATATTGTCTCTGGTATCTATTGTTGCTGCCGCAACAGCCACTACCCTCCTCCTCTGATGTTATCTCCTCCTTAATTCCCCAATCTGGATCCCAGGTGCCTGTCAAACACACAAGTATCACCATTCTCACCCTCCATGCCACTTTTATGAGACTGTTATAAGACATTTTGGGCTACCTGGCCCCTCCCAATTCCCTACTTTTGTTTGCCCAGAGTGCCACTGATGCCACCATTGCTCTTACTGCCACCACCATGGCTTCAAGTGCCACTACTACTATGGCCACCACCACCAACATAGATATGCATGGGGTTCCCCACCTCTACCTGAACTTCCTCCTCATGGCAGTTCAAACACTGACTGCTCTCACACAAGTCATCGAGGAGAATCTTTTGAGTATCTTCCATAGCACATGGGTGGGGTTTTGTAGAAGGAGCCCCACTAGGAGGAGGCAGTGAAGACAGAGGATGCAACTGAAAGGCTTCTCTGGGGTTGCGAGGGAGAAGCAGGAATGCTGTGATCCTTTGTTCCAAGGCATGGTGTCAGACTCAGAAGTGACATCCACATGATCCTGCTGTGACCGAGAGGAGGAGTGAGCTATCCAGTCCACAATTTCATCCTCTTTGTGTCGGAAGCCATGGAAAACTGTGGCCTACTACTACTTCTACTACTGGTTGGATGGCTGGTGTTGCTACTCCTCATGGCACATTCTAACCACATTCTGACTCTAAGATGACGAGGTCTTTTGTTTTTCATTCTTCCATTTTCCAGATTTGTTATTATGAGGCTTATAAATAAAAAGTCACAAGTTTGGTACACAGATTATTAAATGGTACTCGCAAAAATACAAGTGTTTTTTGACGAGCAAACCGGTTCATTATGAATTTCATAAAAATCTGTTCACAAAGAAAACCAGAAGATTTCAGATTTGCTTTGGACAAATCCAGTACAATGGCACTCACTGCCATTTTACTGCACATGGAATGAAAAAAGCACGCGTGAGGAAGAAGGATGCTCATATGATCCTGAGAGGAAGTGAGGGAGGGCTTGCCCTGATTGGCTCTCCCAGGCTGTCTGTTAGCCTATCAGTCAATAAGTGCTGCATCAGGCAGGGAGGTGCCCTTACAGAATGAGCAGAACATAATTTTCTGTGAATGAGGGTAGATGGCTTTCTGCAGTGTCTGACTGAAAACTATCTTAGTGACAGTGCACAGGAAAGGTTAGAAAGAAGAAGTGGATAGAATATGGAAAGGTAGGGAAAGCTTTTAGCCAGGGAATGAGAAGTGAGGAGCTGAGAAATACATTTTTTTCAAGTGTTAGTGTAGGGGGAATAAGCTCAATACCACTGAGTGTATTACAATCCAGAGGGTATCGTTTAAAATCTCATTCAAAACAACTGAAATAATCGTCAAAAATCTGGGAAAGGCATCTCCAGATGTTTTTTTTTTTTTTTGCAACAACAATACAAGTGTACAATGTGTGTTTTACAATCCAGAGGGTAGCATTTTAAATCTCAGTGAAAACACCTGAAATAGTAGCATCTCCAGGCAAACACTGTTAATAGTAGGCTGAACTATTTTACAGCGCATCTCCATACAGTTCAAGTGTTTTTGTTTAGCAAAAATAACAAAATAAGTGTACAAGCTGTGTTTTTCAAAACACCTGAAATAGTAGGTCAAAATGTTTTACGGGGCATTTCCAGACAGTGCTGGTGTGTGAGTGTGGGGAGGAGTAATCTCATAGTAGGTTGACAACTTGTGTTTTACGCTAGTGAAAGCAGTTTTTGTGAATCAGCGTATTTGAACATACATAGGACATTAGGCCCAAATCTGATAGTGGAGCTGATACTGCATTATTCCCAAAGTAAATAGCTATGTGCCCAGAATTATTATTATAGTTGCAGTAGTAGTAGGCCACAGTTCTCCCTGGCTTCAGAAAGGTGCAAAATTGTCATTGAGGAAAAGAGGATGATATTATGGATTGGATGGTTCACTCCTTTTATCAGTCACAGCAGGAACACTTAGAGGTGACTTCTGAGTCTGACACTGTGCTTTGGAGCCACGGTCCACAGCATTTTTCTTGATCCTCCTCCTTGAAGCTGAAGAGCATCTTTTCAGTGCCATTCTCTCTGACTTCCTTGCCCCTTCCTAGTGGGGCTCCTTTTTTTTTCCTGAGAAGAGGCAACAAAATACACCTTTCCCTATGGAAAATAGTCAAGAGAGGCTCCCTGTTGACGACTTGAGAGCACAGTTTGGACTTCCCTGAGGAGGAGGTTCAAGAGGAGGCGGGGGACCCAGATCGGGGTGCTGAGGAAGAGGTAACATTAAAGGGAACCTGTCATCAACTTTATGCTGCCCATACTAATGGCAGCATAAAGTAGAGACAAGCGAGTATATTTCAGCTGTCTGTCATTTAAAAGTTTAAAGTAAGTGGTTGCCGAGAACCAGCATCACAATCATTGCAGACTGGGCCTGGAAAGAGTCCCGGCCACCTGAGAAGAGTCAAGGTTATTCATAAATTCCTGCCCACCTTCTGATGACTGACAGCCTTCTACCTAGTTTTCTCTCTTTCTCCTTAGAAGAGAACTGCCAACCATCAGCAGATGGGTCGGGGAGAGCAGGAGATTATAAATAACCATGACTTCTCAAGTAGATTTGACTCTTTTCAAGGCCTGTGCTGCAATGATTATGATGCTGGTTCTCAGCAACCACTTACTTTTAGCTCATGAGCCACACACCACTGAAATCTGCATTTTTGTCACTATTTTATGATGCCCTCAGTAAGGTCAGCATAAAGTTGATGACAGGTTCTCTTTAACCTGTTATGGACATAGGGCGTACAGTTATGCTCTGATGTCCTGGTATCTAAGGTGATCGGTGGTGTTATAATACACCACCAATCACCGTCCTGCGATCCGGAGAGGTGGAGGTCTTGCCACCTCTCAGGATTGCTGCTGATTAGTCGGCTGGGCACGTGGGTAGGATGTGTGACCCTAGACCCCCCGGGGGTGCTGCAGCTTGCCTCCCGCCCCCCCACACAAATTTGTTTGGCCCGCAAGTTTTTTATTAGCTTTTTTTTGCATGCGCTGACTGTGGCCGGCACTCTTAGTGTCCGGCCACTGTTAGCCCATCGCCCATCCCACCGCTGATCAGCTTTGTACCGCTGATCAGCGCGTTTGAATCTTTTTTTTTTTTACACTTTTTGGGATTTTTGCCAGACGTTCTCGGTCGAGGAGGCATACGCCCTGCTTACCTCCGACTCCAAGAGCCCCAGTGAGGACGAGGATGACCCCACTTTCCTTTTGTCATCCGCATCCTCCTCATCATCTAGCGATGATGATGAGCCCCCAAGGCGGCGGAGACGCCGCCAGGCGGAGCAAGGGGACTGCCATGCTAGGGACTCTGTGGCCCACACTAGTACGAGCAGCTCTGGGGCTCGTACTAGTTTTCCGGCCCACCAGTTAAGTCCACCTGAGCCCCCTACCGGTGAACTTGTCTGGTGTACCCCAGAGCATTTTGAGCCTGTGATTCCTGATTTTGTTGGCCAAGCAGGAATCCAGATTCCCACAGTGGGCTTCACTGAATATGACTATTTAAGTTTTTTTTTTCAGTGACCACTTTGTGAACCTGATGGTGGAGCAAACGAACCTGTACGCCCAACAGTTCATTGCTCAACACCCGGGCTTCCTTTTTGGCTAGGGCTGGACTCCGGTCAGTGCAGCCGAGATGAGGATGTTTTGGGGCCTCGTGATGCACATGGGCCTAGTCGAAAAACCTAGTGTCAGGCATTACTGGAGTGGGGACATTCTCTACCAGACCCCACTTTACAGTATGGCCATGACACGTACCCGGTTTGAGGCCATCCGGAAATGCCTGCATTATGCAGATAATGCAGCATGTCCCCCCCAAGGTGATCCTGCCTATGACTGCCTGTACAAAATCAGGCCAGTCATCGATCACTTTGGGGCCAAGTTTTGGAGGCCTATGTACCTGGAAGGGAGGTTGCGGTTGATGAGTCTCTCATTGCTTTCAACTTGTGTGGGATCTTATGCACCCACTGCTAGATAAAGATTACCACCTGTACATGGATAACTTTTATACTAGTATCCCCTTGTTCCAGTCCCTCGCCACCAGATCCCCGTCCGCTTGTGGGACCGTGCGGGAAAAATCTAAGCAGCCTTCATACCCACCCCCTCCAGGTACCTATCCCCAGGGGCGAGACCTGTGCCCTTACCAGTGGAAACCTGTTGCTGGTCAGATATAATGGACAAGAGGGATGTCCTTGTACTGTCCACAATTCACAGTAACGGCATCACCCCTGTCCCTGTGCGAGGTACCACGGCAACAGTCCTCAAGATCGATTGCATCGTCGACTACAATCGGTATATGGGAGGAGTTGATCTCTCTGATCAAGTCCTCAAGCCATATAATGCCATGCGCAAAAACCCGGGCATGGTACAAAAAAGTTGCGGTCTACTTGATACAGGTTGCCTTGTACAACTCTTTTGTCCCGGAGAGCTGGCAACACAGGGAAATTCCTGCAGTTCTATGAGGCAGTCCTCAAGGCCCTGATATTTTCTGAGCAGGAAAGAGTAGGCTGGAGTACCTCGGGCACTGGGTTGCCCAGTGCAGAGTGTGTCACAGGAAGGGGATACAGAAGGACACCACCACTCAGTGTGACACGTTCCCCGATCATCCGGGCCTCTGCATTATTGGTTGCTTCAGGGAGTACCACACTTCAATGGAGTGCTAAATTTATATTCCCCTTCCCCAATTTAGCCACTGACAATCTGAAAAAAAAACTATGTTTCTCAGACTTGAGACACTCCCCCCAAATTTTTTTTTATATATTATTAAAAAAATAAAATAAAAAAAAAGTAGGCATATTATGTATCGCCGCGTCCGTAAGAATCTGCTCTATAAAAATACCCCATAACCTAACCCCTCAGATGAACACGGTCAAAAAATAAAATAAAAACGGTGGAAAAAAAGGTATTTTTTGTCACCTTACATCACAAAAAGTGTAATAGCAAGCGATTAAAAAGTCATATGCCCCCGAAAATTGTGCCAATAAAGCCATTCTCTCTTCCCGCAAAAAATTAGCCCCTACCTAAGATAATTGGCTAAAAAAAAAAAATGACTCAGACTATGGCGATACTAAAATGTATTTTTCTTTGTTTATAAAAGGATAATATAGTGTAAAACCTAAATAAATTTTAAAAAGTAGACATATTAGGTATTGCCGTGTCCAAAACAATCTGCTCTATAAAAATACCCCATAACCCCTCAGATGAACACGGTCAAAAAAATAAAATAGAAACTGTGCCAAAATAGCAATTTTTTTGGCAAATTTTCAATGTTCATCAGTTTTTTTCCAGTAACAAAGCAAGGGTTAACAGCCAAACAAAACTTAATATTTATTACCCTGATTCTGCAGTTTACAGAAACACCCCATATGTGGTTGTAAACTGCTGTATGACCAAACGGCAGGGCGCAGAAGGAAAGGGACGCCGTATGGTTTCTTGAAGACAGATTTTGATGGCTTTTTTTTTGGGCTCCATGTCCCATTTGAAGAACCCCTGATGCACCCCTAGAGTAGAAACTCCATAAAATTGACCACATATAAAAAACTAAACCCCTCAAGGTATTCAACACTGATTTTACAAACTTTATTAACCATTTAGGTGTTCCTCAACAGTTTATGGCAAATGGAGATGAAATTTCAGAATTTCTATTTTTGGTAACCTTGCCTCACAAAAATGTAATATAGAGCAACCAAAAATCATATGTACCCTAAAAATAGTTCCAACAAAACTGCCACCTTATCCCTTAGTTCCTAAAATGGGGTCACTTTTATGGAGTTTCTACTCTAGGGGTGAATCAGGGGGAAAATTTGCCCAAAAATCGAAATTCTGAAATTTCATCTCCATTTGCCAATAACTCTTGTGGAACACCTAAAGAGTTAACAAAGTTTGTAAAACCAGTTTTGAATACCTTGAGGGGTGTAGTTACTTAGATGGTGGTTACATTTATGGAGTTTCTACTCTAAGGGGTACATCAGGGGGGCTTCAAATAGGACATGGTGTAAATAAACCAGTCAAGCAAAATCTGCCTTCCAAAAACTACACGGCGGACTTTTCCCTCTACGCCCTACCGTGTGCCCGTACAGTAGTTTACAGCCACATATGGGGTGTTTCTGCAAACTACAGAATTTGGGCAATAAATATTGAGTTTTGTTTGGCTGTTAACCCTTGCTTTGTTAATGTAAAAAATGGATTAAAATGGAAAATGTGCCAAAAAATGTCAATTCTGAATGTCATCTCCATTTGCCAATAACTCTTGTGGAACACCTAAAGGGTTAACAAAGTTTGTAAAACCAGTTTTGAATACCATGAGGGGTGTAGTTTCTTAGATGGGGTAACTTTTATGGAGTTTTTACTCTAGGGGAGCATCTGGGTGGCTTTAAGTGGGACATGGTGTAAATAAACCAGTCCAGCAAAATCTGCCTTCCAAAAACCGCACGGCGCACCTTTCCCTCTACGCCCTACCTTGTGCCCGTACAGTAGTTTACAGCCACCTATGGGGTGTTTCTGCAAACTACAGAATCAGGGCAATAAATATTGAGTTTTGTTTGGCTGTTAACCCTTGCTTTGTTACTGTAAAAAATTGATTAAAAATGGAAAATGAAAAAAAAAATGAAATTCTGAAATTTTATCTCCATTTGCCAATAACTCTTGATGAACACCTAAAGGGTTAACAAAGTTTGTTAAACTAGTTTTGAATACCTTGAGGGGTTATATTTATCCCAAAAGGGCAACCCAGAGCTACATGGCCACGTTAGGCGGCAAGGGAATATATCTCTGGCACACAGTGTCGGTGCCAAGATACAGCTGACCACAGACACGTTGTCTGGCAAACATGGGCAGGGAAGGTACATAACTTTTATTGCCCACTGGGTGAACCTTCTGACGGCCATTAAGCATGTAACCCGTGGCTCCCGTGTGGATTTGGTGTTACCGCCAAGGATTGCATGCAGGACTGCTTTTTCTACTCCACCTCCTACTCCATCCTTCGTCTCCTCCTCGGCTGACTCCTCCTTTTCCATTTTCCACTGCTACTTCCTCTTCTGCTGCCCCCCCCCCCCCCCACACAATCACTTGTTCTTTTCTTTCAGGTGAATGCATAATTTTTGGGGCCTGTACTCCACTGACCTACAGTAAAATTGTTATCCACTGACCGTTTAATATACCTCCAGCCACATAATCACTTGTTCTTTTCTGTCAGGTGAATGCCTAATTTTTGGGGCCCGTACTCCCATGGCCTAAAGTAACATTTTTCTAGGCTCCAGCAGGACACATTTTTGAGAGTTTCCCTTTAAGATGCATAAAATTGGCCCCTGATTAAAATACATATTTTTTGTGGGAATGTTTGCCAATGATCCCCCTCTATGTCACTGGTCATATTGTGGGACTATTTGTGCACTTCTAGTAAGTATTTGGTGGCTGAAAATATGACCTGAAGGTTTTTCAGGTTTGCCTGCCATTAAAGTCAATGGGGCCCACCGTGAATGTGCGGTTCTCGAACATTTGAGCACGTGTTTGCGAACTGTCCCGGCCGATGTTCGTCCATCACTAATGCCTAGATTCAGGCCTACCTAGACTCTGGCCTGTCTCTCTGGAGCATACACTGTTCCATGACCCAACTGACTTCTGGACAAGCAGAAATAAAAGTGGCCTGAACTGTCCCAGAATGCTCTCTGTCTTCTTTATTGCCCAGCCTCCAGTGTCATCTCTGGGACAATTTTCAGCTCCGCGGGTGTCCTCTGCCAGTGTCAAAAACATCACTTTTGTCAAAATGAACCAGGCCAGGATTTGGGAGGATTTTCACACTCCTCTAGCTGAGACCAATGAATAGATCTGGACTTGCTGATGGCACCCCATCTTGACACTGTTGTTGTCTGCCTGGCTACCATCTTGGTTACCTGCTTACTATCATGTTCTGCATAGCTACTGCTGCCATCATGTCACTGTCGCCATCACTGCTTCTGTCTGCCTTCCTGTCACCACTGCAGCTGCTACTTCTCATTGCTAATCCCCTACTGCCACCACTTTTAGCACCACTGCCTTCTCTGTGCTTACATTGTGTAGTGGCCTTACTTGGTATCGCTCTCAGTCCCATAGAAGTGAATGGGGTTAAGTGCTATACTACTCACAGCCGATATACAATGTATGGCACTGTGCTTGGTAAGCACGGAGAAGGCCATGGCACTCACAGGAGTGCTGGTGACTTCTCTAGCAGCTGGTCCTGGGTAGTGGACCCCCACGATCAGGTAATGATGACCTATCCTGAGGATAGGCAATCAGTAGTCAAATCCCAGAAAAACCCTTTAAGCCATATGTTTTGGAGGCTTGGTCTCAACAACCACACTTTCTTCTGAGAAGTAACACTTGTCCATGTCATATAGGCAGGCATTCTAACCCTGTCAAGGCATAATTTTTTAACACTTGGTAACCCCACAATCAAATATTTTTCTTTTTTTATCCCTTAGCACTATATGTTTAAACACCATCTGCCCCGATAAGGTTTTCAAACGTCCTATTTGTTAACGCCATCAAACATGTGTTTACCCATAACTATGTATTTCAGTGTCACTCTCATATGATTTTCTATTGCTGTCATTGGATACAAGAGCTTAGGTAGGGGGAGAGAAAAAGCAAAAATTCATAAAAAATAACAAAAAGAGATAAAGGGGTAAATTTATCATGAGAGGGATGTTTGATGTCAGTTTTGCTTGGGTCTGCGTTGGTGTACTTTATGCAAAAAAACGGAAATGACTCTGTGTGCGTGTCCGTATGTCCCCAAGTCTGCTCCCCCCAAAAATAGAACATGTCCTATTTTTGAAACAGCACATGGCCTCATTCAAATAACAATAAGGGCATACCCACCTGTTAAACACTAAACCAACAAATATGTTCCACAAGGGAACACAAAGACACCATGCCCAATGTAATATCACAAAAAACATTTAATTTATTAAATAGATCTTTTTTGGGGGCAATGAAATCAGTGGCTTGGTATGGCAATTGTCGTTAATGTTACCCTTTTCTGATGTTTTTTCCATTTTATGTTTTTAATTATGTATTTTCCAATTTGATAAATTGAATATTTTGTGTGATCGTGTCCTATTCTTGTTCATTTTGCGGACAAGGACAGTCATTGTTACAACAGATCCACAAAAAAAACTTTAAAAAAACGGATGTAACATGGACGTGACATGGATGTCATACATTTTTTCTTGTGGATCTGTGTTTTGTGTCTGCTTGAGCCCTTAGACCTAACACTGTTGTGTAGAAAAGCTACTCCTGTTTTCCTACTCCACCGCCTACTAAATTGTGACTCAATGATAAATCTAGAGTGGAACTCATCAACATGCCTAACCACAGCCACTTTTCCACCCACATTGAAAAACTGGAGTGAGTTGTGTAAAAGCCCTATTTCTAGTCAAAATATTTTCCTAAAAATTCAGAGTCCTATCAGACTAGAGGATGTTATATACAAATTTCCAGGGAAATTGGAGCCACTTTGGTTCAGGCAGAATAAATTCGGGTCTGAACCAAACTTTTTTTTTTAATTCAGTGAACCGGTACCAAACCGAATCTCAAAAGGTTTGCTCATCTCTAATCCGCAACCCATTAATTGTGATCAGCAGGTCCTTTGCCAATGGGTCCCATGTTGATCATGAATTACTTCATATGTATCCTCAGATGATGGCCCTCAGTGGCCTTCACTATTTTATTGGCAGCTCCTGATCTGAATAAACGGCATCATTACTGGGTCAACCAAGCAATGTGCTAAGCCCCACTGAAATAATACATAAGTGACGAGGTTACTATGGAGAAAAACAAGTGATGAAAAGCATAAAAGAGAAGAAAATACTTATAAGCTATCAAAGGAAGAAATATGAAAGGGAAAAGGAAGACACTATCCCCAAGGATTGGCTGTCAAGATTAAAGAGGTGAGACAGAGCATTTATTAAATAAAAAATACATTGTTCATTGACACAAAGTATACAGTTTTTCTTCTGTATATCTACCAGCACTCTGTCTGGAGAATGGCTTTGTTCTAGCCACAATCACTGCATGGGGTTCTTAAAATGTCTAGGAATAAATGTAAGCTGGTGCATTCATATAAATCATTGGACCCCATAGCAAGAATCTGAATTGATCTCACCTTATCTGATTGTTCACCTTACCCGATGAACTGTGCTCTTTGCTGCTGCCTTTTAGATACAGGCTATCCTTCACTGAATGGACTGTGCCTGCTGCTGTTTATTATATAGTGTGCCATACCTCCCTCCTCCATGAATTGTCCCTGCCGCTGTTTCTCCCCTACTCCTTCCCAAATGATGACTTACTGTGTGTACTGTTGTAGCTGGTTGTCACTGTAGCAGAGTACAGTCAGGGCCTGATGCAGATCTTCACTGCGCTGGACTTGAGTCTGGACTGGTGATGCTGCTGACTCATGTCAGGTCCAAATAGTTCATTTAGGTCACAGTGTGAAACATGATGACAGAAGAAGAGGGCTAGGACAAGGTACTTTGATGTCCTAAGCAAAATAGGTGAATGATTCCCCATTTGTAGAATTCATGACAAACTACCTTTCTTGCTAATAAAATACATTTTAAAACATTTTACAAGGTGTAGACACAGAATACTGATGTTTCTCTGAATGGTAGTCAACTTTTTGTTTGCCCAAAGACCCCTCTGCCATAGAGGAAGATACAGGGGCAAACACAGACAGCAGAAGGCCCCTGTGCAAAGAATTGTACCTGCCCCCACCCCCCAAAAAAAAAAAATGATGCAGATTACAGGCGTCGCTCTTAGAATCAGTGCACACTTCACTTATTTGGGCAGTTACGAGGCCAAAACTGACTAAGTAACTCAAGTATGAACTCAGCCTTACAAGTTGATGTTAGCGTCAAGAAGAAATGCACTCCTTTTACACCGCCGCCAGCTGATTCCACATAGATGTCTACAGAACCTGTTCTATTAAATGCTTATACAAGTAGAGCCCCCTGACAGAGTGGAGAGAGTGTCAGCAGTAAGTTTGTGTTGACTTCACTGATTATTTTACTCTTCCTCTGATCCATCAGAACAATAACCCCCAAAAAACAGATCCTGTCTGTTGAGCATCCGCCTTTACTCGGTCAGCATTTGGTCAGTAATCCATCAGTATTTCTAATGCCCCCAAAAAACAGGAGTGGATGCAAAACAGAGATGACACGGGAATATTTGCATGCTTTTGGCTACCAAATCATAAGACCATTCTGATGGGAGCATACATACATAAATGGTGATATCATTCAGGCCCAAAAAGCAAAATAGCGACCCAGTCATGGAGTGGGGAGGGTGGGAGAACAGCTTGAGAAGTCCACAGAGTGGCCCGATGACATAGTGGTGAGGTGGAAGCAGCATGAGGAGACCACAGAGTGGACCAGTGACATAGTGGTGAGGTTGCAGCAGCAGCAGCATGAGGAGGCCACAGAATAAGATAAGAAAAGATAAGATAAGATGCCTTTATTGTCACTGTACAATACAATGTAATACAATGTACAATACAATGAAATGTTGTTTGGAGCAATCCTAGATGCCATGGACAGGGGAACAAGAACTGACATTTAAACTAAAGCATTACACTAGAAAAAAAAAAAACATTGCACTAGAAGGCATTACTATTCACAGTTCACAGCATATATATAGCAATAGCAGAGTAGGAAGTGTATATACACACTGATTCAGACACCACTGCAGACAAGAGGTCATCATGGGTTCATGAATGCAGCAGTCACTTTCAGTCTGTGGTAGTTTCTATCCTAGGAAGGGGCAATAATCTCCGAGCATTTAGGAGACTGATTGCTTTGGGGTAAAAGCTGTTCTTCAGCCTAGTGGTGCGGGCATGTAGGGCTCTAAGACACCTACCAGAGGGTAGGGGAGTAAAAAAAAGGCTGTGGCCGGGGTGAGTTGGATCCCCGCAGATAATTTTTGCCCTGTTGCTGCAGCGAGCAGTGAAGATGTCATCCAGTGATGGTGACTGAGTACCAGTGATTCTGCCAGCCATTCTGATGATACTCTTGAGGGTCTTCTTGTCCTCAGAAGAGCAGCCGGAGTACCATACTGTAATGCAGTATGTGATAACAGATTTTATGGTGTACCTGTAAAAATTGACAAGCAGCTGTTTTGGGAGTTGTGTTTTCTTCAGACTCCTCAGAAAATAAAGCCTCTGAAGGCCTTTTTTGGTCATTTCTGTTGTGTTTTTTATCCATGATAGGTCCTGACTAATATGAACTCCCAAGAATCTGAAACTTTGAACTATCTCCATGTTTCCACCATTAATGCTAATGGCATGGTGTCCATTTTGTTTCTTCTTCCTAAAATCCAGAATTATCTCCTTTGTTTTCTTGGTATTGAGTATGAGGTTGTTGTTCTTACTCCATCTTTCTAGGTTCTCAACCTCTTTCCTATAGGCTGTTTCATCATTGTTGGAGATTAGGCCTATCACGGTCGTGTCATCTGCAAATTTTATAATGGTATTGGTATTGTGAATAGGTTTACAGTCATTTGTGAAGAGGGAGTAAAGGAGAGGGCTCAACACACAGCCTTGCGGTACCCCAGTGTTTAGTGTTAAGGATGAAGAAAAGTGCTTGCCCATGCGTACGATTTGTGGTCTTTTTGTAAGAAAATCCAGTATCCAGTTGCACAGGTGTGAGCGGAGACCCAAGTTGTTCAGTTTCGTTGCCAACTTGTTGGGAGGAATGGTGTTAAAGGCCGAGCTGTAATCAATGAACAGCATCCGCACATAGCTGTCTCTCTGCTCCAGGTGTGGAGGTGGCAGCAGTAACATGAGGAGGCCACAGAGTGGCAAGGTGACAGAGTGGGGAAGTGCGTGGCAATAACAGTACCTGCTCTACGATGGTGGATGTAAGAAGGAGCACTTGGCATTAGATTTGTGGCATCAGGCGGGTGGCAGCATCAGAATATTAGCTGAGGCTGGTAGCCAGATGAAACCTGTCTCTTTTGTCAAGGTTTGGGTGAGGCAGCATGGATGATGTAGTCTGATGCATCAGGTTTTAGTGCGTGGAAATCCTGGCTTATCCACGCCTGATTCATCTTGACAAAGGTCAGTCTCTCCACATTTTAGGTGGACAGGTGAGTTCTCCTTGGGATAACTATGGCCCCTGCCGCACTAAACACCGGCTCTGATGCCACATACTAGCCGGGAAGAACCACTTTTCCAGGGCAAACTCTGCCAGTTGTGGCTACAAATCCAGTTTGGCTGCCCAGTAGTCCAGCGGATCTTCAATGATAGGTGGTAGGGTGTACTCCAAGTATGCCACTACCTGCTGGTTCAGGTTCTTCCCTATGTCTAGCTGCTGGTGAGTAGAAATGTCCCGAACTATTCGCCGGCGAATAGTTCCCGGTGAACATAGCTTGTTAGCGTTCGCCGCTGCGGGCGAACATATGCGATGTTCGGTCCGCCTCCTATACGTCATCATTGAGCAAACTTTGACCCTGTACCTCACAGTCAGAAGACACATTCCAGCCAATCAGCATACCCTCCCTCCCAGACCCTCCCACTGCCTATCAAAAAGCAAGGACAGCATCCATCTTAGATTAATTCTGAAGCTGTAGTGTCGCAAAGTTTTAATCGCAATGCGATTAATACAGGTTATATTAATCGCATTGCGATTACAACTTAGAGCTGGGTTCCTAATGGTTATATTGATTGAGAATATAGTGCTATATTCGTTGTCAATTCTAGCAATACAACCATTAGGAACTCAGATCTAAGTTGTAATCGCAATGCGAATAATGCAGGTTATATTAATCGCATTGCGAATTCAAGCTAGCGAATGCAAGCTAAGTTCCTAATAGTTGTATTGCTAGAATTGACGAATATAACGAATATAGCACTATATTCTCAATCTTCGTTATATTCTAGCAATACAACCATTAGGAACCCAGCAGCTCTAAGTTGAATTTGCAATACGATTAATATAACCTACATTAATCGCATTGCGATTACAACTTTCTCAAATCCGACAGTACATTCTAGCATTGAGCCGTTCCCATGGTGATGGGGACGCTCCATGAGCACGGAAGTCGGCAGAAGCTCTAAGTTGAAATCGCAAAGCGATCAATTCAAGTTCTATAAATCGCATTGCGATTTCAATAGAACTTCTGCTGACTTCCGTGCTCATGGAGCGTCCCCATCACCATGGGAATGACTCCATGCTAGAATGTACTGTCGGATTTGAGAAAGTTGAAATCGCAATGCGATTAATTCAAGTTCTATAAATCGCATTGCGATTTCAACTTACCACACTCTGCGTCAACTACGTAATTTTCCATGGGAGTTTTGCCATGGATCCCCCTCCGGCATGCCACAGTCCAGGTGTTAGTCCCCTTGAAACAACTTTTCCATCACTATTGTGGCCACAAAGAGTACCTGTGGGTTTTCAAATTCGCCTTCCAATTGATGTCTATTGCGGTTCGCACGTTCGCGAACATTTGCGGAAATTCGCGTTCGCTGTTCGCGAACGGAAAATTTTATGTTCGCGACATCACTACTGGTGAGTAGTTTCTTCACTATGCGGGTGAATAAAGCTGCTCATCAGCGACTCTAGACTCAGGCTGCTGCAGATGGAGATGGTACTACTCCTGCCACCCCACCCCCCCCCCAGCAGCTATGGCAGTAGGACGTGAGTGCAGAGGGCCCCTCCGGTCTATCCTGCAAGAGGATTGACAATGGCGCAGATAGGCAGCGGCCAACTGACTACATAAGATGTATCTATATTAGTTTGTCGTCGTCCTCAGCAGGTGTAAAAAAGGTCCCCATTTTGGACCAGTAGTGAGGGTCTAACATGGTGAAGAGCCAGTATTTATCCCTCTGGCGAATGGTAACAATTCATCTGTCATTTTGCAATCAAGTGAGCATGCATCAGGTCATTTGCCCAAGTGACTTGGAGGGACTCCCTGCCTCCATCTCCACTGCATACTGCCACGGTGTGCCGGTCATCTTCCTCATCTCCATCTTGCTCCTCCATCTGCTCCTGTTCCTCCTCTCCTGTCACCTGTGTAGAAAAACCACCCATTTTGCTACACATTACTTGTGCTCCAATGTCTTCCTCCTCTTCCTCCTCCAGTTCAGCATGGCTCATGTGGCAGTGAGATCTAGGCGCCACGTCTCCAGTCCCCTGACCAGCCAGATTTAACAGCATCTTTTCCAGAATATGAGTCAGTGGAATGATGTTGTTCATCCTGTATTCCTGGTGAATGACAAATAAAGTGGCCTCCTTAAAGGGCATGAGCAAACAGCTGGTGTCACGCATGAGTTGCCACTGGCTAACATTGAAGTTACACAGTGGAGTACCTCTGTCCGCTTGGTTCATCAAGAAATAGTTTATGGCCTTTCTCTGTTCGCATAGTCGGTCCAACATATGGAGGGTGGAATTCCAACATGTGGAAACATCGCATATCAGCCTATGTTGGGGGACGCCGTTCTGCCACTGCAGCTCAAGTAGGGTGTGCTTGGTGGTGTACGAGTGGCTGAAGTGCATAAAACGTTTCCTGGCCATTCCAGCCGTCTTGCAGATGCGTGAAAGACTTCAGGAACCGCTTGACAACCAGATTGAACATGTGGGCCATGCAGGGAGCATGGCTCATTTCTCCTGGATGCAGCGCCGACACCATGTTCCGATTTTGAGTTGTTGCAGAGAAAGCCAGAATTTGATTTCTTGATGAAGGACACGGAGCAGTTCTCCCCTGTGTGACTCCATTCCCCCCAGGGAAACGAGGTGTAGAACAGCGTGACACCGCCATGCCCTGCACATTTGATATGCTGGAGGAGCACTGTGAATTGTCCCTGCAGTGGAGGCTGAGGACATGGAGGATGAGGAGGCAGAGGCGGACATTGTCACAGGACCAACGGGGTGAGAACTTGGATTTGGAAGTGGCGTCACCTGGCTAAGTTGCTGGTGTGGCTGGGCAGGAACCACAATTACCTAATAGTCCATAAAGGACATATATTGTCCTTGACCGTAGTTATAACTACCGACTAATTTTCCCAAAAAAGGCTGTATCACAAACAAATTTCAACACTGAATGGCTAATTGATGCAATTACTCAGTCCCTACAGAAGAAAGTCTACATTCACTGACCAATTTTTCTAAAAAAAGGCTGTATCACAAACAAATTTCACCACTGAATGGCTAATCGACGAATTGTTAGTCTCTACGGAAGATACTCTACAATCGCCCATCAATTTTCCCAAAAAAGGCTTCATCACAAAAAATTTCACCACTGAATGACAATTTAAATTCACCGCAGAACTATTAATAAGTACTTATTTTTCCTATTAATAAACACCAACAGTGCCCGTATGACAATGTAAATTCACCGCAGAACGGCTAATAACACATACTTATTTTTGCTATTAAAACAGCAAAACAATGTCTGTATGACAATGTAAATTCACCGAAGAACAGCTAATAACACGTACTTATTTTTTGCATTAATACACCCCAACAATGGCAGTATAACAATCTCGGTTAACTGCAGACCAGCTAATAAGACATATAATTTTTTCTATTAATACACCCCCAAAAAATAAATATAACAATCAGTTCTCCGCAGAACGGCTAATAGGACGTACATATCTATCCTACAAACCGGATTCCAAAAAAGTTGGGACACTATACAAATCGTGAATAAAAACTGAATGCAATGATGTGGAGGTGCCAACTTCTAATATTTTATTCAGAATAGAACATAAATCACGGAACAAAAGTTTAAACTGAGAAAATGTACCATTTTAAGGGAAAAATATGTTGAATCAGAATTTCATGGTGTCAACAAATCCCAAAAAAGTTGGGACAAGGCCATTTTCACCACTGTGTGGCATCTCCCCTTCTTCTTACAACACTCAACGTCTGGGGACTGAGGAGACCAGTTTCTCAAGTTTAGAAATAGGAATGCTCTCCCATTCTTGTCTAATACAGGCCTCTAACTGTTCAATCATCTTGGGCCTTCTTTGTTGCACCTTCCTCTTTATGATGCGCCAAATGTTCTCTATAGGTGAAAGATCTGGACTGCAGACTGGCCATTTCAGTACCTGGATCCTTCTCCTACGCAGCCATGATGTTGTGATTGATGCAGAATGTGGTCTGGCATTATCTTGTTGAAAAATGCAGGGTCTTCCCTGAAAGAGATGACGTCTGGATGGGAGCATATGTTGTTCTAGAACCTGAATATATTTTTCTGCATTGATGGTGCCTTTCCAGACATGCAAGCTGCCCATGCCACACGCACTCATGCAACCCCATACCATCAGAGATGCAGGCTTCTGAACTGAGCGTTGATAACAACTTGGCTTGTCCTTGTCCTCTTTGGTCCAGATGACATGGCGTCTCAGATTTCCAAAAAGAACTTCGAATCGTGACTCGTCTGACCACAGAACAGTCTTCCATTTTGCCACACTTCATTTTAAATGATCCCTGGCCCAGTGAAAACGCCTGAGCTTGTGGATCTTGCTTAAAAATGGCTTCTTCTTTGCACTGTAGAGTAGCATTCCTGTTTGTGGTGCAGTGTCGTTTAAGGGCCCGGAGATCACAGGCATCCAGTATGGTTTTACGGCCTTGACCCTTACGCACAGAGATTGCTCTAGATTCTCTGAATCTTCGGATGATGTTATGCACAGTTGATGATGATAGATGCAAAGTCTTAGCAATTTTTCGCTGGGTAACACCTTTCTGATATTGCTTCACTATCTTTCTGCGCAACATTGTGGGAATTGGTGATCCTCTACCCATCTTGGCTTCTGAGAGACACTGCCCCTCTGAGAAGCTCTTTTTATACCCAATCATGTTGCCAATTGACCTAATTAGTGTTAATTGGTCTTCCAGCTCTTCGTTATGCTCAAATTTACTTTTTCCAGCCTCTTATTGCTACTTTTTGGGTATTTGTTGACACCGTAAAACTATTAATGAACGTATTTTTCCTTTAAAATGATACATTTACTCGGATTAAACGTTTGCTCTGTCATCTACGTTCTATTACAAATAAAATATTGACATTTGCCATCTCCACATCATTGCATTCAGTTTTTATTCATAATTTGTTTAGTGTCCCAACTTTTTGGGAATCCGGTTTGTATTAATATACCCTGTAAATGCCTGTAGTACAATGGAATTACACTGCTGAACGGCAAATAATATATATTTTCTGCCACTAAATCACGCCAAAAAGGCTGTAATTTTCCCACTTCACCACACAACTGCTAATAAGCCCTTTTCTTTTTCTTCACTAATACACGCCAAAAAGACTTTAGAACATATAACTGCGGCCGTGAAACTGCACATATTTTTTTTTCTACTAATACACGCCAAAAATGGCTGCAATTTTCTCTCTAGTATCTTATAAATACTATGGGCAATAGTAAGGACTCTATAGAACTGCCTTATCGATTGGTCTTATTTCTATTGGAGTGCCCTATAGGGGGGCCTTATAGGTAGCCTTATGATGACTGGGGTTACTATGGAGGGGGGGTGGCTTATTTCTACTGAGGCCTGTATGGGAGCATTATTATTAGGCATAATATGGAGATTATAACGGAGGCACTCTTGGAGATCATTATCACTATTGGGGGCACTGTAGGGGGTTCTATTACTAATAAGTCCACTCTGGGAGGCATTTACTATTGGTTGTACTTTGAGGACTACTATTACTATTGACAACAATTTAGGAGCACTATAACTATGGGGAGACTATCTGTATGGCAGAAATATTTCAGCAGTATAGTGTATGTGAGCATTGGGGAGCACCGTGGGCACAGTATTGGGGGTAGTAGCTGGATAACCATGTTGGGGCACCAGGAGGGAAGGAGGTGTTGGGAAGTGAGGAATCTAAGGTGTCTGTTTGCAAACTCTGCAGAGACAAGATGTGGCTGAAAGATGTTGTTATGGCGGTCTTGGCTGAATGGAGAAGATGAGGAAAGTGAATGTCTGCATTAGAAGAGACATCACTGGATGTCAGAGGTATGTAGTGCTAAGTGTTAAGCTGAATGGTGGAGCAGCAGTGAGCGGAGGATGTGGGGAACCGGTGTGTGAGGTGACATGTTGTCACTGACATGCCATCAGTGAGCAGAAAGCTGCATGAACTGTTGAAAGAGGCGCTTCATTTATTAAGAGGTGCATACCTGCTAAAATGATGGTTTGTGCCGAGCCAAGTTGGAGAGTCCCAAGTCAGGTAGCAGCAGCAGTGGGACATCCAGTAGAAGCTCAACCAGCAGATAGTGGCATACTTGGAATGCACCCTGTCACCCATGTTCCAAGATCCCCTGGACTAGTGATAATCGAGCATGCTCGGCCGAACACCTGTTTGGCTTGATCATCTCGATGCTCGGCACATGGTGGTACTCGAACGAGTACTGCATGTGATCGAGCGCAATGCTCGAGTCTTCTCCCCAGGGCCGCCATCAGGGGGGTACAGCCGATACCCCAGTAAGGGGCCCGGCCAGTTCCAATTTTAATTTTTAATGTTTTTTTTATTATAATTTTTTTTTTATTTGTCCGCAGGGGGCAATTGATTATTCCTTGCCCCGTTGCCCGACCCCCCTGCCGCTCCGCTGATTCGGCCGTATTATTATATACCAAGTAAAGTAGCTGTGTAGTATAACCTAACCTGCGGACGGTATTCCGGCTGCATTCCCCTTTAAAAGGCACTGGAGCCGCTGCGCAGTGGTACGTAGCTGCGCAGCGGCAGGTGACGTCAGACGCTGTGCCTGTCGCTGCCTGCTGCTGCCTCACGCCGGGACGCCACCGGCATTCAGATTAGTGCTGCGGGAACTTCTGTTCTGGTCTGGCCTCTGGCTGGGAGTGGGAGGGACGGACTGCCTGGCCCTGGAATAATCAAATCTGGAAAAAATAATTTGTGGAGGTAACTTGTGGTCTGTGGAAGCCTTCCCAGCTGCCCTAGTGTCCTCTCCCCTCCTCCATCACACACATGATCTTGGACTTGGATGGACCCCCCCTAATGATTCATTAGGTCCATTAGGTTAGGTTATTACTTTTACTTGACTTGTTTCCTTAAGGCAAGGGGCTGGGTGGGCTGGCAAGGGAGGGGTTAATAACAATAAGTGATGGATCATGGAGTATCATCATGAACCTGGATAATGTTGCTCAGTCTTTGCTCGGGGGTAAAATGCAAAGCTGTTTTCTGGATTATCCCACAGGGCCATCATCCTCCATCACTTATTGTTATTAACCCCTCCCTTGCCAGCCCCATTTAGCTGTGTGTTCGGCTGCAGAACACACAACTAAATGGAGCTGGCAAGGGAGGGGTTAATAACAATAAGTGATGGAGGATCATGGCCCTGTGGGATAATCCAGAAAACAGCTTTGCATTTTACCCTGTGTGATAATCCAGAAAACAGCTTTGCATTTTACCCCCGAGCAACATTATCCAGGTTCATGATGATCCTCCATGATCCATCACATTTTTATTAACCCCTCCCTTGCCAGCTCACCCAGCCCCATTTAGCTGTGTGTTCTGCTTTGAAAAAAAAGTTTAGGCCATGAAGGGGTTAATTAAGTGTTGGAGGGGGGGTGGGGGTGTTATTATTGTGCATATTGTGTTTGGGATCCATTTAACAAGTTTGACCAGTTGGGTTTGAGAGTGGTTGAGAGTCATCCACAGATCCCCCATAAAAATGTGTCATCCACAGATCCCCCATAAAAATGTGTCATCCACAGATCCCCCATAAAAATGTGTCATCCACAGATCCCCCATAAAAGTGTGTCATCCACAGATCCCCCATAAAAGTGTGTCATCCACAGATCCCCCATAACAGTGCATCATCCACAGATCCCCCATAACAGTGCATCATCCACAGATCCCCCATAACAGTGCATCATCCACAGATCCCCCATAACAGTGCGTCATCCACAGATCCCCCATAACAGTGTGTCATCCACAGATCCCCCATAACAGTGTGTCATCCACAGATCCCCCATAACAGTGTGTCATCCACAGATCCCCCATAAAAATGTGTCATCCACAGATCCCCCATAAAAATGTGTCATCCACAGATCCCCCATAACAGTGTGTCATCCACAGATCCCCCATAACAGTGTGTCATCCACAGATCCCCCATAACAGTGTGTCATCCACAGATCCCCCATAACAGTGTGTCATCCACAGATCCCCCATAACAGTGTGTCATCCACAGATCCCCCATAAAAATGTGTCATCCACAGATCCCCCATAAAAATCTGTCATCCACAGATCCCCCATAAAAATGTGTCATCCACAGATCCCCCATAAAAGTGTGTCATCCACAGATCCCCCATAACAGTGCGTCATCTACAGATCCCCCATAACAGTGCGTCATCCACAGATCCCCATAACAGTGCGTCATCCACAGATCCCCCATAACAGTGCGTCATCCACAGATCCCTCATAACAGTGCGTCATCCACAGATCCCCCATAACAGTGCGTCATCCACAGATCCCCCATAACAGTTTGTCATCCACAGATCCCCCATAACAGTGTGTCATTCACAGATCCCCCTTAACAGTATAACAGGAAGAGAGAGAAAGGAGGGGAAAGAATCCGCAAAAGCAAGCAGAGGAGGACGGCACAGCAGACGACGGAATAGCTTCTTTTGTAAGTAAATAGCTTTATTATAAATGCAGTTTAATGTCTGTTTTTGTCTTTTATTATATTCTGGCTTTTGCTTAAAGGGACAGTAAAAAAGTTTTTTTTTTTGTTATGTATGATGCTTTTTGATAATAAATAAATGTAAATGTAGTGGTGCTATAATGTGACATCCCTGCATACCGCAATACTCTCGTATTTTGATATCTTATTTATATATACTTATTGAGTTTTTTTCAGTAGTATGATTAAGCGGTGAAAATTATTTGTGCCCCCCACATTTTTGACTGTGGTATCTTATGTGCCCCCCCCCCCCTATATATTGTTCCTAGAGTCGCTACTGACCTGACTGACTGATTGCAATTTGTACTCAGTGCATCAGTCGATCAGTCACACTCACACACACTGACATCATACACGTTCCAGCACCCGGTCATACCTCTGGGTCCGGCAGCCACTACCACTTTAAAACAGCAGTGGCCGCCGGGAGGTACGTCCGCTGCGCTATGATGTCACTCGTTACCTGTAGTTGTTAAAAAATAATGAAATTGGGGGTGGGTCCTTGGGGGTGGAGGGGGGCCGGGAGGCGGAGTCAGGACAGATTCTAAAGGGGCGGGGTAGGGGGGGCCCAGGCCTTGAGCTGTGTAAGGGGCCCCAAAATTTCTGATGGCAGCCCTGCTCCTCCCCGCACGTTTCTTGGCTGCTAAGCAGCCAATAAATGTGCAGGTATGTACTGCCCTTCACTAATGCCGTAGCCAAGTTGGCTACTGGCATTACAGTGATTGGCTGGCCGGAACGAGCCATCGGGTGTTATAAAGAACCCGATGACACGTGTTCGGCTCAGTGTTAGTCTCGGAGAACTGAGCATAGGAAGGGAAAGACAGTATAGGGAGTGTTATTGGAAGATTTTTATTAGAAAAATGTTTCAGAGACCCAAAAGTCCTTTTAAGGACTATTGTGTGTGACAGCAGCAATATATATTTTTAGCGCATCATGCGCTAAATAGCGTCTAATAGGCTGCTGCGGACAGTGAAAGTGAAATTATCCACACCACATCTCCTGTGTAACGTGTACGCATCAAAAAATATCTGTGACATCTAGTGTACTACAGGTCCTTCTCAAAAAATTAGCATATTGTGATAAAGTTCATTATTTTCTGTAATGTACTGATAAACATTAGACTTTCATATATTTTAGATTCATTACACACAACTGAAGTAGTTCAAGCCTTTTATTGTTTTAATATTGATGATTTTGGCATACAGCTCATGAAAACTCAAATTTCCTATCTAAAAAAATTAGCATATTTCATCCGACCAATAAAAGAAAAGTGTTTTTAATACAAAAAAAGTCAACCTTCAAATAATGATGTTCAGTTCTGCCCTCAATACTTGGTCGGGAATCCTTTTGCAGAAATGACTGCTTCAACGCGGCGTGGCATGGAGGCAATCAGCCTGTGGCACTGCTGAGGTGTTATGGAGGCCCAGGATGCTGCAATGCGGCGTGGCATGGAGGCAATCAGCCTGTGGCACTGCTGAGGTGTTATGGAGGCCCAGGATGCTTCAATGCGGCGTGGCACGGAGGCAATCAGCCCGTGGCACTGCTGAGGTGTTATGGAGGCCCAGGAGGCTTCAATGCGGCGTGGCATGGAGGCAATCAGCCTGTGGCACTGCTGAGGTGTTATGGAGGCCCAGGATGCTTCGATAGCGGCCTTAAGCTCATCCAGAGTGTTGGGTCTTGCGTCTCTCAACTTTCTCTTCCCAATATCCCACAGATTCTCTATGGGGTTCAGGTCAGGAGAGTTGGCAGGCCAATTGAGCACAGTAATACCATGGTCAGTAAACCATTTACCAGTGGTGTTGGCACTGTGAGCAGGTGCCAGGTCGTGCTGAAAAATGACATCTTCATCTCCATAAAGCTTTTCAGCAGATGGAAGCATGAAGTGCTCCAAAATCTCCTGATGGCGGCTGCATTGACCCTGCCCTTGATAAAACACAGTGGACCAACACCAGCAGCTGACATGGCGCCCCAGACCATCACTGACTGTGGGGACTTGACACTGGACTTCAGGCATTTTGGCATTTCCCTCTCCCCAGTCTTCCTCCAGACTCTGGCACCTTGATTTCCGAATGACATGCAACAGTCCAGTGCTGCTTCTCTGTAGCCCAGGTCAGGCGCTTCTGCCGCTGTTTCTGGGGAATGTGGCACCTGTAGCCCATTTCCTGCACACGCCTGTACACGGTGGCTCTGGATGTTTCTACTCCAGACTCAGTCCACTGCTTCCGCAGGTCCCCCAAGGTCTGGAATCGGTCCTTCTCCACAATCTTCCTCAGGGTCCGGTCACCTCTTCTCGTTGTGCAGCGTTTTCTGCCACACTTTTTCCTTCCCACAGACTTCCCACTGAGGTGCCTTGATACAGCACTCGGGGAACAGCCTATTCCTTCAGACATTTCTTTCTGTGTCTTACCCTCTTGCTTGAGGGTGTCAATGACGGCCTTCTGGACAGCAGTCAGGTCGGCAGTCTTACCCATGATTGCGGTTTTGAATAATGAACCAGGCTGGGAGTTTTTAAAAGCCTCAGGAATCTTTTGCAGGTGTTTAGAGTTAATTAGTTGATTCAGATGATTAGGTTAATAGCTCGTTTAGAGAACCTTTTCATGATATGCTAATTTTTTTAGATAGGAATTTGGGGTTTTCATGAGCTGTATGCCAAAATCATCAATATTAAAACAATAAAAGGCTTGAACTACTTCAGTTGGTGTGTAATGAATCTAAAATATATGAAAGTCTAATGTTTATCAGTACATTACAGAAAATAATGAACTTTATCACAATATGCTAATTTTTTTAGAAGGACCTGTATATCAATAGACGGTGTCCGTTGCGGACAGTGAGATTAGCTGTGCCACATCTCCAGTGTAAAGTGTGCGCATCCCAAAAAGATCTGTGACATCCAGTGTACTTTTTCAATAGACAGTGTCTGCTTTGGACAGTGAGATTAGCTGCACTACATCTCCAGTGTAACGTGTGCGCCTAAAATTTTATCTGTGACATACATTGTACTTTTTACGTAGACGCTTTGGACAGTGACATTACCGGTGGTACTTCTACTGTATAACGTTTCCTCATCCCAAATACCTGTGACATTCCCTGTAATTTTTTATTAGCCGCTGGTGACAGCATTGACATTATTTGCAGGATATCTCCTGTGTGACTTTTTCACATCGCAAATACCTTTTAAAATCGTTTTGCGCATACACTTCCAAATCCTACGCTACTGTACGTGTGACATACTTTCAAGCATATATCGCATTTAAAATGAAGAAGGCAAGCAGTAAGGGACGGGGAAGTTGCCGTGATGCTGATGGTGCATGCAGAGGCCTTGCCGTTGAAACTGTGCCTGCTGCCAGAGCACAAGAAAAACAGTCGTCCACGATACCTAGCTTCATGTCCCAGTTTGCATGGCGGCACAGGACACCACTCTTGAAGTCAGACCAGTGCGACCAGATGGTTAAGCACCATAATGCAGCAGATAATGCTTCCAGTCGGTTAAGCACCACTCTGTATTCCACCAAGTCCAGTCTTGATACTCCTTCCTCCCACCATGGAGAGTCTGGCCAAACAAGTGATCCCACACTCGGATATTCTGAGGACCTCTTTTCCTTGCCATTCCTTGATTTGGCCCTCTTGCCAAGCATGCTTGAAGAGGGACAGATTTTGTGCCCTGATTCCCAAACTCTTGAGCATCCACAGTCACAAGACGATGACGGTGGGGAACGGCAATTACTGTTTAATGAGGGGGATGATGATGAGACACAGTTGCCAATAACTCAACACCAATTACTGTCTTAAGAGGTTGAGGAAGAGGATGAGACACAGTTGTCAATCACTGAGGTTGTGGTTAGGTCAACAAGTCAGGAGGATGAGCAGAGTGAGGAAGTGGAAGATGAGGTGGTGGACGATGAAGTCACTGACCCAACCTGGGAAGGTGGAAAGCCGAGCGAGGACAGCAGTACAGAGGGGGAGGGATCTGCAGCACCGCAACAGGCTGGAAGAGGCAGTGGGGTAGCAAAAGGGACAAGGCAGGCTACACCCAACAGGCCCGCAACAGTTCCCCGGAGCACCCCCTTGCGGAAATATCCCTTGCCAAGGGGGAGGTGTTCCGCAGTCTGGCGCTTTTTTGAGGAAAGTGCAGACGACAAAAGAATTGTAATTTGAAACCTGTGCCATACCATAACGAGCAGGGTTGTGAACACTAGCAACCTCACCACCACCATCATGATCTGCCACATGGCATCAAAGCACCGTAATAGGTGGGCCGAATGCCTGGGTCAACAATCTGTGTCTGCGGGTCACACCATTGCCTACTCTTCCCCTGTGTTATGTGCTTGCCAATCCCATGTCCAAGACGCAGGCCCGGATGCCTCGCGCCCTGCACCTGAACCTTCGCAAGCACAATCAGCGACCACATCCACTTCCGTGTCCCAGAGCAGCGTCCAAATGTCCTTACCCCCGGAATTTGAACGCAAGCGCAAATACCCAGCCGCCCACCCACAGGCCATAGCACTAAATGCGTAGATTTCCAAATTACTGGCACTGGAAATGTTGCAATTTAGGCTTGTGGACACTGAGGCCTTGCGCAGCCTGATGTCGGTGGCCATCCCGCATTACGCAGTCCCCACTGCCACTATTTTTCAAGGTGTGCCGTGCCCGCCTTACACCAACATGTGTCCGGTATCATCACACGTGCCCTGACCAACTCAGTTACTGGGAAGGTCCACTTAACCACGGACACATGGAAAAGTGCATTCGCCCAGGGACGCCACATTTCCCTAATGGCACACTGGGTGAATGTTGTGGAGGCCGGGAGCGAGTCGTACCCTGGGATAGCACAGGTGCTACCGACACCAAGAAATACAGGCTCTACGTCAATCAGGGTTTCCGCCAGCACCAACGTTAGTGGCTCCAACCCCCACTTCTCCTCCTACGCCTCCTCCTTCACTTCCACCTTCGAATTATCCGCGTGCAGCACCAGTCAGTCATTAGTCAGTACCTGGAAACAGTGTAGCACTGCAGTGGGGAAGCGGAAACCGGCCGTGCTGAAGCTAATATGCTAAGGTAACGCTATCATCATCGTCACCATCCCACTTCTGTGTCTACTCAAACGCTCGCTGCTCACAATTAAGGGCGACGCTTTGCATGTGGAAGAGGTGGAAATGGGGGAAGACATTACACAGGGTGATAGCCAGACCAATCTCAGTTCGTCTTCTCAGTGCAAATTGGATGATGATGAGGAGGAGGAGCAGGAGATGGTTGCATCCGCTACAGAGGGTAGTTTGATTACATTTGTTCAGCGTGGGTGGGCAGAAGAGGAGGAAGAAGATGAGGAGATTGAGAGTGATCCTCCTGATGACGACAGCGAAGTCTTGCCTGTTGGTACTCTGGCACACATGGCTGACTTTATGTTAGGCTGCCTTTCCACAACCCGCGTGTTTTAAGCATTTTAGACAACACGTATTACTGGTTGTGCACCCTTCTCGACCCCCGCTACAAAGAGAACTTCTCATCTCTAATTCATCTGGTGGAGAGGACGAGCAAAATGGTGCCATACCAGAAGATCCTTGTTGAAGATTTGCTCCAAAAATTTCCATCTGACAACGCTGGAGCACAGGCTGTACTTCCTTGGCCAATGGAGGAGGGGAGACAAGGGGAATACACAGCAGTTCCAACAGAGGCAGGGCAACACTCTCCAAAGCCTGGGAAGTTTAATGACACCCCGCCAGAACCCTTACCCTGATGCGCAGCCTAGTGTCACAAGGAGGGAAACATTTTGGAAGATGGTGAGGGCGTACATAGCAGACCATGTCAGCATCCTCAATGATCCCTCAGTGCCTTACAACTACTGGATGTCCAAGCTGGACACGTGGCACAAACTGAGGCTCTATGCCTTGGAGGTGCTGGCCTGCCCTGCGCCAGATTTTTGTCTGAGTGGGTATTTAGTGCTGCTGGTGGCATTATAACAGATAAGGATATTAACTGAAAATGCTGACAGGTTGACTCTTATAAAAATAAACAAGGCCTGGATTGACCATGACTTCTCGACTCCAACGAAGGAAAGATGATGAACATAAAGGCACTTTAAATGTGTTGTTTAGAATGTACTGAATACTAGAGATGGCCTTGCGGTTCGCCCTGCTGTCATTTTGCGGCAAACTTTGCTTGTTCGCGGTTTGCCCAACTGGACGATCATATGGCGATGTCCGCCGGCGCCATATTCTTTCACATTGAGAAGAACTTTGACCCATGACACATCCATCAGGTGGTACAGGACAGCCAATTAAGACATTTCAGCACATGGACATACCTTATAAATAAACCCGATCTGGCTGCCATTTTACAGTCAGTCTTTTGCCAGTGTAGGGAGAGGTTTATGTGTGGAGCAGGGACAGACAGTGAGGGACACCAAACGCTAGCTAATAGGGCCACAAAAGCCTTTTTAAGGACTGGTATAGATGTGCTATCGATAGGTGTGAATTACTGAGGGGTGTAATATAATATACTGTCTAACATAGTGCATTTGTATAGTGCAGCAGTTGTGTGCGATACTGCTGCGATACTGCAGCTACACAGAGTGACAAATGCTATTGGAACAAATAATTTCTACTGGTGTGATATACTAGTTGTCCCCCCCCCCCCACCAAAAAAAAAAAACTGATTGAAGCAGGGGTGTTATATACCAATCATATACTTTATATATAGTGCATTTAGGTAGTGCAGCATTTGTTTGCGGTTTTGCTGCATTACCGCAGCTACACAGAGTGACAAACGCTATTGGAACAAATCATTTCTACTGGTGTGATATACCAGTTGCCCCCCCAAAAAACTGATTGAAGCAGGGGTGTTATGTACCAATAATATACTTTCTATATAGTGCATTTAGGTAGTGCAGAATATGCAGTTTTGCTGCGTTACCGCAGGTACACAGAGTGCCAAACACTATTAGAACAAATAATTTCTACTAGTGTGATATACACGTTGCCCCCCCAAAAAAATTGATTGAGGCAGGGGTATGATAAACCTTCTTCCACAAATACTGCTCTTCTATAGGGACTTTTGTTGCAGGGTCATTTAGAAAATGACAGGCAGAGGAAGAGGCAGGCCATTCCGCAGGGATGGTTGGGGTCGGGCAGGAGCAACAGGCCGGAGCCTAAGTGGGAAGTTGCAGAAGGTGCGCGCAATTACGTCAAAGGACGCACCAGACTTGGTTGAGTGGCTCACTCAGCCTTCCGCTTCTGCACCCTCCTCATCCTCTCTATCTGCACCCTCTTAACTCTCTGCTGTGTGCACCCCCAAAGACACCACCACCAATGCTCGAGTCAGAGGAATTATTTTCACATCCATTACAAGACCTTACCGATGCGCAGCCATTCTTGGCATCGGATCAGGAAGAGGAGGTATCAACGTTCACCACCCAGCATTCTGACGACAGTACCCATATCAGCCCAAGGAGGGTGGTCCCCGATGTTGCTGCCTACTCTGAGATTTCTAATGCCGGTGGTGGTGAAGGTGACGAGATGATGACATGTCGATAGATGTCACGTGGGTGCCCACAAGAGAGGAAGAGGAGGGGAGTTCAGAGGGAGAGAAGGAGCAGCAGATAGGGAGGAGAAGCAGGAAGAACTTACAGTGCACAGGAGGCAAAAAGCAGACCGCTAATGTATCTGGAACGAGCCATCCACCATGCATAGTCACATCTGGCGCTCCCAGGATGCTGGCAAATGGCTCCGTAGTGTGGGCTTTTTATAGCGTGTCCACTGTTGACAATAACGTTGCCATCTGCAGCCTGTGCTGTCAATGCATAAGTCGCAGTAAGCCCAACACTCACCTAGGGATGACCGCCTTAAGAAGGCACCTGGCCTCCCATCATAGAGCCCAGTGGGAGCAACATTGTAAGAACCCACAAAGCCACCCAGCGCTCCATGTCCTGCCTCTTCTCCTTATCCTTTTCTTCTCTCCTTCCATTTGTCCTCCACTCCACCTTCCACCGTGCCGTTGTTGCGTTCACCTGGCAAAAGGCAGGCTTCCCTGGCTCAAATGTTCAAGCAACAAAAGATAATGACACCGTATAACACTCTTGCCCAACGGCTGACCGCTGGCTTGTCGGAACTGCTAGCTGGCCAACTACTGGCCATTGGCACACAGCAATGGAAGGTCCCCGGGAGGAAACATTTTTCCAACAATCCAACTTTTGCAATCCAACAGCGGAAGCAAGGAGAGGGCGGTTTGAAGATGTGTTGGTCACTTCGGATATGAGATCATTCTTGCACCTAACCCATCGACAGCCGCCCTCCGGATCCAGCCTCAAGGAACGCCTAGACCGATAGATGTCCGACTACATCGGGTTAACTGCCGATGTGGACGCTCTGAGAAGCGAGGAACCCCTGGACTACTGGGTGTGCAGGCTTGACCTGTGGCCAGAGCTAACACAATTTGCCATGGAACTCTTAGCTTGCCCCTCGTCCAGTGTCCTGTCTGAAAAGACGTTCAGCGCAGAAGCTAGATCTAGAATGATAAGCGCACACACACCTAGCTCACGACAGTGTGGACTACCTAACATTTCTAAAAATGAATGAGGCATGGATTTCAGAGGAATTCAACACATGTGACAACCACATTTAATTGAATTTCCTCATGACAGCCCACAAATATCTGCCACCACCCAGAACAAATCATGGTCCCTGTCTTAGGAAAATACAGCAGCATAAAAGGCTTTTTCTGTCTGTTGAATGCCTAATGTTTTGGGCCTCAAAGGAATTCAACACCTGTGATGACCACGTGTTTCAACTATTATCATTAGGGGTTTTCTCAAGAGAGGGGATTAATTCAATTTTATATTTTTAGTTCTTTTAAACATATGTATTTGACCTGTATTTGTACTGGCCTGCTGTAAAATTGATATCTAATGATCGTGTAATCTACCACCAGCAACATACTTACTTGTTCTTTTCTGTACGCTGAATGCATAATTTTTTGGGCCTGTAATCCACTGGCCTGCAGTAAAATTGATATCCAATGACCGTGTAATCTAACTCCAGCCACATACCTACTTGTTCTTTTCTGTACGCTGAATGCATAATTTTTGGGGCCTGTAGTACACTGGCCTGCTGTAAAATTGATATCCAATGATCATGTAATCTACCTCTAGCAACATACTTACTTGTTCTTTTATGTACGCTGAATGCATAATTTTTGGGGCCTGTAATACACTGTCCTGCTGTAAAATTGCAATTCAATGACCGTGTATTCTACCTCCAGCCATATACTTACTTGTTCTTTTATGTATGCTGAATGCATAATTTTTGGGGCCTGTAGTCCACTGGTCTGCTGTAAAATTAATATCCAATGACCGTGTAATCTACATCCAGCTACATACTTACTTGTTCTTTTACGTACACTGAATTCATAATATTTGGGGCCTGTGGTCCACTGGCCTGCTGTAAAATTGATATCCAATGACCATGTAATCTACCTCCAGCCACATACTTGTTCTTTTATGTGCGCTGAATGCATAATTTTTGGGGCCTGTAGTGCACTGGCCTGCTCTAAAATTGATATCCAATGACCGTGTAATCTGCCTCCAGCCCCATACTTACTTGTTCTTTTCAGTACAGTGAATGAATAATTGTTGGGGCCTCGGAGGAATTCAACACCAGTGTCAACCATGTGTTATTGAATTACAACTATAATCATTAGGGTTTTTTTCATGAGAGGAGATTTTGTTAGCCATGTTTTTAATCCAATTTTATATTTTTAGTTCTTTTAAACATATGTATTTGACCTATATTTGTACTGGCCTGCAGTAATATCCATAAAATTAATATCCATTGACCGTGTAATATACATCCGGCCACATAATCACTTGATCTTTTCTGTCCGGTGAATGCCTAATGTTTGGGGCCTGTAGTCCAGTGAAAATTACATAATAAAAACAAAGACAGATGCACTCTCCGGTCTTAATAACCCTCATACTGGTGTAAAATTGAGAGATTAGCCAACATATCCTACTTGGAGGGCATGTCTGAGCCCGAGCACCACGCCAAGGTTTCTAAAGTAGTTCAGGACCTAACGCTAAACCTACCTGGGCCGTATGGGCAATACTAGGAGCCAGTGGGTGAATTATAGGAGAGCAAGGTCCGACTCACAGTAATCTCCCAGTAACCTCTAGCATGTTACCATGCATATAGTGGGAGGAGGGAGAGAGCTCTGAGCCTCACCCAAGACTGGCTGATATAGCCCGGGCCTCACATGGGTAATACCAGGAGCCAGTGGACGAATTACATAAGCGCAAGGTCTGACTCACAGCAATCTCCCAGTAATCTCCAGCATGTGACCATGCATATAGTGGGAGGAGGGAGAGAGCTCTGAGCCCCACCCAAGACTGGCTGATATAGCTCAGGCCTGAAATGTGCACCAGAATGCTGCCTGTGGATGGAAACCTCATTCAAACCTTGGTGTGGTGCTCGGGCTCAGACATGTCCTCCAATTAGGATATGTTGGCTAATCTCTCAATTTTACACCAGTATGAGGGTTAGTAAGATAGCAGAGTGCACCTGTCTTTGTTTTTGTAATATTATTTTTTACTGTTTATCACATCCACACATTTGCTATCCTGTGTAGAATGTCTATCGTGGTATTTGTGGTCCGTTGCAGGCACCCTCCATTGTATGCATTTTTGCTGGGGATTGCCATAAGCAGCGGACCACAAGTGCAGGATCCCCCCCGTATAGATGCACCACTGCATAGGGGGTTGAGCACTTCCTGCTCTTTAATACCAGCCAAACTGTAGTTTGCCTGGAGTCCAGTGGCCTACAGTAAAAATTGTATCCATTGACCGCATATTGTACCTTGAGCCACATAATCAGAATTTCTTTTATGTCAGGTGAATACACAAAGCACTGCAAAAAATGTACCAAAATGATACGCAACTGACAATACTAGCTAATTCCTCAGGCCGATGTTAAAAGCTGAGAACTTTGCCAATATCTTCCAGTCAGGAGCATATCGGAGCCCCTCATGCACCACGTCACAGTGTCTCAGCACGCATGGGGTCCTACCACTCAACTGCCCGTGGTGTGTGAACAGGGTCTGAATCAATGCTAGAAATCAACTCACAGCCAGGCTCTCACATGCCTCCATAGTGGTATCACCAATGCACTGTGAGGTGAAATAAAGCTGTGGGCCACATCCACAACAGACCATGTGACACAGAAGCTGCCAGGTGCAAAAGAATGTTACCAGCAAAATGAAGTGGCACATTCCATACACATAAAGACAAAAAACTCAGTGAAAAAAGTGGCCTAAACAGGTGGAAATGAGCCAAACCCAGACACTGTAGCGCGTCTATAACCGGGGGAGCAATTCCTCTGCATGTCCGCAGATAACCGCAATCCCTAGCAAAAAAATGCGTACAATAGGGGATGCCGGGGGGGACCGCATGCACCACAAGAACATCTTACACAAAATGATACATTGTGCAGATGAAAAAAAAATAAAAAATAAATATATATATATATATATATATACACAAATCAATGCAAAAAATTTAATTTTTCTAGGCTTCAACAGGGCACATTTCAGAGAATTTCCCTTTAACCTCTTAAGGACACAGGACGTACAGGTACGCCCTGATGTCCTGGTACTTAAGGACACAGGGCGTACCTGTAGGCCTGTGTATTTCCGATCACTGTGGCGGGCGGTGATTGGAACTGGGTGCCTGCTGAAATCAATCAGCAGGCACCCTGGGTCAATGCTAGGAGGGGTCGTATCTGCGATTGCTGCGGATTAACCCTTTCTGTTCCGTTGACCGTGGCATAGAAGGGGTTTGTGTTTGAGTGAGCGCATCGATGTCTCAGAAGGGGACTCGATGTCTCAGAAGGCAGCCTGATGCCGTGCAGAGGCTGCCCAATGCCTTGCACTGCATCGGGACCTGCCTTTTTATGGGAGCCAAGGAGATCCAGCCTCAGGCTGGGTCTCCTAGGCAACCTGTTTGTATACTACTCACTGTAGTAGACAAACAGGCAATGCATTACAATACAAATGCATTGTATTGCATTGCAGAGGGGATTAGACCCCCAAAAGTGTACATCAGAAATAAAGTAAAGAAAAAAGAAGTTAAAAAAAAGTGTTTTTACTAAAATTATTAAAGTAATAAAATTAATAAAGTAAAAAAAGATTAAAAATGTTTTTATATTATAATAAAAAACAGGGAGAAAAAACCAAAACCATACATATTAGGTATTGCCACGTCCATAATGACCGGCTCTAAAAATATAACACATGATCCACCCTGTCCGATAAATACTATAAACATTTTTTAAATAAAAACGGTGGAAAAAAAGCCATTTTTGTCACCTTACATCACAAAAAGTGCAACACCAAGTGATCAAAAAGGCGTATGCCCCCCAAAATAGTACCAATCTAACCGTCACCTCATCCCGCAAACAAGGAGTCCCTATCTAAGCCAATTGCCCAAAAAAAAAAAAAAACTATGGCTCACAATGTGGAGACACTAAAACATAATTTTTTTTGTTTAAAAAATGCTGGTATGGTGTAAATAAAAAAAGTTGACATATTAGGTATCGCTGCATCAGTAAGAACCTGCTCTATAAAAATATTACATGACCTAACCCCTCAGGTGAACACCGTAAAAAAAAAAAAAAAAAACGGTGTAAAAAAACCTTACATCACAAAAAGTATATTAGCAAGCGATCAAAAAGTCATACGCACACCAAAATAGTGCCAATCAAGCCGCTATCTCATCCCACAAAAATCATACCCTACTTAAAATAATCGCCCAAAAACTGAAAAAATTATGGCTCTCAGACTATGGAGACACTAAAACATGATTTTTTTTGTTACAAAAATGAAATCATTGTGTAAAACTTACATAAATAAAAAAAAGTTGACATATTAGGTATCACCACATCAGTGAGAACCTGCTCTATAAAAATATCACATGACCTAACCCCTCAGATGAATACCGTAAAAAAAAAATATAAAAATGGTGTAAAAAAAGCCATTTTTTGTCACCTTACATCACAAAAAGTGTACCAAGCGATCAAAAAGGCATACACGCCACAAAATAGTACCAATCAAACCGTCATCTCATCCTAAAAAAAATTAGCCCCTACACAAGACAGTCACCCAAAAAATAAATAGAATGTGGAGACACTAAAAAATCATTTATTTTTCAAAAATGCTTTGTTATGTAAAACTGAAACAAACAACCAATAAAAGTCATATTTGGTCATATTTGGTATTGTCGCGTCTGTGACAATCTGCTCTATAAAAATACCACATAATCTAACCTGTCAGATAAATGTTGTAAATAACAAAAAATAAAAACGGTGCAAAAACAGCTTTTTCTTGTTACCTTGCCTCACAAAAAGTGTAATATCGAGCAACTAAAAATCATATGTACCCTAAAATAGTATCAACAAAACTGCCACCTTATTCCGTAGTTTCCAAAATGGGGCAATTTTTTGGGAGTTTCTACTCTAGGGGTGCATCAGGGGGGCATCAAATGGGACATGGTGTCAAAAAACCTGTCCAGCAAAATCTGCCTTCCAAAAACAGTATGGCATTCCTTTCCTTCTGCGCCCTGCCGTGTGCCCATACAGCAGTTTACGACCACATATGGGGTGTTTCTGTAAACCACAGAATCAGGGCCATAAATGTTGAGTTTTGTTTGGCTGTTAACCCTTGCTTTGTAACTGGAAAAAATGGATTCAAATGGAAAATCTGCCAAAAAAGTGAAATTTGGAAATGTTATCTCTATTTTTCATTAATTATTGTGGAACACCTAAATGGTTAACAAAGCTTGTAAAATCAGTTTTAAATACCTTGAGGGGTGTAGTTTCTAAAATGGGGTAATTTTGGGGTGGTTTCTATTATGTAAGCCTCACAAAGTGACTGCAGACCTGAACTGGTCCTGAAAAAGTGGGTTTTAGAAATTTCTTGAAAAATTTCAAGATTTGCTTCTAAACTTCTAAGCCTTGTAACATCCTCAAAAAATAAAATGGCATTCACAAAATGATCCAAACATGAAGTAGACATATGGGGAATGTAAAGTAATAACTATTTTTGGAGGTTTTACTATCTATTACAAAAGTAGAGAAAAAATTGGGAAATTTGCTAAATAAAAATTTATTTTTTGGACAAAATTTTACCACTGTCATGAAGTACAATATGTGACGAGAAAACAATCTCAGAATGGCATGGATAAGTAAAAGTGTTTTAAAGTTATCACCACATAAAATGACACATGTCAGATTCGCAAAACATTGCCTGGTCCTTAAGGTGAAAAATGGCCTGAAGGGGTTAAGATGCATAAAAAAAATGTTTCCTGATTAAGGCTACTTTCACACTAGCGTTCGGGTGTCCGCTTGTGAGCTCCGTTTGAAGGGGCTCACAAGCGGCCCCGAACGCATCCGTCCAGCCCTAATGCATTCTGAGTGGACGGGGATCCGCTCAGAATGCATCAGTCTGGCAGCGTTCAGCCTCCGCTCCGCTCAGCAGGCGGACACCTGAACGCTGCTTGCTCCCCCATTGACTTTCAATGTAAAAGTCTGGACGCATCCGTTCAGGCTTTCACACATAGAATTTTTTTTACAATATAATGCAGACGGATCCGTTCTGAACGGATCCACCATCTACATTATATGAGCGGATCCGTCTCAGACGGATCCGCTCTGAATGCAAGTGTGAAAGTAGCCTTAGGCTACTTTCACACTAGCGTTCGTCGGTCCGCTCGTGAGCTCCGTTTGAAGGAGCTCACGAGCGGACCCGAACGCAGCCGTCCAGCCCTGATGCAGTCTGAATGGAGCGGATCCGCTCAGACTGCATCAGTCTGGCGGCGTTCAGCCTCCGCTCCGCTCGCCTCCGCACGGACAGGCGGACAGCTGAACGCTGCTTGCAGCGTTCGGGTGTCCGCCTGGCCGTGCGGAGGCGTGCGGATCCGTTCAGACTTACAATGTAAGTCAATGGGAACGGATCCGCTTGAAGATGTCACCATATGGCTCAATCTTCAAGCGGATCCGTCCCCCATTGACTTTACATTGAAAGTCTGAACGGATCCGCGCAGGCTACTTGCGCACTTGCGAATTTTTTTAAAGTTATTAATGCAGACGGATCCATACTGAACGGAGCCTCCGTCTGCATTAATATGAGCGGATCCGTTCAGAACGGATCCGCCCGAACACTAGTGTGAAAGTTGCCTTAGATACATACTTTTTGTTGGAATTTTTGTCATTGATCCCCCTCTAGTATGTCACTGTCCATGCTGTGGGACTATTTGTAAACTTCTACTAAGTATTTGGTGGCTGAAAATATGAGCTGAAGGTGTTTCAGGTTCGCCTGCCATTAAAGTGAATAGGGCCCGCCGCGAACTTGCAGTTCGCGAACATTTGATCTCGTTTGCGAACCATCACAGCCGATGTTTGTCCATCACTACTGAATACATTGTATTCCCATGCACCCCTTCTACCACAAACAAGGGTATGTGGTTGAATCTTCCTTTTTTCATCCTCCTCTTCCATCATATGAACATGCTTATTCGTCACATATAATGCCCTCGCATATAATTTTTTAGAGTGTCAGCTGCAGGCCCTCGCATATAATTTTTTAGAGGGTCAGCTCGCCAGCAGGCCCTCACCTAAAATCTATTACAGGGTCAGCTCACCTGCAGGCCCACACCTAAAATCTTTTACAGAGTCAGCTCACCAGCAGGCCCTCACCTAGAATCTTTTACAGGGTCAGCTCACCTGCAGGCCTGCGCATATAATGTATTACAGGGTCAGCTCACCTGCAGGCCCTCACATATAATTTTTTGGAGGGTCAGCTCACCAGCAGGCCCTCACCTACAAGTCCAGTCTCACTATCCATGAGTCTGGTCAACACAATCCTCACCGTCGGGGGGTCGAGTAACTAGTTATCACGGAGGAGTCTTGTTCGTTATCGGAATTGACTAGACTAATCGCTCCACCAACTTAGAACGTCCATGCACCACTACCCACAGAATCGAGAAAGAGCTATCATCTGTCTTTCCGTGTCCGGGCCGGGTGAGGTTTCCCGTATTGAGTCAAATTAAGCCGCAGGCTCGACTCCTGGTGGTGCCTTTCCGTCAATTCCTTTAAGTTTCAGCTTTGCAACCAAACTCGCCCCGGAACCCAAAGACTTTGGTTTCCCAGAAACTGCTTGGCGGGTCATGGGAATAACACCGCCGGATCGCAGGTCGTCATCGTTTATGGTCGGAACTACAATAGTATCTGATCGTCTTCAAACCTCCGACTTTCGTTTTTGATTCATGTAAACATTCTTGTCCAAGAATTTCACCTCCAGGGGCGCAATACGGATGCCCCTGGCCGTCCCTCTTAATCATGGCCCCAGTTCCGAAAACCAACAAAATAGAACCTATTCCATTATTCCTAGCTGTAGTATTCAGGCGACCCGGCCTGCTTTGAACACTGTAAATGTTGTCAAACGTCAGCTAAGCAGCAGGCACTCTCCCATAATTTTTTTAATAGAATCGAAAGCTGATAGAGCAGATATCCGAATGGATCGTCGCCATCATGGGGACGTGCGATCGGTCCCAGGTTATCTAGTCACCAAAGCGGCAGCTGGCGCTCGCCCATATTGTTTTAGATGGTCAGATCAGCAGGCCCTTGCTCCTAATGCTTTTGAGGGACACCAGCAGGCCATCAATCATAATTTTTCAAGGCTGTGTATGATACCCTCCTTTATGTGTAAAAAAGGGTGTATCGGAGTGCCTCTTCCTTGTTATTTTTGGCAGCACTTTCAATTTATATACAAGTAAATATACAGGAAAGAATGTTTCCTCTAAAATCAATTTTATCTTTGGTTTTGTGCAGTTTATTGTCAGTCTATAAAAGTGGCGTAGTACTCAGACAACATCGTTCCCAGCAGCGACCTGCGAGTCCAAGATACATCCAGGCATCCTCCGCATACTGTTCCTGAACCATTTTAGTGGTGTTTACATCTATTTCTGACCTTTTCCTATGAACCAGGCACCCTCCCCTCTTCAGAGTAGGGGGTACCTGGTTTAATGCTCAGGTTCTACCATTGACTTCCATTATAGCATCCCGATGTGTTCGGCCTGAGCCACCGAGCAGTAAGGTGCTCGATCAACACTACCCTGGACTACTAGGCATGCAAACTTGAAGTGTGGCTGCCACTGGCCGAGTTTGCCATAGGCATGCTTTACTGCCCGGCCAGTAGGCAGGGGGCATAGTTATTGCTAAGAGAACTCACCTTCCCTCCCAAAATGTTGAGAGACTAATTTTCATAAAGATGAATCAGGTGTGGATCAACCAGGATTTCCAGAAACCGGTGCCTGATGCAACAGAATAGATCATTCTACCACTAATGATCATACTGTAGTGTGCTAGCACACTTAAATATTGTGCAACATTTGCCATTACTTTTGGCCACGTGCAGCTGCCACCATTCTGATGCTGCCACCCGCCTAATGTCTCTACTGCCATTCCTACAATGGGGCTTCTTGGCCTACTGATATGTACATGTTACATTTTTAAAAGGGATATGCATGCCACTGGGCCTTGCTATCAAACTGCTGTTGTTGGGTTCTGCTACTACTGTGATCTGCCACCATCTTGTGCTGTATGCCACTCCTGCTGCCCCCCCTTCCACCTCTGTCATGGGTCCACTATTGTCACTCTTACTACCACTGCTGCTGCCACCCTCCCCCAGCCTTAGGCTACTTTCACACTAGCGTTCGTCGGTCCGCTCGTGAGCTCCGTTTGAAGGAGCTCACGAGCGGACCCGAACGCAGCCGTCCAGCCCTGATGCAGTCTGAATGGAGCGGATCCGCTCAGACTGCATCAGTCTGGCGGCGTTCAGCCTCCGCTCCGCTCGCCTCCGCACGGACAGGCGGACAGCTGAACGCTGCTTGCAGCGTTCGGGTGTCCGCCTGGCCGTGCGGAGGCGTGCGGATCCGTTCAGACTTACAATGTAAGTCAATGGGAACGGATCCGCTTGAAGATGTCACCATATGGCTCAATCTTCAAGCGGATCCGTCCCCCATTGACTTTACATTGAAAGTCTGAACGGATCCGCGCAGGCTACTTGCGCACTTGCGAATTTTTTTAAAGTTATTAATGCAGACGGATCCATACTGAACGGAGCCTCCGTCTGCATTAATATGAGCGGATCCGTTCAGAACGGATCCGCCCGAACACTAGTGTGAAAGTTGCCTTAGATACATACTTTTTGTTGGAATTTTTGTCATTGATCCCCCTCTAGTATGTCACTGTCCATGCTGTGGGACTATTTGTAAACTTCTACTAAGTATTTGGTGGCTGAAAATATGAGCTGAAGGTGTTTCAGGTTCGCCTGCCATTAAAGTGAATAGGGCCCGCCGCGAACTTGCAGTTCGCGAACATTTGATCTCGTTTGCGAACCATCACAGCCGATGTTTGTCCATCACTACTGAATACATTGTATTCCCATGCACCCCTTCTACCACAAACAAGGGTATGTGGTTGAATCTTCCTTTTTTCATCCTCCTCTTCCATCATATGAACATGCTTATTCGTCACATATAATGCCCTCGCATATAATTTTTTAGAGTGTCAGCTGCAGGCCCTCGCATATAATTTTTTAGAGGGTCAGCTCGCCAGCAGGCCCTCACCTAAAATCTATTACAGGGTCAGCTCACCTGCAGGCCCACACCTAAAATCTTTTACAGAGTCAGCTCACCAGCAGGCCCTCACCTAGAATCTTTTACAGGGTCAGCTCACCTGCAGGCCTGCGCATATAATGTATTACAGGGTCAGCTCACCTGCAGGCCCTCACATATAATTTTTTGGAGGGTCAGCTCACCAGCAGGCCCTCACCTACAAGTCCAGTCTCACTATCCATGAGTCTGGTCAACACAATCCTCACCGTCGGGGGGTCGAGTAACTAGTTATCACGGAGGAGTCTTGTTCGTTATCGGAATTGACTAGACTAATCGCTCCACCAACTTAGAACGTCCATGCACCACTACCCACAGAATCGAGAAAGAGCTATCATCTGTCTTTCCGTGTCCGGGCCGGGTGAGGTTTCCCGTATTGAGTCAAATTAAGCCGCAGGCTCGACTCCTGGTGGTGCCTTTCCGTCAATTCCTTTAAGTTTCAGCTTTGCAACCAAACTCGCCCCGGAACCCAAAGACTTTGGTTTCCCAGAAACTGCTTGGCGGGTCATGGGAATAACACCGCCGGATCGCAGGTCGTCATCGTTTATGGTCGGAACTACAATAGTATCTGATCGTCTTCAAACCTCCGACTTTCGTTTTTGATTCATGTAAACATTCTTGTCCAAGAATTTCACCTCCAGGGGCGCAATACGGATGCCCCTGGCCGTCCCTCTTAATCATGGCCCCAGTTCCGAAAACCAACAAAATAGAACCTATTCCATTATTCCTAGCTGTAGTATTCAGGCGACCCGGCCTGCTTTGAACACTGTAAATGTTGTCAAACGTCAGCTAAGCAGCAGGCACTCTCCCATAATTTTTTTAATAGAATCGAAAGCTGATAGAGCAGATATCCGAATGGATCGTCGCCATCATGGGGACGTGCGATCGGTCCCAGGTTATCTAGTCACCAAAGCGGCAGCTGGCGCTCGCCCATATTGTTTTAGATGGTCAGATCAGCAGGCCCTTGCTCCTAATGCTTTTGAGGGACACCAGCAGGCCATCAATCATAATTTTTCAAGGCTGTGTATGATACCCTCCTTTATGTGTAAAAAAGGGTGTATCGGAGTGCCTCTTCCTTGTTATTTTTGGCAGCACTTTCAATTTATATACAAGTAAATATACAGGAAAGAATGTTTCCTCTAAAATCAATTTTATCTTTGGTTTTGTGCAGTTTATTGTCAGTCTATAAAAGTGGCGTAGTACTCAGACAACATCGTTCCCAGCAGCGACCTGCGAGTCCAAGATACATCCAGGCATCCTCCGCATACTGTTCCTGAACCATTTTAGTGGTGTTTACATCTATTTCTGACCTTTTCCTATGAACCAGGCACCCTCCCCTCTTCAGAGTAGGGGGTACCTGGTTTAATGCTCAGGTTCTACCATTGACTTCCATTATAGCATCCCGATGTGTTCGGCCTGAGCCACCGAGCAGTAAGGTGCTCGATCAACACTACCCTGGACTACTAGGCATGCAAACTTGAAGTGTGGCTGCCACTGGCCGAGTTTGCCATAGGCATGCTTTACTGCCCGGCCAGTAGGCAGGGGGCATAGTTATTGCTAAGAGAACTCACCTTCCCTCCCAAAATGTTGAGAGACTAATTTTCATAAAGATGAATCAGGTGTGGATCAACCAGGATTTCCAGAAACCGGTGCCTGATGCAACAGAATAGATCATTCTACCACTAATGATCATACTGTAGTGTGCTAGCACACTTAAATATTGTGCAACATTTGCCATTACTTTTGGCCACGTGCAGCTGCCACCATTCTGATGCTGCCACCCGCCTAATGTCTCTACTGCCATTCCTACAATGGGGCTTCTTGGCCTACTGATATGTACATGTTACATTTTTAAAAGGGATATGCATGCCACTGGGCCTTGCTATCAAACTGCTGTTGTTGGGTTCTGCTACTACTGTGATCTGCCACCATCTTGTGCTGTATGCCACTCCTGCTGCCCCCCCTTCCACCTCTGTCATGGGTCCACTATTGTCACTCTTACTACCACTGCTGCTGCCACCCTCCCCACTCTCATGGGGCCACTGCCATCATTTATTAGACACTTGGACAGTACACCGGGATTAGGCCCCCAAGTTGGTTGAAAATACTGTGCTATACAGCTGTAACTTCCATGCCTTCACACTGAGATTGGGCCACCAATTGGGAAGACTATGCCTTAGGGTAGGTTCACGCCGCTTTACTGGCTTTCAGCCTTCCATTCAATGGATGCGCCTGCCTGTTCTTTAAAATGGAAACAAATATTTTGGTTTTATTTAACCTACACTTCAATGGAGGATGGATTTCATTGTATTGACATCCGTTTGCTCCAATTTTATCTGAATCCCGTCTTTATGACAGATTTGAAAACACTGCTTTTAGGCAGATTGGCTTGGGTATTCTTGATTTATAGTGATTTGTGACAAATTCATTTGTTACAAATCAAATTTCTTGTCGAACTTCAGCAAAGCTGCCAAATTTAGTTTTTCAAAAATGTTTTATCTCTAATCATTCACATAAAGCAATTTGTTGCTGAAAGGGAGGCCAAATGACTTTATTACCAGGAAACCCTTGCCGCAGCTTTAGGCGAGCATATGCCTGCTGCCCACATGTCTGAGACGCTCTCTGCCCCCTGCAGAGTCACCCACCTCTGGCTGTCTCTACTACTACAAGCTCGCCCTGATTAGGGATGGTTTGCCGTGATTGGCTCCCAGGCCGACAGACAGCCTGGATTAGCCAGTCAGTGCTCCAGCAGGCATGGCGGTGCCCTAGCAGAACGTCATTCTGTGCTGGGCTCTGAGGGTAGATGGGTCTTAGAATGTCTGCCTGAAAAACAATCTAAGGGAGTCAGGAAGAGTCAGAAGGAGCAGTGATTCTGACCCTTTCAAGGCATAATTTTTGGACGCTTGGTCTCCCAAGCCACTTTAGTTTTACAATTTTTAATTTACAATTAAGTTTTATCTCACACCGTGTGTTTAAACATCATCTGACCCTGATAAGGGACAATTTTTGGAAGCCTTGAAATATAGAAAAGCATAACACATGTGCCGACGCAGTTTGTTTTGAACACACTGGGGGAGATTTATCAAACTGGTGTAGAGTAGAACTGGCTTAGTTGCCCATAGCAACCAATCAGATTTCACCTTTTATTTTTCACAGCTCATTTGTTGCTATGGGCAACTAAGCCAGTTCTACTTTACACCAGTTTGATAAATCTCCACTGTTTGTTAATGCAGTCAAACATGTACCCACAGCTATGTATGTCAGTGTCACACAAACATCATTTACTACAGCTTACATAGCAATTTTCAATTTTAAAAAAATGTGACGAACCTGAACCGAACTGAATCTTGAGGGGTTCGCTCATCTGTACTCTTATACTATGATGTCTGTCTTTCATTTTTTGCTGGATAATGCAATATAATGACTGTATGTGAACACTGATGGTCGTAAGAAGCCATATGACCACACAGAATGCTGCAAATTAACAAATACTTTCTGCTATCCAGAATAAAATAAAATAAATTGTTATTAGTGCATGCATGGGCACCACTGATTTTGCTCATCGATCAGAGTATATTAATCCACACATTCTCTGGGTTACTTTTGTCACTCCATTGCTCAAGTTCATACCCCTCTTGTATAGAGGTCTTCAAACTGCACACAGATTCTATGTGTGGCTTGAATAACAAGTTACATAAATCTGTGTTTTCTTCTTGTGCATCTAGGTTCCTTTTAACGCATCTCATTATTTAGCTTCTAGGTTTTTCCCATTGTTGTGTATTGAGTTGTCCACTTAAGGAATGCAATGGGAAAATTAGCAAGTGGTTTCATGCTGGGTGAAAAAGAGCAAGTTTTCAGCTGTATAACTCTTCCCTGAGCATGGTAACACCACACACAACTTTTATATTTTATGAGATCACAGGGATGAATTTGCTATGCTGCTGTTTGGGACATGGAAAGGAACCCTTTGAGATGAATGAAGAGGACAACAACAAAGACAAGATCTGGGTGTCAGCGCTCTAATGAGTCATTTAACACACTCTCATTATTTCTACACTCTCGTTGTGTTGAGGTGGGACATCGTTGCTGCCAATCGGATCCAATGGGCCATGAAAGACAAATATTATTCTTACTCATAGCTAACGCACCAGGTGTTGTGGTGTGGTGCACCTGGTCAGCGAGAGAAATCTGGTGACTGACATTCCTTCTGACATGACTGTAGGAAACAGGCTTAGCTTTATTACAAAAATAGTGGTTCTCTGAACAGACTTATAGTCCCAATTATGAAAATGGGCGTTATTTATTGTAGGTTTTGTTTTTTTATATATTTTCTCTATAAAATTACCCTCAGGCTTTAATGATCATGAGCTCTTTACTATCTGCGAAACACAATAGACATAGGGAGCAATTTCCACATGGAAGGACGTGGACCCCTAATGCTTTGGGCCTTCTGCCAGCACACTACTGCCCAAAAGATCAATTTGACCCCGAATGAAAGAATAGTCACCATCTTTGAGGGGAATACAATATTAAAAGGAAACATATTACCATAGAAAAGCAGTGCAATCTGCAGACAGAATGTTATAGAGCAAGAGGAGCTGAGCAGATTGATACTGTATATAGTTTCATGAGAAATTATTCAGCATAACTTATGGTTCATCTCTGAGCTCATTAGCCATGCAGGTGGTCCTATCAGTAATTGATGGCTATCCTTCTGTGCATACATATGCATGGAAAGTTATCAATCAGTGATAGCACCACCTAAATGGCTACCGAGTTCAGAAAGAGCAGAGATTTTAAAGAATACATTACAAGTTATAATGAACCATTTCTCAGAAAACGATACATCAATCTGCTCAACTCTTCCTGCTCTATAATATGCTGCTTGCAAATTGCACTGCATTTTCTTGGTGACAGGCTTGCTTTAAACTGACTTGACTCAAGGGGAAGCCCTGTCCATGCAGAATGATCTAAAGCGGTGATTACATGTGCAGTATTATGTTCACATTTTCCAGCTTATGTTAGTTGGTTAAGCTTTCCACTAAGTAAAATATAGCTTACTGGGCATAGATTCCTTAAAAAAAAATTGAATACGGTAACATAGAATACTGAATAGTAGGTCCCTATAGGGTCCTATTGTGGCTCTTCTATGGTATTTCTAGTAATGGAAGGAGGTGGTAGGGTAGAGGGTAGAGGAGCAGACTACCGGTGTTTACTGTATCCAGACTGCTGCACACCGCCAGATCCCCATTGACTATAATGGGACCTGACGTCAGTGGGGATCCAGCAGTGCGCAGCAGTATCCAACTATGCCAGACATGGTAAACTCCAGTTGTCTGTTCCTGTGCTAGAATTTGTGCCACAAACCTAACTTGTGCTGTAATAGACATAAATGTTGATTAACTCTTAAGGTTGATGTCAATGGCTAAAGGCAAAACAACACCAGCTAGTAAAGTGTAGTACTAATGATTGTTTTTAGGCAATTTTTTTAATTAACTCTTCACTCTAAATGTCAATAAGGAGGTTTCTGGAATTAGTGGGATAAGCTCCTTACATGGCAAACCTGTACAGTGACAGATACAATTACCTGTATTCCTCCAAGGTACATCCTGCCAGTCAGGTAAATGTTTAAATGCTGAGCTGTCAGGCAGCGGGAGTGGAGCATTGATATGAAAGTACCAAGGGAAAGCTAATTTTGGAACTCACTGTAATAACGTCTCATCTATTGTATACTAAGGAGTGGCCTAATTTTCTAACAATGAGACTTTGTGTTTCTGTGCAATGGAGTAAAACTTCTGCATTACAGACCCCATTTAATGCCATTAGGCCAAACCTTTCATTGTTTAGTGCAGTCACCTTTTCACACATTAAAAACAAAAATACAACATAAACGTCAAGCAAAAGAAGGTTTCAAAAAATATAAATTTTATTCCAGCTTATTTTTACATTTTGTAGAATAGCAAAAGTTTTAAATTTATACACCTTAATTAATAACTCTGAAATATATAAAACAATGTATTTATATTTATACATGTGAATATAATTAGATATAAAAATATGAATTACTGTATAAAATTGTTGATGAGTAATTGGCTACCACAATGTTGTTCGTTGCTACAAGAATAAAATAAAAACCACACAATTCTTTCCCTGTAACAATGAACATCTTTTTTATTGGACACCTTTAAAACAGGTGTTGAAATGAATGAATGCCCCGATAACCATGTTACCAAGAGGTTAACAATACTTTATCAATATGAATTATTAAATAGTAATCTGTATATTTATAAAACATTTACAATTTGTATTCTAGGGAAAAAAAAAAAAAAAAAGTATATTTCTACATGTAATGCTGGTACTGATTAAAAGTAGGGGCTGAGAAAACATCTGCACCACATTGGTTTTTCAGCTAAAAAACACAACACTTACTACAGACAGGCCTGGCTGACCTAAAAGATTAGGACTTCTAGTTCATCAGCATCTAAAGTGCAGAATGTTGTCTATCTACATGCTCAGGGGCTTAACTAGGAGAGGCTGGGCCCCATACAAAATTTTGAATAGCCCCCTACTTCCATCCATCTTTAACATTAAACACCAAAATGCCCAATATTGTGTGCATGAGGCATCAATTTGTTAAAGGTGTATTAAAAAGTAGCACTGTCTGACCTGAATGTTCCAGGCAATTTAGAGCACTGTGGAGGATGTGCTGCATATACTGTATGCAATGCTGGACATTCTCAACTCTTGACTGAATGTGTACTAGGTGGGTTCCCCTCCTAACATTGTGGGCTCTGTAGCTGCTGCTGTGGTTGCTATAGTGTTAGTTATGCCCTGTATATATAGGGACCCTACAAAGACCTATGGAACTTTCATTCTTCCTACCAAGAGCCCAAAAATCTACCAATATCACGAGAATCTTATGAGGAGCTTGAGATTGTAGGTTTCTAATGCTAAACTATGTTCATGGCATCCATTGACCTCATATCTTGTACTATGGAAACTTAGCTCTTCTGAATTCTATGAAATAAATAGCAGCAACACAGGACAACCTAAGCCTAAAAAGTTAATTTTATTTTTCCATAATAACCCTAGGTCAGATTGGCCATGAAGATGTCATTTCCTACAGTGTACCGGCTTTTCTTAAATGATACAGAATGACCACCTTGGAGACTGTAGAGCATGCAATGCAGTACAAAGGCGGTTTGCAAACTACTGTCATCTTTAGGCAAGCCAACTCTACAGTCCTGAACACCACAGCAAAGAAAAAGACAGTTTTAGCCTGATCCATTCTGGTAGAATACATGTGCAGTACTGGAAAAAATAAAAATTGTAAATGAAGTTTTTATGAAAACTATTAGTGTTGCAGTGCCTACAACAGCTGGCCTTTCAATTGAAGCCATACTGCGAGACACTATAAATATGAAATACTGAAATTAATGCAGTCTACACAGAGACTTGTTTCAACATTATGTAATTTTTCTTTTTGAAGTGAGCAAATTCACAAAAAGTTGTACCTACTGGACTCTGATACAGGTCAATGTGTTCTAGTTGAGCGCTGTTTGTATATACAGCCTCTCAGCAGCATCAAGAGGCTCATTCAGAAAATACCCAGCTTAGGCATTAATTATTGCTTAAATAAAAAGGCGTTTGTTGTGGTTACATATTTTTCTACAATATGGACAAAAAGGCAGGAAAACCCCTTCATAAAATCAAGGGAAAATATAAACCCCTAAAACAGAGTTTAAAGCTAGTCGATATGGCTTCAGATATTTATCTCCAAAAATGTACATGATGTTTTCTCTCAACAGCATCACAATGGAATAAAAAGAAATGCAATAGAAATGTGAACACAAAACATTCTGATGTGCCTTTTCTGGTTCCAAATTGTTTTCTTTTTTCATGACATTTCATCAAAACAGTATAATCTGTTCTTAAAACAGAACATAAAGGTAAATTGCTCTAATCCTCCAATTTGTGATTCAGAGGAACAATATAACCCATATAAACTAGTACCAAATATAAAAGTAATAATTATAAATTCTATTAAAATGGACTTGAAAAAATTCAGATGGCAATATCCCTCTGATCAGTATGGTGGTGAAATCTTGCAGGACAAACCAGGCAAGAAAGCCACCAACAGTCTTAATAGCAGCAGTTTGATCTTTTTATTTTATTTTATTGCATAGCTTGATTACCAGGAGTGATAATGTGGTCTCAGAAGATTATTCTCCAACTCAAGCACCATCTTGTTCTTATAGACATTGACATTGAATATGTTGAAGTAGGTTATTGTCTCCAATTTTTATGAATTCTTTGATAAACTGGTATACGTCTACTCCGTTGATCCACATGAACTGGAGTATCCGATGATTATTTGCAATTCAGGATTACATAGTGGTATTATGTGTAAATGTTCTAGGTTCTGTAGCAAGCTGGCTCTTGTCCATCAAAACTAAGTCACTTGCAATATAAATACACAATATTACATATATACAATGAACCTGAATACATATAGTGGCCAGAAACATTCAGGAAATATGCTTCCATTTTGTTTTTGCAGCAGACATGCTTCTCCTTAAATTCTTGTCACAATAGAATTCTGCACTGATCTCCTATGGGACCATCTATGGTACTGCCCATTTTAATAACTTTCCATGTTGATATTTTGAGGATTTCCATTTTATCTCCATTTCTTTACATACATGTGTCTTGAAAAGATCACCACAGTTCATGTATTTTCCATTTTTTTTATTCCAAGATCCATAGCTCAGTGGCTTTATCCATCCTCCAAGAGCTCAAGCCATGAGGTCCCATTTGCTGCATAAACCTTCACTTTTGAACAGCAACGGTAGAAGATTCCTGTAACTTGCGTCAAGCATTTGCTTAACATGCTCTTTCCACTTTGCAGATGATCTTCTCCTCATATAATGGCAGCAACGCATCCTCCTCAGATATCTCTTGAAACACAGCATTGCATTCAAACTCTTGGCTCTCCTTTTTGAAGTAATATCTGTAAACGATAAGTAGGATATTAGTGACTGACAAAGGAATCCTGACATTTTCTTTACAGTATCTGATCAGACTCCAGACATGATACTTACTTGTAACTTCCTTTCTTACTGAGCAGATCTTTAAATTCTTGCAAAGTCAAGCTAGGTTCCTTTGTTCGAATCATGTAAGGAATTCTTTCTCCACAGAAGTAGTAGACAATTGCTAAACCTCCTTGCCCTTGATCACTATTCATCTTTTTTGCAGACTTAAGCCTATAAGAAAATTAAAAACATTAGAGTAGATGTATGAAGGTACTTAATCTAACACTAGAAGCCAGAAAGCTTTGATATATTGGTATGAGCAGCACTTCATTCTTAAAGCCGCATTATTATTATTATGGGCTTTTTTTTTAAGCTGTATGTGTCTTAAAGTACAATCAGTTCTGATTCATAATAATGGTCACTCCACACTGGCCATGTAGAGCAGAGTTTTTTTTATTTATTTTTGAGTTTTTAAATATGACATAAGCTATATATATGAACTACACTAAATAAAAGGAAAAGCCAATTAAAAATATGGCTTTGATCAATAACTACCAGCGATATGGTTTTGACCCTAGTTTCAAGTTCTAGCATAGCATTGCTATGTCTGGTGCCATGTACTGTTGAGCCAGTCAGAACAGAGACCTACAGTCTATAAATTATCTCTGGAATCACATAATCACATTGCATAAAGATACTTACTCATCAGATTTCATTGTGGAGAAGCCAGAAGATGGTACGTTCTCTGCAGCTTTGCCTTTTTCTTTAAGTGTTGCAGACTGCACGCACCTTAAATACAAACAATAATTTTTTAGCTTGTGAACGCAGATAGCTATGTGAAAGTTATAGGAATTATTCGATTTTTATCTTTGCCAAGGTACTTAAGTGTAATCAGGAAATAGGAAGTATCAACAACTTATGACTTTACAAAGTTCAAAAATGATTAAAGGATGCACAGAATTAGAAAAATATGGCTGTCCACTGGTTTTGAAGCTCCATTCACTTCAATTGACCTGAGCTGCAGTACCAGACAACTCATGGAGAAAGAACTGACCAATGTTTTTGGTCACCAAGGTTAGTTTGTCAAGTCATATCTAAGTAAGGGGGGGGGGGGGCTAACTCTCCTTAGGGAGAGAGCACCTTAAATAGTGTAAGGAGACTTATAGGCCATACATGCTCCTTTGGAATTCTGGGAGGGAAGGGATGCAAATGAGCTCTTAACAAGCTCTGCCTCTAATGCCACCAGATGTAAGGCAGCTATCCTATAAGTCAATGTTCAGCTTTTAAAATAATCCTTGAGACATGACTTGGATATTAACTAAGCCAGCACCTCATCTGCAGACAGCTGTTTTGGGGTGATTGCCCCTCATCAGTGCAGAGCAGAGAGTACTGGCTTAACTGGGTGAGAGGCCTGTGTCCAGGTAAGGGGGGAACTAACTCTCCTTAGGGAGAGAGCACCTTAATCAGTGTGAGGAGACTTATAAAACATCCAGTTGTGGTTGATGAAAATGAATTGAATGAAGCCTACATGCTACTGCTTTTCTGTTATGAAATAAAATATTTTGCTAACTTTTGCATCATATGATAAGTAGTGCTATATACGGTAAGTACAAACTAATAGGGCATATAGACAGGGGATTCCTTTATGAGATAACCTCTCAATATAGTTAGATAGATAATTATTTATATTCAATAATAAGCATAAGACTCAGTAACTTAGCAAAAAAAAAAAAAATAACAACACAACAACACAAACACATTGACATATGACTAAAGACCAGGCAATTGTATATCCATGGACATACTCAATAGACATTTACCTATTCTTATGAAGTTTAGGAACTCTTTTGTCTTCTACCAGTCGACGACGGGCTTCTTCCAGTTGATCCAGGGTGTTTGGTGCAGTAAGTGGAGGCATAGATGTATCCTGCAGGAATAGATGTGCTGGCTGTGATGTTGTGCGATGGCTTGTTTTTTTCACTTCCAAGCAGTGGTTTATACTGTAATTAAGAGGATAATAGAGTCATGGTTTTTAAAGAGCTCTATTAAACATATTTTGCATTTTTGGCAAGCATACCAACAATTTTACATATTGCTACAATACATACTTCCTACAAAGTTTACATTAACTCATTGTAGAGGAAAAGAAACTTCTCGTACCTTGTGTTTGTATCACGATGATGTTTTTTCATCATCTTTGCACTTTCCAAAACCCATTGCAATACACTATGGCTGCGTTCCACTTCTTGTTCAGGTGAAAGTGGCGTGGTCAGCACAAGAGAAGAGTTTCCATCATCCTGTTTATTAGATGGGAGAGACCCTTCTACTTTTCTGCAATTTCTTGATCCCTGTAAACTATGAGAGATGACAGAAAAAATATTTGGATAAGAATTTAAAATAATAATATTTTGAGAATTTTTTTAATATATTAAGACCAAAGGACGTTTTCTAATAAAAAGGATGCCTACCTAGTGGATCCCCTCTGTTCTATATTCTGTGTGACAGGTGTTTCCATTCCAGGAGGAGCCTTCGGTCTTAAGTGGGAGGAAGTAAAGCTTTGACCTTTGCCAAATGTTGCTTGACCTTTGACTTTTCTTTGAATGAAAGGAGACTGTGATCTAGGTGACAGATTTGACGGTGTCTTCAAGACTCTTGATACATGGTCATCGAGGATGGATTGAGGGTCATCTTCTAAGGAAGCAGCTGGCAAAGCATCATGACTGGATGCAGGAATGTCACACTCAGGTTTATCTTCTTCCTATTAAGATGAAATCATAATGTTCACATGGTTTAGTCCAGATATTTTCTTTAGCCATTTTTTGATAATGTGACTGTTTTTACTTTGTCCTTTGAAATATATCAAGTTATTGAAGTAACTGCGGCTACTCCCGATTCCTTAGGCAGAACCTTGCCAAGAGCTATTCCAGTAGCATTCTATACTTCTGCATGCCTCAGCTTGCCATCTTGTCATACTGCCAGGTACATACTTGTATCACAGGCTCACATTTTCTACTTATGCCTGACTTAAAACTCCTTTACATCATATAACACAAGCAGAACAATATAACCTACTAAAACATCCTGGAACGCCATAGCAAAATTGGAGTGTCATTTCTTGCCTATGTTCTGTTAATATGCTTAGATGGACACAAGCACTTTTTCTATTCAAGGGGTCATTATGAAGTATATTTCTTACTATCAGCTTTTTAATAAGGGACCTATTTCAGAATATCTGAAAACAAAGCAAGGTAAACTGCTTTCCTGGCACCTGAATATTGTACATGGCTCTTTCCTTTTTGGCTATAGATCAAACTAGTGTTGCAGTTGATCTACAGCCAGTCTATGTAGACAGGAAACAACAGTTGTCTCAGGGATCAAGGATCTCCATGACAGTCACATTTTTGGGCAGCTGAAAGGTTTATGCCTGGAGAGGACACAGGGATAAAGTTTATGATGCATCTGAACAAACTAAGGCTGTCTAAGGCTGCGTTCACACCAGTGTTTGCATTTTGGTTATTCTGCGCCATTATAGGGGCAGACCATCAATAACAATGAAACCCCAGAACTGTCAGATAATGCACATGTCTCACATTTTTAATTGTATCTGTGCGAGATTCTCTTAAAGGCAGGGGCGTAGCTAAAGGCTCATGGGCCCTGGTGCAAGAGTTCAGCTTGGGCTCCCCTTCCCTCAACTTTCGTGCTGCATGAGGCAAAAATTGAAACTGCACCCCCCCTCCTCCATACCAAATTCTTAACCTAACCCCTTCTGTCCAGCCAGAGGTGTAGCTTGCATACACTTTCTGTAATACCAGTGTCTTCTTATGTGGCACAAGGGTCTTTGGGCCCCTCAGGCTCCTGGGCCCGGTAGCGAATGCTACCTCTGCACCCCCTATAGCTACGCCCCTGCTTAAAGGAGCCTCCAATGCAGATTTCAATGGACTTTATAAAACTACTGATCAGAAGCAATTGACTATAAAACAAGTATACATATATTGACATTAAAGTCAATATCTATAGAGTAAAAAGTCAGGTATTCTTTTTACCTCTTTTAACCTTTGTAACTTTTCCTCTAACTTTTCTTCTGCGTCTCTTTGTCTTTTAACCTTTTCCAAAGCTATGGTCAGTTTTGCAGCAAATTCTGCAGGATTGGATGGCATCATTTCAGCTGGCGGACGCATTGTTCTCTGAAAGGGAAAAATAAGCACATTTATCACAAACCGCTAAACATTTTTTTAAATGAAATGGAAAAACAATAATGCCCAATATGAATAAAGCAATTCAATTTGTATGGCAGATTATAATAGGGTTGCCCGAGATAATTTAAAATCTCAGACAACCCCTACAATAGCTTAAATAAAATCATCCATTTCTGCAGCATTGTTCTCTGTGTTTTGGTCCTCCTCAAGCAGTTTTTTTTTTTTTTTTTATGACGTGTCTGGATAGGGCACCTGACCACTGCAGCTAATCACTGTCAGCTGTCTATAGCTGAGGACAGCGATTGGCTGCAGCAGTCACATGCCATATCCCAGCAGAACTACACTGACACGGTGACGTACCTGCATAAGGCACCTGACCACTGCAGCCAATCGCTGTCAGCTGTCTATAGCTGAGGACAGTGATTGGCTGCAGCAGTCACATGCCATACCCTGACAGAAGGACACCAACATGGTGACATGCACAGTGGTGTGCCTGGATTCGGCACGTCACCACTGCAGCAAATAAACTTTCCTCAGATGCAGACAGCTGAGGACAATGATTGGCTGCTACAGTTAGGCACATTGGTGCTGCTATTGTAAACAAATAGCACAAGGAGGATCAGACTAGCACCACAGAATGGAGCTGGAGAAATTGGGGAGTAGCACTTTTTTTTTTTAAAGCCATTCTAGGCATTGTCCAAGAATGGGACAACCCCTTTAATGGTCAAAATAAGGACTATACACATGACTTTGGAGGAATTGTACCCATGCAAGCAAGAGCCTACTGAGCATCTTTATTTATGGAAGTAAACAATAAGGGGGGGGGGGGGGGGTTATAAAACTGATGTAAAGTAAAACTGTCTTATTAGTTTCCCATAGAAACCAATCAGGTGCCATCTTTCATATTTCATGGAAAATGAAAGGTGGAATCTGGTTGGTTGCTATGGGCAACTAAGCCAGTTCTATTATACACCAGTTTGATAAATCTCCCTAAATCCCTATATTTTATGGAGGTATTTATCCATTTGAAGCATTGGTTCTAAAGAAGGATATTCCTGTAATACGGTGCCATACAGAGGTGTTACTGTGCTAGCAGCATTAAACCATAGGGACTCCATGCACCTCTGTATGGCTCTGCCATGTGCATGTGGCTTAACAAATATAGCTGTACTCCTAAGAGAAGAAAAATAAGCTACATGTGGCCATTTTATATCAAACTGTGTCTTAACGTAATGAACAAAAACATTTTTTTCATAAAACTTACAGGAACAAAAGGCAGAGGCACTTGACCATTGGCACTGACACTTCTATGGATTTCCCTCTGCTTGGAGCGATAAGGTGGGATTCCATCTCTGTTAAATAATATAAAGAAATATTTAGGGAATACATTCAATAGACATGTAGCACATAGATATATGATATACATCATGCTCTGTACAAATCATGAAGATGGAATAATTCTCCCTATGACATCACTATTCTATAGCCATAATAGATGTTTACTTCGAACTAGATGAATATAAAGAGGTGACATAGGCCAAATATCATAGGTTCAATCTACCATGGAGATGCCAAAGAGCCAAGTGCAGCACTTCTATTTGGAGCCATGCACTTGGCAACTTCATCAAAGTGAGCAGCAAATTCCATTCATTGTCTCCAACAATAGGAAGATAAAAAGCAAGAGGCCGCGTGTTTCTTGACCTGTACCCTCTGGCAGTCTACTTGTCGATAGAACCAAGGCCTGTAGGACCACCTGCCAAAGATGCCTATACATGTCCAAGCATGTGAAATTATAATTTTTGTTACATTTCCCTTTTCCTCTTAGAATGTGTGCGTATACACGTTATATTGATGTAGAAGGTCAATTATGCCAACTGAGGGAGACACATGCCCATTTTTGAAGATACTTACACACTGCTATCCGTTACAGACATACTGTCTTCAGTAAGTGCATCACTTGAAATTTCACTGTCGTTAATGCTAGCCGCAGGAGCAAAGTACCGATATACTTGTTCATTTTTGCGAAGGTGGGATCTATAAAAGTAAAAAACACAACTAGGAAGTTATGCTCGTGACCTTTTTTAGTGACCTCTTCACCATCTACATTCACATGCAAAAACATATGCAAGACAAATGAGTGTAAAATGAAAAATATATTTGGAAATCTAAATAATGCGCTGAAAAAGCCATAGATTACTATAGCAAGCAATGGATGGCTGACGTGTTTTACAAGTTTTCTTTCTCTTCTTATTTTCTGACAAAAAAGTTGGCTTTGTGCGCTTTTCTTTTTGCCATTTGGACAAATAAAAATCTACATTCAAATAAACATCTTCCAAACTGATGTTGCTAACAGATTTACTATCTAATCCAGCATAAGCCATAAAAAGAAATAACTGTTATAAAAAACAGTCATTATAAGATAAGAAGGCTTTGAAACAGCAAGGCATCTTGGGAGGGAGGGGGAACTGTAGATGGAGTAAAAAAAAAAGAAAAAAAACGGACCGCTTTATAGATGTGGTTCTTTGATCTCTGGAGCAGGGAAAGATTTTGTTCACATCAAAGATATGTGAGCTCAGGGAAAGGAATAACAGCTAAGTTAACCTTTAACACAAGGAGGAGAGGAACAGAAACAAAGACATTTGCTGAAAAAGTTCTAGAGAACAAACATCAAAATAAGCCTAAATGGAGAAAAAAAAATATCTATCCCTAAAATTAATGTATCAACCACGACAGAGAACAATTTAATGAGCAACAGAAGACTAAAGGCAAAAATCACATATCTCTTAGTTCTCACCTTTGGCTTCTTGGTGGTATGCGTGAGAAGGCACGGTTTATTTTCCCCATGGTGCTCGAACCAACAGAAGTGTGGTGTAATCCATTATATTCCTCTTCCTCAGCCAGAGTTGGAAGTCCAGGTCCTGGGCTATCAGGGGTGGGACTGTCTTCAATAGCACGAGCATATTCCCTGCATATATCAGACTGCAAAAAAGAAGGAAAGGCCTCCTGTTCCATGGCTCTTTGAATCTCCTGTTGTGCCTGGTCAAACACAGTTCTATTCAGTTGTTGGTTTTTGACACAATCCTTAACTTGGGCCCGCGTGGATGGCTTTAAACGTCCTGAAACAGCTTGGCTATTTTGTACATACCATCGATATATGGCTTTGGCTGTCTTTGAGGTTTTGGGTTCTGCTGGGTCCATAGCTCTGAAGCCATTACAAGCAAACCAGAAACTTAAAAGATCCACTAGGCCTTGACCTTCCAGGTACATACGAAAAAGTGTTGCCCCATCCTGATCATCCAGCAATAGATTCAGGGACCGACCCCATCGAGAAAAACGGGAATCTTGGGCTGCACAACCTTCTGCTTCTCTAACTAAATCTTCTTTGTGTTTCATCTGTTGTTCATAGTGCTGAGGATCCATTGCAAACTTTTCAGTCTACATCCATTGAAAGAACAATAAGAACTTGGTTAGCTATGTATGCATCACCTACTAGTCAAACTGTACAGTAACTGAACAGGCCCCATTTGATAGGACAACTACTGTTACTATTACTACTACTGACATTACTACAAAAGGCATACATCTTGCATGTTGCTTAACCATAAAATGCTAATGAAGACATTGACAGGAAATGGATTACCTTGAAATTTTTTGTCTCTTGGCCTGGCACCGGTGGGCGCAATGAAGTCTCCCTGAATATCCGTCCGGAGTCTGGAATACAGGTTAGCACCCCAGCAGAGCTCATGGCTGCCAAAATTGTTACTCCTGTCCGAGAGAAAAAAAAAAAATACACTTACCAAATGACTCATTGAATTTCGATATTTTAATATGACAACAAAAGTGACCCTTTTTATATATTGATTGACATTGTCTATGAGTATAAAAAGTTAGCACTTTAAGGGGATTTTCATAGGATTCCACAACTGTATTATACAAAGAAGCCGTTAACACAAGAGAACTCTCATAGGATTCCACAATTGTTTTCTACAAAGGGGCAATTAACACCAGAATACTTGAAGTAAGGTTGCCTATAACAAAGTAGATGTGGCCTTTCATATTCTGGACACACCTTTTAAACTCAGAACTAGTAAGGCATGTTGGTCTTCATGTCCCAGTATCAACAGTTTGAAGTTATCTAATTATACTAAAGGTTTTTTTTTTGCTTTCAAAATGTCTGTCTGTAGTATATGTAAATTAACTAAGGAATTGATGAGTGCCCCATTCCAAAGTAACAAAATGGCCACATCACTTTCCACATGCCATCCACAATTAGGACAAGGGTCTTTTCTGAAACACAGCTAAAACAATTTGCATTGTAAAAATTATATTTTAAACTTGGTTTTCCTTTAAGTTGGTGTTCTGAAGATTATCAGAGATCATGAGGCCTGCATCAAGAGAAGAATCCACTTATGACTACAGCCTATAACTCCTCCGGAACTACAAGGTTCTATTACAAGTAAATGGCCATCTGGGAACCATTTTCCTCCTTTTCAACATGACTTACGCCATACACTGTCGCCCTGTAGAGTTTTTCAAGAGAAATTATTCACAACAGGTGGGCCAAAGACTCTCTCTTCCCCAGCATACCAGAAAATGTGTCCAATATATCCAGATGTTTGAGCCGTTTTATAGGTACAAGTTCACAGACATTTGTGAATAAGGGAAGCTAGAAGTATTTCACCAATTCTCATGAAATCCTATACAGATGAGGCCCTTGCTGCCCCTTTTACTACAGAGAGCTGGGATGCAGATCACATAATACTTTATGCAACTCTCACATCTTGTTTTCTACTACAGAGACAAAGAGTTAAATTGCCTAGATCTGACCCCCAAGCGGAAAGTCTATTGATGAAGAGCTAATTTAATTTCAAAGTGTGACATTTGGAGGGGGAGGGGGGGAGGATAACATTTACTGCATACATTGAATACCTAACACTGCAGAGGACAGAAAAGAGTTTTCTATACACGTATGATTATTTCCCACAAAGGGATGTCTGAGGGAGATGAAAGTCCCTCAAAAGAATATTGTGATATAAAAACAACACATACATATAAAAGATACACCGATAGATACTTTTGATTTTTGTACAGCAGTTTGAAAAATACCACATATAGAGGAAAATGACTAGGTTTAACTTGATCACAACCTCTAGCCCACAATACAGGACACCACAAAACAGCTCATTAGCTTAAAAAGGATAGGACTACAAATGGAGAGGAGGAGGGAGGGGGGCAACTCCACCGCAGTATCCATTACAAACCACATGGAGAAAACTAATAAAGTTAACTAATAAAAGTGCACTCAAACTTCCAGGTATAGATTAAAAATCACCTATAGTACAGTCTATATGGTTACAAAGACACACACAAGGAAGAAAACCGCATGGTTGTAGAACCTAGGAGGCACAGAGAAGTTGCAGCATTAAAAGTGATAAACATACCATACTCTCATAGCAGTTTCTAAATATATCCATATGCTCCCTGTAGCAAAGTGAGCACACTGGATCTAGTTCTGTCCCAGGAACAATCAGGGAGTCTGGGACCAAAGCAGTGGGGGCACCAAAGTGTTCTATTTCCAGGGCCACCGCCGGTAGGACTCTCCCTAGATACTTAAGGGGGTTTGACACTTAAAAGTTTGCAGAGAAGATATTTACCTTGAGGTTCCTGACTCTGGATCACGATTCTGGAGGACCTTAGCTCAGAAAACAAATAATCCACTTGGCCGGAGAAGCTCGGTCATGGTTGCAAACGTTGAAATAATCCGAAAGAGGATTCAAGTTGCAGAAGAGAAAAAAACATGATCCAGTCTGGAAAAGGGAAGGGAAAAAGCCAGGAGAAAGGAGGAAAATAAGCTCACACCTTCCTTGAGTGAGTTAGAACTGGAAGGATTTCTTTCCCTCTCCCTCCTCTCTCTCTCTCTCTCTCTCTCTGAACTTTTTTTTTTTTTTTTAATCAAAACCAAAAAGCCCTTTTTCACTCCCCCTGGGGACAAAGCCAAAGAACAAAGGGGTGTTATGGCTTTAATGAAACATCAGTGGAGATCACTGAAGGCTGCATCCTGGAAGCTCAGTAAAAGTGCAGCTCTGTAAAAACCAGTGAAACAGGGTGAAAAAAATCTGATTCCACTTCCTGGTCTCTTCTCGGCTTGAAATAAGACAAGATTTTTGCTTTTTAGACCGAAACGAGAGTCTGGGGATTTTTCCAGGCGATCTTTAGTCCTTGTCTGGGAGAGTGTATCTGCAAGGACCTGGGATTTCTGAATTCCTTTCTTAAAGCCAGACTCCCCCCTCTGGTTAAGAAAAAGAGTCCTTTGAAGGCAGCCGGACCAATGAGAGCAAAGAGTCTCCAGCAGCTATTCCTTTCATCCCATCTTCAAAGAGCCTTCAATCACATTTAACCCCTGAAGTGCTGCAAGGGAGGCATCTTGCAAAGAGGGGGGAAGGGATTAAACTTCTTTTTTTTTTTTTTTTTTACTTGCAAAATCAAACTGTTCCAGAAGTAGATGAGCAGGCAGAGAAGAAAAAGAAAAGAAAAAAAACATAAAATAAAAGGAAACAAAATAAATAACACATTCAGAGCAGAAAATCATGTGCTGGAGAAATCACATGCACTCAACATTTGTGAATGATTAAGGAAGTTATTTTTTATGTTAAGTGGTAGCATCTGTTTTAATTCCTATTTTTCTTATTTTGAACCAAGTGACCCTAAAGTATTTATTTTATACTGCAAAATGGCAACGCTATTGCTTCACCCCAATAAAGTGTTAAATATACGTGCTGACAAGTTATCAGACATGTCAAACCTCTTACTGTAACCCCCCAACCCCCCCAACTATGATTAAACATTACGTTGTCTTGCTAAGCATCAAAAGTAACATATTTAACTATTTTGACTCTTTACTTTATAAGTCTGAGCTTATACTGTGTCACATTTGCTGCCACATTTTTTATTTTATTTAATTTTTATTTAAAACTTTATTTTTTTTTAACCCTGCAATAGCTAGATACACCACATTACACACCATTTTTATGATATATATATATTTTAAATCAATGTTTTATGTGCTGTTTACTAACGTGTTGTTCATAGAGTGCCATTTTATGGGTACATTACATAGGTTGGTTGTGTTTGGATGTGGTTTTTTTTTGTTGGTGCGGTTGCTGAATGAGTTTTCAGTACTTTTGCACCACATCCAAATATTAAAAACTGCTTTTAAGCAAACCTTTTGATGGATTTTTGATTGGATTGTCAAAAATGGCTCGTGTAAATATACCCCAAGGGCTCTTGCTCATAGTGGGGCATTTATTAAGACCAGCAGGGGCGGATTAGCCATAGACCCAACAGAGAAATTTCCCAGTGGGCCAATGCCCCAGGGGACGACCCATGTCCTCCTCTCTGCCGCTGACCAAGTACATAATGGGCTCTCAACAGAGAATCAGGTACTCATGTACCTAGCCAGCGAGAGCACACAACCTCATGAATTCAACTGCTGTGGCCCGCATCTCCCTCCTAAGCTCCCTGCTCCATAGACAACTGGAGGAGGACAGAAGATGGTAGCTATAGATGGCCACCACAGAGTGCCAGCTTTTGGGGCAATATATTGTGCTTTACTGTGTTATTTGGTTCCGCTACAATGGTATTTTTCACTATGGTATTGTTAACATTGCCGACTTGTGTTGCTCCGTCTTCTGTAAATTTGGACCTTCCTAAAAAATGGGGCTACCTTTAGTTTTTTTTTCCAGGGCCACTTTAAGTTCCCAGTCCACCCATGAAGACCAGCATTTTACACACTAGTCATAGGCCTTTTTCAGAAGGCTGCATTAACGGGTTGGACTGGGGTGCTGAGGGCCCACCAGTAAAATTAATTCCCAGGGCCCAATGTAAAGCTACATGCAAACACTACCTGCTCACACAGTGGCCGCAGTGAGGTGCTACAAGATGTTAACTTCGAGAGGGAAGGTCCCTGGTGACAGAGAATACAGTCTAGCCTGACTCCTTACCTTGAAGTCATTTCTGCCACCCAATTGGCAATCTATAAAAACGAGGTACTTTGTTAAATAGTCTACCCAGTTTTTTAAATGAACATAGGCTTGTTGAAAGGCTGTACACTGCCTATCCATATGTATTACAGTCAGTCCACTGTGCCATGTGCCACATGTGTAGATGACTCTGGACCCACCTTGCTCAGGGGCCCACCGGGGGATTCACCTGTTCCTCTGTGGGCCAATCCGAGCCTGGTTGCAGCCATGTGCGGACCACAAATTGCGGAATGCACGCGGCCAGTATCTGTGTTTTGCGGATCCCCAAAACACTATGGCCGTCTGAATGAGGCCTTAATCTGTAGTTCTCTGGCATCAGATGCACTACAACTATTGTGAGATGCATGCCTTTTGCTAAATGTGGTGCACGTTTTTCATGTTTGGGGGCCTTTCAGCCTGCCACACCCACATTGCCAGACCTGCAGATGGACACATACTTACCTGCTCCGCTGGTCAGGTGACATGGGGAGGGGGAGGGCCAAAAAGCCCTCAAATGTAGAAAACCCTTCTAAAACGACACCCGCTAGAAGGTTGCATAGATGTCAAGTTTACATCATACCAGGTTTCTGCCATAGATTTTAATAAATATGTTGGGTTGCCTAAGCCCCACCCCTATGCAAGTCTTTAGTGAAAATGGTAAAAACAGTTTTTTTTCAGCAAAATGGGGCATACGCAAAAATGTGGCACCGATAGTTTGGTGTAGAGAGCTTGAGAAATCTCCCCCATAGTTTTTTGACTCTTTATTTTAACATGTGGTTTTCTGGTGTTTTCCAGGCCTATAGAAAAGCCTATGAGAAAAATACCAAACCCCAGAAGGCTGCATAAAAAAATAAAAGCCATGGACCCGAAAAATGCACCAAACATGAAGAAAAGCATAATAAACAAAACACATTGAGGGTCATTTATCAGAGACTGGAGTGTGCTATACCCTGTGCTGTGGGAGGATGGGCTTAATTTCTGATGAGGTGCATGTCAGAAATGAAGCGCCTACTGCAGCAGTCCATGCACCTAAGGCCTCATGCACACCGCCGTTGTTTTGGTCCGCATCCGAGCCGCAGTTTTGGCGCCTCGGCTGCAGACCCATTCACTTCAATGGGGCCGCAAAAAATGCGGACAGCACACCTTGTGCTTTCCGCATCTGTTGCTCCATTCCGTGGTCCGCAAACATTTTTTTATAACCTTTTGCGGACAAGAATAGGCAGTTATATTAATGGCTGTCCGTGCCGTTCTGCAAATTGCGGAATGCACACGGACGACATCTGTGTTTTGCGGATCCGCAATTTGTGGACCGCAAAACACACAACGGTCGTGTGCATGTACCCTTATGTAGATGGAAACCTATTCCAGCTCATAGTGTAGATTTCAGTCATTTATACCAGAAAACTGGCACAAATGGTGATAAATCTACCAGCACTGAAGGGCCCACCCCTGTCCTTGCTACATCCACCTTTTTGGAGAGTGGTGAGGGTGGCATTCAAATGCCAATTGCAACTAAATTTAATTACAACGTTGGTTAAAAATTTTACTTACGCCAGTCTCTGGTGTCGGGGCCATTTTAAATGAACCTCGTTGTTTGTTTTGGGTATATATTTCACTATTGACTTTCATCAAAACATCTGGACTCGGCATTTTGGCAAATAAAAGCTGAAAAAGCATGCAGAAAATAACGCTACATGCCTGCTGGACCCCATAGACTATAATAGAATTTGGTGGGAATGCCCGGATTTGGCCAGACAGAAATCACTGCACTCAACAGTTTTTGTCTGGCCAAATCCCCGCATTTATGTTCAGGAATGGTCAGATTCCCTCCAGTTCCCATTCTAGTCCCATAACTGCCTATTCTTGTCCGCAAAAGGTTATAAAGACATTTACTAATCTATTTTTACCACTTTTGTGGCATAAATAGGTCAAAAATTTTGTCGCGTGTCATATGTGCTGTAAAATTTGCGACTTTATTCTGCTCAGACCAGAAAAGGAGGTGTAGCATGGGTGGGATAGCGGGCGGACCAGGGGGCAAGGCTCATTTTTTACTGCACTTTGCCTATACACTGGGAAAATGTTACAGTGTATTCCACTATATGCAAAGTGGGTATAAATTTTGCCCATAAACCCACTGAAAGAAATGCATATACTACATGAAATATGTTTGTATGTTTTTAGGGTTTTTTTTGTTACGTAATGCTACCCTTTTAGCATATATCGGGTCAAGGAAAGTATATGTTTGCCTTCAGTGAATACACTGCATTCCCGATCCTTAAACAGGACACATGATAAAACTGGAATGTGGACTAAGCCTTAGGATGCTTCAGACGGTTGTGCCCATATTACAGAAGCAACATCCAGGCCCCCACAGCTTGTGAGAACCAGATTTAGAGCAACATAGAAGCCCTTGGTGATTTAACTCCAGTTCCGATGAACCGCAGGACATTTTGCTATGTTTTGCAGCAATTTTGATTTTGGAACATATAAAATCCTAGAAAAAATTTCCTAGAACCTATAAAAACTATAGAAGACTGCAATTTTGGTACTTTATGTAAAAAAGGCAATCTTAATTTCTTACATAGCATTTTGCTGTTTCTTATTTAACATGCTTTAATTGTGAGAATCAGTGGTTGTGTATGCCATGTTTTCTTGTGTGTTTGTATTTGCATTTGTGTTTTCTATGGGTCCCAATTACACAGTACAGTTTTTGATCCTTTTTGTTCCTCCTGTCTAGGAACACTTATAGCAGTGGCTAAAAAAAAAATTCATCAAAGCTGCACCAAACTGTAGTTTGTGTGATCAAGGCCCTGCTGTCTTTTTGGTGTAACAGTATACTTCTATCTCTACCTCCATGACACTTAATGTCCCATGTGTCAGCAAGACATTAATCATATTGTACAAGTAGAAAGACATTGAGGCACATGTAACAATATGGTCACATGTGAGTGACGTCTATGGGGGTCATGTATTAATAGACTCATTGGCACAAAACCTTATTTCACATTTCAATGGCACTCTGGTGTATCGGACATGTATTTATTTTATGCACTTATATGGCGCTACTATATTCCGCAGCTCTTTACAGACTTTGCATTTAAAATCTAATTGGGCACTTCATGCATTTGTCATAGCTTGAGAGGGTGAGGAATCATTAAGATAGGTCAATGCCATTGTACATATATTTTATATCATTGCACGCATATAACTGGTACAATGAAATTGTATATTTTTTACAATAATATTGTGACTGGTTGGTCATGCCTGATGGCTTCAAAGGGTTGTCGGAGAATACCTAAAGGCCTCTTTACACTGCCTGATGTTTGGGCAGATTATCGTTAACAAGCGTGTGTGCAAATGCTTCTTAGAGATAATCTGGTAGTGTCAAGGTGCTGCTGATTTCCCGATGAAGGAGCAAAACACTCGTTCATTGGGTAATAGGAACGTTGATGTGGTCACCTAAATCAACGGTTGCTGGCCCGGCAGCAGATTGTGCCGTTTAAACAGCACCCTGCTGCCGGAAACAATGATTCTGTATTGGGACGAGCTATGACATTAGCGATCGCTCCTCTCCATACTGTGGAGTACATGCCTCGTTCTCCTCCACTGCTTCCTTCCCAACAATCTCTGCTCCATTGGACCATGTAGAAGGGCCTTAACGTTTAACTGATGCATCCTATCTCAGCTATGGAAAGAATCTTGCTTACCTGCTCCCCATCTGTCCAGTCCTGTCCACTGGCTTCCCCGTGTCTATCATTACTGTGTCTGACACTACTCTTGTGGACACAGCACCACTGAGGCCAGTCATTGGCTGCAGTGAAGCAGCCAATAAAAGCAAGCTATCCAGTAAACAGTGGATAATTTTTAGATATGTGGTGGTCTGACCGTTGGAAACCCTACCAATCATGAGGACATTGATCCTGTGTTCTCCCATATAAATAGACCCAGTGATAACTGAGTGCTGTGCTGGGAGGAGAGAATACTTACCTTCTCCGCAATGTGTGAATCTACTGGTGTGTCAGTCTATCCGAAAGTGGAGATACCGGCGACTTCACACATAATGGAGGAATGCAGCTGCCAGCAGGATGGAAAGGTAAGGATTCTCTCCTTCCACAGGCTCACTCCCTTCTGCAGAGGCTTCAATGCCACCAATGATTGCATACATATATGGCAAGGGACGTTATCAAAATGATACATTCCTAGGGGAATGCGTGATTTTGAAATACCCACTGGCACCAATGACTCAATATAACATATTAATACTGGACCACCAATGATTATTTGTGAGTCACAGGACAGGCACCAATGGACAGGGTTATTAGCCCTGTCAATCAAAGAAGAGGGGACAATGTTATGAGCACTGTGGGTGTAGCTGTGAAGGTGCTCAAAGTGCTACAGTGCGCCCTTTGGTGCTCCAACTTCATGCTTTAGATAAAGACAAAACTTCTTACTGTATATATTGTAGGAAAGCGAAAGGGGCCGTCATTTACGGAAGATATGTGTCACCGAGGTTCCTGGCCTCGGTGAGGTAAGAGCCGGTAATTTTAAGTGTCAGAGGCAGCTAGTGCTGGCTTACACTATTGGTTTTTTAGTGTGGCTGTAAAGCCGATCCAGGCCAGCCCTTACTGGGAGCAGCCAAAGTGCAGGGTGGGTGGCTGTTCCCCACGTTCCAGGCCAGGTTTTGGTTAGGGATATAAAAATCCAGCCAACAGTCTCAGCTGGTGTGGATTATCCTCCATCTGACAGTGGAGCTTTGCCAGTCTCTGTGTTAGTCCTGAGAGTTTGGGCCGGGATTAAGGCCTGCTATCTTGCTTGGATGAAAGCACTTTAACGTCTGTTTCACCCAAGGACTTATGTGTTGCTGCCTGGTGTGAACAAATACCAGACTCAAGTTGACCGTTTTTTCCTTGAAACTGACTTTTTGTTGTCACTTTCCTTATGTGTGAATAAAACACTGAACTCTTTAAGTTAAAGACGTTGTCGTTGCCTCTATAGTGCGTCCGCAAGCCTGTCTACCAGATCAAATCCCCACAATATCCACAACGCTGTAACCTGGAAAGAAAAATAAGATACCATTTTAATCAGCATGATCAATCCTGCCAGGCAATATACCTGGTTTAATAGGGTTGATCATGCTGAGAGAGGCTCTTTGAGGCATCAGACGATAAGATAACCTGAAAAAAGGTTTGCACAAAGCTTGTGGTGTCAAGACAAGAATCTAAAGCCGATTTGTTATCTTCAACGGTAACCATACTACTGCTAGCTGCGTCTATCTGTTCTTTATTTCTAGGCTATAGGCCTATGCTTTCAGACTAACTCATTTACTTAATTAAAACTAAGTTGATTGCATGTGATCAAATCTGGCATGTGATAATGGCAGCAATGAGGCTGGCAGTAGACACTCATCACCTCTGCATGCAGATATAATAAGCTACAGCATGCTCTCATCTGTAATTTTTGAAATTTGACAGTTAAATGATCCACCCAGAGGTGATAATAATCAGCCTTTTTCATCTACTATTAATGGCACCTCTGTTCCCCAGCTGTTATGTCCCCGACTCTCTAACTAACATAGCATCTCATGCTTTCTCTGCTCATTCCTGTAAGACTCATATTGAAGCTCCCATAAGAATTAATTGAGAAACTGACTTCCTGCCCACACGTAAGATGCTGTGTCCGATGGAGAGTCAGGGTGTTGGTCATGACACAGCTGAGGAACAGAAGGGAGGTTATAACTCCCAAATACAGTCACCAATAAGAAGATTACCTTCACAACAGTTTTCATCATATACGGTTCAGATAATAAAAGTTTTTGTGGGAGTGCTTCTTTAACATATCCACCAAGACATATCATTTAAAGGGAAGGTTGTGATGAATGTCACATAGGGTTATTTGTTACCCATAGGGTCCCAATGCCAATAAAAAAAAATATATATTAATTATTATTAATATAATATATTATTATTATTATTTTAGTGGATATCTTTGGATGGAATAGCATAGTCTACTGTGCTAGCTCATCCTCTCTTTTTAGTGGTATATAGAGGACACTCTTTTGGCCTCCATCTTGATAAGCTAACCTTATGAATGTATTTGCCGTGTACATTGGGAGTTTTTCCACACTACACATGTAACACACATCACAAACATGATAAAATGCATGCACAATTTAAGAACCAATCAAACATATTTATTAATATACCGCACTCAATATATGTCACCGGTGCCCATAGCATTTCATCATCCTGATACCGAAGGCCTACATCACTGAGACGCATATTGCAGCATGCATTGTTTTTTTTTTGTGTAGACAAAGGATAATATAGCTGCCAGTAAATAAAATGCTAAAAGCAACGTATGTGACGGCAAGGAAATGGTTAATGGGGTGTTTGGTTGCAGTTCTGGGTTTGGTTTTAATTTAGCTTTATGAAAAGCTGCCAATTGAAACTCATTTGAATGGAGCAGCCACTCGTGTTGGCAGCTCTGCCTATTTGTCTCGGTGACTGTGTTGGGCTGTGTGTGTGTGACAAAGTGTGTTTTGACTAGTAGTGATGCCACCAGCTTGGAAAAGCACTGTTACTGAAAAGTCCATTCACTGCAATGGGGCAGTATTGAAGTATAGCTTAGAAGGCATGCGGATTGCCAATTATAGAGAATACATATTGCAGTGCAAGCATTTTTATCTACTTTGCACGGGTTGAATGCATCCTCGTTCTGATAAATGGTACAGAGACATTTAGCTGCCAAATAATTGTAAATGATGAAAATTAACATCCAAGGATAAGTACAAAGTGATTATTCCTACATTCTGAATGTTTGGGAAAAGGCTAATATTAGGGATTATCCCATGATTAATGTAGAAAATGAAAATCAGACATAATACAGCAGTACATGACAATCACTCACAAATAAAGCTAGAACCAGCCCTGTACCTCACGTGGATCCAGAGTTATCCCCATTCATTGCTCCAGCTGATGTGCTAGATTTATTTGAAGCTGGCAGCTCAGGATGTGTGTCCTAGCTCAGGATGTGTGTCCTAGCTCAGGATGAGTGTCCTAGCTCAGGATGCGTGTCCTAGCTCAGGATGCGTGTCCTAGCTCAGGATGCGTGTCCTAACTCAGGGTGTGTGTCCTAGCTCAGGGTGAGTGTCCTAGCTCAGGGTGCGTGTCCTAGCTCAGGGTGCGTGTCCTAGCTCAGGGTGCGTGTCCTAGCTCAGGGTGTGTGTCCTAGCTCAGGATGCGTGTCCTAGCTCAGGGTGAGTGTCCTAGCTCAGGGTGCGTGTCCTAGCTCAGGGTGTGTGACCTAGCTCAGGGTGCGTGTCCTAGCTCAGGATGCGTGTCCTAGCTCAGGATGCGTGTCCTAGCTCAGGGTGTGTGTCCTAGCTCAGGGTGTGTGTCCTAGCTCAGGGTGTGTGTCCTAGCTTAGGATGTGTGTCCTAGCTCAGGGTGTGTGTCCTAGCTCAGGGTGTGTGTCCTAGCTCAGGAGCTCAGGATGTGTGTCCTAGCTCAGATTGCGTGTCCTAGCTCAGGGTGTGTGTCCTAGCTCAGGGTGTGTGTCCTAGCTCAGGGTGTGTCCTAGCTCAGAGTGCCTCTCCTAGCTCAGGATGCGTGTCCTAGCTCAGGATGCGTGTCCTAGCTCAGGGTGCGTGTCCTAGCTCAGGATGTGTGTCCTAGCTCAGGATGCGTGTCCTAGCTCAGGATGCGTGTCCTAGCTCAGGGTGCGTGTCCTAGCTCAGGATGTGTGTCCTAGCTCAGGGTGTGTGTCCTAGCTCAGGATGTGTGTCCTAGCTCAGGATGTGTGTCCTAGCTCAGGGTGTGTGTCCTAGCTCAGGATGTGTGTCCTAGCTCAGGATGTGTGTCCTAGCTCAGATTGCGTGTCCTAGCTCAGGGTGTGTGTCCTAGCTCAGGGTGTGTGTCCTAGCTCAGGGTGTGTGTGCTAGCTCAGCATGCGTGTCCTAGCTCAGGGTGTGTGTCCTAGCTCAGGATGTGTGTCCTAGCTCAGGATGTGTGTCCTAGCTCAGGGTGTGTGTCCTAGCTCAGGGTGTGTGTCCTAGCTCATGGTGTGTGTCCTAGCTCAGGATGTGTGTCCTAGCTCAGGATGTGTGTCCTAGCTCAGGGTGTGTGTCCTAGCTCAGGATGTGTGTCCTAGCTCAGGATGTGTGTCCTAGCTCAGATTGCGTGTCCTAGCTCAGGGTGTGTGTCCTAGCTCAGGGTGTGTGTCCTAGCTCAGGGTGTATGTGCTAGCTCAGCATGCGTGTCCTAGCTCAGGGTGTGTGTCCTAGCTCAGGATGTGTGTCCTAGCTCAGGGTGTGTGTCCTAGCTCAGGGTGTGTGTCCTAGCTCAGGATGTGTGTCCTAGCTCAGGATGAGTGTCCTAGCTCAGGATGCGTGTCCTAGCTCAGGATGCGTGTCCTAGCTCAGGATGCGTGTCCTAACTCAGGGTGTGTGTCCTAGCTCAGGGTGAGTGTCCTAGCTCAGGGTGCGTGTCCTAGCTCAGGGTGCGTGTCCTAGCTCAGGGTGCGTGTCCTAGCTCAGGGTGCGTGTCCTAGCTCAGGGTGTGTGTCCTAGCTCAGGATGCGTGTCCTAGCTCAGGGTGCGTGTCCTAGCTCAGGGTGCGTGTCCTAGCTCAGGGTGCGTGACCTAGCTCAGGGTGCGTGTCCTAGCTCAGGATGCGTGTCCTAGCTCAGGATGCGTGTCCTAGCTCAGGGTGCGTGTCCTAGCTCAGGGTGTGGGTCCTAGCTCAGGGTGTGTGTCCTAGCTCAGGGTGTGTGTCCTAGCTTAGGATGTGTGTCCTAGCTCAGGGTGTGTGTCCTAGCTCAGGGTGTGTGTCCTAGCTCAGGAGCTCAGGATGTGTGTCCTAGCTCAGCTTGCGTGTCCTAGCTCAGGGTGTGTGTCCTAGCTCAGGGTGTGTGTCCTAGCTCAGGGTGTGTCCTAGCTCAGAGTGCCTCTCCTAGCTCAGGATGCGTGTCCTAGCTCAGGATGCGTGTCCTAGCTCAGGGTGCGTGTCCTAGCTCAGGATGTGTGTCCTAGCTCAGGATGCGTGTCCTAGCTCAGGATGCGTGTCCTAGCTCAGGGTGCGTGTCCTAGCTCAGGATGTGTGTCCTAGCTCATGGTGTGTGTCCTAGCTCAGGATGTGTGTCCTAGCTCAGGATGTGTGTCCTAGCTCAGGGTGTGTGTCCTAGCTCAGGATGTGTGTCCTAGCTCAGGATGTGTGTCCTAGCTCAGATTGCGTGTCCTAGCTCAGGGTGTGTGTCCTAGCTCAGGGTGTGTGTCCTAGCTCAGGGTGTGTGTGCTAGCTCAGCATGCGTGTCCTAGCTCAGGGTGTGTGTCCTAGCTCAGGATGTGTGTCCTAGCTCAGGATGTGTGTCCTAGCTCAGGGTGTGTGTCCTAGCTCAGGGTGTGTGTCCTAGCTCAGGGTGTGTCCTAGCTCAGAGTGCCTCTCCTAGCTCAGGATGCGTGTCCTAGCTCAGGATGCGTGTCCTAGCTCAGGGTGCGTGTCCTAGCTCAGGATGTGTGTCCTAGCTCAGGATGCGTGTCCTAGCTCAGGGTGCGTGTCCTAGCTCAGGGTGTGTGTCCTAGCTCAGGATGTGTGTCCTAGCTCAGGGTGGGTGTCCTAGCTCATGGTGTGTGTCCTAGCTCAGGATGTGTGTCCTAGCTCAGGATGTGTGTCCTAGCTCAGGATGTGTGTCCTAGCTCAGGGTGTGTGTCCTAGCTCAGGGTGTGTGTCCTAGCTCAGGGTGTGTCCTAGCTCAGAGTGCCTCTCCTAGCTCAGGATGCGTGTCCTAGCTCAGGATGCGTGTCCTAGCTCAGGGTGCGTGTCCTAGCTCAGGGTGCGTGTCCTAGCTCAGGATGAGTGTCCTAGCTCAGGATGCGTGTCCTAGCTCAGGGTGCGTGTCCTAGCTCAGGATGCGTGTCCTAGCTCAGGGTGGGTGTCCTAGCTCATGGTGTGTGTCCTAGCTCAGGATGCGTGTCCTAGCTCAGGGTGTGTGTCCTAGCTCAGGATGTGTGTCCTAGCTCAGGATGCGTGTCCTAGCTCAGGGTGTGTGTCCTAGCTCAGGATGCGTGTCCTAGCTCAGGATGCGTGTCCTAGCTCAGGATGCGTGTCCTAGCTCAGGATGCGTGTCCTAGCTCAGGATGTGTGTCCTAGCTCAGGGTGTGTGTCCTAGCTCAGGGTGTGTGTCCTAGCTCAGGATGCGTGTCCTAGCTCAGGATGCGTGTCCTAGCTCAGGGTGTGTGTCCTAGCTCAGGATGTGTGTCCCAGCTCAGGGTGCGTGTCCTAGCTCAGGATGTGTGTCCTAGCTCAGGATGTGTGTCCTAGCTCAGGATGCGTGTCCTAGCTCAGGATGCGTGTCCTAGCTCAGGATGCGTGTCCTAGCTCAGGATGTGTGTCCTAGCTCAGGATGTGTGTCCTAGCTCAGGATGTGTGTCCTAGCTCAGGGTGTGTGTCCTAGCTCAGGGTGTGTGTCCTAGCTCAGGATGCGTGTCCTAGCTCAGGATGCGTGTCCTAGCTCAGGGTGTGTGTCCTAGCTCAGGATGTGTGTCCCAGCTCAGGGTGCGTGTCCTAGCTCAGGGTGTGTGTCCTAGCTCAGGATGTGTGTCCCAGCTCAGGGTGCGTGTCCTAGCTCAGGATGTGTGTCCTAGCTCAGGATGTGTGTCCTAGCTCAGGGTGCGTGTCCTAGCTCAGGGTGTGTGTCCTAGCTCAGGGTGTGTGTCCTAGCTCAGGGTGTGTGTCCTAGCTCAGGGTGTGTGTCCTAGCTCAGGGTGTGTGTCCTAGCTCAGGATGCGTGTTCTAGCTCGGGGTGTGTCCTAGCTCAGGGTGTGTGTCCTAGCTCAGGGTGCGTGTCCTAGCTCAGGATGCGTGTTCTAGCTCGGGGTGTGTGTCCTAGCTCAGGGTCTGTGTCCTAGCTCAGGATGTGTGTCCCAGCTCAGGGTGCGTGTCCTAGCTCAGGATGTGTGTCCTAGCTCAGGATGTGTGTCCTAGCTCAGGGTGCGTGTCCTAGCTCAGGATGTGTGTCCTAGCTCAGGGTGTGTGTCCTAGCTCAGGATGCGTGTCCTAGCTCAGGGTGTGTGTCCTAGCTCAGGGTGTGTGTCCTAGCTCAGGGTGTGTGTCCTAGCTCAGGATGCGTGTTCTAGCTCGGGGTGTGTCCTAGCTCAGGTTGTGTGTCCTAGCTCAGGGTGCGTGTCCTAGCTCAGGATGCGTGTTCTAGCTCGGGGTGTGTGTCCTAGCTCAGGGTCTGTGTCCTAGCTCAGGATGTGTGTCCTAGCTCAGGATGTGTGTCCTAGCTCAGGATATGTGTCCTTTCTGCTGCTGTTCTCTCCCTGTATCTGTCACAGCTTCTGGCAGTAAAAACTATGATTATTCAGTTGAGAGAAAGATGACTGAGGGGAGATCTAATAACTATGTATAAATATATCAGGGGGCAGTACAGAGATCTATCCCATCATCTATTTATCCCCAGGACTGTGACTGTGACGAGGGGACATCCTCTGCGTCTGGAGGAAAGAAGGTTTGTACACAAACATAGAAAAGGATTCTTTACGGTAAGAGCAGTGAGACTATGGAACTCTCTGCCTGAGGAGGTGGTGATGGTGAGTACAATAAAGGAATTCAAGAGGGGCCTGGATGTATTTCTGGAGCATAATAATATTACAGGCTATAGCTACTAGAGAGGGGTCGTTGATCCAGGGAGTTATTCTGAATGCCTGATTGGAGTCGGGAAGGAATTTTTTTCCCATAAAGTGAGGAAAATGGGCTTCTACCTCACAGTTTTTTTTTTTTTTTTCCTTCCTCTGGGTCAACTTGCAGGATGACAGGCCGAACTGGATGGACAGATGTCTTTTTTTTCGCCTTATAAATTATTTTACTTCGTTACTATGAAATTAATATTTCTGTCTGATACTTTTGTTGTCCTAGAAGATAAGCCACCACCAGAAGTGTCTGGCAGCAGCTTTCTTTGTTCTCCCCATAGAATACATATACTGTACATTTTTGACTGAGCCAAACATGTATGTGTATGGGGGAGCCAGGAGCAGTGGCGAGGCTACCAGGGAAGCAGCTGCTTCGGGGCCCAAGCTGACAAGGGGCCCCAAGCAGTAGTAAACAGTCTCAGACTGGCCACACCCCCTCTACACTCACTTCACTGCTCTAGAATGTCCTGGGAGCAGAGCAGGGAGATAAGCCCCGCCCATCAGCACGGATCATTAATAGAGGAGACTGGGCTCAGTACAGTGTGCTACAGGGAGATCCTGTCTCCCCTCCCTCTCCCAACTATTAGTACAGCCCAGCTTCTGCTACAGAGACTGCTGTGTAGTCGGCAATAATAGGAGGGAGAGGGGAGACTGAATAGTGACAGGAAGTGCTGCAGAAAGAAGAGCCTGTGCCTGTCACTCTCAGGAGCCCATACATTCCAGGCTTATCCCTGCCAGCTCTAGCTGTCCTGCATCTCATGTTCTCTGCTCCCCCAGATGCATTCATCTCCTGTCCTTTGCCCCCCTCCCGAAGTCCTGTGGGCTCCTGATGCCCCCAGTTCTCTTGTCTCCCTTCTCATCTGATGCCCCCAGCCCTCTAGGCCCCCTACTCATCTGATGCCCCAGTCTCCTGGAGCCCCTACTCATCTGATGCCCCCAGCCCTCTAGGCCCCCTACTCATCTGATGCCCTGTCCTCTAGGCCCCCTACTCATCTGATGCCCCCAGCCCTCTAGGCCCCCTACTCATCTGATGCCCCCAGCCCTCTAGGCCCCCTACTCATCTGATGCCCTAGTCCCCTGGTGCCCCTACTCATCTGATGCCCCCAGCCCTCTAGGCCCCCTACTCATCTGTTGCCCCCAGCCCTCTAGGCCCCCTACTCATCTGATGCCCTGTCCTCTAGGCCCCCTACTCATCTGATGCCCCCAGCCCTCTAGGCCCCCTACTCATCTTATGCCCCAGTCCCCTGGCGCCCCTACTCATCTGATGCCCCCAGCCCTCTAGGTCCCCTACTCATCTGATGCCCTGTCCTCTAGGCACTCTACTCATCTGATGCCCCCAGCCCTCTAGGCCCCCTACTCATCTGATGCCCCAGTCCCCTGGAGCCCCTACTCATCTGATGCCCCCAGCCCTCTAGGCCCTCTACTCATCTGATGCCCTGTCCTCTAGGCCCCCTACCCATCTGATGACCCAGCCCTCTAGGCCCCCTACCCATCTGATGCCCCAGTCCTCTGGGCACCTACAGTCATGTGAAAAAATTAGGACACCCTTTGAAAGCATGTGTTTTTTTGTAACATTTTTAATAAAAGGTTATTTCATCTCCGTTTCAACAATACAGAGAGATTAAAGTAATCCAACTAAACAAAGAAAACTGAAGAAAAGTCTTTTCAAGATCTTCTGTAAATGTCATTCTACAAAAATGCCTATTCTAACTGAGGAAATAGATAGGACACCCTCACATGTATTCCCTCTTAAATTGGCTCAGATCTCACACAGGTATATCACACCAGGTGCACATAATTAGTAGATCGTTACTCTGCATGTTGAATGAGGCTTGCCCTATTTAAACCTCAGACATTTAGTTTGGTGTGCTCCTGACTGTTGAAGTGAGAGTGAGCACCATGGTGAGAGCAAAAGAGCTGTCAGAGGACTTCAGAAAAAAGATTGTAGCAGCCTATGAGTCTGGGAAGGGATTTAAAAAGATCTCAAAAGATTTTGAAATCAGCCATTCCACTGTCCGGAAGATAGTCTACAAGTGGAGGGCTTTCGAAACAACTGCCAACATGCCCAGGACTGGTCGCCCCAGCAAGTTCACCCCAAGAGCAGACCGCAAGATGCTAAAAGAGGTCTCCAAAAACCCTAAAGTGTCATCTCGAGAACAACAGCAGGCTCTGGCTACTGTTGATGTAGAAGTACATGCCTCTACAATCAGAAAGAGACTGTACAAGTTTAACTTGCATGGGAGGTGTGCAAGGAGGAAACCTTTGCTTTCCAAGAGAAACATCGAGGCCAGACTGACATTTGCCAGAGATAAAGTTGACAAAGACCAGGACTTCTGGAATAATGTTCTTTGGACAGATGAGTCCAAAATTGAATTATTTGGACACAACAGCAGAGGACATGTTTGGCGTAAACCAAACACAGCATTCCAAGAAAAGAACCTCATACCAACTGTGAAGCATGGAGGTGGAAGTGTCATGGTTTGGGGCTGCTTTGCTGCAGCAGGACCTGGTCAGCTCACCATCATAGAATCCACGATGAATTCTACTGTGTATCAGAAGGTGCTTGAAGAACATGTGAGACCATCAGTTAGAAAATTAAAGCTGAAGCGGAACTGGACCATGCAACATGACAATGACCCAAAACATACTAGTAAATCAACCAAAGATTGGCTGAAAAAGAAGAAATGGAGAGTCCTGGAATGGCCAAGTCAAAGTCCAGATTTGAATCCCATTGAGATGCTGTGGGGTGACTTGAAAAGGGCTGTACGTGCAAGAAACCCCTCAAACATCTCACAGCTGAAAAAGTTCTGCATTGAGGAGTGGGGTAAAATTTCCTCAGACCGATGTCGAAGACTGGTAGATGGCTACAAGAACCGTCTCACTGCAGTTATTTCAGCCAAAGGAGGTAACACTCGCTATTAGGGGCAAGGGTGTCCTATCTTTTTCCTCAGTTAGAATAGGCATTTTTGTAGAATGACATTTACAGAAGATCTTGAAAAGACTTTTCTTCAGTTTTCTTTGTTTAGTTGGATTACTTTAATCTCTCTGTATTGTTGAAACGGAGATGAAATAACCTTTTATTAAAAATGTTACAAAAAACCACATGCTTTCAAAGGGTGTCCTAATTTTTTCACATGACTGTATGTGCTGCTTGTGGACACATCGTTATGAGGCCAGTTATCTGACCCCCATCCACCCAAACGTTTACAGAATTGGGACTGGAAGATCACAGAGCAGACCGGCGCGGAGCAGGTGAGTACAGTTTTTTCAACAACTGTACAATGCGCTGCAAGTTCACATCACATTTTTGTCCCACATGCAACATACAATGTACGTGTGGAAAAAAGGATGCAAATACCTAGTATACTACCCTTCTCCATCCTGCATAGTCCAGTAAAAACATATATATGTTAAATGGATCTGTATTTATTATTATTTTTTTACAATGGAATTTATTATGGTCTGCATCAGGGCCGCAGTTTTTGCAAAAACAGATCCGCAAAAAATACGGATGACATCCATGTGCATCCCGTATTTTGTGGAACGGAACAGCTGGCCCTTCATAGAACAGCCCTATCCTTGTTCCTAATGCAGACAATAATAGGATATGCTCTATATTTTTGCGGAACGGAATGCTCACGGAGTGCATTCCGTTTTTTTGCGGACCCATTGAAATTAATGATTCCGTATACGGTCCTCAAAAAAATATACTGTCGTGTGAATGAGCCCTTAGTTCTAGACAGGAGGAGTGTGAGCGCCCTAAGCTCTGCTGGCTATGAAGAAAGAGGTCTGGAAGCCATAGGGCCAGAGGAAACTTTTCTTCTGCCACCACAAGAGAAATCAGCAAGAGGAAGAGTTCTTCGGCTGAAGATAAGTTTTACTGCGTGTTAGGAGGGGAATAATCAAATGCAGGAGGTAAGTATTAATTTTAGGGTCCATTAACACGTCAGTATTTTTCTATATCCCGAATTTTGGTCCGTTTTTTGCGGATCCGTTGTTCCTGAAAATGTTTCCGTATGTCAACCGTTTTTTTCGGATCCATTGACTTTGTATTGTACCAGGAACCGAGTTTTGCGGATAATAATAGGACAAGTTTTATATTTTATCGGACATGCGGAACGGAACAACGAAAACAGACAGCACACATTGTGCTGTCCGAATTTTTACAGGACCCTTTGAAAATGAATGGGTACGCAACTGGTCCGCATCCGTTCCGCAAAAAACGTAACGGATCCTGATAGAAACAACGGACGAGTGAATGGACCCTAAGACTGTATTATTGCTATCAGATGCCACGATCAGCTATAAACGCAGCAGCTGAGGGGTACAATGACTGAGGGCGGCACAATCGCCGATCCATATCATTGCGGGTGCATGCACCCACTACTTACAAAGAAATGCGCTTCGTGACAAAGTAATTTGTCACAAAGATTTTTTTTTTGTAAAATTCACCGAAGCAGCCAAATCTAATTTTTCAATAATTTGCTCAATTCTACCAATAACTCTTAAATCTAAAAATATGAATAATCAGTTCATCTCTGGTAAGATGATGAGCTCACCTTTTATAGCACACTGTGATGTAAGGCTCTGGCTCACAGCCCTAGAACTTCAGAGCTTTACAAAATCAATAGGGAGGATGAGAAAGGCAATAGAAGCATGTATTTGCAATATTTCTACTTTCCCATACTGTTTACATACCTGCTATTATGCCGATTAAGTCTTAAATCATTGTGTATCTCTTTAGACATATATATTTTTCCTTATAGCATTCCTAAAATCTTTACAGCACATCAGACCAAGTCCAAATATGTGTTTAGCAACGGGGGCCAAAATTCCTAAAGTCAGCTCTGCTTATGGAAAAGCTGTCCCTGATAATATTGTTCATTGTTCCTTCTGCACTTGAAATATGCAAGTATCCAGCTGCCGCAATTGTAAGCTGGAGAATGTTTTAACAGTGTTTGCTACAGTATCTGACAAAAAAACATTTAGCATGATGAAGCTAAGCTGATTTTTTTTAAAATATTATTTTAATCATAAAAACTGCATTTAGGCCAACGTGACGTGACAGTTTTGAGGTCTTTTTCTATCATAACACTGGTGACCAGTGTTATGATAGAAAAAGACCTCAAAACTGTTTTCATCTCTTAGAATCAAATTATTAAGATCCATAGACAAAGCGATGATAGATATAGATAGATAGATAGAACGATAGATAGATAGAACGATAAATAAATAGAACAATAGATAGATGGATAGAAGCAGGTCTGCCAAGGGTGGGGGGAATTGCTAACCACCACCCAATGTGCACACACCTTTTAAGGTCCCCCTAAGTGGGACTTGTAAAAACAGTTATACTTATCTGCTCCCAGCCACTCAGTTCAGGCTCTATAGCTCCTGTGATTTCTTCATCTGACAGAATCACGTGTGTTGCTGCAGTCAGTGACCTGCCTTAACAGTGACGTGTCCTCAAGTGTCACGTGAACCAGCAGTGACATGCCACTTGGAGACACGTCACTGCAGAAGCCAGTTATTGGAGGAAGCAGCGCACATGATTCCATCTGTGCAGGAAGCTTACATATGAGGACCGGGAGTCCCAGCGAAGACTACCCAGGAGCCCAAAAGGAGCAATGGGGAGCAGGTAAGTATAGCTCTTTTCACAGGTCCTGCTCTTCCTGGACAACCTCTTTAAGGCCAACATCAACCTTTGTAAATTAACCCTTGCTGTGGGTCTATTTATATTCCCACTCCAACTATCCAAGAAACTAGCCCCATGCATGGTGACTGGTTATATGAAATGGTTTATATTGACTTGATTATATCAAACCCAGTCCAGCTAATTTCATCCTGTAGTGACTTTGCAAAATTAACTGGTCTTAAAAATGTTTGCACATCGCAGGAATTCTTCTGTTCTTAAAGAGGACCTTTCACTACAATAAAACAGCTAAACTAACTATACAGATATGGAGAGCGGCGCCCAGGGATCTCCCTGCACTTACTGTTATCCCTGGGCGCCGCTCCGTTCTCAGCGCTCAGCTCATATCCTGAGAGTTTTTATTTTCTCTCAGGCTATGAGCTGAGCTCTGCGATTGGCCAGCGCTAGAGCCTGGGAGAAGGAGACGCCGGCAGGCTCCACCCATTTGAGTCGAAAATCTGAAGATACCGGAGTCTATACCGGGAGAACGGAGCAGCGCCCAGGGATAATAGTAAGTGCAGGGAGATCCCTGGGAGCTGCTCTCCATGTCTGTATGCTTAGTTTAGATTTTTTATTGTAGTGAAAGGTCCTCTTTAAGGGAATCTTAAAGAAGCTCACAACTATGTTGAGTGCATCAAAGTTGCCTATCTCTTTTTTTTCGTATTTTCTTTCTGGAAAACTGCTTTAGCAGACAAAGTGGAAAACATATTGCAATTTATAGTATACTATTATATATATCTCATTATATTAAATTATAATATAGTAAGAGTATCTGTTTTTCTATGGACACTGGCCATGGCTGTCAATGCATGGGCTTGTGGTGCACAGATTCTGGGTAATGCTTTATGGTAGCTTCATGGTGTTACCACTGCCAGTGAAACTTTGGCCTTTGTGGTTCCTTAGGCATCACATTTAAGCCCTTGAGGATTAGACCAAAAATGCATAAAAAAAAAAAAGTATGATCTGTGAATGATCTTTGACATTTATTTTAGAAACTGTTTAGACATCCTGTATATATAAGGAGAACATATAAGATTTTCAAATGTAAATTTATAATTTCTCGGCATTCAGTTGTGCCTCATGCAGATATGTAAATGGTTACAGGTGTGGTCTGATTAAACACTGGGTCTTGCCACAAGAGGGCTTCAAAGTGCTTAGGCCACTGCCCTAGAAAATGGCTCTAAGAGGCTACTTTTGGGTTGTATACCTCTTGGTGAGAGATAATTGACTGCTAGACATGCCTCTATGGCACACTCAAAGACATTTTGCCCAGTTAAAAGACTTTGAAAGGGGATGCATCATTGGACCATTGGACTGAGTCGAGAAGCAGAATGACCGAACTCTATTTGCATATGCAAATAGGGGGGACATCGTGTCATGACCCCACTATTTTCATGTGCAGGAACAACTTGATTGGAGGAGAATTCAACGGATGGCCTCGAGGATGAACCTATACAAGAAGAGGAGAAATCGTTACTGCGCACTCACGTAAGTGGCAGTGTAGAAACCCCCACCCAACCCCTCCCCCCCCTTTTGTATTCCCCAAATTATGTCACGGTGCTAAGAAAGGGGTAAAGTCGCACTTTATGGTGGGCTGGCTTGTGGTTGTTTATTTTCAATATTATTTGTCATTGGTTTTAGCTAATTGATTGAATTCATTTAATAATTTAGGTAACATTAGGCACCGTGGCCAATTATAATCCATTAATAAAAACTTAATTATTCTACATGAGAGTCAAATTATTTATTTATTAAGGCAATTGGTATATCCTAATTCTTGAGATCTATGACACCATGGTCGTTTCAATGAATTTCCGGCCATCTACAGTATGGGGTTCTTGGGAGCAGTGGTTATATCCAGACACTGATGACAGCTTCACTACACACCCCTGTCTCTGTTCAGACCATTTCCAGTGGCAGAAAGAAATTTGGTGTCATGTCGTCCATTACGTTTCCTGCCATTGACAGCCAGCCACCATCGCCGTCATTTGCAATGGTGTCATGAACGAGAAACCTGGACTGCTAAGGACTGGATCGGTACTTCTTTAGAGAAACATCCAGGTTCTGTTTAGGATCCAACGAAGTTCAGGTGTTAGTATGGAGCGTTTCAATCATGCCTTTGCTGTAGAGCGACACACTGCTCCAGCTGCTGGTGTGATGATCCGGGGAGCCATCGCATACTGGGTCACCCCTAGTATTGATAAATGGGACAATGACAGTTCAGTGATATGTGCAGGACAACCTGCGTCCACATGTGTTGCTTCTCATGGCAGGGTTTCCAACTGGCATTTTTCAGCAGGAGAATTGTCCCCCACACACAACAGTTCCTCTGGAATATCTCCCCCAGATTACAACACTTCCTTGGCCTACCTGTTGATCAGATTTATTGGCAAATAAGCATTTATGGGACCAGCAGGGATGCCAGCTTTAGTAATCAACAAGCGTGCAGGATCTACAGGACAAGCTGCAACATCTATGGTCAAATGTCCCGCAGGATACGATACAGGACCTGTATGACTCTATGCCCAACTGTATCTCATTATGCATCCAGGCTAGAGGCGACCCAACAGGGTCCTAATATTGAAATAAGTTACATATCTCATCATTACATACACACATAGAACGTTTCATTCAATTCCCATAACTCCTTCTTAGTGGGTTATTTCTTTGTCAATGAGTGTAGATACTTTGTTCTTCTAGCTCATTGAACTTTTATATTTTCTATCATTGCTAATAAAATAAAACAGCTGCCAATGACACTACCTCCGGCATGCCAACAAAAATCATCATCCTGGAAGTAGAGATGAATCCTGTGTTTTTCCTGGTATGCCTTACAAAGAGGCCTGTTTATTTTCACTGCTATCCTGAAATCCTCAGAACTTTTAAACAAAATGCACAATAAGTAATAGCAATTTTATTGGTGAGTAAAATTAGCATACAATCATGGTAATAGCATCTAATACATCAATTAGCATTAATTTAACAGAACATGTGGCGAGATTTAACAACACCTTTACACCCCTAAAGTGGCCTCAGAAAGTTAAAAATGATGGTGTATCATATATTTTTGCCATAATTTGTGAATTCTAGAGCTTCTTGCCACTTTTTCCAAAATATTGAGAAAAGGCTGGGGCTTAGCTGGAGGGGGTTGCCTCAGAAACAGGTAGAAATTATAGCTCAAGTCTAAACCAGCCCCAAGCTGTTGTAAATTTGAGTTTTATTAAAAGGAATCTCAGTCCAGTCACTTCCAGTATAGGGGATCAAGACAGACGTAGGGAATGCTAGTCTTGATAAATCTCTCCCATAATAGCAATACGTAGAAAACAAATTGTCCATGAATTCTGTGACTTCCCATTTTAATAACTGGTGGTGACCAGAGTTGGACCAGCTTGCAATGGTATCAGAGGATCTTCAGGTGGGCACAGATTCTGGTACAATAGTAAGCCTATAATCCCACAAAGTCTCCATGGCCCAGCAGCAGACAAAACCAGGGGAAAGAAGGATTAGGCATGTTTAATATCAATGTTTCATCATTTAATTCTTTAGGAAGATAAGCCACCACCTGAAGTGTCTAGAAGGGGCTTATTGATGTCTGCTCATTGATACAACATGCACGCCTAGCTGACAAGTATTTGGCCACCAGCTATTGAAGCTGTATGACCACTTTAAGGCAAATGGACACAGGCATTTTTAAGGTTCAGTAACCCTCTTCTCTACCTCAATATGTTTGCAATTTTATACAGTGGTTTTTCTGCCTGATTTCATATGAATTTGAAAGAAAAACAATTGCTGCATGCTCTCTGATACTCCATATGTACAGGTTCTGTACACTACCGGACAAGCTGTGTGCCCAGGACTCTTCTGTCTACGTGAACCCTTAAAGTGAATGTGCATACATTTTGTATACATAGGGGTGAGCCATTAGAATCATTTCCTCTAGTAAGCCCAAAGAAGCCCACCCCAGTCCAACATTGTGACAACATTTCTATCTGGAATAGATTTTATGATTTAACCATCATTCGTAACACCTTTTCTCATGTTTTCCATCAATACTTTGAGTTAAGTGTCCTGTGGCTGGTACTGCTAACAAAACCAATGAAGACATGTCATTTTCCTGTGTGTGATGTCAGTATCTGACTCAAACAGTAGTTAGCCAGAGCATAACCTGTCTGGAAGACATTATAGTCAGTGGGCTACTGATTGGTCTATGTCCATACGGTGTAATTTTCGAAATGAACATTGTGGTCTTTCGATTATTTATTTCTTGTGCTTATGTAGTGCCATATTTACACTGCTCAACTAAGCAAAGAATTATTGGGAAACAAGTGTTCCTCCCCGACAATCGCCTGCTCATCAGTGAAGGAGACTGCTGCATGTAAATGTGGAGAGGAGCGATAGCTAATGCCATTGCTTGTCCCCATACAGAATCATTTGTCGGCAGCAGGGTGCCACTTAGACAGCACACTCTGCTGCCGGCAAACGATAATTTAGGTGACAGCATGAGTGATCCTATAACCCAATGAACGAGCGCTTCCCTTGATCATTGGGTAATCAGCAGCACCTTTAGGGTCCATTCACACGTCCGTAGAACGTGTGAATGGACCCTTACACTGGTAGATTATCCCCAATGAACATTAATATGAACGCTTGTTAGCAAAACTATGCCCGATATTCAGGCGTGAATATTCAAATCGTGAATTTTAATCGCGAATATCGCCACTTCGAGAATTTACAAAGATTTAGAATATAGTGCTATATGTTCGTATTCGCAAATATTCTCGATTTTTTTTTCAGCAGTAACCTCCCTTTTTGCTTGTGGGCCAATGAGAAGGATGCAATGTCTTTGTCTGAGCTTAGAAACATCTCTAGCAACCCATAGGAAAGTTGCCTCCCCCTTACTATATAAGAACCTCCCCAGCAGCCATTTTCTGTAGTGTAATGGAGTTCTGAGAGAGAGAGCAGTGTCATTGCTGTGATCTGCGCTTTACTGTTTAATTACATTAGATAGATAGTTAGTTAGTTAGTTAGTTTATACTGTATATATAATACAGATAGTTAGTGGGAGATAGTCAGTGTAGGTTATATCCTGATATAGTGTAGCTGATAGGTTCCAGTGCAGGGAGTTAGGTAGTGTGATAGGTTCTGCTGTGTATACATACATGCTACAGACACAGTGCTGTGATGTCACAACAATCCTTAGTGCACCAATCGGTAATATCTACTCAGACCTGATAAAATGTAAAGTTGAACATATTGTGCCAAAATATGCGGATCATTAATTGCCGATTGCAATTGCGAATATATTGGAGCACTCTATCTGCTACTGTGATGTTCTGCCATGCCAACCATTTTCTCCAGTCTCAGGAGACTTCTAGCAGCTTGAAAAATGTAGCAACAGTGACCCACGCCTGTATTGCGCGCGCAATATGCGCATATTACATTGACGATTTTCGCAATCAAGAGAATAATCTCGAATTCTTGAATTTGCGAATATATGACAAATATTCGCCCAAATATTTGCGAAGTATCGCAAATTCGAATATTGCCCCTGCCGCTCATCACTAGTAAATGCCCTTTAAATTCCTCATCATTATGTCTTTTAGAGTGTTGGAGGAAAGTTGAGTACCCAGAGGAAACCTACACAAACGCAGGGAGAACAGATGTTGCCCTTGATATGGAAACCCACTGTTTCTGCAAGGCCACAGTGCTAACCACTGAGCCACCATGCTGCTATGATGATGTAAGGCTGGGTTTTTATGACACATGCATGCTCCAGACTCCGACTGTTCTTGTGTGGCACTATTATTGTGTAATAAGGAGATCAGTAGATTTGTGATTCATGCAGGGCTACATCCTGTAATTAATTATTGCATAAATAGCAGTCAAAAGAGACAGGAAAGGATGTTAGTGGTAATGGTGCTCAATCACTCACCATCAAATACGAAGGGTTGTGTTCTTGAGCAGTAGGAAAAAACAGCTAACCATACTCATTTTTAAGGGGTGTCTGACAAGGACATCTGTTTGCATGATTAAAATAGTCCAACAGGTCGGTTACTCCCTATTTAATGTCATTGCTTTCCCCAGGATAAGTGGAGCCACAGGTGTCGGCTATCCGTCCTTTATCCGCGAAAGAAAGGTGAAATCAAAATAGTGCAGCAAATACCACATCAGTATACCAACCTCTGTGGTACCCTGGTGCAAGGGTACTTTGGAGTCGTACGTTTGTAGACATTTGCCCCTATTGCTGCTTAGTGAATTTTGAAGGGTTAACTTGCACTGTGATGTATGCTGTAACTTGCACTTATACTGTTTTATACTGTTAAACTGCATTTTATGGACATATCCTGTTCAATTGCACTGCTAATTTTCTGTATTTGCACTAAATTGTGGAAAGGGTTAATGCACAGCCAGTTCATACTAAGATACTTTGGGAATTTCCAGTCTGTGCACTGAGAAACTAGTAATCTCCACTGCTGTCATGAGGGACTTAGCGTAACTGAGTTTTGGAGGGAAAAGTGCTTGGTTTGTTCCCACTGACTTGTTCTGAGTCCTAAGTCTATGGCAGCCTTGAACTGCAACATTGTTTCTGTTAGGCTGTGCTTATCCAGATTCACCCCACCCTCTACAAGGTTCTAGATCAGCTAAACTGTATAAGATAGATAATAGAGCTGTCAGAGACCCCGGTTATCTGCAGATAGCAGAGACCTGTGTTTAGTAGTAAAGACTCAGATTGGTCAAGTGACCAGAAGATGTAGAGACGGGGATATACTGCCACAGACCCTTGGTCACCATCCTTTTGTCCAGAAAGCCAGTCAGAGGATTAAGCCACAGACCCTGTGTCACCAGCCCTTTGGCCAGGGAATTAGCCTTCTTAAAGAGAGAGGGACAGTTAGCTCAGGCCTTTCCTCAGCACAGAACTTTGTTCTGCCAGTTAGGAGACTGGAAATGCCAGCTCAGAGTGTTACGGGAATTGTTTTGCACTTGAGTTCCTCCAGTAAAGAAGAACTCTGGTTTACTACAAACCTTGACTCTCTGGACTTATTTCCCACTAGGGTACCGTGCCTTCCCCTCCCCTCCAGAGAGCAGCAACGTGTGGTTACACCTCAATGGTAGTGTTGGGACCACTCCAAACCCAGTCACTATACCGGCATAAACAGTTGCTATTTTATTAGCCTTGGTCTGCCAATTTTGTCCAGACAACCATCTAATGCAAATGGAGGCCACCTGACTGCAGATGTCTGGAGAGAAAAGGATCAGGCAGTTGGTTTACAACACGCCTGATCCTTTTGTACTTTCACACTTGCGTTTTTATTTTCCAGCATAGAGTTCCGTCCTAGGGGCTCTATACCGGAAAAGAACTGATCAGTTTTATCCCCAATCATTCTGAATGGAGAGCAATCCGTTCAGGATGCATCAGGATGTCTTCAGTTCAGTCGTTTTGATCCGGCATTTTTTTCCATAGGAATGTATTAGTGCCAGATTCAAAATACTGGATTGCTTGACCGAAAAAAAGGGGAAAAAAATAATTGCTGGATCAGTTTTTCCGGATGACACAGGAAAGACGGACTGGCATTTCAATGCATTTTTTCTGACTGATCAGGCATTTTTAAGACTTGCTCCCCTCTCCACATAACCAAACATGCAAGTGGAAGTGGGGGTGCCAGAGATATGCCAACAGCCTCAGTTGACCTGAAGAGTTCCTGTCACAAATGCCTACCAAGGTATTATCAACAGGGTCCTCATAAAATCAGATGTCTTCCAGAATGCCTGCCACTGACAAGATGACCATCAGTCTCCAGCAATGACGCTTGGAGCTATGTTTTGTTTATTACTTAGAGGTGTTGAAAATATGTGGCATGATTCTCCTGGGTTAACTATAAGCGTGGACTACCATAGTCTGACTATTTACCCCTATTTAAGATTTTAGAATATTAAGGCAGTTTATTATACAGGTCATATTAAATATGGGAAACAAAATATACATTATTGAATTGTTATATTTGTGTGAGCTATATTAGAGATAACGAAATGTAGTGATAGTAGGGATGCCTCACCTATCAGGGCACCCTAAGAAGCTTCTAGATCATAAACCATGGCTGCATATGTTTTATGTGTTCCCAACATGCGGGTGTTAATGAAGCAGTCATTTCCCAAATGTAATTCCTTTGTGTGTCTGTAAGGGCTTGTTCACATGAACGTATTTAGCGTTCCGTATACGGGCCGTTTTCCGCGTTCTGCATACGGTTCGTATACAGAACCATTCATTTCCATGGCCCCGCATGGCCTCCGTTTTGAGGACAAGAATAGGCATTTCTATAATTGGCCTCATGTTCCGTTCCGCAAATTGCGGAACTCACACGGGCAGCATCCATTTTTTTGCGGACCGCTAAAAACGGCACGGTCGAGCCCTAACCCTGGTTTCACACCTAGGCGTTTCTCAAACGCGCGTTTCTATGCGCATTTTTGTCGCGCGTTTTTATGCGCGTTTTTTTTAATAGTGAACGCGCGTTTGACGCGCGTTTGGGTGATTAACAGCAGTGTTGTCCAAAGAGTCTATGGCCCAAACGCGCGTCAAACGCGCCAAAAAAAGCTCCTGTACTTGTTTGAGCGTCGGGCGTTTTACAGCGCGTTCAAACGCGCTGTAAAACGCGAAAATGTGAACCAGCCCCATAGGGAAGCATTGGTTTTCATGTGTTGCGCGTTTTACAGCGCGTAGGAACGCGCTGTAAAACGCTCAAGTGTGAACTTAGGGTAAGGCTCCTTTTACACAGTCTATTTTTGGTCAGTGTTTGATCAGAGATTTTCCTCAGTAAGGGTCCATTCAGACGTCCAGCTGCGGACAAAAATAGGAAATGCTCTATTTTTTTCTAGAGCCGTGGGCCAGAAGTTCGGGGCTGCAGACCGGAAATGCGGATGCGGACAGCACACTGCATAATTGCGGAACGGATCCGGACCCATTCAACAGATGTCTGAATGGAACCTTATTGTGAGCCAAAACCAGGTGCAGGTCAAAAACACAGAACAGGTGCAAATCTTTCCATTATACCATACCTCTGTATAAGCTCTACTTCCGGTTTTGGCTCATAATCACTGATAGAAATCAGTGACCACATCACTGACTGTGTGAACATGGCTTAAGTGTACAGCCTAAATATGCTTTCCAGTGGGTGGAGAAGGCCAAGGGGACACTAGAGGCAAAGGTTAGTAGGCCTGGGTAAAGACTAAAAAGAAGACCAGGTGCATGGGGGTTGGTTCTGCATCTGCATTTTAAAGTGTTAAAGGACAAAATTTGGATGGTGTTTTCGAGAACAATAGCAATAAAATGTTTTGTCATTATACTAGTCTATAGGCACATTGGGGGTCATTTATCAAACTAGTGTACAGTAGAACTGGCTTAGTTACCCATAGCAACCAATCAGATTTGTGCTTTCATTTTCCAAAGGAGTTATCCAAAATGAAAGGTGAAATTTGATTGGTTGCCATGGTCAACTAAGCCAGTTCTACTTTACACCAGTTTGATAAATTACCCCCATCATACATATGCACTGGTGACATTTCCTTGCGTATATGTTGAACATGGAACCCAAATGCCCTATTAGACCACATGATTTTGGGCCAATTATTGAGAAGAGCATTCAGAGGAACATTTGTTCCCAATAACTGCCCGTATAATCCGGCGACGGATCAGCCGATGAACAAGTAAACAGGTGGCCATCTTTCATGAGGATAAAAGTTGCCCGATTATCGGAAGTGCATCTTCCTGTGTAATAAGGGATGTGTTACCATTAAAGGGGTTATCTCATGATTATTGTAGAAAATTAAAATCAGACATCATATAGTACATGACAACCTCTTTCTAACAAAGCTAGAACCAGCCCTGTACCTCACATGGATCGAGAGATCTCCCCATTCATTGCTCTGCTAGATTTATATCAAGCTGGTAGCTCAGGGGGAGTGTCTTTTCTGCTGCAGTACAGGGGGCGTGTCTCAGCTCTCCCTATCACAGCTCAGGGGGCGTGTCTCAGCTCTCCCTATCACAGTTCAGGAGACAGCTGAAGGATGAAACTGAGCATGTGCGGCCTTCTCAGTGAACAGATCAAAGAAATAGGAAAAAGAACAAACAGCTGGTGGCGGTAAACATATACATTTTATTGAATAACTCAGTGGCTATGCTAAATTTTTTATTAAACACAAGTACAAAAGTATTCAAATTTCCTTCTCACATTTAGGGGCAGGGATAGTGAATGTCCCCCCCCCCCCTTTCCCTCGTTTCTTCCCCTTTTTTCCTTTCTTTCTCCTATGTCATTAAGCCAATGTCAACAGCAGTGGTTTGGTGGCTGTGTTTTTAATATCCTATATACTTTTCTGTTTCAATGGTCAGTACCATTGCGTTCTATGCATCTATTCAGGTTTTAATGTATATCGAATAAAAGTGATATATTAATTTGACTTGGGCCAAGATAGGTTTCTTTGCCTGCTTAGGCATCTGTAAATAAAGGGTTTGAAAACTGTAGAATATTTTTCGTGGGACAACCCCTTTAAGGCTGTATTACACCAACCGATTGTTGGGCAGATCATCGCTGACAAGCGTTAGTAGAAATGCTCGTTATCGATGATCTTCCTGTGCAATACAGCCGCCGATTACCTGTCCGGGGAATTGCAATCTTTTAGCAGGTTTGAAAATCATTGCTTGCCGGCAGCAGATAGTGATTAGACAGCATGATTTGCTGCCGGCAAACAATGATTTATTAGCCATTAGTGATCGCTCCTCCCCATACTGTGGAGGAGATCGCTGAATGTAATAGCCGCAGTCTCCTCCACTAATGAGCAGGCGACTGGCGCTTCCTACCCGACAATTGTCTGCCTGATCACCTGGTGTAACACAGCCCTTAACTAATAGAAAAGAATGAGGGAGGAATGACTATGGTAGCAATCGTTCCTCCCACGTTCAGTTTGGATCTGCCTGTGTAATCAGGACGGTGCTGATGGATGTGTTTAGAGAAAAACAAAGACAAGCTGTGGCAAATGTGATTAATTCATACTTTTGCTGCATTTTTTCTAACCTTTGATATATAAACCAGTTTCAGTGCTATCCATTTAGATACACATGCTTCAGCATATGAACAAAAGCAGACAAAGCACGGCAGCTTTTATCACTGGGCCCACCAAACCTGCTTTATTCCATAAGAGGTGGAACTGATTTCATTTAATTGTTGATGGTTGTTGAAGTCCTTTTTGACTCTCATGCAGAAAAAAAAACACCTTGATTAGTTTATTCAGGTTTCTAATTAGCATATTCCAATGATCTTCAAAGGTAGTCTATTCGAGATCAAAAGTGTAAGTCAAACAAAGGCCTTGTTGACCGAGACCAAGATTTCAAGACATTACATACGTTAACTACTCTAGTACCTTCAGGTCAAGTACGGCATATACATTTGAAGTATGCATTTTGTATTTAAATATATATAGAGGTTAAAATTATGAGGGTCTAAAACGCCGGTCTTAATAAGCCCCTGTGTTGGCGATGCTTCTTTTGAAGTTATGTAGAGGCATCGGCACCGGTCTAAATGTAAGGGTCCATCCACACATACATTGTTCATTTCAATGGGGCCGCAAAAGGTGTGCATCCGTAGTTCCGTTCCGCAGCCCCGCAAAAAATATAGAGCAAATCCTATTCTTGTCCTCAATCGCGGATAAGAATAGGCATTTCTATCATAGGGCCGGACATGTGTGGTCCACAAAATGAGGACCGCAAAATACTTGTGGACATGTGAATGGACCCTAGCCGTCTTACATTAAGACTATTTAGTACCTCTAAAACAGGTGTAGAAAATTATGAATGAGACGAGCCTGCCGGGTCATCCCCGCCCCCACCATGCCCACTTTTAGACCTGGCGCAAGAGGGGAAAAGTCACAGATTGTGGCACAAATAAACTCTGCGCCGTAAATGACCAATAATGAATCATGTAATTGCCGATTTTGCTGCATTCGTACATGTTGTGTACTGGTTTAAGCAACTGGTAATTTCCCTTATCTTAAGGCCTCTTTCACACGGGCGTCCCGAATTTGCTCCAGATGCTTTGCGTGTGCATTGCGGGAAACCTGCGCGAGTGCGCACGCAATTTCAGTAAGTTTTGACTGCGATTGAATTGGTTTGTTCAGTTTTTATTGCGCGGGTTCAATGCGTTTTGCACAAGCGTGATAAAAAGCTGAATGTGGTACCCAGACCCGAACCCGGACTTCTTCACTCAAGTGCGGGTTTGGGTTAGGTGTTTTGTAGATTTTATTATTTTCCCTTATAACATGGTTATAAGGGAAAATAATAGCATTCTGAATACAGAATGCTTACTAAAATGTGGCTTATGGGGTAAAAAAATAATAATAATTAACTCACCTCAACCACTTGATCGCGCAGCCGTCATGTCTTTCTTTCAGGATCTTCTATCTTCATTCAGCAGGACCTTTGATGACATAATCCTTCTAACTTCATTCAGCAGGACCTGCGCTGACGTCACCATGTGGTGAGTGCGTTTACGTCATCAAAGGTTCTTTTGCAGGTCCTGAAAGATGAAGAAAGAAGACGATGACGGCAGCGCGATCAAGTGGATAAGGTGAGGTATTTTTTTAATTTTTTAACCCCTCAATCGACATTTTAGTAAGCATTCTGTATTAAGAATGCTATTATTTTCCCTTATAATCATGTTATAAGGGAAACTAATACAGTGAATTTACTTTAATGGGGTCCGGGGTTGCTCATCCCTATCATCTCCTAGCAACCATGTGTGAAAATTGCACTGCATCCGCACTTGATTACGATTTTCACGCAGCCCCATTCATTTCTATGGGGCCTGCGTTGCGTGAAAAAACACAGAATTTAGAACATGCTGCGATTTTCACGCAACGCACAAGTGATGCGTGAAAATCACCGCTCATCTGCACAGCCCCATTGAAGTGAATGGGTCAGGATTTAGTGCGGGTGCAATGCGTTCACCTTACGCATTGCACCCGCGTGGAAAAGTCGCCCATGTGAAAGGGGCCTAAGGCCTAGATCACACAAACGTTTTTTTTGCGAGTGTACGGGCCGTTTTTTTGTGTTCCGTATACGGTCTGTATACGGAACCATTAATTTCAACGGTTCCGCAAAAAAACTGAATGTACTCCGTATGCATTCCGTTTCCGTATTTCCGTTTTTCTGTTCCGTTGAAAGATAGAACATGTCCTATATTTGGCCGCAAATCACGTTCCGTGGCTCCATTCAAGTCAATGGGTCCGCCAAAAAAACTGAACACATACGGAAATGCATCCGTATGTCTTCCGTATCCGTTCCATTTTTTCTGAACCATCTATTGAAAATGTTATGCCCAGACAAATTTTTTCTATGTAATTACTGTATACTGTACATGGCATACGGAAAAACGGAAAGGAAACGGAAACACAACGGAACTCAAAAACGGAACAACGGATCCGTGAAAAGCGGACCGCCAAAAACTATAAAAGCCATGCGTTCGTGTGAACTAGGCCTAAGTGTTGTGTCAGAAATATCCTATGATGGGAATTGCCAATCAGTGCCCGAGGGGGTTGCTTAACATAGCGCGTTAGGCCTTTCGTTTTGGGAATCTTCAGGTTTCCCGTATATTTCATCTTTCACCTTCTTTCACACTAAGGATTAACTGCACTTACATGAGATGATTCATAGATAATGACAGAAGAAAATTATTTGACATGAAAAATCCTGCCACCAATTCAACCCATTAGTATTAATTCTTCATTATACGCCTACCTGTCCATCTTATAATGTGTCAACCCCCCGTCAATGTGTCATAATGGGGACTATAGACAAAGTGAAATCTGGTTGGACAATTATTTTTTTGGTCTAATGGGACAACGACAGATCAGGTTCTATCAAGTGAAATCCAAAATTGGTGGAATCTTGAGGGGATCTTCTAAAATGTCTGAATGTCCCTTGATGTCGACTGAAACCAGGGCTGAATAGATCACAGTTTAGTCCATTGTTTGTAGGGAGATACCTGAACCCAGAGGACTATGGAAGCCTCTTATTTCCCATCCAACTGTTCACTGTTAAGCCAGGCAAAACGACTGTGGGGCAAGCTCAGCTGAATGTGATGACACCTTTCACTTAGAGATCCATGGCTTCATTCTATATGTAAAGGAGCAGTTAAGTGCACCAAGGGTGGACCCAAGCACATTTTCTCCTCTTCTTCTTGATAGATAGGGCAAGGCAAGATGAGAATGCAGGAGCCTGGCTTGGGTTCACCCTTGTTGCACTTAACTGCTCATTGACTTATGGATGGTCTTTCTTCTCCGGAATACAGATGTACAGCCAAAATTGCATGGTACCGTGTTAGCCAGAAAAATCCATGTGATGTTAAATAATTTTGTGTTAAAAATACAAAAGTACGATAAGGCTTATTGCATACAAATTTGTGTGCTTCCTGTTGCCGTCTTGCAGACTGCATTTGCGGATCCTCAATACATGGGCACTGTTCCGTGTGCATTCCGCATCATGGATGCGGACCCATTCACTTTAATGTATCCGCAAATCCGGAGATGTGGAATGGTGCGGAAGGGAAGCACGGAACGGAACCCTACAGACTACACTACTGTTTTGCAAGCTTCACAGAGGCTCATTCATCAGGCGGTATACAAATCTTTTGTATACCACCTGATGGAGGAGCCTCCGTGCTCTGAAAGCTGGCAAACAGATTTAGTTTGGTTAGCCAATAAAGGTATCACTGCTATATTACTTTTGTCTCCAGAATATGGCAATGGGTTGCGAAGTGGCAGGTATAGTTACATTCAGCGGAGCTAGCACTACAGGACATTGCGCCTGGTTTATCGGTCAGTTTCCTGGTCACAGATTCGGTTTAACTCTGCCCAGGTGAAGAGAAGGATAGGGCAGGTGATTTTCAGGTTGCTCAATCCTTGTATTCTTAAGTAAAATGAGCCACTCAAGAGGACTCTGAAGGTACAGCTGTTGGCCCACAGCTATCTAATGTATATAGATGGCCTAAAGGTGCCCTTACACCTTCAACAGCTGTCAGGCAACCACTCATTCCGCCACAGCTATCTCTGCTGACTCCACCATACACATACATGTTTGGCTCAACCAGACATTCCTTCTGAGCCCCCCCGACTCAGAAGGAATAACTATTTAGCCCATAGCTATCTAATGTATATAGATAGCCTAAAGGTGTCCTTACACCTTCAAAGACTGTCATCCGACAGCTCATCTGGCTGATGGTTATCTCTCTCGACTCCCCCATACACATACATATTTGGCTCAACCAAGCATGTATGTGGTTTCAATGCCATCTCTGGTGGTGGCTTATCTCCATGGAGAATAATAGGATTGGGAATTGAAAATCAGCATGTCCAGTCCTTATGTCCCCCCAACCTCATCTGTTTGGGGAGAGTCAGTAGCTGCCCATACACATTATATTGTCAGCCAGTCCTGCAGGTTCAGTTGACAGTACCCTAATATGTATGGTGGCCTTAAAGGAGTTATCCAGGAAAATATATTTATGACTTATCCTCAGGATAGGTCATCAGCATCAGACCTGCGGGGACGTGATACCCACCGATCAACTGTTAGAAGAGGCCTTGAGCACCGCATCCTAGGCCAGTGACATCACTGTACATCGGTCACAAGGCCCAGTTGCAGTTCTGCCCCATTCAAGTCAATGGGGCTGAGTTGTAATACCAAGCGCTGCCACTATACAATGTACGGCGCTGTCCTTGAAAAGCTGCTTGGAGCCTGCATTTCTCACCATAGCTTCGGTTAGTGCAGCGGTTCCCTGAAACAGCTGATGGGCAGAAATGCTGGGACGTGGACCCTGCTAATGTGATAACGATGACCTGGATAAACCCTTTAAGGATTCAGTTTCCAATAGCTATTTATTTAAATGAAAAAAAATAAAATTGCTCGGCCTTAGGCCTCTTTCACACGAGCGTGACGGATTGTGTCCGGATGCGTTCAGGATGCGTTTAGTGAAACTCACACCATTTTGCAAGCAAGTTCAGTCAGTTTTGTCTGTGATTGAGTTCAGTTGTTAATTTTTTTACGCACAGGTGCAATGCGTTTTGATGCGTTTTTCATGCTCGTGATAAAAAACTGAAGGTTTACAAACAACCTCTCTTAGCAACCATCAGTGAAAAACGCATTGCATCCGCACTTGCTTGCAGATGCAATGCGTTTTTCACTGAAGCCCCATTCACTTCTATGGGGCCAGGGCTGCATGAAAAACGCAGAATATAGAACATGCTGCGATTTTCACACAATGCACAAGTGATGTGTGAAACACAACGCTCATGTGCACAGACCCATTGAAATGAATTAAGTCCGGATTCAGTGCGGGCGCAATGCGTTCACATCACGCATTTCACCCGCGTTGAAAACTCGCTCGTCTAAAAGGGGCCTTAGGGCTCATGCACACCAACGTATATTCTTTCCGTGTCTGTTCCGTTTTTTTTGGGGCCCATTTGTGGAACCATTCACTTCAATGGGTCCCCCCCCAAAAAGTTACTCCGTGTGCATTCCATTTCCGTATGTCCGTATTTCCCTTCCGCAAAAACATAGAACATGTCCTATTATTGCCCGCATTACGGACAAAGACAGTACTGTTCTATTAGGGGCCAGCTGTTCCGTTCAGCAAAATAATGCACACGGACCTCATCAGTATATTTTGCAGATCCGTTTTTGCGGACCGCAAAACACATACGGTCGTGTGCAAGAGCCCTTAGTAAAAATATATAAAGATTTTTTTTTTATTCATTTCCCAACCTTTGTACAAAGCACAAATGCTGCATAAAATTCTCTTGTACATGTTTTTACCACTTCTGTTCCTTATAAAACGGAGAGGGTGACCTTGCGCTATGCGTCCAGCCTTGCTCCAGATATCCTTATAGCTTCGACACTTCCTGTATTCTGTTTCCAGTGATTGCCTGTCTAAGAAGGGCAGTAAAAAAAAAAGTGAGGATGGGAGGGAGGATTTTTTCTCTTCTAATCCCCTTAGCAGTTCAAACTTTCCTTCTTGTTCAGCCACCCCTCCCCACGCATATTTATCCCTTTCTCACTTCAAACAGACCCTTCTGTCTCATTGTTTGCACCTTGGAGGTTTTTCTTTTTTTCCCTTCATATCACACTGTTTTTTGTTGACAAAGCTTTCCCCTCTCTGGGGGGATGGAGAGGAAAGCAATTGGTGAAAGAGATTTGGAAGGGCTTCTCTTTTATGCTCTGAACACCTCCCTCCCCCATCTTGTCCCATTCCTGCATATGCATATCACCTCATCTCTTTTTCACTAATTTTAGGTCACATTACACCCTCACTGTATGAGCTATCAGCATGGAGTACTTGCAAGTGATACGTGAGACAGTGTGTGCCACCCAAGGCTATTCCAGCTTTTGAATTCCACAATGAAAGAGCTACTCAATCATACACCTTTAATCATGAAGCCTTTACAATTCTGCCACAGTAACTAAAAAGACATATAGAAGTGTTTGCTATAGGAAAGGTTAAAAATAAGGTCAAATAAATACAATAAACAAACATTAGTAGCTCCTCAACACCATGACACCGCCGATTTACAGCCGCTGGATCACACTGAATCACATGGGGTATTATTTTGATGCTGCGCTGTTTGACCGCACCGACCAGATGTGAAATACAAGTGAAGGAGGGTTTATGGATCTCCGCACACACAGTGCATATAATGAATGCTGCAGTTGTACATCAAACATTTGTTTTAGGCCTTATGCACACGACCGCGCTTTTTTTTGCGGTCCGAAAACGGAGGCCGCCCGTGTGCCTTCTGCAATTTGCGGAACAGAACGGGTGGCCCATTGTAGAAATGCCTATTCTTGTCTGCAACTATTTTTTTTGCGGGGCCACGGAACGGAGCAACGGATGCGGACAGCACCACATCTTTTGCGGCCCCGCCAAAACAACGGCTCAGATGCGGACCCAAACAACGGTAAAAAATAACATTTTTGAAGCACTTAAAGGGGCTGTCAGGAATTTTATAGTCAATATAAGTACCTGATCAGTCGGGGTCCAACTCCCCGCACCCCTGCTAATCAGCTGTTTGAAGAGACTGTGGTGCTCTGGTGAGCTCTGCGGTCCCTTCACAGCTTGCCACACAGACATCTTAGGTTACTCACTTTTCTATCATCCTCCCCAACTTCATGCTGACCAGTGTTATCCTGCTGCTACCCCTAGTACTGTGCCCTCTGTGCCCTCCAATTCCCCCAAATATTATACAGCAGAGATTATACTGCCATACAGATAGTCCACCTGTAGTAATATAGAAGTCCCACCAATAGCTATAATTCTCTCCCCGAGTGCAATTCTCTCCCCGAGTGCCCTCATTAATATTAGTGAGCCATACAGTGATAATGCTCCCCAAGGGTGCCTCTATTAGTAGCAGTGCCTTCCACATTGTTCCAAATAATAATGCACACCATAGCGCACCCAGTAATATTAAGGCCTCTCTATAGTGCCCCTAATATTAATAAGGCACCCTTGTATTGCCCTAGTATTATTAAGGCCCCTATATAGTGCCCCCTGAAGTTATAATGTCCCCAATAGTACCCACAGTGGTTGCCTTTTAAGGCCCCAAAAATTAGCTAATAGGCATTCATCTAACAGCAAAGAACTTTGGATTCTGTGGCTGGAGGTACATTAGGCGGTCACAGGATACATATGTAACTGTCGGCCAGTACAGACCCCAAAAATTAGGCATTCAGCTGACATAAAAGGCCTTTTATGCCGCTGTATATACGCAAGGCAAGGACCATTCTTTGTTCTGTGTGGTGGCGGATATGTGTGGGCTTGCATTCGGAAATTCAATTACACGTGGTCATGGCAGGTGTTGAATTCCTCCAAGATCCATGCCTCTTTAATTTTTTTAAATGTGAGGTAGTCCATGCTGTCGTAAGCTAGGCGAGTGCGCTTATCGGTCATGATTTTCCCTGCTGTGCTAAACGTCCTTTCGGACAGGACACTGGACGAGGGGGAAGCCAAGAGTTCCATGGCAAATTGTACCAGTGAAGTACCTAGTACTGGTCCTTGAACTTTAATTTTTTTATACGGGGGTCCCTCTTCAAACACTGGAGCATGAAGGCCCCCATTGGAAGCGGTGGAGCGCTCTGGCTCCTGCTCATCGCCCAGGAGAATTTCGTCCTCGGTCTCCTCCCCTCAGCCACAGACAACACCAGGGATCCCAGAAAAGTTTAAAGCCTGCTCTTCTTGCTCCTCCCCCCAGCCACTATCCTCCTCTGACTCCTCTTCAGACTCCTGCTGACTTGTCTTAGATAGAGTAGCCCCCCTGGGAATCATTCAGCATTGCGTCTTCCTGATCTTCCAGCTCCTGCTCCTCGACGACTTGATCGGTGACACGATGCAATGGACGCTCCAGAAAGAAGGCGTAAGGTACGATGTCACTGATGGCGCCCTGGCGGCGACTGACAAGTTTGGTGATCTCATCAAATGGCCACAGAAGTCTGCATGCTTCGCACATGAGCAGCCACTGGCGCGGTGAAAAGAAACCAAGCTCCACAGAACCTATGCTGCCACAGAGTTCATACAGGTAGTCGTTACCGGCACATTGCTGCTGGAGCAGCATATCAAGCATATACAAGGTGGAGTTCCAGCGCGTCGGGCAGTTACAAATCAGACGTCTGACGGGTAAGTGGTGTCGCCATCTCCGTGTCATTTTCAAAATGTCCCTGTGCCAAAGTCCCTAGAAAAGAGCAGTATTTGTGGAAGCTGATATATGGCAGGCCTCAATCAGTTGTTAGTTGAAGCTGGTATATCACCCTCAAGCAGTAATTTTTTGGACGCAGGTATATGGAAAACCTCTATCACTATTTTGTGGAAGCTGATATATGGCAGGCATCAATCAGTTGTTAGTTGAAGCTGGTATATCAAAACCCGCAATCTGTATTTTTTGGAAGCAGGTATATGGAAAAGCTCTATTACTATTATGGAAGCTGATATATGGAAGGCCTCAATCAGTTGTTAGTTGAAGCTGGTATATCACCTTCAAGCAGCAATTTTGTGGACGCAGGTATATGGAAAACCTCAGTCACTATTTCGTGGAAGCTGATATATGGCAGGCCTCAATCAGTTGTTAGATAAAGCTGCTATATCATCCTCAAGAAGTAATTTTGTGGACGCAGGTATATGGAAAACCTCAGTCACTATTTTGTGGAAGCTGATATATGGCAGGCCTCAATCAGTTGTTAGTTGAAGCTGGTATATCACCCTCAAGCGGTAATTTTGTGGGCGCAGGTATAGGGAAAACCTCTATCACTATTTTGTGGGAGCTGATAGATCGCATCCCTCAATCTGTATTTTCTGGAAGCATACAAATGCACTATAATATACTTTCCATGTTAGAAAGTATATTATTAATATATCATACCCCTCTGTGTATCACACCTATCGATAGCACAATGTTACCAGTCCTTAAAAGGACTTTTGTGGCCCTATTAGCCAGCGTTTGGTGTCCCTAAGTTCCTAACAGCCTGTCCCTGCTCCAAAATGCAATCTCTCTCTACACTGGCAAAACACATAATGTAAAATGGCTGCCAGATCGGGTTCTGTTATAGGGTTGGGGGTGTGTCCATGTGCTGAAACGTGTCAATTGGCTGTCCTGTCCTACCTGATGTCATGGGTCAAAGTTCGGTGCAATGCAAAAGAATATTGCGTGCGCGGACATCGCCATATGTTTGCATGTTTTGTCGTGAACTGACCGCCGGGCAAACAGCAAGGCCAACACTACTCAAGAAGCAAAAAAGCAGACATATACGGCAATAACGCTTCAGATCGCATAAGATATTTCAAAAACTGTTTTCGCTATACTCGCAAACATGCAAGGTTTACACAGCATATCTACAGTATACTAAAACCACATGAAGTCCATAAACTCCACAATTCGAGTCTCAAGTTTTTTTTTGCTTCATCCAGGAAGAAGTAAGGTGCTATATAAGAGTTGTAGCCCATACCCATAAGTTTCAGACCCTCTTATAAGTGCATGATAGAAATTGTTTTGAAAATTAAAAGAAAACGTCTAAGGCTACTTTCACACTAGCGTTCGATCGGATCCGTTCTGAACGGATCCGATCATATTAATGCAGACGGAGGCTCCGTTCAGAACGGATCCGTCTGCATTATATTGGCATATAAAAGCTAAGTGTGAAAATAGCCTCAGACGGATCCGTCCAGACTTTCAATGTAAAGTCAATGGGGGACGGATCCGCTTGAAGATTGAGCCATATTGTGGCATCTTCAAACGGATCCGTCCCCATTGACTTACATTGTAAGTCTGGACGGATCCGCACGCCTCCGCACGGCCAGGCGGACACCCGAACTGCTGAGCGGAGCGGAGGCTGAACGCCGCCAGACTGATGCAGTCTGAGCGGATCCGCATCCATTCAGACTGCATCAGCGTTCGGGTGCGCTCGTGAGCCCCTTCAAACTGAGCTCACGAGCGGACAGCCGAACGCTAGTGTGAAACTAGCCTAAATAAGCTAATAACTAAAGGTTTAAATAATCTGATTGAGTTGCTAGAATAAAAAAATATGAAGATCCCTGGTGGACTTCTTTAAAGCCAATGGGATCCATTGGTTTCCTCTTGGATAAATGGAAGTTGTGATACTAGCGAGAACAGACCCTTATATGTTTATTACACAGTACATTGTATAAAGCCCTACTGGGGGATTTTGATGGTCCAGAGGTTACTAGATTGGGACTCACGTCTATTAGTGTGGTGAAAACTTCTAAGAATAAAGTTACCCATGGGTGTGATAGTTGCAGAGAGAGCAGAGCCTCTAGGAGGCTCATTTTCTCAGCAATGTGGACACATATGAACATGGGACCAACACAGATGTCTTCAGCTGCTAAGTGCACATGTATCAGGTCAACCAGTTTCATAGGTACAAATCTGCTGACAGATGCCCTTCAATTGAGAGATGACAACCAATATGTCTGCATTTCCTTCTGGGGAATTGTTTAGGTGAGTGATGTTTCTGTTTTTCTTTTTTTTTTAAGCCCTTAGGACACCTTAAAAAAATGACTGCCCTGACAACCAACCAGAGAGCATATTGAAGTAGTAACAAAATAACAACTGACGTGAATTCAATGAAAACACACAATATGGCTTAACTTTCTGTTGCCACTTTTGCCCATTTCGCATAATTAGCAACCAATGGCAATACCGCTAACCCCGGATTTGCCAATAGTGTTTGTGGTGGCTGCCAGAAAACCCCCGGACATCTGCTCTTGTGCAGAAAGAAATCAGCCATGCTACGGCTTTTTGAAAGCTTTTCTTATTCCCCTTAGAATGAGCATGCACGGACAGCCGAGTTAAATATGCACGTTAAAGGAAGGATTGTGGATGATGACCACCAGCCGAACAACCTTCTTATGCCATGGACAGCTTAAGGCCAGCCATAGCGTCGTGGCTTTCTGATCTCATGCTGGTGGGATTGTGCAGCAGAAATGATTACAGCCACTTCAAAGATCTCTTTGTCTTAGAGAGGGCTCTAGTGTTTCCTTTTCTCTCCAAACATGTGTTCCACTGCCAGTTTTTTTTTTTGCAGAATGCATCACACAAAAACATTGCTCTGTAGATAGACTTGGTAGGGATTTTTCTCTTAAATTTAGCTTGAAGTCAGATTGTTAAATAGATTAATCCCACACTTCCAGAGAAATGCAGCATATGGGTATACTGTGCATTCCAGGCTCGCTGCCAGAATGCTCTGTTAAGTAAAATTAAAATTAGGCTGATGTAGTCAATTAGCGTCTCCATCCTTTGTGTAGGGGCCAGGTGCGACCCTTCAAGGCTTTTCTGAATTCCTCCAAGGGGCATTATGACCTCTGTTGTGTGACATAATAATTTAGTAAGATTCAGCTAGAAAAAAATGTATAGCAAAGTTTATTTTCTTAAAGGGGTTGTCTCACTTCAGCAAATGGTGTTTAGCGTGTAAACAAAGTTAATACAAGGCACTTACTAATGTATTGTGATTGTCCATATTGCCTCCTTTACTGGCTGGGTTAATTTTTCCATCTCATTATACACTGCTCGTTTCCATAGTTACACTTACCCTGCAATCCATCAGTGGCAGCTGTGCTTGAATAGGTAAAAGCTCCGCCTCTCAGGTGGCTGGGACCGTGGGAGTGGGCAGGGGATTTTTCCTACAAGATCGGGCACTCCTGCTGGGTTTCAGGGGGGGTCGTAACTAGATATGAGCGAAGTTATGGAAAATTTTATTTGGCTGCTTCTCTGTATTTCACAAAGAAATTCGCTTTGTGATGAAGCGCATCTCTTTGTATGTAGCGGGCGCAATGAATCATTGAATCTCTCAGATTCCGCATTCCTCACTGATGGTGCCACCTGAGATTAAAAGATGAGGGCTTTCAGGGGTTAATCAAAAAATACTCCCTTCATCCATTTGATTGTGAAGAGCCCGCCGCGGCCATCTTGCTTGAAGACACTAAGTGAAATCTCGCGAGGAGACGTGATGACATCTTCATGCCGTCTGGCATGGTGACGTCACATCACCATGTGTGAGATTCAAATGGATGAGGTATGTTTTTTGTTTTTTACCCCCATTTCAAGGAAAATCGATTAGTTACCACAAAGCATGAGGAAATTTGGAAGTCCACTTCAGATACTTCAGTTCGCTTAACGCCCTGGAAGCGAGCCGTGTATAATGTGATGGAAAAATGAATTAACCCAACAAGGAGGCAATATGGATATTAGCAATACCTTAGTAAGTGCCTTGTATTAACTACATCTACATGTTAAATACTATTTGCTGAAGTGACGCAACCCATTTAAGGGTCCAGAAAATAAGACCTTTACAGAGCTCTAGTAAGCCCGTATTTTTCATACGTATGTAAAAGACTGGTGTTACATTGTGTTTGGTACTTCTGTGAATGGGGGCCTAACATATTATTATATAGGACATTGGTCCTGATGTATTTGCACATTACAGTTTCCCAGTAACCATTTGCTTTTGGCCAAGGGACATATAACTATAGTAACCTCCTCGGCACTAGAAACTTTTACTGTCTTCCCTCAGGTGTATGTTGCACGTCTTTTGATGTATTTTGTCTCTATTTTTTTTTGTATTTTACATACATATATTTAATAAAGATTTATATTTATTTTAGCTTTTCTTGACTCAGCTTTTTGTTTAGGTATATGTCATGTTGAGTTGGCTTTCTTGGATGGGTTTTTGATGTTGCCCACTACTTTCTTTGGGTTATTACTTGTTTTTGAGCTCTGTAACCTGTATTTATTAATCATTGGGCATTTTACTGTGTGGGGGCACTATGGGGGCATTTTACTGTGTGGGGGCACTATGGGGGCATTTTACTGTGTGGGCAAACTATAGGGGAATTTTACTGTATATTGCCACTATGGGGCATTTTTGTGTAGAGGTACTATGGGGGTGTTTTACTGTGTCTTCGGCAGTATAGGGGCATTTTATTGTATGGGAGCATTTTACTGTGTGGGGTCAATAAGGGGACAATTTACTGTGTGAGATACTAAGAGGGGATAACTACTGTTTGGGGACACAAAGGGGGCTTTCTCACTGTGAGGGGACACTAAGGAGGCACACCTACTGTGAAGGGAGTTAAGGGTCCCTGCTTGGGTTTTTCAAAAGTTGGGAGGTATGGCCTTCCCAAGAAAATAAAAAAGGTCAGGCAGTTAAAATCCAACATGCCCAATCCTTATCTACTTCAACATCAGCTATCAGGGGAAAGTTGGGGGGCCCCATACACATTAGATGGTTAGCCGAAACCACAGTAATCGGCAGGTTCGGCCGAAACAGATCTAATGTGTATGGCCAGCTTTGCGGTATTGTACTTCAGTAACAGCTGGAGTTTTACGCTTCATCAGATAAGAGGGCTATGGATATAGAGCACCTCTTATCTAAGGCTGGGATACAATCAGCTATGAGGCCTAAGAGCATTAGACCCACTCCTTAATATATGTTCTCGATTCTGAGAACACATAATATGACAGCTGGGTGCTATATTTGAAAAGGGAAGGAACACTTGAATGAATCCATGTAATGGCTATAATCTAAACACATTTTGTTGCAAGGTTTACATACTTGCTAGGGAGGGGTGACTCAGTGATAAAGAAACTGCTTTGAAATGCGAGAATGTGAATCAAGCTTTATATCTTCATAGCTTGGCTTCCCGTGCCTGAGGCACCAAACTGTATTGTAAAGATCTTCAGGTCAATGATTTATCCTGCCTAGACCACAGAATGCATAAACAAATCAGTGCTTGTCATTGTATATATCCAGATGAACAAAAGATACTGTACACTGCTGAGGGAAGACTTTAAAGGGACATTATACTGAAACGTGACTTACTTTAAAAGCATTTTTTGTTATACTCTTCTTGCTATATCAATAAAGAGCTTTTTCAGGCTTGACTGTATGAGTTAATGTCACAAATGGCGCATCATTTCACATTACAATGTGTCCACTAGGGGTGCTGTTATCCTTTTTGACCCTTCATGACAAGCAAAATTTCAAGAGGACCTGTAGCCTCTCCCGACAGGTCTGTTTTAGTAATTACTTGCGCTCCCATTGTAATAACAGTTCTGGGGATTTTTTTTCTTATGACTCTATTATTCCAACTAGAAGTTATAAATATATTACTAGCTGTTTGCAATGAAGGCCCAGCTGGGTTTTACTAGTTGGGGTTGTGTCCCTGCGCAGTCTGGCATTACCCAATCAGTGCAGCCGGTGGCAGGCAGTGCAGGGACACACTCCCAACTGGTAACACTCATCTGGGCCTTCATTGTAAACTGGCAATTCATGCAGGAATAACAAAGGAATGGTACAACAAAGAGTCATAAGAATAGTATACTACTTGGGGGATGCAAGTAGTTATTGAAACATATACAGTACAGACCAAAAGTTTGGACACACCTTCTCATTCAAAGAGTTTTCTTTATTTTCATGACTATGAACATTGTAGATTCACACTGAAGGCATCAAAACTATGAATTAACACATGTGGAATTATATACATAACAAACAAGTGTGAAACAACTGAAAATATGTCATATTCTAGGTTCTTCAAAGTAGCCACCTTTTGCTTTGATTACTGCTTTGCACAATCTTGGCATTCTCTTGATGAGCTACAAGAGGTAGTCACCTGAAATGGTTTTCACTTCACAGGTGTGCCCTGTCAGGTTTAATAAGTGGGATTGCTTGCCTTATAAATGGGGTTGGGACCATCAGTTGCGTTGTGGAGAAGTCAGGTGGATACACAGCTCATAGTCCTACTGAATAGACTGTTAGAATTTGTATTATGGCAAGAAAAAAGCAGCTAAGTAAAGAAAAACGAGTGGCCAACATTACTTTAAGAAATGAAGGTCAGTCAGTCCGAAAAATTGGGAAAACTTTGAAAGTGTCCCCAAGTGCAGTCACAAAACCCATCAAGCGCTACAAAGAAACTGGCTCACATGCGGACCGCCCCAGGAAAGGAAGACCAAGAGTCACCTCTGCTGCGGAGGATAAGTTCATCCGAGTCACCAGCCTCAGAAATCGCAGGTTAACAGCAGCTCAGATTAGAGACCAGGTCAATGCCACACAGAGTTCTAGCATCAGACACATCTCTAGAACAACTGTTAAGAGGAGACTGTGTGAATCAGGCCTTCATGGTAGAATATCTGCTAGGAAACCACTGCTAAGGACAGGCAACAAGCAGAAGAGACTTGTTTGGGCTAAAGAACACAAGGAATGGACATTAGACCAGTGGAAATCTGTGCTTTGGTCTGATGAGTCCAAATTTGAGATCTTTGGTTCCAACCACCGCGTCTTTGTGCGACACAGAAAAGGTGAACGGATGGACTCTACATGCCTGGTTCCCACCGTGAAGCATGGAGGAGGAGGTGTGATGGTGTGGGGGTGCTTTGCTGGTGACACTGTTGGGGATTTATTCAAAATTGAAGGCATACTGAACCAGCATGGCTACCACAGCATCTTGCAGCGGCATGCTATTCCATCCGGTTTGCATTTAGTTGGACCATCATTTATTGTTCAACAGGACAATGACCCCAAACACACCTCCAGGCTGTGTAAGGGCTATTTTACCATGAAGGAGAGTGATGGGGTGCTGCGCCAGATGACCTGGCCTCCACAGTCACCGGACCTGAACCCAATTGAGATGGTTTAGGGTGAGCTGGACCGCAGAGTGAAGGCAAAAGGGCCAACAAGTGTTAAGCATCTCTGGGAATTCCTTCAAGACTGTTGGAAGACCATTTCAGGTGACTACCTCTTGAAGCTCATCAAGAGTGTGCAAAGCAGTAATCAAAGCAAAAGGTGGCTACTTTGAAGAACCTAGAATATGACATATTTTCAGTTGTTTCACACTTTTTTGTTATGTATATAATTCTACATGTGTAAATTTATAGTTTTGATGCCTTCAGTGTAAATCTACAATTTTCATAGTCATGAAAATAAAGAAAACTCTTTGAATGAGAAGGTGTGTCCAAACTTTTGGTCTGTACTGTATGTCAGGAGAGTTGAACGGTAGTCTTACATTTTTAAACTTTTTTTAAATGCTGGATTCCATAAGGTTATATATAATTTTTAATCTATACAAATATTGGGGGTCATTTATCAAGCTGGTGTAAAGTAGAACTGGGTTAGTTGCCCATAGCAAAAATCATATTCTACCTTTAATTTCAGAGCTCCTTTGGAAAATGAAAGGTGGAATCTGATTGGTTGCTATGGCCAACTAAGCCAGTTCTACTTTACACCAGTTTGATAAATGACCCCAATAAAGTCCATGCAGAGTTTGCCCTTTGCCAGATTCCATTCCAGGAGCCTAGTGCTGTAAGGTAACAGTGCCAATGACTGGACTAACATTCATCATTCATCATCAGTCATTCAGTTTTGTGCTTTCGCCTCTATAAGTGCAGTCTAATGACAAAAAAATAAAATATTAAAAGGGTGAGCATTCCAAGCAACTCTGACCAATAATTGTATCAACTGTTTTGCTTCAGTCATCTTGCATAAAGAACTCAACAGCAGCAGAGGGGATGTATTTGAGTCTTAAAGGGGTTCTCCAGGAGTTAAGAAAGTAAAATTACTGAATAGTGTTGAGCGCGAATATTTGTATTACAAATTTTTATCACGAATATCGGCACTTTGAGAATTCGTGAATACTAAGAATATAGCGCTATATATTCGAATATTATTATTATTATTTTTATTTTTTTTTCAACACGGTACACACCAGGTGATCATCCCTCCCTTCTTCTAGCTTCTGGGCCAATGAAAAGGCTTTGTCACAGCTTAGCAACATCCCTAGCAACCAATAGAAAAGTTGCCTGCCCCTTACTATATAAGAACCTCCCTAACAGCTATTTTCTAAAGTGTATTGCAGTTATGAAAGAGACAGCAGTGTCATTGCTGCTCTCTGTTCTTTGTGTTATTACATTAGACAGATAACTTATATAGATAATTCAGATAGTTAGGGGGAGATAGTCAGTGTAGGTTAGATTGATCTATAGTGTAGCTGATAGGTTCCAGTGCAGGGTGTTACGCAGCGTGATAGGTTCTGCTGTCCATAAATACATGCTACAGACATAGTGCTGTGATGTCACAAGTTGCACGTATTGTGAAAAAATATGCGCATCATTAATTCGCCAAAATTGGAGCACTCTACCTGCATATAAAGCTATTCTAAAGTTCTGCCGTGTCAACCATTTTCTCCAGTCTCAGGAAACTTATACAAGCTTGAAAAATGTAGCAAAAAGTGACCCACTCCTGTATTTCCCCTCCATTATGCGAATATTACATTGCCGATTTTCACAATCAAGAATATAATGTCGAATACTCGAATATATGATGAATATTCTACAAAATATTTGCAAAATATCGCAAATTCGAATATTGCCCCTGCCGCTGATCACTATGATGAAAATAAGTAAATATTACTTTATCATAAATATATTCCCAAATACCTTTAATTTATTATAATGGCTTGTTTTCTCTAGAGAGCAATCATTAGGAGAAATAAAATAGCCTCCATCCTATTAGTACACACAAACCTGTCCTAATCACACAGCAGGACAAGTTACTTCAGAACACTGAGCTAAAGAGCTGCCTCATCCTCCTCTCTGCTCTACTTGTCAGGGATTATAATCCTAAATACAGTTTTATACGATTTTCAGATGAATCTCTGTAGGAATAGAGTTTATGAGAAGAAATGAATTGCAGAGAGGAGGGTAGGGATGTAGCTAATGAGCAGCAGCACTGTCCTGTCCTTCCTCTCTGTACTTCATATTTCCTCATGAACTCCATTCCTACAGAGATTCAGCTGAAAATCTTATCTATATTCAGGATTATAATCCCTGACAAGTAGAGCAGAGAGGAGGATGAGGCAGCTCTTTAGCTCATTGCTCTGAAGTAACTTGTCCTGTTGTGTGATTAGGACAGGTTTGTGTGTTAGGACAGCGGCCATTTTATTTCTCCTAATGATTGCTCCCTAGACAAAATGAGCCATTATTACTAATGAAAGGTATTTGGAAATATATTTATAATAAATTAATATTCATGTATTTTCATTTTCCACTGACATAAGCCACTGACGTCACGTTCATTGGTGACATGGCCTAGGCGCTAGGGATGAGCAAATCGACTTCAGATGAAACATAAAACTTTGTTACAATATTGTATGGAGCAGGAGCTCCGTACAGTATTATAATGTATTGGCTCCGATGAGGCAGAGTTATTGCTTTGCGAAGTCTCGCAAAACTTCGGGTAAAAACGTCATTAATTAATTTGTACTGTAAAAACCATTTCCACCCCTGCTCCGTACAGTATTGGAACGAAGTTTTATGTGAATCGACTTCAGATGTTTCATCCAAAGTCGATTTGCTCATCCCTACTAGGCGCAGCTGAATCCCATTCAAGTAAACAGGCCTGGGCTGCAATACCAAGAATAACCACTATACAACGTACGGCACTGTGCTTGGTAAGCTGTGAATTGGTTGCAGATATTAAGCGCTGCAATCTTTTCATTTTTTATACTGACTTAAAAATTAAAAGGTATACAGAATAAGAGATCTTTATAGCGGCTGTATTTTTTAGAACATTTTCTTAGGCGCAGGATATCATATTACACTATTATGTAGGGTTTGTATGATACAGTCCTGATCAAAAGTTTAAGACCACTTATAAAATGGCAAAAAATCATATTTTACATTGTTGCATTTTAACAAGGTTCCAAGTAGAGCTTCAACATGCAACAAGAAGAAATGAGAGTGAGACAAAACATTTTTTGAGCATTCAATTAATTGAAAATAACGATTATTCTGAAAAAGGCTGTTTTTCAGCTGATCTAAATCTTTAGGACCACATGCCTTTAAAAGGCCAAATCTGTGCAAAGATGTGGATTCATTGTCATCTTCTGTCAGGTAGTCACATGTTGTGATGGCAAAGGCAAAAAAACTCTCCCTTTTTGAACTTGGTCGACCCAAATTAAGGCCCTTACTGGTGCTGACTGCAGCCCCATAACCATCAGACGGCATCTGAGACTGAAGGGCTTCAAAAACAAAAAACATTTTCAAAGACCTCGTCTCCTTGAACGCCACTGAACTGCTCGTTTGGACTTTGCAAGAGAGCACCAAACATGGGACATTCAAAGGTGGAAGAAAGTTTTATTCTCTGATGAGAAAAAATTTAACCTTGATGGTCCTGATGGTTTCCAACGTTACTGGCGTGACAAGCAGATCCCATCTGAGATGTTTTCTACGCGCCACAGTGGAGGGGGCGCCATAATGGTCTGGGGTGCTTTTTCCTTCAGTGGAACAATTGAGCTTCAGGAAGTGCAGGGGCGTCAAATGAGCCAGATGTTGCGGAGAGCATTCCTCATGACTGAGGGCCCTCGTCTGTGTGGTAACTACTGGGTTTTTCAACAGGACAACGCTACAGTACACAATGCCCGCAGGACAAGGGACTTCTTCCAGGAGAATAACATCACTCTTTTGACCCATCCTACGTGTTCCCCTGATCTAAATCCAATTGAGAACCTTTGGCGATGGATGGCAAGGGAAGTTTACAAAAATGGACAACAGTTCCAGACAGTAGATGGCCTTCGTGCGGCCGTCTTCACCACTTGGAGAAATGTTCCCACTCACCCCATGGAAGTGCTTGCATCAAGCATGACGAAACTAATTTTGGAAGTGATAAGCAATAACGGCTACTCCTTACTGAGTTCATATTTGGAAGTTGGATTTCTGTTTTGGGGGGTTTAGTTTTTTTTTGGAGGTGTGGTCCTAAACTTTTTTTTATTAGCTGAAAAACAGCCTGTTTCAGTTTATTCGTTGTTTTCATTAAATTGAATGCTCAAAAAATGTTTTGTCTCACTCTCATTTCTTCTTGTTGCATGTTGAAGCTCTACTTGGAACCCTGTTAAGATCCAGCCATGCTAAATATAATTTTTTGCCAGTTTTCAAGTGGTCTTAAACTTTTGATCAGGACTGTACATGTACCCTTCATGAAACAGAAATTTCTCAGGTGAGATTTTCGAAAGGAACCTTATCCTGCAAAATAATGAGTGCCTATTTCCATGGAATGATTGTCAATCATGGAGCAAGTATACAATCATAACCAAAAGGTGATGTCTAGAGACGTTTCAGCATCCGAGGATTTACAGAGAATTATTAGATGGACATAAATGGTACAAAATGAATCCATTTATAAATCCTCCATAATCATTTAGGATTATAGTCTTACATTTCTTTAATCTATTACAGGGACAAGACTAAAAGTATCAGTGCAAATGAGATGGGAAAAACCGCCGTACAATTAACAGAGCAGAATGAAAACAAATACTTAATGGATCAACTTAAATTTCTGGCAAAAATGACATTGTCGCCTTAATAAGCTTAAACCTAGATTTAAATGATTTTTCCAAGATTAAAAAAAGCAGCTGTCATTGGATTCTGCACTGAAAGTGTCATTTACAACCAACTGAAAGATGGTGTCCAAGCTAACATCTAAAGGCCTCTAAGCTAGGTCCACATCTCCAGGTTGTAGAGTACATAGAGAAGTAAGGTCCCCATAGCAAGGATCAAACCAGGCCCCCCACACAGGACAGAAGGGTTTCTGCCTAAACCCCTTTCAATGACCCTTAGGCTATTTTTCCACTGCTTCATTTGCTAAAAGTTGTTCTTTTTGAGCAGGGATGGCCAACCTGCAGCTCTCCAGCTGTAAAAGTACAACTCCCACCATGACTTGCTGTAGGCTTATAGCTGTAGGTAGTCTGGGCATGCTGGGAGTTGTAGTTTTGCAACAGCTGGAGAGCCGCAGGTTAGCCATCCCTGCTTTAGAGGGTAGATTCCTGAACAAAGTTTTCACCCCCAGTAGAAGAGAGGAGGACCCCAACTGGACCCCCTCTGGCCCTTGGCCCCATAGCAGTCGCATGGTCTGCCGCTATGGTAGTTGTGCCCCTGTCTCCAGCATATTTTCTGTTTTACTCTTCCGTTCTAGAAATAAATTACAGAACCAGATCTTCATATGATGGACACCAAGGGCGGCTAGTGGCCTCCATGGGCTATAATGGAATCCTTCAGGTTTCCTTTCATTCTGCAGGACAAAATAGCGCAACTTGATCTACTATTTTGTCCTGCATTATTTACAGAATCTGCAGTTGAGGCCCCTCAGCGAGCTATGTTTTTGGTGTTAAAACTTCAGCTCCAGATGTTAGCGGAAGGTCTATGGGAAATATGGAACTGCCGTTTGTGCTAATTATGTGGCACTTTCTTGCTTCTATAAAAAAAAATGCAGCATTTTGCAGTTTTTCCGGTGTATTGACAACACAATCGTAAGGGGAAAATGCCATGTAAATAACACTTGTTTCTAAGTCACAATGTGCGCAAAAACATTGTGACATATGGGAAGATTTATCAAACTGGCTTAGTTGTTCATAGCAACCAATCAGATTCCACCTTTCATTTTACAAAGGAGCTGTGAAAAATGAAAGGTAGAATCTGATTGGTTGCTATCGGCAACTAAGTCAGTTCTACTTTACACCAGTTTGATAAAACTCTCCCATTGTTTCGAAACTTGAAAAAAACAGACATTTGTCCATCCAGTTCAGCCTGTTATCCTGCAAAGTTGACCCAGAGGAAGGCAAAAAAAAAACTGTGAGGTAGAAGCCAATTTTCCTCATTTTAGGGGAAAAATTCCTTCCCAACTCCAATCAGAATAACTCCCTGGATCAACGACCCCTCTCTAGTAACTATAGCCTGTAATATTATTACACTCCAGAAATACATCCAGGCCCCTCTTGAACTCTTTTAGTGAATGCTCCATCACCACCTCCTCAGGCAGAGACTTCCATAGTCTCACTGCTCTTACCGTAAAGAATCCTCTTCTATGTTTGTGTACAAACCTTCTTTCCTCCAGATGCAGAGGATGTCTCCTCGTCACAGTCCTAGGGATAAATAGATTATGGGAGAGATCTCTGTAATGACCCCTGATATATTTATATATAGTAATTAGATCTCCTCTCAGTCATCTTTTTTTCTAAAGAGAATAACCCTAATGTTGATAATCTATCAGGGTCCTGTAGTTGCCCCATTCCAGTTATTACTTTAGTTGCCCTCCTCTGGACTCTCTCCAGCTCTGCTATGTCTGCCTTGTTCACATAGCCCAGAACTGTACACAGTACTCCATGTGTGGTCTGACTAGTGATTTGTAAAGTGGTAGGACTATGTTCTCATCACGGGCATCTATGCCACTTTTGATGCAACCCATTATCTTATTGGCCTTGGCAGCAGCTGCCTGACACTGGTTTCTACAGCTTAGTTTGCTGTTCACTAAAACTCCTAAGTCCTTTTCCATTACTTTACACAATTTAGTATGATCATTAAAAATGTATATTTTATTGTGCAGCACTCTATAACATCATTAATAAATATATTGAAGAGAATAGGGCCCAATACTGACCCCTGAGGTACTCCACTAGTGACAGTGACCCAATCTGAGTGTGTACCGTTGATACCCTCCCTCTGTTTTCTATCACTGAGCCAGTTACTTGCCCACATACAGACATTTCCCCCAGTTCAAGCGTTCTCATTTTATCTTTTATGTGGCACAGTAAAAAAAAAAAAGCTATAAAAAAGACACAAAAAACGCAGGTGACCAAAAGTACCACCAGCAGTTATTCTAGCGTATTTTACAAGTAAAAAAAAAAATGCAAGGGCCAAATTCATGTGTGTAAGGACCTTAATGAAGCCTCTGCTGCCTTAGCTACTGCATACAGATGTGTCCATACAGTAGAGACTATGGATGTGCTGTGTGAGAATAGAATATGCTGCATGGACGTACGCACACTTCCATTTCATATGCTTACGGCACCCCACATTTCTGCTTTTGAACTGGATTCCAAATGATTGTAAATTACAACAGTTCAGCTATTTAGGAGCTGGAGGGGGAGAAGTTTGGAGATCAAATGCCCTGAAAAGGGAGATGTGCTGCAGGGGAAATACCTTGTAGAATGGGGTCAAAGGCTCTTCTAAACTCTAGCTCAGAAAGGTCTAGCTGATTGGAAAGTTTGCACTAGATGGAAAGTTTAGTGCTATATTCCAGTGTAACTTTACATTATGATGATGGTCACAGGACACTTCGAAGTGTTCCTATACATTAAAAAAAGCTTTTGACATGTCCTAGTAACAAAACAAAGGTTTTGATCGGTGCGGTCAGATTGGTGAGACCCCTACTGATAAAACAAGGAGAAAACGCTCATAAAAAAACTCACAGCAGAAGACGGATTGGACTTATAGACTTCATAAACCTTTTACTTCAACTCGTGTCCTGCAGCAAGAAAAGAGAGCACGCTGCGTGAGAGCTTATTTCTCCTTGTTTTAGCAAATGTGGGGGCTTTCCTGACTGACCCCTACCAATGAAAACCTTTGATATGCTGTTACGACATATCAAAAAATATTGTTAATGTACAGCGAAAACTTTAAAGTGTTGGTGAACTTTCAGTGCATAAATATCAATTCCTTAATATATTCTTATCATTGGAATTCTTGGGGGCAATACAATAAGAGAGCAGTGCTCTAATCACACTGCGAATGCATGAGCATAAGGCAAGAGCAGGTGTAAATGGTTATTTATTATTATTAAAGTGTCATTCATTCCATGGCGCTGTACATATGATAAGGGGTATACATACAGTACATAATACAGACAAATGCACAAAGCATGAACAAGACAAGTTACAGACTGGTACAGAAGGAGAGAGAGCCCTGCCCGTGAGGGCTTATAATCTACACGATATGGAGGAAGGACACAATAGGTGAGGGTAAAGATGGTCTGGTCATGGCGGTCTAGCAGCAGGGTCACTGGTTGTAGGCTTGTCTGAAAAGGGGAGTTTTCAGGTTTCTTTTAAAGGTTTCCACTAGAGATGAGCAAATTTTAAAAAAATCTGATTCAGTCGGTTCGCCAAATTTTCCAAAAAGATTTGATTCGATCCAAATTAATTTGTGGCGAATCCAGTTAAAAAACAGCTATTTCCTGGCTGCAGAGAGCCTTTATATTGGTGTAGAACACTGTGCCTTGCAGTAATACGCATAGGGATTCTGCTGTGACAGTCGTCGCTCTTAGAATCACTGCACACTTCACTTATTTGGGCAGTTATGGGGCCAAAACTGACCAAATATCTCAAGTGTGAACTCAGCCTTACAGGTCAATGTTAGCGTCAGGTATAGTTATGATCGAGCATGCTCGGCTGAACACCAGTTCGACTCGAGCATCATGATGTTCGGCACATACTGGTGTTTGGCCGAATACCGCGTGTGCTTGAGCCCCATGCTCAAGTCTCCTCCTCGCACGTTTTTTGGCTGCTAGGCAGCCAATAAACGTGCAGGTAAGTACTGCCACTCACTGTAATGCCGTAGCCATGTTGGTTACTGGCATTACAGTGATTGGCTGGCCGGAACGCATCATCGGGTGCTATAAAGCACCCGATGACACATGGTTCGGCCAGTCTTAGTCAGGGAAAGTTGTGCTGTAGAAGGGACAGATAGTGTAGGGAATTTAATTTTATTTTTTGGTTAGGCAGGGTTGGTGTTAGAGACCCAAAAGTCCTTTTAAGGACTATTGTTGTGTCTGGCAGCAATATACATTTTTAGCGCAACCTGCGTTAAATTGTGTGCAATTGTTAGAGACCCTAAAGTCCTTTTAAGAACTATTGTTGTATCTGGCACCAATATATATTATTAGTGCAACCTGCGCTAAATTGCGTGCAATTGTTAGAGACCCAAAAGTCCTTTTAAGGACTATTGTTGTATCTGGGAGCAATATATATTTTATATAGCTTGCAATTGTTACGCCGCTGCAGACAGCGACATTATCTGCGTTACCTCTCCTGTGTAACGTGTGCACAGCCTAAAAATATCTGACATCCAGTGTACTTTTTCCATAGACGGTGTACGCTGTGGACAGTTACATTAACAGCGCTACATCTCCTGTATAACATTTGCGCATCCTAAAAATATCTGTGACATCCAGTGTACTTTTTACGTAGACGCTGCTGACAGTGACATTACCTGTGCTACCTCCCCTGTGTAACGTGTGTACATACTAAAAATAACTGTGACATCCAGTCTACTTTTTACGTAGACAGTGTCCGCTGCGGACAGTTACATTACCTGCGCTACATCTCCTGTATAACGTTTGCGCATCATCAATATCAATGACATTCAGTTACATTTATTCGCTCCTGGTGACAGCGACAATACCTGTGCTACATCTCCTGTATAACGTTTTCACATCCTAAATGTCAGTGACATTCAGTTTAATATATTTGTGCATACACTTACAAAACCTGCGCTACTGTACGTGTGACATACTTGCAAGCATATATACCATTTTATATGCAGAATGCGAGCAAGTGACGGGGAAGTGGCCGTGCTGTTAATGGTGCACGCAGAGGCCGTGGCCCTGGGCGATACCTAGCTTCAGGGCGGCAGAGGACACCATTCTCGAAGTCACACCAGTGCGACCAGGTAATCGGTTGGATTGTAGCAGATAATGCTTCCGGTCAGCTAAGCACCACCCTGTCTTCCACAAAGTCCAGTCTCAGTAGCCAAGAGTCTGGTCAACAGAATCCTCACTCTGATCCTCTTTCCTCCCACCATGGAGAGTCTTGGCAAGCAAGTGATCCCACACTCGGATATTACGAGGAGCTCTTTTCTTCGCCATTCCTTGATTTGGGCCTCTCGCCAAGCCCGGTTAAAGAGGGACATGAGGATCGTGTGCACTGATGCCTAAACTCTTGAGCATCCATAGTCACAAGAACATGACGGTGGGGAATGACATTTAGTGTTTCACAAGGTGGATGATGATGATGAGACACAGTTGCCCATAAGTCAACAGCAATTAGTGTCTCAAGAGCTTGATGATGAGAATGAGACACAGTTGTCAATAAGTGAGGTTGTTGTTAGGTCAATAAGTCAGGAGGATGAGCAGAGTGAGGAAGTATAAGAGGAGGTGGTTGACGATGAAATCACTGACCCAACCTGGGAAGGTGTATATACAAACCAAAAAGACAAGGTGGCATTAGCAGGAGGTGCTCAAACCAACATGCAGTCGTGCATATATACAGGGGAGCAAATCCTGCACTTGTGGCCTGTTGCTAATGGCGATCCTCAGCAAAATGCATACGGTGGAGGATGCCCGCGGCGAACCACAAGTACCACAATAGACATCTCAAACAAGGTAACAAGTGCGGATGTCATAATCAATATAACAATATAACAAAACAATAACAAATACAGGTGCACTCTGCAGTCTCACTAAACCCTCAAACTGATTTTAAAATTGAGAGATTAGTCAACATGTCCTACGGTGTAGAACATGTCTAAGCCCGGGCACCACGTCAAGGTTTCTCAAGTAGCCCAGGACCTAACACTCTCCTACCTGAGCCGTATGGGCGATACCAGGAGCCAGTGGGCAAATTACAGGAGCATGAGGCCGACTCACAAACAACTCACCAGTTACCTCCAGCATGTAACCATGCTTGCAATAGGAGGAGGGAGGAGTCTGCGAGTCCACACTCAAGACTGACTGATATGGCCCAGGCCTCACAGGTGCACCTAAATGTGGCCTGTAGATGGAAAACAGGCACATTTAAATTGGAGTTTATACTCCTCCAGGAATCTATATATACAAACCAAAAAGACAAGGTGGCATTAGCAGGAGTTGCTCAAACCCACATGCAGTCGTGCATATATACAGGGGAGCAACCTTGACGTGGTGCCCGGGCTTAGACATGTTCTACACTGTAGGACATGTTGACTAATCTCTCAATTTTAAAATCAGTTTGAGGGTTTAGTGAGACTGCAGAGTGCACCTGTATTTGTTATTGTTTTGTTATATTGTTATATTGATTATGACATCCGCACTTGTTACCTTGTGTGAGATGTCTATTGTGGTACTTGTGGTTCGCCGCGGGCATCCTCCACCGTATGCATTTTGCTGGGGATCGCCATTAGCAACGGGCCACAAGTGCAGACCTGTGAGGCCTGGGCCATATCAGTCAGTCTTGAGTGGGACTCGCAGACTCCTCCTTCCTCCCATTGCAAGCGTGGTTACATGCTGGAGGTAACTGGTGAGTTGTTTGTGAGTCGGCCTCATGCTCCTGTAATTTGCCCACTGGCTCCTGGTATCGCCCATACGGCTCAGGTAGGAGAGTGTTAGGTCCTGGGCTACTTGAGAAACCTTGACGTGGTGCCCGGGCTTAGACATGTTCTACACCGTAGGACATGTTGACTAATCTCTCAATTTTAAAATCAGTTTGAGGGTTTAGTGAGACTGCAGAGTGCACCTGTATTTGTTATTACCAACCTGGGAAGGTGACAAGCCGAGCGAGGACAGCAGTATAGATGGGGAGAAATCCGCAGGGGCGTGAACACTAGCAACCTCAACAGCACCAGCATGATCCGACAAATGGCATCAAAGCACCCTAATAGGTAGGACGAACGCCTGGGTCCACAATCTGTGTCTGCCTCTTCCCCTGTGTTAGGTGCTGGCAAATCCCCTGCCCGGATGCCTCCCGCCCTGCACCTGGACCTTCGCAAGCACCATCAGCTAGCACATCCACTTCTGTGTCCCAGCGCAACGTACAGATGTCCATACCCCAGGCCTTTGAACGAAAGCGCAAATATCCAGCCACCCACTCAGAGGCCATAGCACTAAATGCGCACCTTTCCAAATTGCTGGCCCTGGAAATATTGCCATTTAGGCTTGTGGACACTGAGGCTTTCTAAAGCGTGATGGCAGTGGTGGTCTTTTATTACTCAGTCCCGAGCTGCCACTATTTTTCCCGGTATGCCATCCCCGCCTTACACCAGCATGTGTCCCATAACATCACCCGTGCCCTGACCAACGCAGTTATTGGGAGGGTCTACTTAACGACTGAAACATGGACAAGTGCTTGTGGCCAGGGATGCTACATTTCCCTGACGGCACACTGAGTGAACGTTGTGGAGGCCGTGAGTGAGTCGTACCCTGGGATGGCACAGGTGCTACCGACGCCAAGGATTGCAGACCCTACTTCCATCAGGATTTCCGCCACCACCTACATTAGTGGCTGCAACCCCCCTTCTCCTCCTCCACCTCCTCCTCCACTTCTACCTCTGAATTATCATCTTGCAGCACCAGTCAGCCATCAGTCAGTAGCTGGAAGCAGTGTAGCACTGCAGTGGGGAAGCGGCACCAGGCCGTGCTTAAACTAATATGTTTAAGTGACAAACAGCACACCACCGCAGAGCTGTGGCAGAGTATAAGGGACCAGACTGAGCTGTGGCTCTTGCCACTCAACCTAGAACCAGGCATGGTTGTGTCTGATAATGGCCGTAACTTGGTGGCGGCTTTGGAGCTCGGCAAGCTCACACACATACCATGCCTAGCCCATGTGTTCAACTTAGTGGTTCAGCGGTTTCTCAAAACCTACCCCAATTTACCTGAGCTACTGGTGAAGGTGCCCTGCATGTGTGCCCATTTCCGAAAGTCATCTACAGCTGCCGCCGGTCTGGCAACGCTGCAGCAGCACTTGCAATTTCCAGCTCACCGACTGTTGTGCGACGTGAGCACGCACTAAAGCTCCACGTTACACATGTTGGCCAAACTTTGTGAGCAGCAGAGGGCAGTAGTGGAATACCAGCTGCAACATGGTCGTCGCGGATGTCTGACCTCTGTGAGGTTTTTACCCAACTTTAAGGAATCAACACAAATGGTGAGCGGCGATGCCTGTCATGGTCTTACCTTCCTGCTGTTCTCCTTCGTTTGACATGTGCTGGCGGCCATCTTGGTTTCTGGGTTTCTTGTAGCCTCCCACCCTGCGGCTTCTCCTTCCCACTGGGAGGAGCTGGATGCCTGGCTCATATATATAGGAGGTCTGTGGCTTCAGTTCCTTGCTTGGTCCTCCTGTGCTCACATGCTTCTAAGACTGCTGCTGCTTCTGGTTCCTGATCCTGGCCTCGTCTGACTACCCTGCTGGTTCCTGATCCTGGCTTCGTCTGACTACCCTGCTGGTTCCTGATCCTGGCTTCGTCTGACTACCCTTCTGGTTCCTGATCTCTGGTTTCGCAAGACCCTGCTTCGGTTTAGCCATCCGTTTGGACTTTTGCCTTACAGCTTTATTTTCAATAAAGCCTTCTTATTTCCACTCATCTCTTGTGTACGTCTGGTTCATGGTTCCATGACATTAGGACCAAGCCATGAATTCTGACGGTACAGGGCCATCCTCGCTACCTACGCTGGTTGCCAGACTTGATCAGCAGGATCACCTGTTGGGTCGGTTCGCTGTGGCGTTGCAAACCCTGCTTGAACGCACGGCTCATTTAGCTTCCGTTGCCGATGGGTCGGTTGTCGCTCCTGGGCCCGCTCCTACTGCCGCTCCGGTTGTTGCGCCAGAGTCTACCCCGACACCTGTTGCTGCGCCTGTGGTGTTTCGGGGTATGACCGGTTCTGCCCCCCTTCCACAGCGCTTTGGGGGAGAGCCAACTCAGTGCCGAGGTTTCCTTAACCAGGTGGGCATTTATTTTGAGTTGCTGCCACATGCCTTTCCTACTGAGAGATCAAAGGTGGGCTTCTTGATCTCGCTGCTCTCGGACAAGGCCTTGGACTGGGCCAGCCCTTTATGGGAGAACAACAATCCGGTGGTTGCCGAGTTTTCCGGTTTTGTTGCTTCCCTTCGGAAAGTATTCGATGTGCCGGCTCGTGCTGCCTCTGCTGCGAAGCTCCTTATGTCCATCAGACAGGGTTCACGATCCGTAGCTGAATACGCCATTGAGTTTCGTACCCTGGCAGCAGAGGTGGGCTGGAATAATGAGGCTCTGGTCGCTGCTTTCTCTCATGGTCTCTCGGATGCCTTGAAGGATGAGGTTGCAGCTAAGGACCTACCAGTGGAGCTCGAGTCTCTTATTTCTTTCCTGATTTTGATTGACACCAGACTCAGGGAGAGACCTTCCTTTAAGGAGAGCCTGCGGAGGTCTTCTAACAGATTGGCGTCTACGTTTGCTGTCCCACCCGTGCCTCCCTCTCCTCCCACGCCTCCTGGGGATGACTTGTCTGGGGGTGAACCCATGCAGCTGGGGTTTGCTCGCCTGTCCGAGGGGGAGAGGGTACTCCGGAGACGCGAGGGCCGATGCATGTACTGTGGTCTCGGTGGGCATTTTCGGTTGGCATGCCCGAACCGTCCGGGAAACGCTCACACCTGAGATCCTGTCGGGGGCAGATCTTGGGTGGAGTCTCCGCGTCCCCGGTTTCCCGTGTTGACAAACCACTGATTACTGTTGTCCTCTCCTGGGTCGGGGGCTCGGTGACGACCCAGGCGTTGGTGGACTCTGGTGCTGGTGGTTTGTTCATTGATAGTGTGTTCGCTGCCGCCAATTCCATTCCTCTGCAGCCTCGAGGTTCCCCACTGGCTCTTGAGGCGATAGACGGCAGACCCCTTTTGCCGCCACACGTGACTCAGGAGACCCTTCCAGTGGGGATGGCCATTGGTGCCGTTCACAGAGAGTCGGTCTGTCTCCAGGTTATTTCGTCTCCACACTACTCGGTGGTCTTGGGGTACCCCTGGCTCCAGAAGCATAATCCGACTTTCGATTGGAGATCGGCCGAGATCCTCTCGTGGTCACCGCAGTGTGGGGCTAGTTGCATCCATGGGCCTGTCAAGTTGCTGTGTACTTCCTCTGACTCTCTGTTGCCTCCTGAATACGAGGAGTACCGGGATGTATTCGATAAGGTGCGTGCGGTTGCCCTACCTCCGCACCGCCCATACGATTGTGCCATAGAGTTACAATCTGGTGCCGTTCCTCCTCGTGGCAAAGTCTATCCACTGTCGGTAGCGGAGAATGAGGCCATGGAGGAGTACGTGAGGGAGGCGCTTTCACGCGGACACATTCGCAAATCCTCGTCCCCGGCAGGGGCTGGATTTTTCTTTGTGAAAAAGAAGGGCGGTGAGTTGAGGCCTTGCATCGATTACAGGGGTCTCAATCGCATCACGATCAAGAACGCTTACCCGATACCCTTGATTTCCGAGCTGTTCGATCGCCTCAAAGGGGCCACGGTCTTTACCAAACTCGACCTGAGGGCGGCATATAACCTGGTAAGGATCAAGGCGGGCGATGAGTGGAAGACCGCGTTTAACACCAGGACCGGTCATTATGAATCCTTGGTTATGCCCTTTGGGTTGTGCAATGCGCCCGCAGTCTTCCAGGAATTCATCAACGATGTTTTCCGTGACCTGTTGCAGCAGTGTGTGGTGGTCTATTTGGATGACATCTTGGTATATTCTGAATCCATGGAGGCCCACATTCTGGATGTCAGACGAGTGTTGCAACGGTTACGAGAGAACAAGCTGTTCGGTAAGCTTGAGAAATGCGAATTTCACCGATCCCAGGTAACCTTCTTAGGTTACATCATTTCCGCTGAGGGGTTCTCCATGGACCCTGAGAAGGTTTCGGCTGTCGTACAGTGGCCCCAGCCCAGTGGTCTTCGTGCCCTGCAGCGCTTTTTGGGCTTCGCCAATTATTATCGGAAGTTCATCAGGGACTTTTCCATGCTAGCCAAGCCTCTCACGGATCTGACCAGGAAGGGCAGTAATCCACAGGTCTGGTCGCTCGAGGCCATCCGAGCTTTTGAGGCTCTAAAGTCCGCCTTTGTGTCGGCTCCGATTCTGTCGCATCCCAACCCTGGGTTGCCTTTTGTCCTCGAGGTGGACGCGTCTGAGACGGGAGTAGGCGCCCTCCTGTCTCAGCGTAGAACACCAGAGGGTCCTCTGCTTCCTTGTGGGTTTTACTCCCGGAAACTGTCTTCCGCGGAGTGCAACTATCAGATTGGTGACAGGGAGTTATTGGCCATCGTGCAGGCCCTTAAAGAATGGAGGCACTTGCTCGAGGGCTCGGTGGTTCCGGTTCTCATCCTGACGGACCACAAGAATCTGACCTACCTCTCTGAGGCCAAGAGATTGACACCACGTCAGGCCAGATGGGCTCTGTTCTTGTCACGTTTTAATTACGTGGTCTCCTACCTACCCGGTTCCAAGAACATCAGAGCGGATGCCTTATCACGGCAGTACTCCGAGCTGTCCGGGGAGGAGTCGATTCCGACTTCGGTCATACCTCCGAATCAGATCCTGGCCGCCATTCGCACCAGCCTGACCTCTCCCCTGGGTGAGCAGATTTTGGCGGCTCAATCTGGTGCTCCCTCTGGGAGACCCAACGGCAGATGTTTTGTGCCTGAGGAGTTGCGCACCCGGTTGTTGCGAACCTACCATAACTCCAAGGCCGCGGGGCATCCTGGAAAGAATCAGCTGTCCTGGGCTGTTTCACGTCTGTTCTGGTGGCCTTCTCTACGTTCTGACATCGCCGCATATGTAGCAGCATGCTCCGTTTGTGCCCAGAGTAAGTCCCCTCTGCACCTTCCGTTGGGCCTTTTGCAACCCATAGCCACCGGGGAGCGTCCATGGTCACACCTGGGGATGGATTTCATTGTGGACCTCCCTGCATCCCGAGGCCATACGGTCATTCTCATGATTGTGGATCGGTTTTCCAAAATGTGCCACTGTGTTCCTCTCAAGAAGTTACCCTCTGCACAAGAGTTGGCCTCGATTTTTGCCAGGGAGGTCTTCCGGTTGCACGGTTTGCCCAAGGAGATTGTGTCGGATCGGGGGAGTCAGTTTGTGTCCAGGTTCTGGCGCGCCTTTTGCTCCCAGTTGGGGATTCATCTCTCTTTCTCCTCGGCCTACCACCCTCAGTCCAATGGGGCCGCAGAACGATCCAATCAGGCCTTGGAGCAATTCCTTCGTTGCTATGTCTCCGATCACCAAGACAATTGGGTTGACCTCCTGCCTTGGGCTGAGTTTGCCAGGAACACGGCGGTGAACTCTTCCTCTGGGACGTCTCCCTTCATGGCCAATTATGGGTTCCAACCTGCCGTGTTACCGGAGGTATTCTCTCCTCAGGATATTCCGGCTGTGGAGGATCACCTTTCCGTCCTACGTGCTTCTTGGGTACAGATCCAGAGGTCCCTTGAGGTCTCTGCGCAGCGCCAGAGACTCCAGGCTGATCGCAGACGAGCGCCCGCTCCTTCCTACCAGGTCGGAGACCGCGTATGGTTGTCAACCCGCAACCTCAACCTTCGAGTGCCCACTCCCAAGCTGGCGTCTCGCTTTGTTGGTCCCTTCCGAGTGCTTCGCAGGGTAAACCCGGTAGCCTATGCCCTTGCGCTTCCTCCTGGCATGCGGATCTCCAACGTGTTTCATGTCTCCCTGTTGAAGCCACTGGTGTGTAATCGTTTCACTTCCTCAATTCCTTGGCCTCGTCCGGTCCAAGTGGGCAATCGTGAGGAGTATGAGGGGAGCAATATCCTGGACTCACGCCTGGTCCGCGGCCGGGTGCAGTTTTTGGTCCATTGGCGTGGTTATGGTCCAGAGGAGCGTTCCTGGGTTCCCTCCGCAGATGTCCATGCTCCTGCCTTGCTCCGAGCCTTCCACGCACGCTTCCCTCAGAAACCGTTCCTTACTCCGCGGAGGAGGGGCCCTTGAGGGGGAGGTACTGTCATGGTCTTACCTTCCTGCTGTTCTCCTTCGTTTGACATGTGCTGGCGGCCATCTTGGTTTCTGGGTTTCTTGTAGCCTCCCACCCTGCGGCTTCTCCTTCCCACTGGGAGGAGCTGGATGCCTGGCTCATATATATAGGAGGTCTGTGGCTTCAGTTCCTTGCTTGGTCCTCCTGTGCTCACATGCTTCTAAGACTGCTGCTGCTTCTGGTTCCTGATCCTGGCCTCGTCTGACTACCCTGCTGGTTCCTGATCCTGGCTTCGTCTGACTACCCTGCTGGTTCCTGATCCTGGCTTCGTCTGACTACCCTTCTGGTTCCTGATCTCTGGTTTCGCAAGACCCTGCTTTGGTTTAGCCATCCGTTTGGACTTTTGCCTTACAGCTTTATTTTCAATAAAGCCTTCTTATTTCCACTCATCTCTTGTGTACGTCTGGTTCATGGTTCCAG